>NC_048270.2:40141198-40867031 GCF_005286985.2 Setaria viridis
ATCACCATAACATTTTCAAATTATTTTGCCTATGATGTGACTGAAATATTGTAACACCACTGGTAGAGAACTTCGTATTAGTCCCGGTTGGTAGGGTGCAAATCTCCCAAAAATCCATCCAGGATAAACCAATCGAGACAAAAGGGGGGGTCTTTTGTCCCGGGTCACTTAACCGGAACTAAAGACCCCCTTCATCCCGATTGGTAATAATTACAAACCGGGATAAAACGGGTCACCATGCTAGGCGCTGCAAAAAAAGAAAGAAATCCCGAGAGTCACAAGTCACACGATTTTTCACGCGAAATATGCGCGTGCGCGCTGCGTGGGGTTCGAACCCACGACCTCCAACCTCGCGCGTAGCTTCCTTGCCATCCCACCTACACAACACATCTGACTATATAGGGGATGCAATCCTTTTGTATTAACTTGTGGGGGACCCTTTTATCCCGGTTGGAAACACCAACCGGGATAAAAGACCCTCTTTTATCCCGTTGGTATTACAAATCGGGATAAAAGGGTTACAGGGATTTAGTCCTCTTTCAGCCACCCTGTTGGGAACCCTTTTATCCCGGTTTAAACACTAACCGGGATAAAAGACCCCCTTTTATCCCGGTTGGTATTACAAACCGGGATAAAAGGCTCTCGACCCTTTTATCCCGGTTGGTAACACCAACAGGTATAAAAGGAGGGATCTTTTATCCCAATTGGTGTTTCAAACCGGGATAAAAGGTCTCTCAGGATTTTTTTTTCCACTAGCCTTTGCAACCGGGATAAAAGGTCCCGGTTGGTGAGCCCCCCGCCAGTGATCGAGCTTTAGTCCCAATTGGTGAACCTTTTGTCCCGGGCTAACTTTAAACCGGGATAAAATAGGGCGCATGGAAGGTGAGTTCTCTACTAGTGCACCCCACTTAAAAATCTGCTGACAGCCCAACACCTCACGTGGAATGGGCCAGCATACACATAATACCTCTATTACTTTCATCCTAACTTTGTGTAAAAGTGTTAACTTGGAGGTGCTATGTTTGAAATGACAAGGATTATAAGCTGGCCCTCACCCCTCTAAACTTAAAAGGTGATTCTAAACCCACTAACAACAACCAGAGCTTGGCCACATGATCCAACAACTTCAACTACTTACAGTATATTGGGCTCGGGTATCATAAATATTCTCTCACCCTTGCAATATTCATATATAAATCTTCATGAATTCCCATCATATGTCCCCTAGCCGGTGTGCAAGGGAAGGTGTTCTAGACAAATTTACATCAGCTTGTAATATAACCCTCTTAGTATCAATCTAGGATTGTTACCCAGAACCTTCATATTACTGGTTGATATTATACCTTCACAGCACAATCTTCCTATTGATGCAAGAATATGAAAGAAGAGATCTTGAGTTAACGTTTGAATAAATATTTCACTATATCTTGCTACGAGTATAGCTTCCAATCTAAAGTCTTAAGAAAAACATCAATTAATATTTCCTACTACATGTAACAGTCCAGAAATTCTAATCACGACAAAGAGCATATGTGTGCATCATCTTTAGCATCTTTAAAAATTTTGAGCTCTATTAAAATTCATTAGAACCTATTTTTTCAACATGTTGTGAAGGAACATAGATTTTGACCATAGCACTTATAGTGGGAGTTAATTTATTGAAATACAAATTTCCAAACAATGAATTTAGGTGATTTTTACTTGATGTTTTGGAAACCATCTCGATGGTAAATAACATTTATAGGTTTTCGAGAACAATATTTATTTCATCTCTAAAATAGTTAGGATATCATATCCAATAAAAATAGGTCTCTATTGTTATACCACCCCAGGCGCCACAAAGGTCAAAGATAAATGCCCTTCCCACAAGCTGGAGTACAAAACTTGTCTGCAAAACCACATATATAGAGTACACTGCGGAAGCAACAGCAAAAAGAAACCAAGGAGGGTAACCATGAAGGTCAAAGTATGTTTATACACCAAGTGAAGCAATCATTATTATTATAAAGAATAGTGGGCAAAAATATGAAGATGTGTAGCTAATCCCATCCATTCAATCAAAGCATCCACTCAAGCACTTGGAAAGATATAGAGGTGCGAGAAAAAATCTCAGCAAACAAACTACTTTAACAAGTCATTTAAACTACAACTTCATTAAGCATCAACTTTAAACATAGACACAAGATAGAATATGAATAACAAATAAAGATTAGTTATTTTCCAAATTTTTTTTGATGCAACAGGAGGGGCTTGCCCCTACTGAGATGTATTAAAACTTGAGTCTAAAAAGAGGTTACAAAGCAAACAGCATAGAAGAACTAAAAAGGAAAGAAAAGAACAAAAAAGGAAAACTAGAGCGAGTGGATCCAGTCTAGACATTCCTGACCTAAAGAGGGATTCATTCTGTACGAAGCTACCAACGAAAGTTCTGATAAGAATTTGGATCGAGTTCCTGCAACCGCCGGATCCACATTGTTGAAGGTCCAGTCATTTGTTGTTGTCCAAATACTCCAAGACATAAGGATTAGGACTTCCATGAAGAAGGTGGCGTTAAGATGTCTTCTGATCTGATTGAATATATGGGTTGACGATCTTGTAGACACAAATGAAATCCCAATCCAATTGCAAACCACAACCACATATGAGCTTTAGAAGAAGCAATGGTTCTCATATCCACTTTAATTCAGACATAAAACTTCAGTATAAATAACCCTCAATGAGTGCAAATGCAATACAAATACCATTTCCACTACCTCCATAGGAACAAGGTATGAAGGTGCATTGTACCCCTCTACGGGCAACATACGACGCTGTACCGGTATGGACGTGGCCATATGACGATGAAATGATCCATAAAAATCACTCCATAATGGTAATAATACTTTCCCACCGACTGGCTAAAAGTGCACTTCCAAATAGTTATATGATTTTCTCACCGACCTGACTCAAGGGTACATGCTCACGACAGGAACGCACATGATGCAATAACATGTTGCAACTGCAAGAGTACACACCAGATATGCCATGTCATCCACAAACATAAACAATCCACATACCTCATGATGAAACAAATTGCCACAAGCTCAACATTTATGAACTTATTTAAAAGAACAAGTTAAACTACAGTTAATTAGACCATATTGGTTTGGTTGAGGTTCTGAATTTGAAAGTGTAGGTAGGATAAACAACAAGTCAATGCTGTAGAAAAACAACTACTACATTTACTTGCCACAAAGTGATGATGCAAGTGGCACTAGGCACGATCTAGAGCAATACCACCTGTTTAGTATCATGGGTTCAATACATATAGCTTGAACAAACATATACAAATAGTAGGTATATCACTTCTACGCCTGAAACCGTCAAACAAGCAAGAAAGTCTAAATCAACAAAACCGCAATCGTCCAACAAGAGCATTTGAAAACTAACTTGTGCCATCTAAAAAATTCCAATCTTGTGTCATCTTAAAACTAACTTTAAAACTTAAAATTTTCTAGTAGTTCAAAAACTAGAGGAAAAATTATCAACATAGGTTAATCTTGAGATGAACCTCAATCTGAGAATCTGACAACAACTGCAGAACAGTGCTAGTAATAAAGGAATGTTTGGAGCTCCCAAATTCTTATGAAGATGCACTTTACAAATATGGAAAGCTTATGCAATTTCCTACAACTTCTTTATTCAACAAAATTCCCAATTATGTCTTCTGGGTTGCCTAAACTTTAGGTGAAACATTCTGCCTAGAATTACGAGTATGGAAGACTGAATGAATTAAACTTCAATACCTCTCAGGTCTTAAATTCAATTGTGGTATTCTTTACAGCTACAGAAAGCTCTGCAAATCCTCTACAACTCATATATAGGTTTTACATTTTTTAAGCCACTAAGAGCACGTAAAAAAGCCATAACTGAAAACTCCACAGATTGGCTACGTGCTGAAAACAGCGACGAGAGCAAAACTTTACCCTAGCCCTTATCGGCGCCGAATAATGCTACATGCACGTGCTAGAACATCTGAAACCTTAGGGAAAACATGGATTATATCAGAGGGCATCCCTCACCTAGGGTTTCCCCTTGAAAACAGCAGGCACAACATTGACCGCGACAAAACCAATGACAACTCTTGGCCTTGTTTTCCTCTCACTAGTGACAACATCTCGGCAGCCCCATCGATTGCATCTAAAATGCACCACATATGGAGGAAAGGCAATCAATTAGGAAAAATGGTGAGAAAGCAAGTAAGCCCAAGCAATATTTGGAGAGGGCGATGACGAACGGTGGGTTGCCCTTCTCTCCCCTTTATTGTGCGGCAAAAGGGGTGGCGGCGGAAGCTGGTGCAAGAAGCGTAGGGGTATAGGGTTTGGAATAATGATCGGGCAGGGGGAAAAACAAAGGACTCAGTCACGGCAAAATGATAGGGCGATGCTACTGTAGCTGCACAGTGACTAGCAGCTAGGCGTAAAACTAGCGCATCCATATATAACTTTGTGATCTGAATTCCAAAGAATCATATGAGCAGTGAAAAGGACTGGATTCAATGAGCTCAATGCAACTATGGCCTCCATTCGTCCATGTGAGCGGTTGATTAGAATTCAACTTTTAGGCAGCAATTATATGTATTCCAATACGCGCTCCATGGAGTCATGTAAATGACTAAAATTTGTATTCATAAACCATGCATTTCTAAGCTGAACATATAATGTTAATCTAATTTTTTGGGGTGTTACAATCGTTTTATAGTACATAGTACATACTAAAACAGTTTTTATAGTACATAGTACATAGTAAACAACTATGTTGAAAGCTCTCATATAGTTTCATAGGATATTTAAAATCTACTAGTTATGATGACGGGTGAAATCGAATGGATTGCTATTTATTTATATCATCTACTAAAAATTTTCAAGATTTTGGAAAACCACCGTGAGCATAAAGAACTCATCTAACAACCACTATACTCATTCGTATTGACTCATCTGTGCTAGGCATAAATGAGCCTGCATGAATAAGATATTCAAGTCATTCGTATAGGGTCGTCAATGAGCCAGCACAAATAATGAACTATCCGCGTCGGCTCTCTTATTTGTGCTAGTGCAATTTTGAGCTGGCACGAACAATGATTATTCTTGCTGGCTCAATGGCACGAATACTCCATTATCCGTGGTGGCTAAAAATAGAACCGGCACAAAATATGCTCAAGATTATTCGTGCTGACTTAAAATGGAGCTGGCAAGGACAATCTATAATTCACACTGGCTCAGAATTGAGCCAGTAAGGATAATCCATTATTCGCGCCACCTCAAAATGGCCCTGGCACAAATAAGATTCATGGCTATGCAATTCGAAATTTAGCTTGTATTAGGAAATTCATAACTTTTGCATATGGGCTTGAATGGAGATAAAATTTATATCAAAATTGTATGGCTTGATGAGATCTATAACTTTGTAGTTGAACCTTTTTTTATTTGAGATAATCTACATGCCCAAATAATGGATCAAGATATTAGACAATAAGGGTCAAAAGGAATAGAACTTCCCTTTGCGTGCAGGTACATAGTGTAGGTGGGAGGTAAAGCATGAAGAGGGAGATCGTGAGTTCGAAGGTTGGACACTGCACGCGCACATATTTCATGCGAAATACATGTTATTTGTGACTTGTGACCATGAGGGTTAGCTCAGGGGTGGGCGTAGAACAAAATAGTTTTGCGTGTTCATTTATAAATTCCAATTTTTACTATCCATGCCGGTGCAAAGTTGCGTTGGTCGGCATAATCTGTTATTCGTGTTGATGCAATTTTCTACCGGTACGCATAATCAGCTATTCATGATGGCTTCAGCACCAGCACAAATAGCCATCCGAATTCGTATCGGCTTCGTGGTGCCGATTCAGCCATTGGCATGAATGAGGTTTTTGAGCCGGCATGGATGAGTTGCTCTACAGTAGTGAACTCAAACAATGATTTTTTAGAAGAATTTCAATTTTTAAATCTACAATGGCTATGATACTAGATCCATGAAAAATGGGTCGTTAAAAGTTTTATGATTTTCATATAGTCTCTATGCCGGGGTGGGGAGAGGGGGTGATTGGTGACCGAATGAGGAGGGGGGAGGAAATTGAAGGGGGTGATACCAATACCCTTTACTTTTTTTAATGAAATATAGTCTAGTTTCTTTTTTAAAAGAAATTATCATTACAATGAATATAATAATTTTATAACCTATTTTTCCAATACTTGATAGTTAATTCGGACATAAACTGACTCAGGTAACAAGTATTTTATGCTTTAGATGATGTACTGTTCTGTCATATTTTTGGAACTGTTTTTTCATAATATAGATGTTTCTTCATAATATAGATGCGCAGTTTTCCTGCGTGTTCGAGAAAGAAAAAATAGAACTCTGAAAGTTAACATGTTTAAATATTTGGCTTTAGAATAGAATCATAGTGTTTTTGAACGGTATGTGTAAAATTAATGTATATATTTTGGCAGAATATAGTGAGACTGTCATTTAAAAGACAAATTTTTTGACGTGTAAAAGATCTACTGTTTCTGAAAGCTGGAAAATAAATTTCTTGTATGATGATCCTTTTTCTAACCAATGAAGGGTGGCTCAACCGGAGACCAGGGAATTGCGGTCACCTCGTGAAGACCGTGCGAGGGTTCACATACGTGATCAGGCAGCACATGAAGCAGGCTGGATTCCGTTTAACTAATGAGGTGGCATCAATCTGTCAGGATATGGAGTGGCTGACGGCTACCATTACTGATAGTAGCCAAGGGTTGTCGCAGCCACAGGAATGGGTCCTGCAAGTGCAGGACTTGGCCTATGATATCCAGGATTTCGTAGATATCTACTACTGGCTGCGCATCAGGTCTCTGAGGCATACCCTTGCACATGTGAGCAACATAGTGCAGCTGAAGGAAAGCATCAGGACCTTACGAGAGTGGCAACATGCTACAGGTATATCAAGCCATGGTGCATCAGGCCATTGTGCTGCATCATCAAGGCTGCCGTCATCTTCTAGTCCTCATGCTCCAGAGGACCGTCTCATTGGGATTGAGGAGCCCATGAGTGAACTACTGGAGTTGGTGCTGCTTCCCGGAGAATTTGAGAAAGCAACAGAACAGCTGAGAATGAGCTCCATCAAGGATAAGACTGTTGAACAACTCTCAACCTCGCACGCCGAGAGGCAGAAGGGGAATTTGAGCTCCCTTGAGGGGCCAATTGTCGAGGAACGATTGTGCTCGCCAACCGAGGTTCAGAAGCCAAGGCGGCAACTGAGATTTGTTGAAGGGAATGTTGTAGAGGAAATCTCTTTGCCCTCGCCAGTACCAGCCGAGGAGCAGAGGCTGAGGGTGATCTCCATCGTTGGGTATCGTGGAATTGGGAAGACTGCTCTGGCAAGGGCAGTATACGACGTGTCCAACACCGTCCATTCAACAAGTGACTGTAGTGCATTCGATCGCGTTGCTTGGGTTGTGGCATCCCAGTGCAGCCATGCAGGAGACCTTCTAAACAACATCTGCCAACAAGTCAGAGAACAAGGGAACGACACAGTAACTGACGTTTATATGTTCAAAGAGATCCTGCGGAGCAAAAGGTATTTCTCTCACCAGATAAGACTTCCTTTAACTGCTTTCTGAATAAAATGTTTACTGCAAGTGTTGACGCTTTTTCTAGTCAACACAACAAATAGCCGCTAGATTGTGTGCAGTCAGTGGCAGATCCAAAAGTAGGCTCCGTCCCGAACTAACTAATATAAGGCATAAAATTTTACTGGCCATAAACTATTAGATATAACACATTTTCAAAGAACACAAATATTATATAATTTCCTAGATTTCATGTGTTCAACCAATAGACTCAAACAATAAGTGGAACATAGAAGGTAGAAAGTACCAAATTAAGAGTCTTCCATGACAACAAAAGAACCATACATGTCTTCATGAATTAACACCACTTCCACTTGTAACGACATCCTCAATTCTACATAAAATTTTTGCATTATTATGAAAGCCATCAATTGATCAAGTGCACGCTTTTTTGTTTTTGGAAACTTATGACTAGCTGGCCTATGTGGACCTATTTGTAGATATGCTCTCCTTGCCTCATCCCTAATGTCATGATGAAAAACATCAATTGGCTTCCTTTCTCTAGGATCAGCAACTATATCTCTCACATCAACTTCAATCCGTGGTCTTTTTTGCTCAACCCGGCTCTCTATAGTTTATCAGCACCACTCTTTGACGCATCTTTTTTAGCATAGTATTTCTCCATTCTAAGGTATGAAATGTTGCAATTGCAAAGTAAGACTCAAATACTCAATGACAGTCCTGCTCAATGAAATGAAATATTCATGACTTTGCAATGTAAAAGGTAGCAATCATGGAGCAATTTTCAAAAACAAATGAAACTAGAAAGTAGAAATCAACCTATTTCATGGAGCAAATGAGCAATCATGGATCCAGACACTCAACAGGGGCCGGCGGGGGCGCGGGGCCAGTGGGGCCGTGGCCACGTGGTGGCCTGCTGGCGGGGCGGGGCCGCATCGAGGGGTGAGGGGCGACAGGCCGCCGGTCTCCCTTGCGTGTGGGCTCGATGGGGCCGCCAGCTGTGGGTGGCGGCGTGCGGCTAGTGGAGCCTGGGCGCGGCGCAGGCGCGCAGCCGGGACGGAAGGCGCAACTAGGAGCCCGGGATGGAGGTCGTGCTCACTCCGTTGCGGGGAGGCGGACACGGGAGGCTTCCAAGCAAGGCCGTGAGGGTGAATGCGGACGGCTCACGGCCGGACAGGAGCCGCTAGGGTGACAGCCTGCTGCGACGGCCTGCTGGGCCTTCTCCTCCTCGGGGTGGGCTAATGGGCTGATAGGCCTTTTTATGCCATTTTTATGAAGCAATTTCCCTTCATGGGCCTCGTCCTGGGCTGCAGCCTAGGCAGCCCGAGGCCCAAATCCGCCCTAGTGTGCAGTAGAAATCACCTCGTCGGCCCTTGCCTCTGAACCGGTCAGACCGGTGAGATCAGCCGGTGACACTGGTCGGCACAGGAACGCTGCGAAAACCTAAAAATCACCACCCCGGGAGGGACCCTTTCAAGGATGATGCACCTAGAGTTGTCCTGAGAATGGTAGAGCACTCAGAACCTCCTCAACTACCGTGGAGACGAATGAGGAAAGCAAAGGGTTGGAAAAGTAGGGTTTGGAGATAAATGTAAGGTAAATATTTTGTTTGATTGGGTGATAGCCCTGAATCGGCCGTGACCCTTTATATTTATAGGGTGTGAGGTCTTACCCTACAAGGAAATCCTTTTACGAGTCTTAATCTATAAGGATTACTCAATTCTACTCGGACTAGGGTTGGACTGGTCAGACCGCTTGCCCCAACCGGTCAGACTAGTTCGTGTTGCCAGACCAACTACAGGGACCCAAACCAGTCAGACCGCCTAGTGAAACCAGTCTAACTGGTCGGCCCTTGCTTGATTGGCTTAGTGCCAATTTTAGGCTCCAATGCATGCCCCACTTTTTTTTTAAAGCATTGCATACCAAAAAAATAAAATAAGCCTAATGGTGATGTTCTTCAACAGAATCCACCGGCTATTCATCCTAAGGGTGATATTTGAAGATATCAGCTAACGATATTGATTTATTACAATTTTTTTCACTTGAGCTAGTTGTTGGTCAGCAGAGTAGCTAACGATTTTCAAAACACATGATCAAAGTTTGTCAAATTGAAGGAACAACAAATGCTTTGTTTCTACCCACCACTACGCAAAGCCCCAAAAACACTCAGAAAATGCTTTGCCGAGTGTAACACTCGGCAAACAACACATGGCATCGATTTTAACGGCAAAGAGCTATTTGCCGAGTGTTACTTAATTATCCGGCTTGCACTCGGCAAAGTCTTTGCCAAGTGTCAACAAAACTCTCGGCAAAAATCAGACCTTTGTGTGAAGATTTCTTTCTCTATATAAAAATGTGTTGTATTTTTGTTTTGCTAGGTTCTTGTTCGTCATTGATGACCTTCAGGAAGCTGGATTATGGTATGATATACAAAGTGCCTTCCCTGAAGCCCATACTGGTAGCCGAGTAATCGTGACCACAAGCATTGGGTCAGTTGCCGGCGCCTGCAGTCTTGATAGATACATTTACAGAATGAGAGGTCTTGGCTATTCTGACGCTGAAAAATTATTCTGGACGAAGGTTGACTGTCGAACAAATCGTACACCTTCCTTGGAGTATGCACTAGAAGATACCTTGAGGAAATCTGGAGGTCTACCGCTAGCGCTGATAAGCGTGGCAAACTACTTGTGCCGCAAAAGACAAGATCTACCGCCAGGTACACCGGGAGCCTTTGAGGAGATGAATAGAGTGCTTACCCAGTGCTACAACAGCCTGCCTGATGATGGTCATAGGACATGCTTTCTATCTTTAAGCACATTCCCCCAGGGTCATTTGATCAAGAGGAAGATGCTAATTAGAAGATGGATAGCCGAAGGACTAGCTGTGGGAGATGGTGTCCTTGGTGCGGAACAAGTTGCTAGTAACCGATTTGATGAGTTGATTGACAGGAATATGGTTGAGCCAGTGCTGACTGGCAACATCAATTCTAAGGTCAAGGGGTTCCTAGTGCTTGGTGTAGTCAAGGACTTCATTGTCAACAAATCAGTCTCAAAGGAGTTTGTAACTCTGATTCACAACGATGAGCTCCTTTTTCAGAACAAGAAAGTTGCCCATCCTGTTCGTCGATTATCTGTTCATGGAGGCACCACACGTAGTGAAAGAGTTGCAAAGGGAATCGAACTGGATCGTGTCAGGTCACTGACAGTCTGCAACACTGTGCCTTTCGATTTCAAGGATTGCTGGTTGCTGCGCGTATTGGACCTTGATGCTTGCCAGGGGGTTGACAAGATGGTTGTTCACAACATATGCAAACTGATATTTCTCAAGTACCTTAGTCTCAGGGGCAGCGATGTTTACAAACTCTCAAAGAAAATTAAAAAATTGGAATGTTTGGAGACGTTGGACATTCGGGAGACACGGGTGGAAACATTGCCCATCGAAGTTCTCATGCTCCCACGGTTGGCTCACCTGTTTGGCCAGTTTGAGCTACCTCAACAACTCAAAGATCCAGCGACAAGGAGTAAGCTGCAGGCATTTTTCTCTGACAAAAGTAGACTGCAAACTCTGTCAGGATTTGTCATGGTGGAGAACAATGGCTTCGAACACATTGTGCTCGACATTAGGTTACTAAGGAAGATTACAATATGGTGCAAGCATTCCATCAGCTCGTCGTATAAACGACATCTTCTGACTTCCTCACTTCAGAAGCGCCTCGCAGGAAGAAATGCCCTTGACTCTGTATCAATCAATTTTGGAAACGAATCCATCAATTTCCTCAACAACATCGGAGCTCCCTGTGCACTTATTGGCTCCATGAAACTATGGGGAAGGTTAAAGTCACTGCCTAGCTTCATTACTTCACATGATACTACTCTCTCCGAGTTGCAACTGTCCTCAACTGGGTTGACCATAGAAGCATTGTCTCTCTTGCAAAACTTGCGTCGGTTGCTTTATCTGAAGCTAATTGAGGATGGTGATGGATTTTGTGGTGATCGCTTCATTGTGCAAAGCGGTGGATTCCCAAGCCTTCTGCGTCTGTGCTTTGAGGCTCTAAAGCTTCCCCAAATACATATCCACGAAGGAGGCATGAGCTCTGTCACCTCTCTTCTTCTACTCTGTCCTGAGTTCCCTACCTGCAATAACACTGTTTCAAAGGAAAGCTGCACGGAAGGTGGTCGTAAAATAAGCTTCAAGAAAATAGATTCGGACATAAGTTCTGAAGAAATCGAGGAAAATGACTCAAAGAGAAGGTCAAAGGAAATGAACAGGATTGATTTGGAGATGAGCTTCAATGAGATTGATTTGGCAAAAAAAATCGAAACAAATTATTCTGAGAAATTAGGAAACATAATTGATTTGAAAAAACACTTTAAGGGAATCGAGCACCTGCAACGTCTCAATGAACTGGTACTCCATCCTTCTGTTAGTCATGAGATATTGGATGCCTGGAAGGAGGAAGTAAGAAGCCACGTCAACACGCCCAAGGTTACAAGGTAAGCATGCTACCCCCAACTTATTTTACCATATATATTACTCTCTCTCTCTCTCTCTCTCTCTATCTCTATCTATCTATCTATCTATCTATCTATCTATCTATCTATATATATATATATATATATATATATATATATACTGAGATATCATATAAATATCTCTCTAAGGCTAAGATACCATATAAGTACAAAATAATGCAGGTTGTCTAATGCATAGTATTATGTCATTGTTTTTTAAACTCCAATTCAATTAACCGTTGCATATTTTGTATCTTTATGACAGTTGACCCAAAGCTGGTACACGATTTTCTAGTTTTGCATGAATTTTATGCATATGGAATATGTTTATATCTTAACTGTACCTGGTGTGTATGTGTGTTCCTGCAATTTTATCTCCTTTCATTATTGCATCATGATTTTGTATGTATTATCTGCTACTTGTTCCTGTTTGATACGCACATCAAAACAGCCAGAAGGTAATAACTATAGCACAGCTTTGAAGAAATTCATGATGCTTCTGTCGTACTTTTCTTTGAACATGAAACAAGGGTGTGTTCTTCTTCTTATATGACCAGGTATTACTGTGTTATAGAGGCCGGGCTGTTTAATATTCCTTTATCTAAAAACTTATCTTTACACATGAAAGTTTGTCTCATTTATACTTGAAATATTATTTTGTTTTGAATGATAAGGCATTTCAGATACAGGGATCTATTATGCAATTTTCTATTCATGAAAGTGACTTGTCTAATATAGTTTTACGAACTCAATTCAATAGGCAAAGCACAAGTATGCTCTCACTCAATAGAGACTCATCAGGAACAACAAAAAAGAATACAGGCTTCAGTTTTATCAAAAAAAAAAGAATACAGGCTTCAGAGGCCATAACTCAGGTACAAATATTACAAACCTTGTCCAAGTAAAATGACAAATTTATACACGTGTTATATTTTACAGTACAAATTTATAGATAGTGCGTAACCATATGGGTAGTTTCTCGGAATACGCACCTGTGGTATTATTAGGCTTCAAGCCTACTATAATACATGCAGCATTGTTAAACTTAATTACTAACCAGTGCAAACGTGCACGGTTGAAAGACTAGTATATTATAGATCTATGCTTATATTTGGTTGACAATATTTTCTTAATCTTTTTCCGCACAAGCTAAGATCTGTAAATTAAGTTAGGCCTTTGGAGGAATGCTCTGAATTTATATAGCCCCATAAATGAAGAACCAACATGTATGTCATTTGCCTTATAAAGTTCTCCCATACACTTTATCTGCATGCATGAAGTTGCTTACTTTCATTTAATCCTAAGAAAAAGGCTAATTGTAGGAAGACTCAAGAACGTCATTTCTATGCACAAGTGGATGTAGCATTTATTCATTATGGCAACAATAAGGGCTTAAAGTGACAGCAGGAATATAAAACGTGATGGTTGCGTTACAATACACAAGCAACAAAAGCTATCCAACTCTTGTTTCATTCTCCAAAGCAAAACAAGTGTAGTATATGAGTACACAA
Organism: Setaria viridis; assembly: GCF_005286985.2. NCBI lineage: Eukaryota > Viridiplantae > Streptophyta > Magnoliopsida > Poales > Poaceae > Setaria > Setaria viridis. The sequence goes on from NC_048270.2 coordinate 40,154,837, forward strand.
GGTAGCCAGTATGTCCTAACGAAGCACAAGAATCAATGCATGTTTTAGTTTGAATAATACTCAATAAGCTTAATGGAGAGGAAGAAATTAAAAAAAACCGTACTACTCCCTCCATCCCAAATTATAATTCATTCCAAGAATCTTGGAGAGTCAAAGTATCTCAAGTTTGACCAAATTTATATAATAATATAATAATATTTATGATGTCAACTAAGTATCATTAGATTCTTCATCAATTATATTTTCATAGTATATATACCTATTTAATGTCATAAATCTTTATAATTTTCTCTATAATTTTGGTCAAACTTGAGATGTTTTGACTCTCCAAGATTCTTAGAATGACTTATAATTTGGAATGGAGGGAGTAGCTCGTATTGTCAGCCTAATCAAAAAGAGTATTATGGTTGTACTATATGCAAATTGGTTGTATATTATTTTTGTGTGCCATTGTATATATCTCTGATCAAAGAAAGTTTCGTTCAGACCATCATGTAGTTGAGGTGCCCGTAAGGCTTCCTGAAGAACAACAAAACGAGGGAATTTGCAATCAAACTGAAGAGATCCAGGGAAAAAATATGTCCAGGCCCAATAGTGCCCATCTCATGCTACAGCTCCGCAAGTACATCCTCCTGCTGGCCTCGGTGGTTGCCATGGTGACGTACGCAGCCGGATTCAGCCCGCCCGGGGGTGTCTGGAAGGACACGGCTGCCGGCCACGTCGCCGGCGACTCCGTCCTCCGGGACACCCACTACAACCGGTACCTGGTGTTCTTCTACTTCAATGCCACCGCGTTCGCTGCGTCGCTCCTGGCCATCATCCTTGTCCTCATCGTCGCCTACCTGGACGACAAGGACAAGTACTCAAATTCCAGAATCATATGTCAGTACAGGAAGAACCGCTGGATCGCCGTTCAGCCGCTGCAGGCGATCATGGTTTTGGACCTGCTCAGTCTCATGGGAGCCTATGCTGCCACCACCTACCAGCAGGACACCTTCGCCACCGTCTACTCCTTGCTGTTGCTGTCCTTCGTCTTCATTTACCACGTCGCTATGATGGCGATGGCCTCGTGTTTCACTGAATCCAGCGGCGTGCTCGAGGCCAAAGAAGCTGAATTGCTGAAAGAGGAAGAACGATTCCGCAAGGTCCTGATGGTTCTCGCGACGTTCGCTGTGAGTACCACGTACAAGGCCGGGCTGAGCACAACGGGGGGCATCTTGGACACCACCAAGGAGGGCCATCGCAACACGCGCTTGACAGTGTTGTTCGTCTTCAACACCACGGCATTCATCGCGTCACTGTTCATCATCATGGTGTTTCTGGACAGGAAGCTCCGCAAGAAAAATGCCTACGGGTTCATCATAGTGAATCTGGTCAGCCTTGTCGGTGCGTACATTGCCGGCAGCTGCAGGCAGGCTGGCACAACCATCTACATGGTCGTCCTGGTTGCTGGAGTTCTGGCATACATTTTATTCCTCTCCATAAGAAGAGCAAAAAAAAATCATGGTCCAGAGAGCAACCATGGCAGGTACTAGTATTTCCGGAGCTTTTTTTTTCTCGGCAAGTCATTGGCATTTTTCAGTATCGTAGTTATTGAACCGTTTTAATTTCTATCGAATGAGGATCGAGGAAACTACTCAGTCAGCTCCAGAGTATCGGCCAACAGAGAACGAGAAAGCAGCATACAAGGTTCGTTCTCTTGTCATGCTGCTAGCCACTCTTGTGGTGACAATTACCTACCAAGCAGGGTTGGATCCGCCCGGCGGTACCTGGCAGGACAACAAAGATGGTAACATGGCCGGTGATCCAATCCTTCTCACGGTGAATGCTCGGCGGTACAAAGCTTTCTTCTACTGCAACACAGTCGCCTTCCTGGCGTCCTTGCAAGCTATCTTTTTGGTCCAAAAGATGCGTGAGCTCAGGCACCACTTGCTCAACGCAGTGATGGTACTAAGCCTGTTAGGCCTCCTGGGTGCGTACGTGGCCGGAATCTCCCGGGATCTAAGAAGCTTTACTCTCCCAATGGTCATGGCAGTAGCTGCCGTCCTTATTATCTATATAGCGACCCATGTCCTCCTCTTCAAGCAGCTGGACCAAAGATACAACATAAAGAGGGATGATGAGTTGGTGGAGAATATGCGCAAGCGGTTGCTCCTTTTCGCGATCTTGCTGGCGACAATGACCTACAAGGCTGGCATCTCTCCTCCGGGCGGTTTCCTGCTGCTCCAAGATAATCAGCCTGGCTACCATGCTGGGGACGCGGTCCTCTCGTACAATTTTCCGCGTCGCTACAAAGCCTTCTTCTTGTGCAACTCGGTGAGCTTCGTGCTGTCCATTGCCCTCAACATGGTCCTCGTCAACCCCATTCAGTACAGGCTAGCCATACGAAGGCACGCGCTATCTGTTTGCACAGCGGCAGGCTTGTTTGGCCTTGTGGGCGCCTACGCCGCCGGAAGCACACAGCATTTGAAGACATCCATCTACATATTGGCGTTGTCAGCAGTGGTTCTTTTCTTTGTGCCCATACCATTCATGGCGTATGGGTTCACGGGAGGCAGCACACATGTGATGGTGACGACAATGAGCAACAATACTACACAAGAAGCAGCAACGGAGACGAACAGACGAGACAACAAGGCCACCAAGAAAAAGAGAATACATGCCAAGCGCAAATGCTTGATCTTACTAGGAATCCTTGCAGCAGCTGTCACATACCAGGCTGGCCTTGAACCGCCAGGGGGAGCTTGGCAGAGCAGCAGTGGAGACTACGAAGCTGGCAACCCAATCATGCATGATAACAGGAGAACCCGGTACCTCACTTTCTTCTACATGAACTCGACTTCATTCATGGCATCCATTGTGGTTATCCTGCTCCAGCTTGTACCGAAAAAGCTATTCGGTCGCTACCACTACCAGCACACATACGCCACATGGCAAATGATTGTTCTGGACTTGCTTGGCCTCCTAGGTGCCTACGCAGCCGGCTCAACCAGGGCCATCAAGACATCTGTATATGTCATCCTGCTGTTCATGATAGCCGTGGTGGCGTCTAGTGGAATCCAGTTCGTACTGTAAAGAACCATCAAGAAAAGCCAGAGCGATAACAGGAGGCTCTGAGTATATCAATGTCATTGTACTCTAAACTAATGTTTTTATGTGAGTCTTGGATGGTGTTTGATTGGACATTTTTCTATTGCAATCCGATTATGCCAGTTACAAAGTTACACCAATATGGTTGTATTACTATTATGGTTAGCATAAACTTGTCATTCAACTTGTAAGTCAAATATGGTGCTAAATAAGTTTATTTTGAATCTTCAAACATCTTTATTGACTAATGTTATTTTTCTTCGTGACATCATCATGAACTATACTTTTTACATATTATAAGCATACTTAAACTGTCATATATTTGTTAATATAATCTTTGATCTTAACTTTAATGTTGAACAATGCTTGGCTCATGAGCCAAACGAGCCACATCAAACTTACCCATTTTTAGCTCGCCAACCTTAACAACCCGATTAAAAGTCAGATAGATTACGGCGGAGTCGATGTTCAACATCTCATCTCGTTTGCCGTCACCGGCAGGTCTCTTATAGTCCTATATACGTGAGTTCAAGTGTCACACCCGGTTTTAAAGGTAAAACCGAATGCTACCTATATGTATGCCAGGATCAAGTTTTATACATATAGTGACATCATTAGTGAATAACAACAACAGTATCACGTAAAAAGATACAAAGACTTACAAAACCATCAGAGATATACAACTTAATTATGGAAACGGAGGCTCCAAACTTCACAGGCAATCGACTGGGGGCTGCGTACGCCTAGAACTCAGCATCTTCTCAACTTCATAGCAGCTTCTTCTTCTGAGCAATGTTGGTTATAGCAAGGGTGAGCACTTGTCGTACTCAGCAAGTGTGAGGAGAATATGAATGCAAGGGTTAAACAAGGAAAGGCTGACTGGTTGACTGCATTAAGCATTTTTAGTTGGTCAAATTTTATTAGCACCTGATTACTAAGGTATAAGTATATACCAACCCACAATTAATAGAAACATAACCATAAGCCATAAGCACATGGCAGAAACATAACCATAGCATAAAACACGATTTTAGTCCATCTTCAAGTATATTAATCATGTGAGGGTCCAGGCCGCTCTTAACCGTGAGCACGGCTGATCGATCAGTTTTACACTCTGCAGAGGTCGCACATCTTTACCCACAAGTCGCGTAAAAGTTCAAAAGAACTTTAGACCCAACCACGCTTGTGCTGATCAGGCACAATACCATACTTCCGAGGTGTGATTGCATAGGGACGCTACGAGGCCTTTACAAAGATTCATTAGTCAGTGGTAACCCGCTAAGGTTTCGGTGTCTGGCGTGCACAACCTATCACAGGCCGATAACGCAACGACTCAGTCCCCCCTCTTGCCTCATCATGAGTAAGATTACCCCAGACTAAAGTTTCTAATTATTCAGCCAAGACCAGAGCCATTTAGTCTTGTGGTAGCACTGTTTTCCTGGGTGGTTCTCCATGTTCCAATTAATCACAGTGATCTTGTATTAACAAAAGGTGTAGCATAAATAAAATAAGTTCATCATCTTTGTTCATTAGAACCACCATAACCCAAGTATAGCATCTAAGCATAGCTACCAAACAGAAAGGTAAACCCAGGTTGGCAAGGAATAATCACAAAAACTAGGCAAACCTTAATAGGACCCATCAAATTTAATGCAAGCATATGCAATAGTGATTAAACAAAGTTATTGGGACAAAAGCACAAGGACACACTTGCCTTTTTCCAGCGACAAGTTACTTCTTACTGCTCTTCGGCTCTTGCTCTCTTGAAACTCTTAATCTTCAAAGCTTTCGAACAGCGATCCTTCTACTTGAAGCAATCACCAACACAGTCATACAAGCAAGCAAACAAATACAACTAAGAGCAGTACACCAAAATAAAAGGAAAGCTTTAAAAGAGCGTACTAACGACAAGGCTTGATCTAAGGTCACGCGAACGTAAGGAATGCTTAAAACGGAACTATGGTTGAAAAGATAAAGCTATCGAGAGTTTTGAATCATAAAAGAAAGATAAGAGCTACAAGCTTTATTTATTTTAGTTGAGAAAAGCAATGTAAAGATATTTCAGAGAAATATCCTTAGTTAGAATTAATCAAGTCATATTTATATTTTCATAAGAAAAGACGGTGTAAAGCTTAGTCCAATTTTATTTATAAATATTTGAGTACAATTTATGCAAATTAAACATTTAATTTAAAAATAAGATACATGTAGACATCTAAGCGTATAGCTTTACATCTCGAGTTCAACTAAGTAGATTAAATTAAAAACACATTTATATTTATATTAGCCAAATTAATATTTAATTATGAAACTCGAGATATAACCTATACAGATTTTATTTAGAAAACAAATTGAATAAATATTAATCAAATTGAATTCAATTTATGAAACACCGAGGTATAACTCTAAGTGGCTTTTAATTGGAAGAATTATTTAGATAGGCATTAAACCAATTAACTTTAGTTTATGAAAAACCGATATATAACCTAATTGGCTTTTATTTAGAAGAGGGTAAGAAGTAGGCATTAATCAAATTAACAATTATTATGAAAAACGATGTTTAACACTAAATAGATTTTATTTAGAGAAGAACTCGTTTGTGAGGCATTAATCAATTTTAATATAAATTTTATTTTCAAAAACATGTGTGAAGGAAAACATTACCACGAACGTGTAATTTAGATCATTATGAATCTACAACTTGAACGGACAAAAACGGAATTAAAACGTAGAATCTATGGGTTAAACAAGGTTGTAGGGGCCTAAACATAATTAACCGTAGACTTGGAGGGTTAGCAAGGAAAATTTGCAAGACACCAGGAATAGTTCTCGCGAAAAGGTGAAAACTCGGGGTTAGGTCTGCAAAAGGTCAAGGCTTGGATTAGATTGAAAGAATGCAAGAATTACAGGGGCCTCACTAAAAGATTTACAAGACACAAGAATTGAGAAAAAGAAAACAGAAGAGGTCAGGGGCTAGATTGAAAAGTGGCGCCTCATCTTCTTCCTCACGCTAGGAGCATGGTGCAGCTCCTGGCCGGCGGCCTGCTGGCGTTCCGGCGCGGCGGAGGCCCGGGCAGGTGGTGCTAGCGGCGGTGGCCGGGCTAGGGGCCAAGGGCACGGCCGGTGACGGCGCACAGGCGGCGCACGGCACGCAGCGGCGTGCGAGCGAACACAAACAGGCGGAGGCCATGGCCATGGTTACTGTTGCACAGAAATAGGAGAAACAGAGAGGAAGATGGAAAGCTAGAAACGAAGCCCGATCTCGCACATGAACGACAAAATTGAACGATATCGACGAGATGAACAAGATGGTGTGCTCACCTTCGGCCAGAGATGAACAATGGCGGCGAAAAAGCTCGCCGGAGTTGGGGAAGACGACAGAGCCGACATCGGATTCACGCAATCCACCCCACCACGGCGTAGAGCTTGAAGAGAGGAACTCCGTGGTGGTGTCGGTTTTCGCCGGAAGTCCACGGTTTTACCAGAAAAGCTCGCCGAAGTTTGACGAAGATCGAACTTTGACTTCAGATCTACGGAGTTAGGAGAGGCAACTCGTGAAAAGGTTTGTAGATCTGAAATCCTCGCGTCGAGACGAACGCGGTGATATATATATAGGCTAGACTCGGAAAAAGATATTTTCGAGTTGACTTTTTATTTTCGGAATTTCTGATTTTATTTATCTGCGCGAAAACAATTCCAGAAATAGCCGGACTCGTTTTCTAAAGCGAGAAAAATACCTAGAAAATTCCGAAAAATCTGAGATAAATCTCCGAGATGGATTGGGACACAAAGAATCCAAATAAAATACTTGGAGCTTGTGAAAAGGATTCTAAAGCCTTCCAAAAATTGGATTTATCTCTAGGAAAAGGAGAATAAATTCCAGAAAAAGATGGAAAATCCTCACAAGGGTCTGGGCAACGTCTAAACGTATTTTCAAACTTTTGCACTCAAGAAACACCAAGATGCAGCGACATGAATGCACAAACATAGAACAACATTATTTAATTTATAAAAGCAAGCAACTTTTTTTCCTATACTAAATTTCCTGTAAAGAAAAATAAATGTTGGGAAAATTTTAAAATTATGAGAAAATTATTGTTTATTTATTCTTTTTATTCACATCCTGAAATTCGGAAATTTCAGGGTGTGACATCAAGGCAGACAAAAGGATGGCGAGTCGATCTCATCAGATGCCTCATCATCCACCACTCGATTCCAACGATGGATGCCGCACAGAAAGGTTATTACCGATGCAATAATATGTAGTCTCTTTGGGGCACAAGTGCATTTTCTACATACACATGACTATTCGACAGGGGTCTTCCTCCTGGACTGTGGCGCGGCGAGTAACCGTCTGTCCCTGCCTTCCCGGCTCTGCCCCTGCGTGTGGATAATATATCTGGTCAGGATCCAATTGCTAGGATATCGAAGGTATCTACATGTGTTCACCCTTCCCTTGGTACTCAGGTTTCTTGCGATCCTCTTATCTAGTAGCGCCAATACCCCATACTTTTTATATGGTAATCGCTAAATCTTTTTTATATATACATTAATAAAACTAAATATATATTAAGAAGATTCTGTATGGAAAATAGACACATGAACATAAAGATCGTTTAATGAGTAGATGAATAGAAGATACGTTTCCCCATAGATCACCAGACCTTGTAACCTTGTAAACTAAAGGATGCTGTTAAGTCTAGCATTAATTAAACAAGACCTTAACTCAGTCCAATCATAATCACTAACTTAATTAATACGGAATACTTAGATTAAGACTAACCAGAGCCTTGAAAAGCTATATATGCCTCTGTATGTTAGGGCCTGCTTGGATACACCCTCATAAACTTTAGAACACTCATAAAGTTTAGAAGCTAGAAATTGGTAGTCCTAAAATTTATGAGTGGGCTGTTTGGATGGAATCATAATCTTTAGGATGTTAGAGGGGAAATGACTTTTGTACCCCTAATTACTCCACCCCTGCTCTGTTTCTAGTGCCGTGGAGAGAGAAGAGGAGGGGCAACAGGGGTAAAGGATGGGTTGGGGACCGCTTTTACGAGAAAAATGATCCATTATGATGGTTTGGTCCTTCTAATGAAAACAGCACTCCTAAACATTATGAATGCACTTTTATGACATATGTTTGGATGCACTAAGTCCTAAAAGTGGACTAAAAGTGAAGTTCTAAAGATTATGAGTGTGTATCCAAACAGGCCCTTAGTTTGATCTCCACCGGACTCAGCCCAACAGCCGAGACCGACCCTGATTCATGCCCTGAGGCACCCAACCGAATATGGTTGGTGGGCCCCATCGCGCAGCGCAATAAAGATAGGGTGGGGGCTGAGGGTACGAACACCCAAGTTCGACGTCGCGCCCACCAGACCCACCTACAAAACCCTAGAGCCGATCTAATCCTACCACTAAAGCGGCAGGAAGCTCCGCCAACTCCGCGTCGCTACCGCCGCCATCTCGTCGTCAACACCACCGTCTCCAACACTGCAATGGTGAGCACAAGCACCAAGTGACCCGCTCAATCTCTCTCTCTCTCTCTCTCTCTCTCTCTCTCTCTCTCCCTCCCTCTGTTGCTCTCTGATGTATCTGTTTAGATCTAAGAACCATGTTTTAATCTTAAGTTAAGTTTTACACCTGCTAGTTGTACACCTAGTGCTCCTGTAAAATCTATCAATAGCATCATAGCCGTGCTAGGTTGTTCATCTAGATGGGGAAGTTATTTTTCGCACGAGTTAGAAATCCAAAGCAAAAGAAGAAAAGACAGAGACCCAAACCCTAACCCTAGATCGGACTTGCTCTGGGAAGAAGAGAAAAGAAGAAGAAATCAGAAAGAATAAAAAAAAAGATGACTGTGAGGTTGTTGCACATGAAACAAATAATACAGCAACCCGAAAAAGCAAACAACGAACTGCTCAGATGATCACTGTTGTCGTTAGTACTCCACAGCACCCACCAGCCACACTACCGCCATTGCCGTCCTTGTCCACCGCTGTTGCAGCAGCCTCTTTCTCCTTTTGTGCAAGATTGGCCTTGTCCCAGTCCATCCGAGTGTAGAGGTGCAGAATCATGCCGTCCTTATTGCAGCCGTGCACGCCGCACGTCTGGCACCAAAGCCTGCCATTCTGTTGCTGCAGCACGGTGAACACCTTGCCGTCCACCTGGATCTTGATTGTCTTACCAGGCGCAGCATTGTCATTGGTCTCCATGGATTCCTTCGCTAGCTTGGGCCACAGAGCCATTCTCTCTGTCAGCTGAGTGCTCTACTCCAGCTTCCTCAGTAATCTCGCCATCCTCTGTAGGTTCAACGTAAGGTTGAACTTCTGCCGGTCCATCTACTTCCATAGGCGCCATGGCTGGAATGTTTTTCACTAATGGTGCTGCCATTGACGGTTCTGATTCTGCCTCTTCATCAGCTTTCATTGACTTTGAGCTGTTGTTTTGCACCCGAGTAATCTCACCATCTTCTGCAGGTTCAATGCGAGGCTGAACTTCTGCCAGATCATCTACTTCCATGGGTGTCATGGCAGCAGCATTTTTTACTTGTAGCACTGCTAATGGCGGCACCGGTTCTGCCTTTTCACCAGCTTTCACTGAATTTGAGCTGTTGCTTTGCACCCGAGTAATCTTGCCATCCTCTGCAGGTTCAATGCCTTTAACCTCAGCTGGACTATCTACTCCCATGGGTGCCATGGCAGCAGCGTTTTTTGCTTGCGCCACTATCGATGGTGCTGGTTCTGCCTCTACATTGGCTTCCATGGACTTTGAGCTCTTTCCTAGCACCTCATCACCCCCGGTGGCAAGGACAGATGCATCCATCTTGTTTTTTCGTACAGAAAGTCTCATCTTGTGCTTGTGCTTCTTCCCAGTAAGGTGCGACCGCATAATGATCTCAGATGGTGCCTTAGCGTTGCAGCAAGGGCAGACGAGGAAACCATCCACCCGCTGTATAGGATGGCACACATTATCTACTTGCATGGTCAGTGAGTCAAAACGACAGAAATTATTTTCCTCAGCCACAGCAGCACTTGCACGGGAGCTTTCCTTCCTGATAATCAGTTCAACCCATACCAAATAACACAAATAGGATTAGTTCAATCTCTAGAGCTATAGGAAAGCAACATTTTAACAGCTAGGATGGGGTGTGATCTGCATGCATGATAAACACAAAGTGAATTGCTTCCTATTTTATTATTATTTCGCTACCTAGTAGCAAATTGAATTGTCTTCTGCAGAATTACAACATTGTGGATATAGGATGTCCTTTTCATGGACTTTTGATCTATGTTGCTTGACAGCAAGCTCATTTCTGATCTATTCATCTCTAACTGTGGCTCTATTATTTCTTGAGTTTTGGTGTGCAGGTATTGTTGCTACTGGTGTTCTTGTGCCCAGGTGAAGAAAGCTACAAGTTCAAATCTTAAACAACCTGGTGATGTAACTTTTCAAGGTAGAAGTGAAGCTGCGATGGAGGGAGGAGCCAGAATGGGCAGTGAAGCGTAGGTTTTAGTTGTTATTGAAAAAATTTAGAAACAATTGTATGATATTGTTACTTTGTCTGTGTTTCTTTATCAAGGCAATTATCTTGTTGACAGTACTTTAATTAATGTAGTTGTTGGTTCTTGAATCAATTACTCAGTTTCCTTTCGGTGAAGCAAAGAATTGATTTTTAATGCAATGTCATGGATAATTTATTTAGGCATTATTAAACTATTTGAAAATAAAATGATATATTGAATTTATAAATGCAAATAAACGAATCATTATATATTAATACACACGAAAATAGATGTATCAATAAATCGTCTCTATATTTCTTAATACACAATGCGGTGTTCCTATAAAACGTGTCTATATCCGTAGACACATAATAAAAATGTATCTACGTTATTGTTTCTACATTTGTTAACACGTAATTTGGTGTTACTATGAAATGTGTCATCCGCCACGTCATCGGCCACATCACGTGCCACATCACCCGCCACAACATCCGCCAACGTCATCCACCACGTCATCCGCCATGTCACCTGCCACATCATCTGCCACGTCACGTGCCACATCACCTGTCTTGATCTACTAAATCATCTCTATACTAATTACTACATAATAATACATTGCTATAAAACGTGTCTACATTAGTAGGCATGTTTTGTATGCATCTATATTGTATCTATATTTATTAATACGAAATGAAGAGTTACTATACTACGTAACTACACCACTAGAGACGTTTTATACATGTGTCTGCAAAAATGTATCAATATTTTTAGATATGCATCTAATGTGTTTATAAAATGTTTCTTTCTTTCATAGCAACGCTTAAAGGATTCGTCTCTACCAGGTCTGACGTGGTACGTACGAAGACGCTTCTAACCGCTTTTATGAAAGCGTGGCCATATTGACGTAGAGACGTAATAAAGCGTGTCTAAACTCTAAATCTGGCGTTGCTACATGGGGGGTTCTCTAGTAGTGTGTGGTAAGTACTTATCTTTGAAGTTAGGGCATCATCAAAACCGGCATGCGATGGTGACTCGCAAACATGAGCACTCGATTTCTTTCCACTCCACTTGGGGAAGACAAGCTGCAGGTGGCCCACTTGTGTGTTGTACTTTATCCTTCAACGTGGCAATTGGACCTAAATAATCAACACCGGGAGACACCAAGGAAGGTGGCTAACTTCAGCAATTTTTGTTTTGGTTTACTATGAAACGTGGCAATTGGCATCTATTTAATTAAATTTGCACTAAAAGCACCGTTCGGCAGGACTTTTTGCACATCGAACAAGACGTACGAGTAATAATAAAATTTATGTATTAAGCTACTGCTAACGAGAATTTGGAAAGCCAACTTGATCACGTGCTTAATTATCAGGCAAAGATCTGGGAGGTCTCCGATACTAGGTCGTCGAATATAAAGAATGAGTACGTTCATATAAATGCATCACTTTCTTCATTGAAAGATGATGAGGAGACGGTGAGGCCGTATCCACAAGAACTTCCAAGCGCAAAACCATATATAATACACGCCCTGGAAATATATGTGTATATGAAATGGTACTCCCCCACACAAATGTCTTTGCTGTATTCTTGAAAACAAAACACAATAACCAACAACGTCAGGCGACATCACCAACTAATTAATCAAAACTATATTTTTCCTTTTAAATTGCACTACTATATAAATGGACATCACTCCTCATTCTGGAATGTGAACCAGTAGTGCATACGAGGGATCAATACCTAGGGGTATTACTCGCAGTTCTATAACTTGCTGTGAAAGGTAGTATCGCTTCCGGCTTATAACAAGAATATGGGTTGTGATGCACCACCCATTACTGGGGAATCCACCTTTAGTACCGGTCTCAAACCCGGTTGAACAACTAGTACTAAAGGGGACCTTTTAGTATCAGGCCAAATAACCGGTTCTAAAAGTGGTCATTTAGTACCAGTTGGTTGTGGTAACCTCCCTCTAGATCAGTAGCTGATACAATCCTCATCACAGATTAGCATCAAAACAATAAAACAAAGCATAAAATTATGGAAAAATAGTTTTTCACCTTTGTGTAGCGGGATGTGGCGCAGTCGCCCACTCCACAGGCAGAATGAATTTAGAACTAGAACGTCTAACTTGTATAACAAAAGCAAGGTTGAGTACACTTATTGTTGGTACTTAGAAAATCCTAGGGTTGAAATTATACAAAATGCAGGGATGGTCAAGGAAAGGGACACGATGTTTGGTTTTATCAAGAAACTCATTTATGCAAGTTGAGTCGAGTTTTGGGAAGAGAAAAAGAAGAAAGCACTTTGATGAAGTTGTTGACCCTGGAGGGGGAATGTTACCTCCACTACCAATTTTCATGTATTAGAGAGCACCAGAGACCGCTAGGATCCTCCTCGGCGGGCTTATGCCTCATTCTGAAATAACTCTCTTAGGGCCTTAGCACTTCCTCACTAACACCTAAGTTTTATAAACACATGATTGCTAATCGATAAGGGCTTTAACTATGTGAGCTCGTGACCGTGAGCCTTAGCTCTTTAGATAGATTAATGACTCAGTAGAGTTTGGACACTTTACACACACATTCGATCAGCTAATACTTTAGCTTTCTTTGGTGGTACTAACCTACGAGACCTGTACCCATCGGTGTCTATCTCTAGACAATATCCCCTAGATCCATCCACAGATATACTAGGATCCAAACAGGGGTTACTATCATCTGCCTCGCGGATATTACCCCGGGAAAGTGCGCACAAAGCAAATATATCAGTAGCGTCGCCGAACGACCTGTTCTGACCGGACCTGGGACTATGCGAAGGTCCTGTTCCAGTATATCCGTTGCCCACCAGAGACCCCTTTGCGATGGATTTCTAGGTTCGTGTGAATCAGGGTCTCACATGAATAGGCACTCCCGAATGTTGTACATTTTTTGCACGTATGGTTGTACGTTTCACTAGAAAGACTTGCCAGTGAACCGGTCCTTAAGTGACTGAAGTAAGCTTTGGGATGGAAATCTCCACTGAGGCGCTGCCACCTTACTTCCATGTCCTATTCTTTAGTAGGTTTATTTTAGACTTAACACTAAAACTCACACCTTTTGGGGTTTTGCATAAAAATCATTGTTCAGTGGAAAGGCCGAGGCAACATGTCCCTACAATAAGTCCACATTCCTAGCAGTGTCCTCTTGCAGGCAAAGCATGCGGAGCATTTGGACTTGGAAAAGGTCAAAACGAGAGATAGAGCAAACAAGCAGGGATCAGTGATAGCAGCAAGCATACTTGAGTTTTTGACTAGAGATGAGTGCTTAGTACATTGCAAGTGGAACGAGCGCCCAGCTAAGACGAAGACGTTGACTTGGTGAAGTCATCAAAGATTATTTGCAGAGCAGTTGGGTTTTGAAAAGCAACTGTGTCTGTACTTTACTTAACTCTGACTCCACGCACGTTCTAGCTGCCAGACTAGGTGATCATGTCAATAGAAACTGCTAACACTCAACCTAACTAGTTAGAGCGTTTTGGACTGACGAAGCTCTGCGACGTTATGTTTCGTGGATATAGCTAGGATCCCCTTCAAACGAGCAAGAGCAAAATTTGCTATCTAAATACGGTATATGCACACTGCAGGGAAAGCAAACATACAATTCAGATGACAAGATTGTTCCTAGTTGCAATATATGCTACGCCTCATGTACGTAATTAATAAACCTGATAACCCATCGTGCCCCTCCAAACTCTGATGTTGTAATTAATATAGCAGGCTACTTTTATATTGATGTGTCATGAACTTGGTGCTTCGGTTTTGTTTAAGTATTACTAACATCGAGATCCAATCTGCTTCGATCAGTAAATAGTTATGCAAATTGCTTCAGAGATTGGTGATATGAACCAGTTTATTTAGCCTCAGAGTTCTGAACAGACATAGGCTTTTAGGTTGGTGATGACTTTCATATATAGTAATTAAATCGCTAAGGTCAGTCAGCATCTTGGTACTGGTAGTTCCAACTGTTTTGCCTCGAGATTCTACGGGTATACATGGAACCATGCAGCTAGCGTGCATACATGTGCTTCAGTTTTTTGTTCCCCACGTAGATGAACGTGCATCTTCTCGATCGATGTGAAATTGTGAGCTATCAAGAAAGCAACTCTCCACTGGCGCCATTAATTGTAATCAGGATACCATTAATTGTCCGTCAACGCCAGTGAAGAGCAGACAAGAGCACATGGATGCACAAAGGATGTATTTCACAACCTTTGTTGAGGCGCTCCTCTGCACACACCATTCTACATACCGCGTTCTCGGAGCTCTGCAGCCATGTTGGGGAGCTTAGCTGGATCGCTCACTTCCGCCGTCGTTAGCATCGCGAAAGATAAGTTGGCCGCCGCCATCGTGGAGCAGGCCAATTCGCTGTGGAACTTCGGCGACGACCTGGAGGACATGAACTTGGTGCTGGAGGCCATCTCAGCGGCGCTCCAGGATGCTGAGAGGCGGTCGGCCAAGGAGAAGTTGGTGCAGCTGTGGATCAAGCGGCTCAAGCATGCTGCCTTAGAAATCGCCGACATGCTCGAAGACTACCAAGACAATAGCGACCGGTTAACTGCAAAGGTGCGTGGTTATACATGCTAGGATCTATCTTCAATTCCTTTAAAACCGATCGCATCTCTCCTGGGAGAACTAATTAATTCATTATCAATTTGACACTCTTATTTTCAACCGGATGTCTACAACTCTGGATCAGAATAGAATGTCTTCTCGATCTCGAGCGTGTTCGATAGATCAGATTTAGTGTAGAGGAGTTAGGTGCGGCCGTGTGAGTCCGTGAGTTAGTGCGCACAAATAAACTTTCATTTAAGCTTGTAAATCCCGTTCGGGCATCAGCCAGACTGGTGCCCAGGCCGGAATAAAAGGCCATCCATCTGGTACCTGCCTCGATACCGCCAGTAGCGGTTAATATCGGTCATCTCAGCTAACATACAAACCTCTTAAATTTGAAATATCTAGCCGATTAGCCAGTTCTTACTTGAGTTTGTGGTTCAATATCTAGCCTCTTTGCTTAGTGTATATTCCAACTGAGAATAAATGAAATTTTTGCAGAAGCCAGGAGTGCTTTCATGGATAAAGAGCATGAGAGAAGAACTGAGGAAAATCAACAAGGACTTTCGGGATTTTAAATTCTCAGAGGCTGGCACTTGCACATCTCTTGAGCAACATGATGACGATCGTGAAACATCATCACGTTTGCCTGAAAAACCATTTGGGAGGAATAGAGAAAAGCAGGAAATCATAAACCTCTTATCCGCAGGTACCAACAATGACGAGACTGTGATTGTTTCTATCCATGGCCTTGGAGGTATAGGCAAGAGTACTTTGGCACAACTAATTTACAATGATGCGCAATTCAAGGAGTATGACCATCGTATATGGGTTTATGTGTCCCGGGATTTCAGTCTAAAGAAAATAGGAAGCTCTATAATTTCTCTAATACATATAGAAGGAGGCCAGCAAAATAGGGATACACTGGAAGCCATAAATCAGTGCCTAGATAACCTACTCAGTGGCAAGAAGGTTCTTATTGTTTTAGATGACTTATGGGAGGAAAAGGACACTGAGTTGGGGAAACTGAGGAGTATGCTTCACGTGGGCAAGAAGGGCACTACCATAGATGTCATAGTAACCACGCGCAACGAAGACATTGCAAGGAAAGTTTCCACATGTACACCATACAAGCTGGAGCCTTTGAACGATTATACATGCTGGGAAATAATTAAGAGATATAGCAGGTTTGAAGTTCAACATTACCAAGAAAGATTAGAGAAGATAGGATTGGACATTGCAAAGAAATGTGGAGGTGTGGCATTAGCAGCTCAAGCAATTGGATACATGCTACAGTCCAAAGACCTCTCCGGATGGACTGAAATAAACAACAGTGATATCTGGAATGAATCTTTTGAAGATAACACTGGTGTGCTCCCGTCCTTGAAGCTAAGCTATGAAAGGATGCAACCACAGCTAAGGATATGCTTTTCTTATTGTGCCATATTCCCAAAAGGCCACAATATTGCTGAAGATGATTTGATTCACCAATGGATTGCTCTTGGTTTTATCAAGCCATCCAAGGGGAAGGAATACACCAGGCAACTTTTGGGCATGTCCTTCCTGCAAGTTTCAAAGTTGCCCAAGGTAATGTTGAAGTATATATAACTACCAGAACACTACTCTTGCCTGCTGAATTATCTGTTCGCATATTGGTTGTTTTTGCCTACTACTAGTCATTACCACAACTCAATTGATGACATTTGACTTACTATTATTATAGGATATGGAATTATGATATTATTTCCATGGGTAATATTTATCCTAAATTCAGTTAAAGTATAGATAAGATGTGGGGACACACTACTACCTATTCTTGAGTATTCCACATATATTACTAAAAATAATTTCCTTATTTCACGTAAAAAATACACATAAGGCTGGCAAGTTGGGTCGGCCCAAGTGCAAAAATGATTTTTTTTCAAATTTTTTATGTTGTTTCTAGTAGATGTTTATGTTTTGTTGCCCATTTTTCACATGTAAAAACCCACGTTTTCACGGGCGTTCAGCTGCAGGTGCTCGTTTAAACCCCTGTGCAAAGGGGTTACCAACCGACTATACAAATGTTTGATGTAATATAGTGTCAACATTTCTTTAAGTATCTAAGAAATGCGCAAAACCAACCTACATCAAAGCTCCAGGGAGGTCCTCTTTCCGATGTGGCAGTGTGGCTAGGAAACCACAATGTTCAGTAGTGATTAGTCAGATGGTTGCGTGGCATAAACTATGCACTAAACCATTGTTAAGTTGAGGTGAGGATGATTAGCACCGATATAATTAGTTAAGGTATCAATTTGCATCACGCAAAACATGAGGGATGAAGGTCACACTTTCAAAATACTTAAGGAATAAAAAATAGGAAAAGTGCATTTTTTTTCATCCCTCAAGTATTCTAAAAGTATGGCATTCATTCTTTATGTTTCATTTGGTGTAAATCAGCCCCTTAACTTACTAAATCGATGCATTTATCATCCCTACCTAAGTTTGATAGAAGTTTAGTGTCATATAACATCGGTTTAGGCCATGTAATTATCACACCCGATTTTTAAAACAAAACCAAGTGCTATGTATATGTATGCCAGGATCAAGTTTCATATATATAGTGACATCATTAGTGAATAACAGCAACATTATCACGCAAAGAAAGACAATTAAAGAATTACGAGACTATCAAAGATTCAAAGATTAAATCCTGAAACGGAGGCTCCAAACTTCATAGGTAAATGACTGGCGGTTGCGTACGCCTAGAACTCAGCATCGTCTTCACAACAAACTTGATAGTAGCTTCTTCTTCTGAGCAACGTTGGTTATAGCAAGGGTGAGCGCATGTCGTACTCAGCAAGTGTGAGGAGAATATAAATGCAAGGAATAAATAAGGAAAGGCTGACTGGTTGACTGCATTAAGCATTTTTAGTTGGTTAAATTTTTATTAGCACCTCATTACTAAAGTATAAGTATATATCAACCCACAATTAATAGAATATAGGGCATAAGCATATGGCAGAAATATAACCATGATTTAAGTCCATCTTCAAGTATATTAATCATGTGAGGGTCCAGGCCGCTCTTGACCGTGAGCACGGCTGATCGATCAGTTTTACACTCTTCAGAGGTTGCACATCTTTACCCACAAGTCGTGTAAAAGTTTGGAGAACTTTAGACCCAACCATGATGTGCCGGCCAAGCACAATACCACACTTCCAAGATGTGATTCCATAGGGATGCTACGAGACCTTTACAAAGATTCATTAGTAAGTGGTAACCCGCTAAGGTTTCGGTGTTCGACGTGCACAACCTCCCGAAGGCCGATTATGCGATGACTCGGTGCCCCATCTTGCCTCTTCATGAGTAAGATTACCCCGGACTAAGGTTTCTAATTATTCAGCCAAGACTTTTATGGTAGAATTAGCAAGTTTTTGTGGGGATCTGATTGTTCATTTTTCTAGTTCGGCACTGGGATGACCTAACGTTATAATTTTGAGGACGATAGTATGTTTTACTCTTTTAATAAGTAATATTTCTTTGGTGAAGATATGATATATGGTACATATTTACTAATAAGTAAACTAGGTATCCTCACAGTTTATACACATGTAAACTTAGGATTTAAATTTTATTACAAAATGAAGAAACTATTAGTTGACATTTTAATGGAGTATGGTTAACTTATCATTTCAGACTTCGGGAGATCATATGGAGCGGTACACTATGCACGACCTGGTGCATGATCTGGCAACATTAATCATGGGTGATGAGTTAACTATTTCTAATGTTGCATTGAAGAATAATAAAGCACATAGCCAGAAATATTGTCGCTATGCATCGGTTACCAAATATGACAACGCAACAATGTTATCCAATGTTTTACCCTCAAAGGTGAGGGCAATTCATTTCTCAGATAGCGGCAAGCTGGATCTCTCTTGTGGGGAATTTTCGTTTGCAAAGTGCTTGCATATTTTGGATTTTAGTGGATGCTCTAGTATACTGTTGCCAGCCTCTATTGGGCAACTGAAGCAGCTGAAGCACCTTACTGCTCCACGAATGCAAAATGAAGTTCTACCAGAGTTTATGACTGAGCTATCAAAACTGCAGTACCTAAGCCTGAATGGATCTTCTCACATTTCCGCACTGCCAGCCTCACTTGGCAATCTCACAAATTTACAGCATCTTGATTTATATCATTGCTCTAATGTCAAAGTGATACCTGAATCTTTGTGTGGCCTCATGCATCTCCAGTATTTGAACTTATCAATTTGTCGTTATATCACACGGCTACCAGAAGCTATAGGCAGCCTGGTCAATCTACAGTATTTAAACATGTCATATTGTGGTGTGAGGGAATTTCCAGAGTCATTTAAGAGGCTCTGTAATTTATTGCATCTAGATTTGAGTCACTGCTATATTGAGAAAGGCTTAGCGGCAGCTCTGCATGGCCTCACCGCATTACAATCACTAGTAGAGAACTGACTTTCGATCCACCCTCTTTTATCCCGGTTTAAAAGTGGCCCGGGACAAAAGGGGGTGCGCCGGGGTGCGGGAATTTGGAGGGGAGCATTAGTCCCGGTTGGTAATTGCAACCGGGACTAAAGGCCCCCCTTTAGTCCCGGTTGCAACGGCTAGCGGGGGCCGTCGGTGGCGGGACCCTTTTATCCCGGTTGGAGGATCCAACCGGGATAAAAGGGTTAGTCCCGGTTGGTGCCTCCAACCGGGATAAAAGGGTGTCCCTTTTATCCCGGTTGGATCCTCCAACCGGGACTAACTTTCCAACCGGGACAAAAGGTGTTTCCTTTTGTCTCGGTTGGAGTTTTTAACCGGGATTAAAACTCATCCCCCACTATACCCCGAGACAGAGACTTTCTTCTTCCTCCAGCCCGAGCAGTCCAGCACATTGATAGAGAGCTGAGCTTCACCTACTCTCCGGTGGTGCCCAAGCAAGGGAGGTGCTGCCCGAACTTTTTTCCCTCATTTTCGTGGGAATTTGACTCAGCCAACAAGTGCTGCGAAGGTTTGCTACTTCATCCTCGTGTTATGCTTTGATTTATGCTTTGGAGATGGAAAGATTATTTGCTACAATGTGATGATGAAGTAGAAAAATGGAGAGGTATTTTGAGCTAGAATGTGAGGGAGATTGATGTGTCATATATAGTATGCATTATTTCAGTGGTTTAAAAATGATGCTACCTTGTCTAGACGGTTTATCTTATCAAATTCAATATGGTTTTTTAAATCCATATACTTGTTGAACTTGCATACCGTGTTCATTTCGGCGAGAATGTTCTCCGCCGAGCAGCAACGTATGTCAAGAAGGAGGTTCGATTCTACGAGAAAGAGTGGATACGGACATCGTGACCGTGTCCCCTTTTCCGTAGCATCTAACCTCTTTCATGACGAAGTGCGGTGCCGCCTAGCTGAGGACATCCTCGCGAAATGAACACGGTCTTCAAGTTCAACAACTTCTGTAGTGGTAAGGAACGAATTTTTGTACATAGATGACTTCTGCTACTTGTTGAACTTGCATACCGTGTTCATCTCGCCGAGGATGTTCTCCGCCGAGCAGCAACGTATGTCAAGAAGGAGGTTCGATTCTACGAGAAAGAGTGGATACGGACATCGTGACCGTGTCCCCTTTTCCGTAGCATCTAACCTCTTTAATGACGAAGTGCGGTGCCGCCCAGTTGAGGACATCCTCGCGAGATGATCACGGTCTTCAAGTTGAACAACTTATGCAGTGTTTGGGACTTTAATTTAAATATGTGTATTTGGATCTTCATGTTGTTGTATTGTACCATGTTGTTTGGATCTTTAATCGATTTTCACGCGTAATCCATTGTCAAGTGTAATCCATTTTCGTGCGTAATACGATGCAGATGGACCGGCATTGGATGTATAATGCAGACAGGCGGAGCAAGGTGTTTATTGATGGCTTGCATTATTTTCTCGAAGTGGCAAAAGCGAACAAGCCAGAGAATGGGTTCGTATGTTGTCCATGCTTCCAATGCAATAACAGGAAGGAGTATTCAAAGAATTCCTGGGGGACTATTCACAGCCACTTGTTTAAATACGGTTTCATGCCTAACTATTTGGTTTGGACCAAGCACGGTGAACTAGGGGTTGTAATGGAAGATGGCGAGGAGGAGGAGGAAGATGACACCATTCCGGACTGGGTTGCAGGCCAAGCTTTTGCAGGTACTACAATGGGCGAGGCTGATGAAGATGAGTTTGCAGAAAATGACCCTACTGATGACCTTGGTCAGGTGATACGAGATGCATACAGAGATTGCGAAACTGAGAAGGAAGCAGCAAAGTTGCAGCGCATGATAGATGATCACCAAAAATTGTTGTACCCAGGTTGCCAGCAGGGCCATAAAAAACTAGGTACGACACTAGAATTTGTGCAATGGAAGGCAAAAAATGGTGTGTTAAGGCATTTCAGGGGATGTTGAGAATTGTCAAGAAGATTCTCCCCGAGAATAATGAATTACCGTCCACAACATATGAAGCTAAACAGATTATTTGCCCTCTCGGATTGGATGTTCAGAAGATACACGCATGCCCTAATGACTGTATCCTCTATCGTGGTGATGAATACGAGGAATTGGATGCTTGTCCCGTCTGCGAAGCCCTGCGGTATAAGATCAGGCGAGATGATCCTTGTGATGTCGAGGGGCAGTCTCCCAAGAAGAGAGTTCCCGCGAAGGTGATGTGGTATTTCCCTATAATACCACGCTTGAAGCGCTTGTTCAGGAACAAGGCGAATGCTAAGTTGATGCGATGGCACAAAGAAGACCGTAAGGAAGATGAGATGCTGAGACACCCCGCAGATGGGGCACAGTGGAGATCAATTGATAGAACATTCCCAGACTTTGAAAGTGAAGCAAGGAACATAAGGTTTGGTTTAAGCACTGATGGATTCAATCCATTCGGTGAGTTGAGTAGTGGTCATAGTACTTGGCCTGTGACCCTTTGTATGTTCAACCTTCCTCCTTGGCTGTGCATGAAGCGGAAGTTCATTATGATGCCGGCGCTTATCCAAGGCCCAAAACAACCCGGCAACGACATTGACGTGTACCTAAGGCCGTTGGTTGATGACCTTTTACAGCTCTGGAAGGAAGAAGGTGTACGTGTGTGGGATGAGGATAGACAAGAGATCTTTAATCTACGAGCACTGTTGTTCGTAACCATCAACGATTGGCCTGCATTGAGTAACCTTTCAGGACAGACAAATAAGGGATATCGGGCATGCACCCACTGTTTAGATGACACAGATAGCATGTACTTGAAGCACTGTAAGAAGGTCGTCTATATGGGTCATCGTCGATTTCTCCCTGCTCACCACCAGCTGAGAAAGAGCGGGATGCATTTCAAAGGGACGCCAGACCATCGTAAAAAACCTGCACACCGTAATGGAAAGCGTGTGTTCGAGATGATGAAGGATGTACATGTAGTCTTTGGAAAGGGACTTGGTAGCCAACCTGTTCCGAACGATGATAACGGACATGCACCCATGTGGAAGAAAAAGTCAATATTTTGGGAGCTACCTTATTGGGAAATCCTAGAGGTTCGCAACGCAATAGACGTGATGCACCTGACGAAGAATCTTTGCGTGAACGTGCTAGGCTTCATGGGTGTTTATGGAACCTCAAAAGATACATTGGAAGCAAGACAGGACCTGAAAGCCATGGGGCAACGAGATGACCTACATCCGGAAAAGAGAGATAATGGACAGCACTACTTACGTCCTGCCAGTTACACTCTCAGCAAGGAGGAGAAGGATAGCATGTTTGAATGCTTGAATAGTATGAAGGTCCCGTCTGGGTACTCCTCGAATATAAAGGGAATAATAAATATGAAACAAAAGAAGTTTACAAATCTCAAGGCTCATGACTGCCACATGTTGATGACCCAGTTGCTTCCGGTTGCACTGAGGGGTGTTCTACCAGAAAATGTCCGGTTGCCGCTCGTAAAGCTATGCGCGTTTCTCAATGCGATTTCGCAGAAGGCAATCGATCCATCCAAGCTATCAAAGCTACAGAACGATGTGGTGCAATGTCTTGTCAGTTTTGAGTTGTTATTTCCACCATCCTTCTTCAATATTATGACGCACTTACTGGTTCACCTAGTAAAAGAGATTGGTATTCTCGGACCTGTATACCTGCACAATATGTGGCCTTTCGAGAGGTTCATGGCAGTCCTAAAAAACTATGTTCGTAATCGTGCCCGTCCAGAAGGAAGCATCGCCAGGGGATATGGAACAGAGGAGGTGATCGAGTTTTGTGTTGATTTTATTGATTCAATTGACTCGATTGGGGTTCCAACTTCACGCCACGAGGGGAGGCTCCGAGGAATGGGCACCCTTGGAAGGAAATCAAGTTTGAGCAATGATACTAATTTGTTCGACAAGGCACACTACACTGTTCTACAACAGTCATCCTTTGTGTCTCCGTATATCGAGCAGCACAGGCAGATGGTAGCTTCCAAAAACCCGACCAAATCCGATGCTTGGCTTACCCGTCATCACATGGAAACTTTTCCCTCCTGGTTGCGCCAACAACTTATGGGTAACTCTGAGATTCACCCACAGCTTGCTTGGTTAGCCAGGGGACCTGCTACCACAATCGTCAAATTCCAAGGCTATGAGATAAATGGTTACACATTTTACACGAGAGCCCAGGACCAGAAAAGCACGAACCAGAATAGTGGTGTCCGCATAGATGCCATGGACAGAAATAATAGCAAGGAGTCGTATTATGGTTTCATACAGGAGATATGGGAACTCGAATACGGACCGCTGTACATCCCTCTATTTCTTTGCAATTGGGTGAAGCTAACTGCCGTCACCAAAGATCAGTACGGAATGACAATAGTAGATCTGAGCAAGACTGGATACAGTGATGACCCATTCGTACTTGCCAATGATGTGCATCAGGTGTTCTATGTGAAGGACATGTGCAGCAAACCCAAGAGGAATCCAGAAGAGACATGGGAGCCAAAGTGCCACATAGTTCTTCCAGGTAAAAGAAAAATCGTGGGAGTCGAGGATAAAACAGACCAATCAGATGATTATGATCAGTTTGATGGCATGCCTCCATTCGACGTTGAAGTTGATCCAAGCATCCTGCTGTCCAAAGAAGAGGCTCCGTACTTACGCCGCGATCATGATCAAGGAACTTTCGTGAAGAAGAAATTTTACAACGTTGTATTGTAATGCGTTAAATGTGCATGACCTTTGTGTATTAATTGATACAATTTGTAATTAAATTTGTTAGGTGAAGATTTTTTAGATATACATGAACATTGTTAACCACATACTAACATGGATTTTTCTGCGCATTCAAAAAATTTAATTGAATAATTTATTGATCACAGCAATGCAGTAAAATAAATATTTTACAGGCTACATGAGTTGGTATAGAAATAATGATTACTTCATACTTATTGTCAATTTACTCGTTAATTAAATATATTTTTGCATGTACAAAATCTGAGAAGGTTTTGTTTTTCATCCTGGAATGCAGTGAAAAGGTTAAATAAAATCCATTTCCAAAAAGCAGGCGGGAGAAGAAAAATAGGAAAAAGGACCTTTTATCCCGGGTGCTAACAGCAACCGGGACAAAAGGCCCCCCTTTTATCCCGGTTGCAAACGGCAACCGGGATAAAAGGGTACGTTTCGTCTCCCGCCCGAACGTACCCTTTTATCCCGGTTGCCATTTGCAACAGGGATAAAAGGCCCCCCCCTTTTATCCCGGTTGGTGACGGGACCCGGGATAAAAGGGTGCGCTCCCAGCCCCACCTGGCGGGGGCACCCTTTTGTCCCGGGTCCCGTTACCAACCGGGATAAAAGGGGGGGGCCTTTTGTCCCGGTTGGTAACGGGACCCGAGATAAAAGGGTGCCCCCGCCAGGTGGGGCTGGGAGCGCACCCTTTTATCCCGGGTCCCGTCACCAACCGGGATAAAAGGGGGGGGCCTTTTGTCCCGGTTGGTGACGGGACCCGGGACAAAAGGCCCTTTTGTCCCGGGTGCCATTACGAACCGGGATAAAAGGGGGGGGGTTAAAAGCACTGTACTCCCTTCTACCCCCCGCCAGTTCCACACTTAGCGAAATTTTCGCAAGTCCCGCGCTCTCCGCCCGTCGCCGCCCGTCCGCCTCCCTCGCCGGCCGCCGCCGTCGTCGTCCCCCATTGCGCCGTCGAAGTCCCGCATTGCGCCGTCGTCGTCGCCCGTCCGCCTCCCTCGCCCGTCGCCGCCCGTCCGCCTCCCTCTCCGCCCGTCGCCGCCCGTCCGCCTCCCTCGCCGGCTGCATCGCCCCTCGTCGCCGGCTCCATCCTCGTCGCCCCTCGTCGCCCCTCGCCGGCCGCCGTCGTCGTCTTCGCCTCGGCCGCCGTCGTCCCGCCGTCGTCGTCTTCGTCCTCGTCGCCGCCCCGGCCGCCGCTGTCCCGCACGCCGCCCGGCCGCCGCCGTCCCGCCGTCACGCCGCCCCGGCCGCCGCCGTCACGCCGCCCCGGCCGCCGCCCCGCGCGCGAGAGGTCTGCCGCGCCGGCCGGTGCGCCGGGAGAGCTGGCCGTTTTCTTTTAATTTTTAATTTTGTTTTTTTAGATGGAATTGTAATTTTGTTAAGTTAGATTTTTAGATTTCTAATTTTGTTAAGTTAGATTTTTAGATTTCTAGTTAGTTTGTTAAGTTAGATTTGTAGTTAGGTTGTTAACTACCGTCCCGCCGTCGTGATCGCCGCCGTCCCGCCGAGTAGCTACCGTGAGAGTCGCCTTGTAGCCGTCGTGATCGCCGCCGAGTAGCCGCCGTGATCGCCGCCGTCCTGCCGCCCATCACAACGTAGTAGCTTAGGCACCGCCCGTGGTTCCGGTGAACCGCCTCCGCCGCCCTGACCGCCGCCGTCCCGCCTCCGCCGCCCTGACCGCCGCCGTCCCGCCTTCGCCGCCCTCATCGCCGTCGTAGAAATTCGTAGAAATTTGTAGAAATTCGTCAAAATTCGTAGAAATTCGTCAAAATTCGTAGGAATTCGTAGAAATTTGTAGAAATTCATAGAAAATCGTAGAAATTTGTAGAAATTCATAGAAATTCGTAGAAATTTGTATAAATTCATAGAAATTCATAGAAATTCATAGAAATTCATAGAAATTCGTAGAAATTTGTAGAAATTTGTATAAATTCATAGAAATTCATAGAAATTCATAGAAATTCATAGAAATTTGTATAAATTCATAGAAATTTGTATAAATTCATAGAAATTTGTATAAAGATTCCGGACTTTGTACGATTCATGTTATTTTATGATTTCATTATATACATGTATGATTCCGAACTGTGATTATATACAAATTTGTATTAAGACGATTTCTATGACTGTCATGTATGATTCCATGTATGTTTGCAGCAATAGTTGAAATGGCAGATGATGAGACCGCAAGGTATATCATGGAGCAGATAATCGCTGGTGATGATAGTGGCGACAACGTTCCACTATCATACACGGATGAAGAGGGCACCCAGGCGGACATGTTCCTCAACATGTCTGCCGATGTGAATGAAGAGCAACAGCCGCAGCAACAACTTGCCGTGGCGGAAGGTTCCGGCGAGGTATATACAACCATTCTTGTATTGTTTCACGCCACCGCTACTAGTACGTACTAATTAACGAATCTTAAACTGTTAGCCCTCCGGATCGACACAAGGGCAGAAGACCCGAGGTCGTACAAAGGTGATGGAAGGGAGGCTTGTCATCACCGAAGTTACAGATGAGGGCAGGCCGGTTGCTCCCGAGAAAGTCGCAAAGAAGTACGTTAGTCAAATCGGGGCAATCGTCCGGGACAACGTGCCTATCAGCATCAGAGAATGGAAGGGCAGAAGCGATAATCCGTACGCCCTTCCAGAGACAGAAAAGAATATGCTGTGGGAAGACGTGAAGAGGCATTTCACATTCCCCGAAGATTATAGCGAGAAGGATGTCAAAGCGTGGACACTTAAGAAGATGGCTACTCAATTCCAGACATTCAAGAAGATGCTGGACACCCACTACATCAAGAAGGGCAAAACTCCAGACTTCAACGCGTGGCCCAAGTTGAGGGACCACTGGGATGCATTTGTTGAATACAAGAGGAGTGAAGAAGGTGTGAAAAAGATCACGACCAACGTTGCAAATGCTAGTCAGAAGGGCTACCACCATCATTTGGGGCGAGGTGGGTATGGCTCAGCAATTCCCAAGTGGAGAAAGATGGAACAAGATCTGATCGAACGGGGAATCATACCTGCAACTATTGAATGGCCCGAACGATCAAAGAACTGGTACTACGCTCATGGAGGCTCCCTAAGCCAAGAGGATGGGACGCTGATTTTCAATGACAGAATACGTGAGAAGGCCGAACATCTCATGAAGAACATTGAAGATTCCAAGGCTGGGAGGTTGAGGGTGGACCGAGAAAATGATGAGCTCACATTAGCCCTCGGTAATCCAGAGCACCCAGGACGTTGCCGGGGGTTCGGGGTGGTTCCGTGGAAGTTCGCTTTCCGAGGCGACAGCGCCTCTTACAGAAGCCGGAAGCGAAGAAAGGAACAGATGGAGGAGAGCTGGCGGCAGATGCTAGAACAACGAATGATGGATGAAATCAATCGGCGGGTGGCCGACGCAGTTGCGGAGTTGGCGCAATCTGGAGCACTGCCGAATCCTCACACCGCCAGCCCTTCTCAACGCCTCGGGAGCAGTTGTGCTTCTACAGGGGTCCCCGATGCGCAGACGCCCAGGTTACCCGTGGAGGAGCAACGGTTCCCCGTGGATGCCATCACGCAACGGACCTCATGTGAGCTGCATGCACCGGTCGGCAACCTCACTATTAAGGTATACTTATACATAATATTTATGCAATCTTGTCAATTGATCCAGGCCTCGAGATCGGAGTTCAACTTGTTTACTTCTGCTATATGTACAGGTAGCGTACGGGAGTGCGTTACCAACGCTGACAGGGCAGAGCAGTCATGGCATGGACATTCCAACAGGCTACGCCAGCGTCTGCGTCGAGCAAATAGTAGATGCCCAATATGAAGGTCTAGAGCTCGACTTCCCGGGAGGCGACGGGGAAAAGACATTGGCAGATGCGCTTCATGGGATCATTCTATGGAAGAAACGCTACATCATTATTTCCCGCACGGAGCCATCTCCTCAGACCTCAAGACCGCTCCCCGTAGATCCCGAGCAGCGACCTTCTCCTCATACCTCGAGACCGGCATCTCCTGCTCCAGGACCGTCGCTTCCATCTATATCAAGGTCTCCATCTCCACCACATCCTGGTGCTGGGAGCGACGACGACAATAACAACACCCCTCCCCGATCACCGTCGCCGGCACCAAGAGCGGCCCCCTCGAAGGAACCTGCAGCACCACTCAAGAAGTCACGAGCACCGCCTCCCAAGCAAAGACAGCCTCGAAAGAAGAAAACAAAGGTCGACCCTGAAGTGGCTCGCAAGGAACGCTTTGAGGCAATGTCTCATGCGGAACAGTGGGTAGAAATCCAACGAGAGGCCAGTGAGTGGTTCAAGAAACAAGCCGAATTAAAAAAGGCAAGGGAGATGGAGCCACCGCCAGTAAGTCGGCGGGATTTAAACTTTTTTATCAGGATGGAGGAAGGAGCCAAGAAAAGGATACCACTCTTGTCAAACTATGAACGGGCTCTAGTAAAGGCTGATGAAAAGGATAAAAGAAAAGGAAAATCATCCTCCAGCGGTTCAGTCCCCGACCTCAGCCATTTATCAAAGAAAGATGCTCAACGGGTAAAAGCAATGCCCTTGGATCAACAAGAAAATATATTGAAGTTCATGGAAGAAACAGGTCTGGGACTTGAAGAATGCATAGGGCAAGTCGAGACGCCAACTGCACCGCCCCCTGAGCCGAGATGGCCTTATGAGCTAGGCAAGCCTCTAGTGAAGCCGGCAATGATACGGAAGTTGTCAACAAAGATGTACGAATTCCATCAATGGTACATGACGGCATCCGCCAAATCGAGGGAGATGATCGGCATGAAGGTAAAACCGATAGATTTTCACGGTGAAGGGGAGAAAGTGCTGTGGCTAGACTTCAAGGATATATACGAAGTGTACCATCATGATGCCCTGGACGTCTCTCTGATCAGCGCTTGGATTCTGTAAGTGTCCGTTTATTATCTCTACATGTAAATTTTGGCGTGCGTCACCGTACTAACTTCATCTTCCATTTCATGTAGGATGCTAATTCAGACATGCCGCCGAGAGGCGTACCTACATGTAGGCTTCATGGATCCATCTGTAGTTAACCAACAACAGATACAATTATCGCCGGAAAAAACCTTTGCCGAAATATACAATTTCCTACACAAACAAACATTCAAGGATTTCATACTACTTCCATACAACTTCAAGTAAGTGTGTGTATACCGTCTACTTTCGATGTCTTTTTCCTTATCTCTACATGTTAGTTAGCTCTAATATGCATGAACATTTTACGCACGCAGCTTCCACTGGATCCTTATTATAATTGAGCCTGAAAGAAGCCACGTCACTGTCTTTGATTCGTTACGGAAAGATCCGGTGGACTACCAAGAATTGCAAGACATGCTAGGCTTGTAATAATTTTGGACCTTTATCTCTATGCAAAAATTTATTTCCTAAATTTTATCCCTGTTACACTATGTCATTCATTATTCTAATCCGCAGCGTATGGAAACAATTCATAAGGACACACAAAGGTCCATTCAAAGAAGATCTCACATGGAACACAGACTTCCCGGTACGTATGAAGTCTGCACATTTATTACATTGTATAACACGAATATTTCATAACTTATTTTTTTTCCGCACTGAAGTGCTTAAGACAGGAACCCGGGAATAACCTATGTGGCTACTACATCTGTGAGCACATGCACAGTTTTTTGGGACCCAAGGGACCGAAGATGACGCCGCACAACTTTAAAGTACGTAAAATAAATATATTACTAGTTAATTATTTTCTAGCTCCTTATATGTATTTGTTCATGTAACATTCACAAATTTCCAAATTATAGATGTTAAATATTCAACAAGGACTCTTGAAGGAAGAAAGAGTAGCGGCAATATGTGAAGGTCTCATTGGATTCATAATGGACGAGGTGGTAAATCCAAGAGGAGAATTTTATTACGATGGACGACAATTAGACACTCCTCTCAGCAACACCACGACGGGAAGATCGTAGGAAGATACTTTGATTTATTTGTATATATGATCGATTTGTACTAATTAAGCTAGTTGAATTGTGTATATGAATTGTGTATAAGGATTGTGTATATATATAGTAGTTGTATAATTACAAATCCCATTCGTTTAAATACTAGTTGATTTAATTCATTCTAAAAAAATCTCAACTACAAGGTTAACAAATTAAAAGGGCCGCGGTACTACTATACGTATACGTGATGCATGCATGAAAAATTCAGGCGTCACCAGTGCCATGCAAGCGCAATTTAGTCCCGGTTGGAATTGAGCCGGGACTAAAGGGGACCCCTTTAGTCCCGGTTGGGAAATCCAACCGGGACTAAAGGGACCCCCTTTAGTCCCGGTTGGTGTCACCAACCGGGACTAAAGGGGGTCCTTTACTCCCGGTTAAAATACCCGGGACTAAAGACCCCCCCCTTTTGTCCCGGTTGGTTTATCCCGGATGGATATCCGAGAGATATGACCCTTACCAACCGGGACTAATGCTCAGTTTTCTACCAGTGAATATCTGGATATATCAAACGTGAGAGGCATGGAGAATTTGGAGAAGGAAGGTCTACTGGTAACTATGAAAAACCTCAACAATCTAAAGGTTTTGAAATTGGAATATTTACAATTGTGGAACAAATTTGAGGATGTCGATCTTAATTTTATCGGTACACTTACCAATCTGGAGCATCTGGACCTATCGTCGAACGAATTTGAGTATCTACCAGAAAGTATTGGTAATCTTAAAAGGTTGCATACACTGAATCTCAAGAATTGCGATATCCTCGAGTCCCTTCCAGAGAGTATAGGTAATCTCAAAAGGCTGCATACACTGAATCTCGAGAATTGCCAGATGCTCGAGTCCCTGCCAGAGAGTATAGGTAATCTCAATAGGCTGCATACACTGAATCTCAAGGATTGCTGGAAGCTCGAGTCCCTCCCAGAGAGTATAGGTTGTGCAACTGGGCTGAAGTCTGTACTGATGGACGGGTGCCCAGACAAATTAATGGATCAGGCCAGTTCTCTATTGCACTATTCACTAACATTACCACTCTTTAAGGTTCGTGCTGATGACGTCAATGCTCATAGCAATTTGCATGTGCTCGAGGGTGAAAATGTCGCCGATGAGTTACATATAGTTTCTCTTGAAAACGTAAGACTTTTGGAGGAAGCACGGAGACTTAACCTGTTGACCAAACAGAATCTTTTGAACTTGAAACTGGTTTGGAAATTGAATGCCTATCGACATTTGGAGGACAAGGATTTGTTGGGACAGCTAGTGCCACCAATGAGCCTGAAGGACTTGAGTCTAGAAGGTTATAGCAGTCAGAGCTTTCCTGGCTGGCTCATGGCCATTTCTCATCATCTCCCTAATCTTACTTGTATTGAATTGATGGATCTGCCTACATGTAGCAACCTACCACTCCTTGGACAGTTACCGTACTTAGAAAGCCTACGTCTTTGTGATATACCCAAGGTTTCAAAAATTGACAGGGGTATCTGTGGTGGCAAAGGAGCATTTCCCCGACTGGAAGTCTTCATGGTAAGTTTTATGGATGGTGTGGAGAAGTGGGATACAACATGTCCTGGAGAGGATGGTGTGGAGGAGTTCATGTTCCCTATGTTAGATGAACTCGAGGTATATGAATGTCCAAAGTTGAGGTTGAAACCATGCCCACCCAAATGTCGTAAGTTCATAATATCAAAAAGCGACCAAGTTATATCTTCACTGGAGGAGGTACAAACCAGCAGCCATCGCTGCAACTCTACTCCAACGACCACCAAACTGGAGATCAGCAAAAGTCAGCACGACAGTTTCAGGCTGTTTCACCACTTCCCTGCCCTCCAGGAGTTGGTATTCTCCTGGTGTTCAAATATGACGAGCTTGCCGGAGGGCATACAACAACTCTCCTCCCTTCAGTCACTCGAGTTGCATTGTTGTGATAGCATATCAGCACTGCCAGAATGGCTGAGTGACATCTCCTCTCTTAAAAACCTTGTCATCTGGGACTGTGATATCATCAAGTCTTTGCCTGCATGTATACAGCACCTCACCAACCTCGAGGAGTTAGATATTAAGGGGAACCAGGAACTACAGCATTGGTGCGAGTCAGAAGAGAACAAGGCCAAGCTCGCACACATTAACATAGTAAGTTCATGACGACCATATTTATTTTTCTAAATCCGGCATTCAAGTTTCTAATAAAACTTAGGTCCTGTATGGATAGCAAGTGCTAAACTTTAGCACCCTCAAATGAAGTGCTAAATTTAGCACCTTAGAATATTTGGATAGTATGCTAAAGTTTAGCACTTTTGGTGGCAAAAGATCCAAGTGCCACTCCTTTTCCCTCTTCCCTGGCTGGCGCGCTGCCACTCCACCGTGAGCGGAGTTCAGGCTCCTGCTCCTCGCATCCGGCCAGGGCCCGCTCCACCCGCATTTGGCGCAAGGAGGCAGACCTGGCGCAAGGTCCTGCTCCACCGTCGGGCTCGACTCGGCCGCCATCACCATCGCGCCATCAACGTCGGGCTACGGCGGAGTGGCTTGTGCCTTGTCTACAGGTCCTCGCCCATACCGATGCTCAAGACCTCGCTCCTCCCATCGGGTGGTGGCAGCGACGGCGGCCATGGCTGCCCACATCAGTGGGGCCAGGCGTAGGTGGACGATGGTGGGTGTTGCGGTGGGGAGGAGAGAGAGGGGGACAATGGTGGGAAAAGGTAGAGAGGGGTACCACTTTTAGCATATTAGCACCCCTTGGGTGTGCTAATGAAAAGGAGTGTGCTAAACTTAGCAATCACCTTTTAGCATCCATGTTTGGAAGCACAAGTGCTAAAAGTATGCTAAAAGTGTTGTGCTAAAATTTAGCACTTGCTATCCAAACAGGAACTTATGTAGTTCCTATTTGTGATTTCCATGAGTATATAAGCTAAAGCTAATCAGTCGCACTTTTTTCAACTTTGCAGATCAATTTATCAGTAGCTTAACCAAGTACCATAAAAATGCCACCAGGGTAAAAGGCAGGTCAAGCAGCTGGACTTCAGAAGTGCGATGCCTATAGCAGTGCAGCTGCACTTCTTATGTCTGTAGAAGTGCAGCTTCAGTTTTAACATACTTGCCTTCACCTATTCTTCTTCTAAAATTGCTTTTGACCCGCAGCCTGTCATGTGGCTGTGAGACATTTCTGGGAAACAAGCTCAAATCATGTTGAATCAAATGATCTTCATTAGCAGCTGCATTGTTAGATCTCGGCTACTGCAGAGCTTAAAGAAGCTGCTGTGTAGTTGACTACATTTTCCTCCATTGGAACTCCAACTGCTTCTGTCAGTGAATTCTATTGGGTTCTTCAAATTCTGCAATAGATTTTGTCTTCTCCTCAACTTTCCTTCCATCCTCTTCTCTGTAATTTTTTTGTATGTTGGGTAGACAACTCTCTCTCTCTGTCCTTGAATGCCTAATGCACCAAATAAACCTAGATACTGAAGATCACATTTTACACGAAAAAAAGAGCAAGCATTCCTCCAAGTGAACAATGCCCATGATAACAGCCATCACCACGGGGAACAAGATCTATGCTGGCCACGCGGCAAAGGCACGAAAACACTCGGCGAACCCTTTGCCGAGTGTAACACTCAGCAAAGGGCACTCGGCAAAAAAAGTACCAGCAAAGCGGCTTTGCTGACTGTTTTGTGTCAAACACTTGGCAAAGCTTTCTAAAAAAAATAAATTAAGAAAGCCATAGCGCAGACGCCACCACGCCGCACGCCGCCACGCCACCACGCGGCCTGCTGCCGGCCGCCACCACCTCCCATGCCACCGCCGCCATCACCACCAACACCACCTCCTCCACCAATGCCACCTCCACCAACGCCACCTCCTCCGCCGGCACGCCACGTCCACGGATCCGGCGAGGGAGGGAGGGAGGGAGGGGTCGGGAGCAGAGGGGAGATGGGGGCGAGAGGGAGGGAGATGGGCTTAGGAGCAAAGGAGAGGGAGGCAGCGCCGGCAGGAGGAGATGGGTACGGCGTGGGGGGGGGGCGTGCGTGGGGTATAGAATAGGGGTTCGCCGAGTGTAGAAAAAAAACACTCGGCAAACCCCTTGTTTGCCTTTTGTTTACACTCGGCGAACCCCTTGTTTGCCTTTTGTTTACACTCGGCGAACCCCTATTCTTGGCAAATTTGCCGAGTGCCTGAAGGAATGCACTCGGCAAACATAAAAATACTTGGCAAATTTGAGGTTTCTGGATGGTTGACTCCCAACTGTCAAAGCGGTAGTGCATGTTCATTGTTTTGGGAGATAAGGTAATATTTACGTTCCACTAATCGAATCCACATTTATCATTAATGCACACTTGCCTACCCCAAATATCCAATTAGACTTTGTGCAAGTTTCTAAAAAAAAGTGTAGAATGACTATTACATACCTGGACTTCAGCAATTGTCACATGCGCTTGCGGTCAGATGTTGGAAAAAGGTTCAACTTCCCAACTTTTTTCATTTTTTTATGACAATAACTGACAAAAACTCAGCTGGAGAGTGTAGATGACTACCCTCCTGACCATGTCCAGAAAATTAGATGATGTATCCTTAATTAGCAGAACTACCACACAAGCTTCTTGAAGTATTCGCTCCTCTCTGTGCATGAGCATGACAAAATCAACTGATTAATACGCCTTCAAGCTTCACAGAATCCACTAGCATGCACTCATATATCCATAGTTACTACATTTGTTTGATAGCAAAAGAGGGGAAAGGATGCAGCAGCCCAAGGACAGGCCATGGCCCGGCTTCCGTTTCAGATTCCAGCCAAAGGAATGCCCCAGCTTTTACCGGCCACAGGTTCGTTCTGCTTCTTCACCATAATTCAGCTAACAAAATGACACGCGAATTTCGTTCAGGTGCCATACATGATAAGGCCGCAAAGGTGACACAGAATCCGTCCTAGAAGCGAGCACGCTGCAACGTCGTTACAAGACTGAATTCAAGTGGGAAGAAAAAAAAACAGAGCAAACAGATGCTCCAACTCCAAATCCTTTCAGATAGGCTCACAAGTCCTAGAATGCCGCTACCGCTACATGAAAGTTGAAATACAACGATTCCAAGTAGCACAGCCGCCAAGCAGAGTTGTGAGTCAAGTAAAACACAACAAGAGATGCTAATTTTCAGACAATGCGACAAGCGTTGCAACTGCTATTCAGGCGATCAGGCATAGTACACGTGCTCCCCGTACGCCTGTCCCCTCGTCTCAGCCGGATGCCCTAATGCAGGCACCATGGCGCTCCCCCCATCGCTCCAGCCGACAACAAGGGATGCAACTGCAGGCATCAGCTGATACTCACAGCTGATACTGCAGGCATCATGACTCTCCCACCCATGTGGCTGTTCGCGGCGTAGTTGATCCACATGTTCCCCTGACCATCGACGTGGTACTGCCTTTGGCTGCGACCTGCTAGTTCTCCCCAAGTATAGCCAGGCATGGAAACCATAACCATTTGAGTTGGCTGTGGACGGTTCACGGCGGCAACATGGGTGCTGGAATCGAGGTGCTTCTCTACTTGCTCCAACTGATCAGATAACTCGTGCATGATTTTCAAACAATTGTGGTTGCACTATTTTCCTGGATGATCTTCTATGTTCCAATTAATAAATATGGTCTTGTAAATTAAATCAATCGTACAGGAACATAAAGTAAAAGAATAAAGAACCATGTTGTTTATTTACCCACCCAGTTGAGTCATCATCTTACCTAAAAACAGTGTGGAGGTGCGTTGCCAGCGTTACTGTTGACACAGGATTTTGACCCAGAACCATGTTGATTTTACGCATGCATGCAGGTGGTGGTCAAAGCTGTAAGGTAAATCATGGTCGAGAATAATTTAGAGATGAAATTAAGGAGATTAATCGCCCTCGTGCTTGAGACTGCAATGCTCGATATTCGTACAAGAAGGCACGGAGTCCAATCGACTTCAAGGAGGAAAGGCTAGTAAAGCTAAGCAGGGAGAAATAATTAATATAAGGAAAGTGCATGCCTAAGATGTGCGCACATGTGTGAGGAGTAGTTGCCACATATGGACTATGCAGGGCCTTGAAAGGAACGTATTGGAAGACAACACACATGCCTGATGCCATCATGAGGAAAGGACCAATCATAATAAACATAGAAGATGGCAAGTCCGATTCTGAAGCTGATCGAGCCGATGGAATTACAAAATCTATTGGATAAGGAGGCTAGTGTCGGCAAGGGATTTTCATGGAAAGTGACTCTGCACGAAGGGAAATTGGAGTCCGTGTATCTCAAATAATTCCTTTTGTTTAGATATTAGTGTTAGGCAATTCTGTGTACGACTCAACTAGAGTCATTACTTCAAGGTATAAATATGTACCTAGGGTTATTGTAAAAAATATCACACAATCAATACAACACATCTACCTTTTCGGCGCCACGCCATTGCATTAGGAGTAGGAGTAAGGTAGATTTTTCCGGTGAGTTCTTTCCGGCAAGCGGGGATGCATCGACTTCGATCTCCGGCGAGCTGCAAGTTTCCATCACTAGGTATCCTAGACTTCAACGTCCAGGCGCATCGCTGTCGTTGGATCTGGTTCTTACCTACAAGTTATCGAGTATCTCGGATCTTCGACTTACGGTGCATCGCTCCTGTCCTGATCCATGGTATTCACCAGTTATCGTTTTTATTATATCCTTAAGGCTGCATCGTTGGATCTCTTGCTAGATGTGGTAGAATCACAGTTATCTTGCCTTGATTAAGCTTACATCAGTTGATATTTATCTATTCTATCGTCTTGCTGTCTAGTTTGCTTTAATTAGCTCTAGATCGTATCATCATAGACGATAGATCACTTAATAGTTTTTTGCATCTTAATCTTGGTTACCCCTCGAGTGCTATTGGAATTGAGTTCCATTGTGATTGGATTCATCAGCTAGCAAGGTTTAGATTGGCATTCTGCTAAGTGTTTTTAGGCTGCAACTATCGGACGCATCGCTGTGATTTCACCTAGAAATACTGGTAGTAACGTTAATTGAATCTCCTCGGCTTGTAGCTCTAGTCACGGTGGAGCAAGAGCTCAATGACGCTCTGTCTCCTATCGGCTTTCTAGCCGATGGTTATCGCCAATTATGTTTAATCGACTGGATAGTCGATGAACCGCTCACGCTCATCCAGATACTGGAATCTACTTCATAGCTGATATATTTATTCATCATGCTTTATTTTGTTATGTCATTATCACCGTTGGTGTCAGGATTATATCGGCCTGATGGGCCGGTTGCCTTGAACTTCAAAAGGATCATCTTCTCCTTGTCAGTTGAATGGTCAAACTGACTGGCACGCCCGCGTTCACCACGCGCGCCGATCTACAGGACCTGCACTGGAGTGAAGCAAATCTTCCAGACCTTTCGTGTGTTAGTACGTGAAGATCACCGTTCGATTTTTGCGTCAACAGTTACCAATTGTTGTCCTGAGATCTCTTGACTACATACTGCCATCTAACCATAGGGTCTTACTAGTAGGTATCCCATTCATTTTTTTTAAAAAAAAAGCCATGTGATCCCCTCAAAGACTAGCATATTTCAGATCTACACCTAATGACCAGCATCTAAACTAAAGGTCTTACATATTTGTTGTCCATGTGAACTTAAAAAAAGTTTCGATCCACTTGAAGATCGGCATCTTGATGTCTATGCTTATCTATTGGCATCTAACCAGCAATGGGTGTTACTTATTTGTTTCAATATGATAACAAGTATGCAAACAAATATCCGTGAGATATAACGTGCTTCAATGCGGTGGAAAGTATAATGATAACATAATTATGTTATTTGAGAAACTATACATATGATTTTTTATGTTTGTTCCAAACAGTGCAAAGTATATCACTTATATCGATCCAGTGAGCTAGTGATAAAATTATACTAGTGCACCTTTCTGTCCCTCGAAGATGGATTTTTTTCCGGATAGATTAGCATAGAGACTAAACAACTTAGTTGTCCCTAATTAATATTATGGTCAGTTTGCATGAGAGGGGTTAGGAAACTGCATGCTACGTTCCTGCTCAAAATATTAGACACGCACAATTTATTACAAATTCCAGCGTAATTAGTGGACAATTAATTAAAGCAACAAAAAGGACAAAGGATGCAATGCTGGATGTGTGTCAAGACAAACCAGTACAAGAATAATGAATTGTCTCCTGATCGATCATTACCGTCTGTAATTATCAAAGCCTATATAATAGGACCGATCCAAACATGGACCTACATTATTTTTGTAATAGATATCTATCAATAATTATAACAAACCATGAAACCAACCAACTTAATTATGATCCCATAAAAAATCATCGTCCTGAGATCTATTCTTAACTACTGGCATCTAACCAAATAATCTTACTATTAACTATCCCCGTTCATTTTTTTAATAAAAACCCACGTGATCCATTTAAAGATCAGCATCTTGTAGATGTACACCTAATTAAAGGCATCTAATCAAACGTCTTACATATTTGTTATCCATGTCATCAGCCTACAAAAAGTTACCATCCACTTCAAGATCGGCATCTTTAGATTTAAACTTAATTACTGGCGGCCGGTGGACTCAACTCCAATGGATAAAAATTTCAGATCTGGTCCTCCCTCCTTCACCGACGGTTTGTTAAATGAGGAACTATTGTTATATAAGTTGATACATAGTCTCTACGAAAATTAATACAAAATCACAATAACTACATGCAATGTTTGTATATAAGTTGCTACACAAACTCAACACGAGTTGATACAAGATCCACATAACATGACAACATTGTCGTATATAAGTTGCCGGTACGAGTAAATTTACTTCAAAACTTATAGAACATGAGTCTTGTTTTGTAGATCACATTGTGAGGAACAAAATGGTACAAACAGATTTGAAATGGACACTTGTCGATAAAATTATCGTCTTTCAAATAAAATAGAATAATGAAATAAAACATGATGACATTGTTTATCCACTGCTTCTTGCCCTCCACTTAGTGCCAGCCGCAAATGTCCTGACAGTAAAAGGTTTGTGGTTGTTGCGTTCCACTGTTTGCATGTATGGATATGATTTTTGCTTGAGGATGCGTTAACACGCTCCTTTGGAGATAGAAATAAGAGATACAGAGTGTGGTGAGGAGAAGGTGGCAACATGAACACAGAGACAATGGAGTGGTACATTTCTTAACGGTGGGAACATTGGATGCTATTGAAGTGTACTAGATAGATTAAAGAAATATAATAAAATGGTACGTACGAAACCAAGCATAGAGAATGTATAATAAAATCAAAGCTAGATAACGTGACTAAAACTAAAATGAGATATATGTGTAGAATATAATGCATGCTAGTTAAAAATAATCAACAGTTGTGATTGTAGAAATTTCTATTGTGAGTTTGACTATGTTTAAAATTTCAACTCGATTAGGATGCCAACTTATAAAATTTAAAAGATGTGCCCAAGTAGTTTTTTATGTTAATATTTACACTAACACTCGTCCTAAAATAAATTAGCTTTGAGTCGTCTCGAGTTAAACTATTTTAAATTTAACCAGCATTACATACCGAAGAGTACAAATGCCTATGACACCAAATAAATGTAATATATTAAAATATATTTTCCTAACGGATCTAAGCTAATTTGGTGCCCACAAGCCATGGGCTGAAAGCTAACTTGGGCTGCATATATATTTAGGCCGACACAACTGGGCAGAAAGATTTGGCCCATGACATTATTGGGACATATTAGCTCATGACATTTTTAGGTCAAACCATCTAACGATATGAATTTGGTGTCTATGGCCCAATAATGTGCTTCCGCACTGCATTTGCGGTTCTCTGTTTTCTGTGTCTACTCTGTACTATGTATGAAGCTGCACCTTCCTCATGTCCACTTGTAAATTTGTATCCCAAAGGAAACAGAGAATAGCAGCGACTTTACGCCCAGTTGCTCGTTTAAAAAATCTGGTGTTGTTTGCCTGCCTTTCTCCAAGACCGGCTCCGCCAAGCTAACCGAAGGGCTTGATGATTTGTTACCACCAAGTCTTCACGGAGAAGCACGAAGTACAAGTTTTTTAAAAATAAATAAAAGAACTGGTCATATCATATGTACGAGATACAAAATTAAATGTGTGGCCAAACAACTAAAATGAACTTGGATCGAGGTGGGTTGTTCGATCTGCCTCGACCAATGGGCGCAAAATTAACCAAATGGGTGAATAATAAGCATTCGTTCAAATCAAACAACTAGTGGACATGGCTTGTATTTTTAAAAACGGAGACATTGTATTTACATAATCCAACGGATGAGCACCACACACTCGCTATGTGGTATAGGACGACAATGATTATACAGCACTCTATAGTGGACATGTCAGGCTAAAGCTGTTGGAGATGCGTGCATGCACATTCGAACACTCACGTGAGTGGAGGGTGTCAATTATTTTTTGCCATTTGGTGCATGTTATAGGTGTTTGATGTCGGGGCTGGGATCCACCAAAAAGGCTGTCTCCCTCGACCCTGTTTGAGTCTTAACTCGCCTGGCCATCGTGCGAAAGTCTCTAGCTTCGGGCAGCCATCGCGTTACGCTAGCTTCGGGTAGGATAAAAACGGGTGTTCGCTCCGAAGCTAAGGGACTAACTAACCGGTCAAGTGACCTCGCTACGCAGATTACCTGTCTTTTGTGCGCAGAAGGAAAAGTGAAGCACCTCGTCATAACGGATGGTCGACAGAGCAAGGGACTGATGAAGGCACGAAAGGACTCCGCTCGTGAAGCCTCAGCAAAGCCGACTGCGCTGGAGCTTCGGACAACCAAAGCTACCGAGGTGACGCCCGGCTTCGGTGACGAGGTCAAGGCGCCTGAAGACGTGATCGACATGAGAGCGTGATTTCCGGGGCCTTGTTGAGAATACTCACATAGTTGTAATTTTGGGGTGCTATAGAAAAATACTTTATAATTTAGGCCTCAAATTATGCTTTCGCATAAAGTTTTCTCATGAGTCCTCTAACTTCATTTTAGATATAAATTGGTAGTTACGTATTCATCCCATAGACACATATACATTCAGTTCCGTTGTCTTGTCAGTTTGTTTCATAATGCAAGTCACTCCAAAAAAAAATTACTACTTCACTATATTCCCTGAAAAGAAAAATACTACTACTTCACTATAACATCAGGTCCGCCTGCTCAAAAGCACCTCCAGTTTTTCCTTGTTTGCGCCAACAACCGTGCCCTTAAGTTCTTTCCCCTTTATGAACAGGAAGGTTGGCAGGGCCTTAACACTGATTTTCACTAAATCCAAACTTTATTATAGTATCATGATACTTTAAGTACCACTGTCTGGAGGCTTGTTTTAATCCATAAATAGATTTCTTCAGACGACATCCCATATGCTCTTTTTCCTTCATGACAAAACCTTTGGGTTGTGCCATGTAGACATTTTCTTCTAGGTCTCCATTGAAAAAAGTCGTCTTTACATCCATTTGATGTAACTCTAAATCATAGTGTGCCACTAAAGACATTATGATTCTAAAAGAATCCTTAAATGAGACCGGAGAAAATGTCTCATTATAGTCTATTCCTTCTCTTTGCGTGAAGCCTTTCGCAACATGTCGAGCTTTATATCTTTCGACATTCCCTTTGGAGTCACATTTTGTTTTGTATACCCATTTGCATCCTACTATATTGGCTCCTTTAGGAATTTCTTCTAAATTCGAAACTTTGTTGCTACTCATGGATCTCATTTCATCTTTCATGGCTTCAAACCACTTTGATGAGTGAGTGCTTCTCATAGCTTCTTCAAATGAGATGGGATCTCCCTCCCTTTGAACTTCTTCACTAACATAGACTTCATAGTCATCAAGAATAGCTGGCTTTCTAACTCTTTGAGACCTTCTAGGGGCCTCAATAGCTGGCACATTTTCTATGGGGGACTGTTGCAGCTCTTCCTCATGTGTGGCAACGGGTCATATAGAATCCTGAAGGACAGGTCCCTCATCTTCATGCGTCGTTGCCACAGGAGAACCAACAACACGTGTTGTCATCACAGTGTCCTGCACTGTCGGTGCAGCAGCAATAGGTACCACAAGAGAACTAACAATAGGTGTTGTCGACATAGTGTCATGCACTATCGGTGTAGCAGGTATCGAGAAAAATGGTTCCTGAACCATCGGAGTGGGTACATATACCTGCTTCTCCTCAAGGTTGATTTCTTGAGGTACCGTGCTCCCCCTGATCATCTTATCATCTAGGAACACAGTGTGTCTCGTTTCTACAAACTTAGTATGTCTGTCAAGATAGTAGAAACGATAACCTTTTGACTTCTCAGGGTAGCCAATGAAATGGCAACTGACTGTCTTAGGATCTAATTTTCCAATGTTTGGATTAAAAACTTTAGCCTCAGTTGGACAACCCCACACACGCAAATAATTAAGTAAGGGTTCTCGTCCAGTCCATAACTCATATGGTGTTTTAGATACCGACTTACTAGGGACCCGATTAAGGATGTGAATGGTGGTTTTTAAGGCCTCCATCCACAAACTAACCAGTAAAGTGGAGTAACTTATCATGCTTCTCACCATATCCATTAAGGTACGGTTACGTCTTTCAACTACTCCATTCTGCTAAGGCTCGCCCGGTGTAGAGTATTGGGCAACTATGTCATTTTCCTGTAGAAACCTCGCAAAAGGTCCAGGAACTTGGCCATACGGGGTATGCCAACCGTAGTACTCCCCTCCACGGTCGGATATGACTATTTTAATCTTTAAACTATGCTGATTTTCTACTTCAGCCTTAAATATCTTGAATTTATCCAACACTTCTGAATGCTCTTTAATTGGATAAATGTAACCATAGCGCGAATAATCATCCGTGAATGTTATAAATGAATTATAACCATCCACAGATGTCACAAGAAACAGACCAAAAATGTCCGTGTGAATTATTTGTAAAATTCCTGTGCTTCTTTTGGCGTCTTTCTTGATTTTCTTAACGAACTTTCCTTTAATGCAGTTGAGGCATTGCTCTAAATCTGAAAATTCTAAGGGCGGAAGAATTGATTCTTTAACTAAGCGTTCTATTCTCCCCCTTAAAATATGGCTTTAACGACAGTGCCATAATTTCAAAGATACGTCATCAATTCTTTTCCGCTTATTCTTTACATTCATAGTCGAGGAGGCATTCTCAT
Organism: Setaria viridis; assembly: GCF_005286985.2. Taxonomy (NCBI): domain Eukaryota; kingdom Viridiplantae; phylum Streptophyta; class Magnoliopsida; order Poales; family Poaceae; genus Setaria; species Setaria viridis. The sequence continues at coordinate 40,198,449 of NC_048270.2, forward strand.
TCTCAGCGCTTATTTCATTCACATTCTCACAAAGTGATAATAAATAAAGCTCACCTTGTCTAAAGGCAAGACCAACAATCTTATTATTAAACTTAATTTCACATTGTCCATTACCGAAATGACAAGCAAAACCATCATCATCTAAGCGCGACACACTTATTAAGTTTCTACGCAAAGAGGGTACAAAAAGGACATCTCTCAAATGAAGTACAAAGCCATTTGCTAATTCTAATGGGAGTTCTCCAACGGCTTCGACTTCAGCTTGGACGCCATTTGCAACTTTAATGCTTCTTTCTCCTCTTTGCAGGATCCTCCTCGTATGGAATCCCTGTAATGAATTTGCAAATGAATAGTTGCACCTGAGTCAATCCACCAAGTAGATTTTTCATAACTTAAATACAAGGATTCATCTACAAATGTAATAATATCCTCACCTCTTTTCATCAGGTGCTTCAGGAAGTCTGGACAATTCTTCTGGTAGTGTCCCTTCTTCTTGCACCACTTGCAAGTGTCTTTGTGCACCACCTGATTTGGTCTTTGATGGTGATCATTCATTGGAGCCTTCCCTTTGTGCCTTAGAGGAAGAGGCATGCCACTGAGGTTTCCCTTGCGGCTTAATTGTTCTGAAAATTTCTCTTCTTGTTGTGGCTTAGGTAGTTTATAGTGTCACCAGATGAGCCCTTAAGCCTTTCTTCCTCTTTTACGCACATAGCTATCATCTTCTCAATGCCCCATTTTTTTGGCTGTGTGTCATAAGTCACAGCAAAGGTCTCAAATTCTTTAGGCAATGAGGTAAAGATCAAATGAATTATAAATACTATTGGAAGCTCCATCTCCATAGACTTTAGCTTGGAAGCCATATTGCTCATTCACAATATGTGATCCCTTATGCCGCCGCCAATATACTTCATAGTGACAAGCTTCCTTATGAGGGAGCTTGCATATGCGTTGGAAGAGCCCGTAAACTGACTCTCCACCTTTGTCAGGTACTCCCTGGTGGTCTGACATTCTAGGATCGCTCCCGTAATTGCTTCTGTGATGGAGCTTTTGATCACCATCAGGCACTTTCTGTTTGATCCGTCCCACTTCGCACGATCAAGATCGTACTTCATTCTTATTGGTGCATGATCACGCCCCTTTTCATTGAAATCATCCTCATTTTCATTTTCGGCCCTCACGGGGTCCTCAGGTTCTATGGGACAGGAAGCAGTCAGTGCCAAATCAATGTTGGACAGCGCAAGCGCTATCTCGACCTCCTCTCGCCACGAGCCGTAGTTTCCTCCTGTGAGGCGCTCGATGGACGAGATAAAGCTCATAGGATTGTCTGAAAAAAAAATTCAGAAAAAAGGAGTTAATTTAACGTTGATCAAATTAAAACACAAGACTTCTCAATATCAATTCTATATCATCATTGGGCACAAATAGAATTATTAATGATAAAACATCACTTATAGTATAACAATCTTATCAACAACGTTGGTCAGTAGATAAAATTATCATACTCAGAAAAAATACTTATTTTCTAATTACATTTTCTGGTTGGTTCCAATTTAATTAGAGAAATAGACTAGAAACTTGAACTTAATGCATAAAATTGGCAAAATAAAACCAAAAATTCAACTTAACTCAATCTTAATACAGCGGAAGCTTAAAATTAATTTTGGGATTTTACCCACAGGAAAAGTCCTTAAACTTATTTTATTTGAGCCACTAAACAATTTCCAGAAAATATAGAATATTCGCTGGAAAAAGAAAAGCGAAACCAGGCTCATTCTTTCTTTTCCTTTCGCCCGCACGAGGAAAATGGCCCGCGACGGCCTACCGAGCTCAGCTTCGCTCTTTAGCAAAAACTGCAGCCCAGTCTTCCCTTCTCCCTCTTGGGCTGAAATTTGCCCAGCCGCAAAATTGGCCCGCCAGCGGCCTGCTGTTGCCAGCTCTGCCGTCCAGCAAAACGCACCGGCCAACCAGATGGACCAGCCCGGCCCAAAAGGAAATGCGGCCCGGCCTGTGCATGCGCTCGACTCACTCGCTGGCTTGGCTCGCTCGGCTCGCGGCTTGGCAGGCTACAACCTGGGCCCGGGGCGCCGAAGCGGCCTACTACCCCTTCCCGCCTGGGCCGAATCTGGCCTGGACGATTTCAGCCATCCATTCAAGATCGATGGCTACGCGTGATTTTCGCTGGATCCAAACTGAGCGAGCGGCCGGCCCTGCAAACCCTAGCAGCATTTCTGCTCCTCCCTCGCGCAGCCGCGAGTAACGGCCGAGAGCGCCGGCCTGCGAGCGCCGGTAAGCAGAGAGCCCCTCGGCTTCCCCCAGTCCCCCTTGCCGGCGCACGCATCCACCCGAGGGTGAGCGCGGCGCCGTCGAGCGGTGCTGCGGGTTAGCCGCGTCTTCCCGGTGTTCTTCAGTGAGCGGACGGCAACAAGGTGAGCAAGAGGTAAGCTGCCGCCTCCCTGAGCTCTTAGTCTGCCGGCGGGGTTGTGGACACGGTGAACGTTGGCTCGTGTGCCCCGACTCCCACGTCCTTTTATGTGGTGCTACGCGATGGGAGCCCACCAACCATATATGGATTCTCCTATAAATCCGGTGGAGATCAATCCTAACGTCACCAAGTATCCCCTATAAATCCTATATGGTTCCCTCGACAGATTTGGTCAGATGACTTCCCATTCTTCCCAGTGCCAAATGTCATCAATTATGACCAGGTACCTACGAAAAAAAAACAAGACCAAAGAAACTTTTAACATTTGGGCCATCTTATCCCATGTTACTATTACTAATTGATTGGAACGTTCATACTCACATGGCTCTGCTGCCGTCGATAGTCGAAGACGTTGTTCCTCAATGCGTTTTAGTTTCCGCTTTTTCTCAATTTCTTTTTCCCTTTTCTCAATTTCTTTTTCCCATTCTTCAAATTCACCGCTGCGGAAAACCTTACGTTCCATTTTATTGACCCAAAGGGTGATCTTGTTGGGGTGCTCCGCGGCTTCATTTCTCAGTACATCAATTGCCTCGCGGATGCCCGGATTATCACTTGTATAGTACTCGGAGCATCGGAACACGACCTTCTCAAGACTGTCGAGATGCTTGATGCCCATGTAGTAGTCTTGACTTAATGTGCCGGTGTAGACGAACTTGAACTCAAGATGTTTCAGCTTCGGCATCGCTCCTTCCCCGAAGGTGACCCGTGGCAGACGGCAATCAACGTAGAACGTCTCCAGCTTTGAGAACCCTCCATCAGTGATGGCAACCGGCTCCCGTGGAAGGACCTCGAACCTGAGTTGGAGAGCCTGAAGGTTGGGCATCTGCGTCTTCAGAAACTCAAGGTCTTCGTGCACAAGTTTGTAGATCGTGATATCTAAGGAGCAGACATTGCACAAGTCTTGCTTGACCCACTGCGGGACTTTCATGTGTCTCCCGGCAACTGTAAGCATCCTAACTGGTAGGACTTCACACCTCGAGCCGAAATGGTTAAAGAGGATGAGGATGGATAGGTCATCCCTGCACTTTTCTTCAGAAGAGGGACTAATAACCTCTTCAGCACCACTTGAGCTAATGACACCCAGAGGCGACATCAACTTCTCCTCATCAATAACCACACTTAATAACGGATTCGTGTCTTTACTGCAGGATAGCTCTCGGACATTAGTACCTCTTATGTCCAGAGTCCTCAGATGCTGCAGTTTCCAGATTTCCTTAGGCAACTCTCTCACCCGTGTCCAGCTTACATCCAGAGTCTCTAAGTGCTGCAGTTTCCCAATTTCCGTTGGTAGTTTACTAATCCCTGTACCTGCCACGCAGAGGGTCTCCAGATTCTGCAGTCTCCCAATCTCCCGTGGGAGCTCTGTGATTTGATAGCAGGTCGTAATAACCAGACACTTGAGCCAGGTCAGCCCACATATATCCACCAGATCACCATTCTGTGGACGACCGCTGCGATATATTTCTAGCACTCGCAGCTTTTTGATCGCCTTGAAGGGGACGACATCCAGCACATCCTCATCATCACCACAAACAACAAGGGAGCGAGTATGAGACAGCACATCCTCATCTGGACAGCGATCCGTGCTGAGAGAAAGACGACGGATCACCCCCTTCCGCTGATTCCCGTCGTAAGCAATAAAATTATCTTCCTTTGCTTTGCACACGAGGAAGGCTCTCATAATGGGGCGAACTGCGTGCATCCCCTCGTGCCGCTGCAACAGATTCCTGGAGAAAAGCTTGTCAAAGTAAGCTTCTGCTACTTCAACTTGCGAAACAAATCCTTCAGCAACCCATTTTCTCACCAACCATCCCTTCTTAAACCTATACCGTGGAGGATATATGGTACAGTATAGCAAGCAAGTCCTCAGCTGAACGGGAAGATCGTCGAAACCAAGGCATAGACTCTGGACCGGTGGTTTCAAGGATGGAGTACTCAGAAACCCATCATCCCGAACGTGGCTTGCCCATGTATCCCATTCCGCATCATGGTGGCCCGCCCATGCTGACGACAAACAAATTACTGCTAGCGGACAAAAATCAAATGTTGGCCCGCCGCACATATCCGCAATCGACAGCGCCTTCGCACGACCAAACTTCCGCTTCCGCACGACATATTTGCTCAGCCTCATAGCTGATAGTCTTTCAGCTTCCGCACGACCAAACTTCCGCATCCGCACGACATATTTGCTCAGTGTCATAGCTGATAGTCTTTCAGCTTCCCTAAAACCAAACTTCTGTTTGTACACACTGAACAAGACACCTGCACCTTGTTCAGTTTCACATTTCTCAGCTATACTCCTGACCCGGGTCGTCATTATTAATTTACAGCCCAGATTATTCTTGGGAAGAGCCTTACCGATGACTTTCCATTCTTCCCAGTCCCAAATGTCATCTATTATGACCAGGTATCTACAAAAAAAAAAACAAGACCAAAGAAACTTCAACATTTGGGCGATCTTATCCCATGTTACTATTACTAATTGATTGGAATGTTCGTACTCACATGACCTACTAGAAAATCATAATCCTAGAAATTCCCAAAGACACGCAGCCATCAATTTGGTAGTTAGCCTGGATAACCATAGGCACTGGGTCTAATTTGTTTCTAAATTATTCAATTCACGTCTTCCATTATATGAAAGAGAATAACAACTTTTCATGCCATTGCAATAACGAAAAAGTTCAAATTACTCCCTTCTTCAAGTACGGCCGAAGTCTAGATAACCCCAATAAACTTTTTGTTGGTTTATTTTACACCTAGAACTATGCCAATTGGTCCAATTTATCCTTATAAGATTTGTCTTGCTAAGGGGTAAATTGGACCAATTAACATAGTTGTAGGTGTAAAATGAACAAAAATAGTTTAGGGGTTATCAGGACTGTGGGCATACTTGAGGGAAGTAATTTGGAAATTTTCCTTACAGTAACAAAAAATGAAATGTATCGTCTTGAATCCATATTTTAGTAACAGACAAAGAGATGGGTTGGAATTAGATTACACCAAAAGCTAGGTTTTCAAACTAACATGTACCGCCTATGGTTTTTCTTGCAATATTATTGGTAGGCAAGAATGAATTGGGAAGTCAAAATCTAGATTTGTCAAGTCATGACAGATAGTGTGGGGGCTGCCTCTAAAAGAGATCCTGAATGTCATTCATATTATTCTCTGGATCAGTAGATGATACGGGCATTATTGACATTTTACATAAGGTTACAAAAGAGAAACAAAGTGCATACCACTAAGGGTAGCCTCATAGTAGCTATACAACAGAGTTCTACGTAGTATACTAGTACTGCCATGTCCACATGCAACTTGGCTCCTAAGGTTGATCCCAAGATCCTCATCGTCTTCAACAACTATTTCTTCCTCTATAGAAAGAAAGCAGTAAAGCAAGTAGAGTACTCAGCAAATCCCACTGTTGTAGAGTTATTTCATGTTGTTTTTTCATGAAGGGCTCTGGTTTGATATTTGCCGCAAAGCCTTTTTTCTGCGGGGTGAAAGGTTTTAGCTCTTAAAAGGAATATAGGACATTTAGCAATAGTTTGTTGATCTTGGAAGGGGGAAACTACATCCCTTCCGGTCCGTATTTTATTTAGCACCAGGATCCGTGAGGGACTTCCTGAGCTAGCTTTGCCTTATTTAGAAACAACTCCTCAGGCCAAGGTCGGCGACTCAAGATTTTTCATAAAAACAATGTTATGACTAATCAATGGGCTCTTTGACCAAGTGGGGTCATATCTATGAGCCTCGGCTATCCAGATACATCCCGAGAAAACAGATGCATCATAAATGTAATATACAATACCACCAGGGCACTCTGGACCTCAACCTATGACACGTGTCAACCAGACCTAGGACAAAGTGAAGGTCATGTTCCAGTCTACCCATTGCCCACCATGACCCCTTGGGGTGGTTCACTAAGTTCAGTTGGTGGGGTGCAAATCAAGGCCTCACATTGATAGCTACTCCCGAGGGTTGTACCTTTTCGACGCGTGTGGCTGTACGATTCACCAGATAGACTTGCCCATGAACCGGTCCTTATATGACCAGAGTAAGCTTTTTGGATAGGATCCTCCATCGAAGCTACCCTCTTACTCTCGTGTCTAGACTTATCTGGTTGCTAGACTTGTTAGTTATTTTTATCTAATTTTCAAAGCACTCACACCTTTTCGTATTTTGTAAACCCTTGAATGACTCCATAAGTAGTTCCTAGGCGTGGAGGGAGTATGAGAACCGCCTCCCGGACACCTTGGTAAATTGGTCGGTTGCCGAACGCGGCTTCCGACACCTTCCCATCTTCACCGCCATTGCAGCTGTGCACAAGGTAGACCAAGATGATGGTCTCTGGCGGTTGGCGATCTAGGGTTCGAGCGCGGCTTGGAGGACAAGGAAGCCATGCCTTCCTTTCCCCCCGAGGCGGTGCTTCCGCCTTCTCACCAAGCCTTCTGCAGCACGACAGGCCCACATTACGAGGGCTCTTCTTGCAGTTTAGCCTCCGAACGTGACGTGAGGGACTGTGGTTGGAAGGTGGAATGCCTGTTACGAGAGTTCTTCTAGCAGTCATGCGGAGCGGCCAAAGCCACCAAGGGCAAAGAGCAGAAGTCTCAAACCTACCGGATCTACAACTTGAGCCATGGGATCTACATTCCGAGCCATGGGACTCCGGACGCGGAAACCCCCCTATTTATAGCCCCGCAAATGGCCACGATCTGGGAGCGATTTACATCTATGCCCATGGACGCGCGGTAAAGGCACCTGACATCGAGGCAACCTTTTAGCTAACCTTCGTTAAAGGCACCGTGCCTTGAAACGATAGTTCAGCTACCGTATGTCGAAAATCGAGGGGAAAGTACTGGGCCACTAGGTGCCGGTACCCTTTCACGCGGGCTTCATCATTATCATCTCAGGTACGAGGCCAACCTCCTCAATGTGGTCTGACTGCTTCTCACATGAGACAAAAACACCTCGCACCCTTGGGTGTCTTCCCGCAATGGAACATTCCAACCGACAGCCCCTTCGCGACTTCAACAAAGCCCCAAATGGACTCGGGGACTCCTGATGGGTCCATAGACCTAGTGTCCCCAATGGGACTGTTTCCCGCTAGACTTAGCCCAACAGAGGGCACATCGACACCGAGTATTTGGGCCAGCCCGGCTGCGCACAACCAGGGCAAGATCATGGCCTAGTCACCAACCTCCTCCGACCAGGAGGTATGGCCGGCGCTCCGATCAGAAGAACCCTGCCAGAGGTGGGGCCACAGTCCGACCCCGACCAGGTACTCCCGATTGGGGGCTCTCAACTTGGTTCCCCGACCAAGTCTCCACCGTACCACATGCGCTGACCTCCCGACCAGGGACAGCCACCTGGAGTGGGCTCGGGGATCAGGTGGGATGGATAACGAGACAAGCCCCGAGTCAGCTGGCTGTGCACAAGACCATACCGCACCACGCCCTACGCACGTCCGCACAGTGATGCTATAAACCTACCTGCTACAGCGTGATGATCTGACGAGGAGAACAGAGACCGAGGACGGAGACCATACCATATCCACCGACAAGGGATTCAATGAGACGAGACAGCACCCGTACATCCTTTCTTTTATCTTCTCCCATCCTGTAAGGCCGTCCCCCTTGAAGTATAAAAGGGGGCGGACCCTCTCTCTATAGGACACACAATTCTGAACTCTCACACGCCCCAGCTTAGGTTACGCACTCCCTAGCTCACACATTGCTCTTCACGCTCCACACTTGTAATGCACTCCACTCCCAACACTTAGCGCACGTCTGGGCTCCAGGCCAGGGCTCAGGCACCCCTCTTCTTCCTCCTCTCATTTGTACCCCCACTGCAAACTTTGAGCACTTGGGCTCAAAAATAAAGTCGACGACCGACCCCTAACTAGACATAGGGCACATTGTCCGAACCAGTATAGATCCTATGTCATTGCGTGCTAGGCCATATCCGATTAACACACGGCAAAACTACATATACATATAATTATTCATCGGTTAGATTTCGCACCGACAAGTACTCCATAAAACCTTCACATAATCATATAGGAGGAAATAAAAATAACATGGTACAACTAATAAAAACAAAGAAGTTTGATCGGATACTTGGTCAATAATGCCACATTGGTCACCTCTGAATTATTGTTAAATTATATGCATTTCACAAAGTTCAATTGTCTCTGGATTTTCCAAAATAATGCAAATAAGAGCGGACGCACTGGTTGTGGAACTAGCGTTGCCAACATAATATGATTTTGTTCAGAATAGTACACTAACAAATACATATGTGGTATTTAGGAACGGATCAGGAAGTAGAGTGGGAATGGAGACGACGTACCTCTTGTCAGAGAGGAAATTTGATATGCCTTTGATGAAATCATTTTGCTCGGCTGCAGGTTCAGTGCCACTGCTAGCAGAAAGAAAAAAATAATAAATTAGATTGGGGGCTCTCAATAGTGAATAATAAAGACAGTGCTAAATCGAATAGAGAGAGTATTAAACATTATTACATGACCGAAAGTCTCAATAAAACATAAGCCTAATTTATTACGCAGCGGAACTCCAAAGACGACGACGACTCCACAGGCAGCCGACTGAAGAAACGTACGCCTAGAACTCCTCAAAGTCGTGTAGATACTCCTCCTCCCAATTAGCTTGGTCTGAACAGCAGTTTTGCAAGGGTGAGTACACTTATGGTTGGTACTCAACAAGTCGTGGGGAATAGTGTAGTGTAAGGCAAATCAAGGTACGGCTAAGGCATAATTAACATTCGCTTTTAATTAAGTTGGTCAAGTTTTATTAGCAATTAACTAAGTATAAGTTCATACCACCCCAAATTAAACATGATCATAAATAAAGTAAACAACATATGCATGAAATGACAACAAGTTAAATCCATCTTCCGATAATATTATCATGTGAGGGTCCAGGCCGCTCTTAACCGTGAGCACGGCTGATCGATCAGTTTTACACTCTGCAGAGGTGGCACATCTTTACCCACAAGTCGCGTAAAAGTTCAAAAGAACTTTGGACCCAACCATGCGGTGTTTGCAAGGCACCATACCACACTTTCGAGGTGTGATTGCATAGGGACGCTATGAGGCCTTTACAAAGATCCGCTAGCAATGTGGTAACCCGCTAAGGTTTCAGGTCGAAGTGGAACATAGCAGTCCCCTAGTGGGTATAGTGTCTTAGCCAAGCCCACTTCCCAAGAGAGCGAGTGTTATATCCCATCAACGCCTCCCCTCTTGCCCTTTCGGTAAGATTACCCCAAACTAGAGTTTCTAATTATTCAGCCAAGACCAGAGCCATTTAATCTTGTGGTAGCACTGTTTTCCTGGGTGGTCGCTCCATGTTCCGATTAATCATACATGATCTTGTATTAATGAAAGGTATAACAAAAGTAAAGCAAGATTAAACTTTGTGTTTAGATAAACCACCATGTACCAAGTAAGCACTAAGCATGAACTACCCAACATAAAGTAAACTGGTTGGTCAAGGCAAAGGTAAATCAATCTAGGCGAACCTTAATTGGGACCCATCAACTTAATCTTAACATGTGCATAGCATAAATGTTGAGTACGGGAAAGTAAAGGTGTATAGGACGAAAAGTAGTGATCAAGGACACGACTTGCCTTATTGGCCTTGCTCCTGCTGTTCGTACTCCTCGAAGACTTGGTCTTCAACTCCCTCGAACTTCGGGACGTCTACACGCGTCACACGGCACATACAAGCAAACATGGGCAAAAAGTAAGAAAACAGTACACCAATCATAGTTAAACAGAGAAAACAAGCTTGAAAAGTTGATCTATGCTTTAAAACGAACACGTGGATATAAAGAACACGAAAAACGGAGTTAAGATGCAAAAGATATGATTAAAACAAGATCCAGGGACTTTTCTGTGAGAAAAAAAAAACTTTTAGGGCCAAACCGCGAAAACCGAGGGCTTATACGTAATTACGCGTATAAACCGAAGGTCTAACGCGCAAAAACTCAAATCCGGACGGCTGGTTGATTTTTGAAAAGACCAGGGTTTAAAACGAAAAGCGCGAGGGCAGATTTGAAATTATTTTTCAACGCGATCTGGACCGCGGGTTGATTTGTGGAAAAAGCGGGGGCTTAAGAGCAAAAGCGGCACGGCGCGGCGTGGTTGACCGTTACGCGGTCTGTTTGACTCGCTATCGGCCGTCGGATCGAGATCTGACGGCCACGGTCGACGACGACTCGCGACGGCGGCGGGAAAAGAGCAGCCGGCGGCGGCGAGCGGCGGCGAGGTCGCCGGAGTTGACCAAAAAGGCGCTCCGGGGGCACGGTTTGGCGCGCGGATTGCACCAAAAGAAAGAGGGGAACACGACGAACTTGTTTTAGCGGTCTAGGGCGATCGGAGCTCACCGGAGGCGGTGCTAGACGGCGGGGAAGAGGCGGCGGCGCTGGAGCTCGCGGCGCTAGGGTTCGAGTGCTGCGGGTGCGGGCGGAGGAGACCGGGAGGGGCGGCTGTTTATATAGGGGCGGATGGCGGCGGCTTGCGCGTCAAGGGATAGAGCGGCCCCGGATTCAAATTGGTCGGGGACGGCGGCGCCCACCCGGAGATCTCGCGCGGTGGTTGCGGGCGGAGGAGAGTCCGGCCGGAGGAAGGGGATGACGGTGGGACCCACCTGTCGGCGGCCGCGGGCGGTAGGCGGGCTGGCGCAGCTTCGTGGGCCGGCGCGCGTTCGCGGGCCGCGGGGCGACAGGCGAAGCGGTGGGCCGCGCGGGAGAAAGGAAGGCGGCCGGTGAGCGGGGGAAACGGGTCGGAGGAGCTGCTGCGCAGCTAGGCCGCGCGAGAAAATGGCGCGGGAGATGCTGGGCCGCAAGAAGAAAAGAAAGGGGAGGAAAGGAAGGATGCGGCCCAGGAGAGAAGAAGAAAAGAAAAAGAAAAGGGAAAAAGGATAAAGGTTTTGGAATTGGATTTAAATTTTGGAATTCAAATTTTTGATTCAAACCCAAGCAATCAAAATAAATGCACCAGCATGAATGCACAATTAACTCCTATGATGAATTAATTAAATTAAAGAAAATGAAATTAAATGCCTAGAATTTAAATGACACCCTAATTTGAGCAAATTTTAATGAATTTGAATTCTTCAAAAATTTGGGTGTTACATCCTCTCAGCTTGTCTTGCAAACGAAATTTCGTCTCGGAACTTAAAGACCTCTCACTTAGGATCAAATCAAGACATCGACCTCGGCTCAAAGACGGGATTCAATCCCTTTTTTATGCAACTTTACTTATTTATATATATATATTTAATCAGTAGGGGTTCCAAACCCCTCCTGTTTTTCAAAAAAAAAAACTTCCCCAGGAGATGGTGAACTGGCTCGAGCTCGGATTTGATGGACTCGATGCCTCGCTGGGTTTCCTCCTGAAGCTTGTACTCATCACCCAGCAAAGCAGCGAGCTTCACCAGGACCGGCCCCAACGCCCCGGTCCCTGCGGTCACGGCAAACCGCTCCTCCATCTCTCCCGGACTCTCTATGCACAATGCAAAAGTGCCATATATGTTGAAATCTTTAATTTCAAAGTAGGCTATTTATTATTCATATATCCCGCTTAGGGTTCTAGTTAAATATACCTACTTGGGAAAATAGCGTTTGAACTTTAAATGTTACAAAACTCGACAAGCACACTATATAAAGGTCCCATTTTACTAATATTTACAAGATCAAGTGCTACATATTTTGAAATATATAATTTCAAAGTAAGTTATTTAGTATCCCTCTATCATCCCTCTTATTAGAACAGCTTCCAAGTGTTAAATAAATTCACTTCGGTTTTTTCTTTCCTTAGTTTGTTACTTAACGAACTTTAAATATTTTAAAACTCTATTTAATACGGAAGCAAATAATTATCTGAAAAAATGTTGGAATGATTGGATGGATAAGTTGCTAGGAACAAGGTATACGGAATGTTCAGTGTGCAGATGCATGGTGCAAGCTGGGACTGCACGTGACGAAGAGAAACTAAACTGGAAAAATAATGACAAACAAGTGTGCGTACAGATAATGTCACAGAGTCATGAAGAAGGAAGGTCCAATTCTGAAAAAAAAAGATATAATATATATGCTTTCGTTTAGGCCCAGCGAACAAGTGCATAAAACGATAAATCCATTATTGCAGCAATTATTATATGTTATAGTAGCTCTCTTCTTCCCTCAATCGTCGTTCCCTGATTTCAAGATTGCTTTTCCTTTCTTGAATTTTCTTTTCAGTTCCAGCCCTTGCGTTGTTTTTGGAGAAATTTGTATTTTTGACACCCTAAACATGTGGTTTCGCAAAATTAACACCCTAAAGATGGACTTAGTAAAATTGACACCCAAAACGTGAACACCTTGATTTTCTTGACATTTTGCATTATTTAGTCATTTTATTTTTTATTTTCCATTTGACAGGCTAGTGCAATGACCAAATTGCCCTTTTGTTACCTGTTACGCTCGGTTGGGCAAATTAATCGCTGCCCAGGTCTTTTGGGCGCCGCCATTCCGATCTTGGACGCCATCGCGAGGAAGACGCGCGCCGAGTCCGAGGAAATCTGTCGCGAGGCAAGACGCCGTTCCAGCAGCTCGGAGTCCGGCGATCCCAGCCGGCCGCGACGAGCTCCGCTGCCTCGTCAGCCGCATACCTTCCGCATCCGTCGCCGCTTGCACCTGCTCGGTAACAATACCAGAATCGAACCTTGTTGCAAATTTTATCTTTCAAATAAAAGAAAAGGCTTATCTCTCTGCTTGCACAGATCACGTGTACTAGTAGATCGGTGGAAGCATCCCAAGTGGTCTAGGCAATTGCGTGTACTAGTAGATGTCTCTTTTGTTCATCCGATGTAATATTTATTTATCTTTTTTTTTACATTTCAATTTGACAGTATATATATTGTTTGTTTTTGGTGGTGCAGGAGCATCACTCCTTACATTGTTTATATTTCTCGAACAAATATTGATGCTTGATAGTCACTGGTTTTTTTCGGTAGTGAATTTTGATCCTGGCAGTCTAACTGGTCAATTAGCATGACCCTTGTTTGAAATTTTGGATGTCATAAGGGGTACTGATGGCGATTAGTGATTATCAACAGATTTATAATTATATTACTACTATCATTGTTTCAGGGATCAAATTGAGACGATCCAGGCCGACGGAATGGAACTTGATCCAACGGATTCATCTAGACGGTATTGCTATCATCTTTTATGTGTCAATTATTAACACTTATGAATCAATCGATTACGTGTTCATGATTTCCTAATTGTTGGGAGCAGGCATGATTCAGAGGTTGCCATTGGGAGCAATATCGATGCTCCATTGTTGTTGCCTGAGGCTTCTTCACCTATCCCACAAGTCGATTGGGATAACTTAAAGATAGTAGAGACACATGATGAGGAAGGAAGAATTGAACCAATGAGTGAGGATCAGCTATATGTGATCTTGGGCCTGAGGGATGAGGATGAGAGGAGGAAGGTGGCTGAACCAAATGGTCGTACAATGCGTGAGCAGGGAGATGATAATACCGAAGGTGCTGCCATTCCTATTAGTGATGCCATAGCAGATGAGGTAGTGATTACATATGACAAGGACCACCCAAAAATGGATCTTGGCACTATGTATCCATCAATGGATGAATTTAGGTTGGCTGTGAGGCAATTTGCCATTAATGAGGAGTTTGAGCTAGGTACAGAGAAGTCATCGAAGGAAAGGTTTAGAGGGTTCTGCAAGTCTAGTGAAGAATGCCCTTGGAGGATTGTTGGCAGAAGGCAAGCTAATGAAAAAACAATAAAGGTGAAATATTATTAAGTAACCAACCGTAATTGTCTTTATTTGTATGTGTATTACACTCATTATTTTTTCTTGATTTGTCTACAGGTAACTTTTTTAGTTGATCAACATGATTGTATTTCAAGCAGTAGGGTGAAGACCATAACACCATCTCAGAAGTGGGTAGCTAGCAAAGCTGTGAGTATCATTCGAAATATACCCAATATTGGAGCTATAGAATTGCAGAAAAAACTGCAGGACGAATACTCTATCACAATTCCATATGACACAGTTTGGAGGGGGAAAGAAAAAGCTCTCGCAGAGGTTTATGGTAAATGGGAAGAGAGTTTTGAGATGCTATATAGATGGAAGGCTGAGGTACTGAAGAGGTCACCTGGAAGTGTTGTAGAGATTGAAGTACTGGAAATAGATGGCAAAGTGTATTTTCATCGGTTTTTCTGTGCACTTAAACCATGCATTGATGGTTTTCTAGAAGGATGTAGGCCATATCTGGGTATAGATTCTACTGCACTAAATGGAAGGTGGAATGGTCATTTAGCCTCAGCTACAGCAGTTGATGGTCACAATTGGATGTATCCACTTGCTTATGGGTTTATTGCTTCTGAGATAGGAGATAATTGGACTTGGTTTATGAATCAGCTTAAGAATGCAATTGGAGATCCTCCACTTCTTGCAGTGTGCACAGATGCTTGCAAAGGTTTGGAGAAAGCAGTGAAGGAGGTGTTTCCCAATGTTGAACAAAGGGAATGCTTTTTCCATCTTATGAAGAATTTTGTGAAAAGGTTCCATCGGTTTGGCCAGATGTATCCTGCAGCAAGAGCTTATAGGGAAGAAGTGTTCATAAAACATATGGAATCAATTTTTAAAGAATCAAATGCTGTATGGCTGTGGTTAAAAGAGTACCATAACCTCAAGTGGATGAGGTGTGCCTTCAATCCAGAAATCAAGTGTGACTATGTCACTAACAATGTAGCAGAAGTTTTCAATAACTGGATCCGAGACATTAAGGACTTACCTATTGCTGAACTAGCTGACAAGGTGAGAGAGATGATCATGGGTTTGTGGAGGAAGAGGAGAAGGATTGGAGAAAGACTCATGGCTGGAAGGATATTACCAGGGGTTATGGTTCAGCTGAGGGCAAATACCAGAGGTTTGGGGCACTTGAAAGTCGTGGAATCTGCTAATTGGAGTGCAGAAGTTTGGGACAATAGCAATAATTGTGAAAGGCATATTGTGAAGCTTAATCAGAAGACATGTACTTGTCTTGAGTGGCAGCACACTGGTAAGCCATGTGAGCATGTTTTGGCCTTTGTAACATCACAAAAGAGAGTAGACCTTGAGCAGTTTGTGCATGAGTACTACTCAGTGGACAGATTTAAGGCAGCTTATGGTAGAGAGATTGAGCCAATGACAGGCAAATCACAGTGGCCACAAGTACAACTCCCATTTGTTGTGAGTGCACCACTTGCTAAGAGAAATGTTGGAAGACAAAGAAAATTGAGGATCAAAGGATGTCTCGAGGGTGGCCACAAGAAGAAAGGTGCCAATGATGACAACACTGCTCCCATCAATGCTAAGGGGAAGAAAATGATAAGAGGGCCAATGACTTGCCTTAAGTATGGTCTAAAGGGTCACAGGCAAGCTAGTTACAAGTGTCCACTTAATGGAACCAAGAAAAGGCAAGTGCTATTTTTTCATAAAAGCTTAAACTATATCCTCAAGCCATAAATTATTATTTTTATTTAATTACAGGAAGAGGAAACCTAGGAAGAACAGTACAAGAGCAAGGCCAGATGAAGCTAGCACACCACAAAGACCAACTAGAGAACAAATACTACAGGACAGTCCAGGCATTGTAACTAGAAGGTAATTAGTAATGACACATATATCAGTAAATCTGTGTTCATGAATGTACAAATGACAATAAAAAATATTTATCTAACTATGAATCACTTATATATGCAGCCGTCTTGCCTTCTTGCTGGGTGAGGGCAGCTCTTCACATGCCACCACCACTACTCCACAAAGGATGCCTATTGCAACTCCACCAAAAAAGATGACTCCCAAGAGAAAGTTACAAATCGGATGAACTCCCAAGAGAAATTTTTCTTAGTTTATCTTAGTTTTTCTGAGTTTTGTAAACACACTTTAGTGAGATTGTAGTACTTCAGTAATGGAAATTCTTTGAGTGGACCATCGTAGAGCAACATTTGATGCTTTTCCTATACCACACAGTTATATGTTCTGTTTCTTGATCAGAATAGTACTTCTCCGGAATAAAGTTCAGAGCCTGTTCATCTGTGTTGCGCTGTTGCTTGTTCAATTAGCATCTGAGCAAACTGTTATGTAATCATGTTTACGCACGGACAAAAGCATCGATGTTCAGGTGTCTGGACTATGAACCCATATCGCTGCTTGCCAGCAGACACCACCACCATTGAATCTGGTACTACTATTATATGTACTACTATTATATGCATATATAGTTATACACAACAGAACAGCATGTACATATTGTTTCGATTCTGGAATGTGGACTACCAAAATTCAGATATGCTGTAGATTCAGCTGAGATGTTCACGGCAGAGCACCGACAATAGGACCAGAAATTTTCTTCTCAAAAATCAATAAGCGATTACATGATCTGCTCATTTGAATAGATTGATCAGATCTTTAGTTCTTTACACCAAAAATCGAAGGACTCTCATCAGGTTACACACACCGCTGGAGCAGTGGAGCCACGAGTAGCTGCTTCTTGGGCAACGCCGATTCCGCCTCTTCGTTCCTCAGCAGCTCCATCGCGTCGACCTTGGCAAACCATGGTTGTTTGAGCAAACTGGACGGGCGGCGGCGCGTCCCGAGGCGGGCGGGCGGCGGCAGGAATCCTCGCGAGGAGGGAGGCCGGCGGCGCGTCGTCGCGAGCGGGCGGGCGGACAGCGCAACGAATAGCAGCGATTAATTTGCCCAACCGAGCGTACCAGGTAACAAAAGGGCAATTTGGTCATTACACTAGCCTGTCAAATGGAAAATAAAAAATAAAATGACTAAATAATGTAAAATGTCAAGAAAATCAAGGTGTTCACGTTTTGGGTGTCAATTTTACGAAGTCCATCTTTGGGGTGTCAATTTTGCGAAACCACGTGTTTAGAGTGTCAAAAATACAAATTTCTCGTTGTTTTTGTCCCGCTGAGCTCGCACCTCTGCTGCCGTCGATAGTCGAAGACGTTGTTCACGTTTCCATTCTTTAAAGGGTACATCAATTGTCTTGAGGAAAACCTCAGGTTTCATGTTATTGACCCAAAGGGTGATCTTGTTGGGATGCTCCGCAGCTTCTTTTCTCAGTACATCAATTGTCTCACGGATGCCCGGACCGTCACTTGTATAGTACTCGGAGCATCGGAACACGACCTTCTCAAGGCTGTCGAGATGCTTGATGCCCATGGAGTAGTGTTGCCTTGTCGTGCCGGTGTAGAACTTGAACTCAAGATGTTTCAGCTTCGGCATCGCTCCTTCCCAGAAGGTGATCACCCGTGGCAGACGGCAATCGACGTAGAACGTCTCTAGCTTCAAGAACCCTCCACCAGTGATGGCAACCGGCTCCCGTGGGAGGACCTCGAACCTTAGTTGGAGAGCATGCAGGTTGGGCATCTGCGTCTTCAGAAACTCGAGGTCTTCCTCCACCAGTTTGCAGAGACTGATATCTAAGGAGCAGACATTGCACAAGTCTTGCTTGACCCACTGCGGGACTTTCATGTGTCTCCCGGCAACTCTATGCATCGGAACTGGAAGAACTTCACACCTCTTGTAGAGATGATTAAAGAGCACGAGGATGGATAGGCTCTCCCTGCAATTTGCTCCAGAGTCCTCAACTCCTGTAGTTTTCCTACTTCCTTAGGCAACTGAGCTCAAGTTCCCTGATTTCAAGTTCGCTTTTCCTTTCTTGAATTTCCTTTCCAATAATTCCAGCCCGCTGAGCTCGCCCCTCTGCTGCCGTCGATAGTCGAAGACGTCGTTCCCACCTTTCTTCAATTTTTTTCTTTAATTTTACTTTTCCTTCTCTTAATATCTTTTTCCCATTCTTCAAGTTCCATTTCAATGGTAGCCTTATCGGCAAGGCTTATCCATGTTGCACCGCTGCCGAAAATCTCAGGTTTCATGCCATTGATACAAAGGGTGATCTCTTTGGGGTGCTCCACGGCTTCTTTTCTCAGGACATCAATTGTCTCGCGGATGGCCGGACTGTCACTTGTATAGTACTCGGAGCATCGGAACACGACCTTCTCAAGACTGTCGAGATGCTTGATGCCCATGTAGTAGTCTTGACATGCCCATGTATATGGTGTGGACGTTCCATTTTAGTAACATGCGCAATGCAAAGTGCCATATATTTTGAAATTTTTAATTTCAAAGTAGGCTATTTATTATTCATATATCCCGCTTAGGGTTGTAGTTAAATATACCTGCTACATGGGAGCATCTCAATAAAATAGCGTTTGAACTTTAAATGTTACGAAACTCGACAAGCACACTAGATAAGGTGCAGTGTAAAGGTCCCATGCATTTTACTAATATTTACAAGATCAAGTGCTACATATTTTGAAATATATAATTTCAAAGTAAGTTATTTAATGTCTCTCTATCATCCCTCTTATTAGAACAGCTTCCAAGTGTTAAATAAATTCACTTCGGTTTTTTCTTTCCTTAGTTTATTACTTAATGAACTTCAAATATTTTAAAACTCTATTTAATATGGAAGCTAATAATTAACATAACTGGATCACTAGCGTGAATCATACTCATATGGCGACTTTTATCTGAAAAAATGTTGGAATAATTGGATGGATAAGTTGCTAGGAACAAGCGATGCAGAATGTTCAGTGTGCAGATGCATGGTGCAAGCTAGCACTGCATATGACGAAGAGAAACTAAACTGGAAAAATAATGACAATCAAGTGTGCGTACAGATAATGTCACATAGAGTCATGGAGAAGGAAGGTCCAATTTTGAAAAAAAAAGATATATATAATATGTTTTTGTTTAGGCCCAGCGAAACGTAAATTATTTTATGTTATAGTAGCGCTCTTCTTCCCTCAATCGTTGTTCCCTGATTTCAAGTTTGCTTTTCCTTTCTTGAATTTCCTTTTCAATTCCAGCCCTTGCGTTGTTCTTGTCCCGCTGAGCACGCCCCTCTGCTGCCGTCGATAGTCGAAGACGTTGTTCACGAATGCGCTCCTTCACGGCTGCAATTTCCGTTGCCCTTCTCTCAATTTGTTTTTCCCATTCTTCAAATTCCTTTTCAATGTCAAGGCCAAGGCCTTCAGATTTCCTTGCACGGTTTCCGAAAACCTCAGGTTTGTCATTGACCCAAAGGGTGATCTCTTGGGGGTGCTCCACGGCTTCTTTTCTCAGGACATCAATTGTCTCGCGGATGCCCGGACTGTCACTTGTATAGTACTCGGAGCATCGGAACACGACCTTTTCAAGACTGTCGAGATGCTTGATGCCCATGGAGTAGTGTTGCCTTGCTGTGCCGGTGTAGAACTTGAACTCAAGATGTTTCAGCTTCGGCATCGCTCCTTCCCTGAAGGTGATCACCCGTGGCAGACGGCAATCGACGTAGAACGTCTCCAGCTTTGAGAACCCTCCACCAGTGATGGCAAACGGATCCCGTGGGAGGACCTCAAACCTTAGTTGGAGAGCCTGTAGGTTGGGCATCTGCGTCTTCAGAAACTCGAGGTCTTTCTCCACCAGTTTCCAGAGACTGATATCTAAGGAGCAGACATTGCACAAGTCTTGCTTGACTCACGGCGGGATTTCCATGTGTCTCCCGGCAACTCTAAGCAGCGGAACTTGTAGAGGTTCACACCTCGGGTTGAAAGGATCGAGGAACACGATGGATAAGGCCCCCCTGCAATTTGCTCCAGAAGAGGAGATAACCCAGTCTGGGCTGACAGCCTCTGCCAACTTCACCATTTTATCAGAATCAAAGTCACCAATAAGCACATTTATGGAGTTTTCAACTTCCCAGGGTAGCTCTCTGACCTCGGTTTCTCTTATGTCCAGAGTCCTCAAATGCTGCAGTTGTCTTATTTCCTTAGGCAACTCTCTCACCCGTGTCCGGCTTACATCCAGAGTCTCTAAGTGCTGCAGTTTCCCAATTTCCGTTGGTAGTTTACTAATCCGTGTACCTGTCACGTCCAGGGACTCCAGATCTTGCAGTCTCCCAATCTCCCGTGGGAGCTCTGTGATATGACCGCAGTCCATAAGAACCAGACACTTGAGCCAGATCAGCCCACATATATCCACCAGATGACCATTCCTTGGACGACTGCTGTGATGTATTTCTAGCACTCGCAGCTTTTTGAACGCCTTGAAGGGGACACCATCCAGCTGGGTTTCATAACCAAAAATAATAAGGGAGCGAGCACGACACAGCACATCCTCATCTGGACAGCGATCCGTGCTGAGAGAAAGACGACGGATCTGTTTGGCATGCGAGGAGTTGCTGGCCCCATCGTAAGCAATAAAATTATCTTCCTTTGCTTTGGACACGAGGAAGGCTCGCATAATCGGGTGAATGTCCCCATACCGCTGCAGCAGATTCCTGGAGAAAAGCTTGTCAAAGTAAGCTTCTGCTACTTCAACTTGCGAAACAAATCCTTCAGAAACCCATTTTCTCACCAACCATCCCTTATTAAACATAAAAAACGGAGAACATATGGTAGAGTATAGCAAGCAAGTCCTCAGCTGAACGGGAAGATCGTCGAAACCAAGGCATAGACTCTGCACCAGTGGTTTCAAGGATGGAGTACTCAGAAATCCATCATACAGAACGTGGCTTTCCCATGTATCCCATTCCGCATCATCACCTTGCACATGGTGGCTCTCTGCCCATGCTGACGACAAACAGATTACTGCTAGCGGACATAAATCAAATGGTGGCCCGCCGCACATATCCACAATCTTAGTGGACAGACCCTTCGCGTTGGTTCCCTCGACAGATTTGCTGTGTGGCTTCAGGGATCGTGAGCTGGTTGGTTTCTTCTGTGTTGTCTTCCCTCTGAGCTGCGGGTCTCTTTTTGCGTTGTGGTGGCATCGTGGGCTGTTTGACGGGTTAAACCATGGTGGGCGCCAAATGTTGGGGGTCCCCAATATTTGTGAGAGCACGATGGACGAAAATAACCGTGGTTCAGACAGATGTTACAGTGGTTGTCCTAACCATGATTCGTGTCCTTGGAGGGGATGGTTCGCCTCCCTTTATAGAGTCATAAAGTTACATTTCCGCATCCCCGTTATACCCATACTCAACCACTACAACCTAAGAATATTCCGTACAAGACAGTAACTTGGTTCTCATCTGAGATGTCGCTGTCACGGTAAAATTACATATCCGACCTCATACTAGACTCCTATTACGGAGTCGTCCTGCTACAAAGCGATTCCGGAGCCACCTTGACTGTCTTCTTCTTCATTTGTAAGCTCCGTTGAGACCGAGCAGCCTTCGGTAGACTTCCCGCCTTCTTTAGTCGAAGCCAGTTAACTTCGACTTCTAGTAATGGAGTTTTCACGAAGCCGAAACGCTGAGAGCTCCATGGGGTTTTAACTTCGCGAGTCCCTTCCTGCAAAACAATAAAGTGGACACCTTCGTGATAGTTAACTTCGGTAGTATGTTAACTTCGTAAGGAGGGGAAAGGAACGAGGTTGGAATCGGTTCAGAGAAAAAGGTCCCTGCAAGTGTCGTTCAGGGTGTGTTGTGAGGCGGTCCCCAACACGAGTATGAGACAGCACATCCTCATCTGGACAGCGATCCGTGCTGAGAGAAAGGCGACGGATCTGTTTGGAGTTGCCGGCCCCATCGTAAGCAATAAAATTATCTTCCTTTGCTTTGCACACGAGGAAGGCTCTCATAATGGGGTCAACTGCGTACATCATCCCCGTCCACTGCAACAGATTCCTGGAGGCAAGCTTGTCAAAGTAAGCTTCTGCTACTTCAACTTTCGAAACAAATCCTTCAGCAACCCATTTTCTCACCAAGCATCTCTTATAAAAAATATACTCCGGAGGATATATGGTAGAGTATAGCAAGCAAGTCCTCAGCTGAACGGGAAGATCGTCGAAACCAAGCCATAGACTCTGGACCAGTGGTTTCAAGGATGGAGTACTCAGAAACCCATCATCCAGAATGTGGCTTGCCCATGTATCCCATTCCTCCTCACTACCTTGCACATGGAGTACTCTCTCTTTGCTAGATGTCTAGATTCCATGAATATAAACTATAGCTAATCACTGTCACACTTTTTTCAACTTTACAGATGTATGACTAGCACTACCACAAAAAAGGCTGGTCAGAACCAGCTGGGCAAAAGTGCACTTCTTATGTTGGTATAAGTGCAACAACAATTCCCAACATTCTTGCCTTCACACATTCTACTTCTGAAATTTCTTTTGACCCGAGCCTGTCATGTGGCTGTGAGACAGTTCTGGGCAACAAGCTCAAATCATGTTGAGTCAAAGGATCTTCATTAGCAAACTGTACAAATGAACTCTGATACATTAAGGCTTTCAGCATGGACCCCCAGCCTATTCATTTCTGCATTATCAGATCTCAGATACCGTGGAGCTTATAAAGGCTGTAGTGTTATTCACTATGATTCCTGCATTGGCCATTAAGGCTTTCAGTATGGACAAACATTGGAACTCCATCTGCTCCTGTCAGTGACTTGTGACTGTACAAACGAACTCTATTCAGTTCAAACTCTGCAATAGCTCTTCTTCTGAACTTTCCTCCCCTCCTCTTTTCTGTAATCTTTTTTGTATTTTGGGCAAATGGGCAGACAACTCTTCTTGAATGCTGAATGCATCAAATAAACAGAAGTTGACAACAGAAAATACAAATATTCATTGACGCAGGACAGCTAATTAGCCTTTTGCACAGTTGCCTGCCTGTGTTTAATATTTCATTTGTATATGCAACAATCTTGGGTACTTTATTAAGGAATCAGAAATCTGAAGGCAACAGAAGTGAACATAATTATATAAAACGTAAGGAATTCCAAACCTACACTGAAGATCATATTTATACGAAAAACAGTGCAACTTTTAGAGGATAGACATCCATGCACTATGTACCTGCAAGATGACATATAAATTATTGAGTCAAGCGGCATTCCTGCAAATACGAAAAACTTCTGATGATATTATATACTCCCTCCATCCAGAAATGATAGGCGTATTTTGATCAATCAAAAGTCAAACTTTACAATCAAAAGTCAAACTTTACAAACTTTGACTAACAATTAGTTAAATTATAAGCATGTTTAGTATATAAAATTTGCATCAATATATTTGTACTTAAATTTATTTTGAGATGACATTGAGTTTTTAGCGATTGATATTATATTATAAGAGAAATTAAAAGTCAAAATCTACTTTGAAAGACTTTTCCCCTAGTTCAAATATGCCTATCATTTCTGGACAGAGGAAGTATATTTATACATCATAGCATCTCCAAATAAGCAGTGCCACTGTTGGCAGACATGTTCAATGATTTGGGAGATAAGGTATATGTAGCTGCAATACTCGAATCAACATATATCATTAATGCACACTCCGATTATACTACATGGGAGTTTTTGAAACAAAGGTACATTATATTTTTAATCATTATAAACATCTCAGGATTCTTGCAGCAGTAATAGAATGACTACTTCATACCTGAACTTCAGCATCTGATCTCCAGCTGTTATGTGCACGCCTGCTGTTATGTGCCAACAGGTCACTGCTAAATAAAGTGTTACAAGGTGACACAAAATCCCTCCTATAACCCAGCACGCTGCAACCTAGTTACACGACTGAATTGAAGTAGAAAGAAAAAAAAACAGAGCAAACAGGTGCTCCAACTACAAATCATTTCTGCTATCATACGCAATAGATGCTCCAAAATATTCAGGCGCCACGACACACACACATAGGGTCACAAACTCACCGATTAGCTAGATAATAAAGTGACGCAAGGTGACACAAAACTTGTCAAAAAAAAATGCCGCTAAAAGAGGACGGACCAATACCATCATTTACACGACTGAATGGGTCCTAGAGTTTGAGCGGCCCATCGGCCTCCCGGAGGCGACCCATCCGTATTCTTCCCCCTTTCCTCACCAAAAATTCCTCTCCTTTTTCTCCTCCACATTCTTCCCCCAATTTAGATCTGGGCGTACGTGTGCCCCTGCTTGGCTGCAGCACGCCATGCATGGCCTCCGCCGCCGGGATCATCGCTTGTTGCGCAGATCGACGCCCTGTGCGCACTTGGCCTCCGTGATGTGTCTACTCCGATCCGGCTCCTCTGCGGTGGCTTCTGTGAGGAAGCTGCTTGCCTGGCGAGCGCGGCCCTGCCAGGAGATGCTCAATAAAACTTACCAGGTACATTCTCGATAAAACATTAGTCACAATGTCTGTATTGCCATTCAATTATCGAACCACGAACTAGGACCTAATATGGCACGCATGCGGCGGATAACGTGATTCTGTCATGCCAACTTGCCTGCAATTCAATTCATCCTATTTGACCATCTAAATAAAATAGTATTTCAAGCTTAAATTCTATCAAACTTGGCATGCCCATGTATATGGTGTGGACGTTCCATTTTAGTAACATGCGCAATGCAAAGTGCCATATATTTTGAAATTTTTAATTTCAAAGTAGGCTATTTATTATTCATATATCCCGCTTAGGGTTGTAGTTAAATATACCTGCTACATGGGAGCATCTCAATAAAATAGCGTTTGAACTTTAAATGTTACGAAACTCGACAAGCACACTAGATAAGGTGCAGTGTAAAGGTCCCATGCATTTTACTAATATTTACAAGATCAAGTGCTACATATTTTGAAATATATAATTTCAAAGTAAGTTATTTAATGTCTCTCTATCATCCCTCTTATTAGAACAGCTTCCAAGTGTTAAATAAATTCACTTCGGTTTTTTCTTTCCTTAGTTTATTACTTAATGAACTTCAAATATTTTAAAACTCTATTTAATATGGAAGCTAATAATTAACATAACTGGATCACTAGCGTGAATCATACTCATATGGCGACTTTTATCTGAAAAAATGTTGGAATAATTGGATGGATAAGTTGCTAGGAACAAGCGATGCAGAATGTTCAGTGTGCAGATGCATGGTGCAAGCTAGCACTGCATATGACGAAGAGAAACTAAACTGGAAAAATAATGACAATCAAGTGTGCGTACAGATAATGTCACATAGAGTCATGGAGAAGGAAGGTCCAATTTTGAAAAAAAAAAGATATATATAATATGTTTTTGTTTAGGCCCAGCGAAACGTAAATTATTTTATGTTATAGTAGCGCTCTTCTTCCCTCAATCGTTGTTCCCTGATTTCAAGTTTGCTTTTCCTTTCTTGAATTTCCTTTTCAATTCCAGCCCTTGCGTTGTTCTTGTCCCGCTGAGCACGCCCCTCTGCTGCCGTCGATAGTCGAAGACGTTGTTCACGAATGCGCTCCTTCACGGCTGCAATTTCCGTTGCCCTTCTCTCAATTTGTTTTTCCCATTCTTCAAATTCCTTTTCAATGTCAAGGCCAAGGCCTTCAGATTTCCTTGCACGGTTTCCGAAAACCTCAGGTTTGTCATTGACCCAAAGGGTGATCTCTTGGGGGTGCTCCACGGCTTCTTTTCTCAGGACATCAATTGTCTCGCGGATGCCCGGACTGTCACTTGTATAGTACTCGGAGCATCGGAACACGACCTTCTCAAGACTGTCGAGATGCTTGATGCCCATGGAGTAGTGTTGGCTTGTTGTGCCGGTGTAGAACTTGAACTCAAGATGTTTCAGCTTCGGCATCGCTCCTTCCCAGAAGGTGATCACCCGTGGCAGACGGCAATCGACGTAGAACGTCTCTAGCTTCAAGAACCCTCCACCAGTGATGGCAACCGGCTCCCGTGGGAGGACCTCGAACCTTAGTTGGAGAGCCTGCAGGTTGGGCATCTGCGTCTTCAGAAACTCGAGGTCTTCCTCCACCAGTTTCCAGAGACTGATATCTAAGGAGCAGACATTGCACAAGTCTTGCTTGACCCACTGCGGGACTTTCATGTGTCTCCCGGCAACTCTATGCATCGGAACTGGAAGAACTTCACACCTCTTGTAGAGATGATTAAAGAGCACGAGGATGGATAGGCTCTCCCTGCAATTTGCTCCAGAAGAGGAAATAACCTGTTCATCACCACTTGATCTGAAGACACCCAGAGGCAACTTCACCACTCGACCAGAACTCGAATCAAAGTGGCCGACCACACTTAAAAAAGAATTTGGAATTTCCCTGCGGGGTAGCTCTCTGACTTTAGTCACTCTAATGTCCAGAGTCCTCAACTCCTGTAGTTTTCCTACTTCCTTAGGCAACTCTTTCACCCTTGTCGAGCTTACATCCAGATTCTCCAAACGAGAAAGTCCGGTGATTTCCCTTGGAACCTCTGTGACCATTGTGCCACTTACATTCAGAGTCCTTAAATGCACCAGTGTCCCAATTTCCATGGGTAGTTTACAAATACTTGTGTTCCTCACCTCTAGCGTCTCCAGATTCTGCAGTCTCCAAATCTCCCGTGGGATCTCTGTGATTTCAAGGCAGCCGTTGAGACCCAGATACCGCAGCCAGATCAGCCCGCATATATCCACCAGAGAAAAGTTCTCTAGACGTTTACAGCTGTCAATTTCTAGCACTCGCAGGTTTTTAAACTTCTTCAAGGGGACACCAATGTGGGGTTGGTCACTAAGAACAGCAAGGGAGCGAATATGAGATACTACATCCTCATCTGGAATGCAATCCGTGTCGAGAGAAAGGCGACGGATCTGTTTGGCGTGCGAGGAGCTACCGCGGCCATTATTGTGCTGCCGACAAGCAACAAAATTATCTTCTTTTGCTCTGCATACAAGGAAGGCTAGCATTATGGGGTGGACTATGTAAAAGCTCTGGTATTTGGGTACCGGCTGCAATAGATTCCTAGAAACAAGCTTGTCAAAGTAAGCTTCTGATACTTCTTGTTGCGAAACAAATCTTTCGGCTATCCATTTTCTGACCAAGCAATCCCTTTGAATAAAATAACCCAGAGGGTATATGCTGCAGTACAGCAAGCAAGTCCTCAGCTCAACGGGAAGATCGTCGAAAACAAGGCATAAACTCTGGACTAGTGGTTTCAAGGATGGAGTACTCAGAAACCTATCCATCAGCACTTCACTTACCCAAATATACCAGTATTCCGCATCATCACCTAGCACATGGTGGCTCTCTGCCCATGCTGACGACAAACAGATTATTGCTAGCGGCATCAAACCACTCGTATGCACAATATTTCTGGATAGCCACTGTGCATTGGCTTCAAGTATGTCTCTTCCGACAGACTTGTTCAGTATCATGTCTGATAGTCTTTTAGCGTCCTCGTGATGAAAACTCTGTGTATACACATGTGCACCTTGTTCAGTTCGACATTTGTCAGCTAAAGCCTTGACACGAGTCGTCATGATTATTTTAGAGCCCATATTACTCTTGGGAAGAGCATTTCGGATGACTTCCCATTCTTCCCAATGCCAAATGTCATCGATTATTACCAGGTACCTATAAAAAAAAGGTGCATAGAAACTTTTACATCCAGGCCATCTTATCACATCTTGGGGTAAACCTGAAATGCACTTTCAGAAGATGTGCAACACCTAACCTGCTCCCACAGTCGGAGCAGAAAGTGCAGTTGGCTACCACTATATTGTGCTAACCGTAGAGGAAGATACGGTGGTATGTCGTTACACCTCTACTGGGATGTACTCAACACAATCTTTGTACAAAATAGTCAACTTTTAGAGGGGTTTCGTCACCTGTTTTTACCCCCAACAGTGTGGAAGCTACACATACCCCCCTAGAGTGCACGTTTTCTTGTTGTTGTTATAAAAAAACAAGCTACTGACTAGAGACAACTTAGAGAAAAGATGAAAAGTATAAGACAGGACTTGTTTGTTTTGCTGTGTGGAGGAGAGCATCCATCATAGACTTTGAATCTCTTGAAAATTGTGGCTCAGTGAAAAAGAAAATGTGATGAGAAACATGTTTAATGCTGCAGCCCTGTGGGGCATCTGGAAACTAAGAAATTGTCTATGTTTTCAGAATGAAGCTTGGCGAGCATTGCCGCATCTATGGCGATCCAAATGCATGGCAAATGCTAAAAAAAATTAGGCCGGAGCATTTCACCCATTTGCTGGAAGAGTTGACATCACAGCCGGAGAGGATCCCATGGGGGCCTAGTGCATCCTGACAGCGAATGGTGCACTGGACAAACACGTGTATGATCAGAACCTGCGTCTAATGATGCCTGGAAGAGGCCGGGGGCTCCCTGCTGCGCTGGTGACCGTGTTTGTGAATGGCGAAAATGTATCTGATTCCACTTTTGGTTGAGAAATCTGGTGATGTCTATGTAGTAGTGTTAGAGTTCGGTGAGATGTATTCGAGCTACTGGTATGCTCCAGTTGAACTTTAACTCCTATGTCTGGGATCAAACCTCAACTTATGTGTTAAAACACTAGCCTAGGGTCCAATTGCAATGCATGCGGACCGGGTGCATGTTGCTCCTGGAACTCTAAAAATCTTATCTCATCTTACTATTTTTTATTTGTTTTGGATTAAAAAACATCCTTGAATTAGGATAAAAATGATTCATTAAAAATTAGACACATAATGCATTAAAAGCTAGGGTATCAACTTAATTGTTACAATTACAACAGTTAAGAATGAAATTGGGAACTCAAAATAACATGGTACAACTGATAAAAACAAAGAAGTTTGATCGAATACTTGGTCAATAATGCCACATTGGTCACCTCTGAATTATTGTTAAATTATATGCATTTCACAAAGTTCAATTGTCTCTGGATTTTACAAAATAATGCAAATATGATTGGACGCACTGGTTGTGGAACTAGCGTTGCAAGCATAATATGATTTTGTTCAGAATAGTACACTAGGAAGTAGAGTGGGAATGGAGACGACGTACCTCTCGTCAGAGAGGAAATTTGATATGCCTTTGATGAAATCATTTTGCTCGGCGGCAGGTTCAGTGCCACTGCTAACAGAAAGAAAATTAGGAAATTTGAATTGAATTGGTCAATAATGCCACATCGGTCACTTACAAACGCTAAATTATAGGCATTTTACGAAGTTCAATTATTATCTATATGGATTCTCAAAAAATAATGCAAATATGTGCGGACGCATGCACGGGTTTTGGAACTAGCGTTCCAATTTCCTAACATAGTATGATTTGTTCAAAATAGTAGAATAACACACACGGAGTACTTAGGAACACAATCAGGAATGAAGTAGAGTGAGAATGGAGAGGTCGTACCTCTTCTCAGAGAGGGAAATTGATATGTCGGTGACCATATTTTGTTCGGCTGCAGGTTCGGTGCCACTGCCAGCAGACATTGCACAATCTGTTACTTGGCTGAGGATGATACCCAGAATCTCCGTCATGTTAGGACTTGGGTGCACGGACACGAAAGCCCGGCATTGGAATTCATCTCCTACTGCGTGATACACCAGGTCCGCAAGAGTTGTTTTCCCCATCCCTCCAGCTCCAAGAATGCATACCATTTCGTTCTTCTGAAGCAATTGGATGATCTCCTTCTTTTTTGGTTCCATGCCCACGAGCTCCGATGCATCCTTGTGGAGGAAGAGAGCTCGAGGGTCGGTGGTCAGCTTGCTACGGTTGCAGATGATGCCGTCGCCAATCTTCTGCATCTCGCCGCACCGCTTCGATACATCTTTGACCCTTTCCATGAATTCCATGAAAGGGCTGTCCGTGGCTTCCCGCTGGATGAAGCTGCCGTCACCACGCTCCAATCCGAGAGTGAAGCCGTCGATGTCGTCCTCCATGTCGTAGGACAGCTCTCGGGCCTCTGTCATCCAGTTCTTGCATGCCACATCAAGATCCAAGCTCCCCCATAACTTCCACAGGAGATGGTGAACTGGCTCGAGCTCGGATTTGATGGACTCGATGCCTCGCCGGGTTCCCTCCTGAAGCTTGTACTCATCACCCAGCAAAGCAGCGAGCTTCCCCAGGACCGGCCCCAACGCCCCGGTTGCTGCGGTCACGGCAAACCGCTTCTCCATCTCTCTCGCACTCTCTATGCACAAGCGAATGGCAGGAGCAGGCTTTCTGTGTAGTGGAGCACTCTCTCTTTACCTGTGAAAAGTTAAGGGTATGTTCGGCTTCAGAGCTAAACTTTAGCCCATGTCACATTGGATGTTTGATACTAATTAGGAGTATTAAGCTAATTACAAAACTAAGTGCACAGATGGAGACTAATTCACGATACGAATCTATTAAGCCTAATTAGTCCATGATTTGACAATGTGGTACTATAGTAACCATTTGATAATGATGGATTAATTATGCTTAATAGATTCGTCTCGCGAATTAGCATCCATCTGTGTAATTAGTTTTATAATTATCTCATATTTAATCCTCCTAATTAGCCTCCGAATATTCGATGTGATAGGAATTTTAGGGCCCCGTTTGGTTCAAACGGAATAAAGTTTAGTCATATCACATCGAATGTTTAGATACTAATTAGGAGTATTAAACATAGACTATTTACAAAACCTATTGCACAGATGGAGGCTAAATGGCGAGACAAATCTATTAAACCTAATTAGTCCATGATTTGAGAAATGTGCTGCTGTGAAAATGTGCTGCTATAGTAACCATTTGCTAATGATGGATTAATTATGCTTAATAGATTCGTCTCGCCGTTCAACCTCCATCTGTGTAATTAGTTTTATAATTAATTTATATTTAATCTTTCTAATTACATTCGATGTGACACAGATTAAATTTTAGCTCTAAATTTTAACTCCAAATTTTAGCTAAAGAAATCAAACACCCGCGTGCAAACATCCTAATCATGGAGTAACGGTATTACTTTCAGCACGCTACTTGCACTGCAGAAGGCAATAATGGCAGACGGCAATAATGGAGGGACAAGGTGCCGGTGGTCGATTGTGACCACGCAGCCACCGAGTCAAGTCGTCGGCCCCCACCAAAGCATGTCAGCTGTAGACAGTACAGTAGACCACTCGTCCAATAATGTATCTTTTGGCATGATTCACCAAGTTCGTAGGATCCACCTAGGAAAAGCTATTATATTCAACAATTTGAATAAATCGAATAAATCGTTTCATCTCTCAATTTGTTGTGTTGCCAACGGCTTTTTTCAGGAAGGATGGGGGTGACGTGATGGCAGCAGCCGGCGCAGCGCGAGCAGGCCAGGGGGAAACGGAACGGAACGGAAACCTAGGGCGCGCTGCTTGCTCTGCAGCAGCATTTGGCTTGTGAGCGGCCGTAGCTAGCTTCACTGTGCGCCGCGTCACCCCGTACGGATCGCCGGGGCAGCTGCCTACCGTCCATCTCCGAGCCCGGCCCGGGCGGCGATGCTGGACCCACGCGCAGCGACGCGGCCTGTCTCCTCGCTAGCTAGCTCACTGTGGCACTGTGCAGTCACGGAAGGAGCCGCCGCCCGCTCCTCTGCACTGCACAAGGCAATAATGGCAGACGGCAATAATGGAGGGACAGGGAGGCGGTGGTCGATAGTGACCGCGCTGCCACCGAGTCAAGTCGCCGGCAGCGAGCTGCACTCGCATCGATAATGGCATAGGATGTGCTGCAATAATTAGGTGCCTGTTTGGTTGACTGGAGGAGTCTAGTCTCGCACCAGCCAGCTGGCTCCCGAGAGCTAGACTCATTGCATGTAAGAGCATGGTGTTTGTTTGCTTGCTTGCACTGGCTAGGCTCTTTCGAGAAGTTGTTTGGTTACTTGGATGAGTACGAGTTGAATGAGATGAAAATATATAAATAATCATCGTAATGACATTTATTACGGGGAAACTATTATCTTATAGCTCTTAGTTTATCTTATTACTCCTTAATATTAATCGAAATATGTTAATATCATTTAATATACGCTAACAATGTATTAATAACATCATTAGATGGCTAATTAACTGCACCACGCAAGCTTGGCCCGGCAGAAACAACCAATTTCCTCGCACCGGCGAAGCCTGGCTGCGGAGGGAATCTTGCACGCGCGGAGTCTGGCTAGGCAGATACACAAACCAAATAAACAGGGAATCTTGCACCGGCAGAACCTAGCTAAGGGCTGATATAGGCAACCAAACGCCCCCTAGATAGATTGGTAATTAAGAAAACACAATAGATCCAAGATGATTATTATCAGTATGATTAGAGTGCACTAGAGTGATGATTAGAGAGCCATGCACAAGGCAATAATTAGATTATTATCAGCATGATTAGAGTGTACTACAGCAATAATGGCTGACGATTATAGGGTGTTTGGATCTTTAGTTCGAACTAAAATTTATATCAATATTCGGAGGTTAATTATAAGAACTAAACATGAGCTAATTATAAAAGAGCAACGGGCCAAAGATTCAGGACGACAGCCTGCAAGTGCCACTATTGAAGGATAAAAAACGCGCAGCCAGCGAGGCACCAGCAGTTGTTCTAGGTGAGCAACCCTCTCCACGTTCAATTCTACCCTTTTTACAAATAAAATTCTAGTTTTACTGCGATAATTTACAATAACAAAATCTAAGAAACAATAATATTATTATATTCTGACATGTACTAATTACCGGATGCTTGCCTTTGCTGCGTGCAGGGTTCGAGTGCCTGGAGAGCACAGGGTTCTTTGGCATCTCCACGAACCTGGTCGTGTACCTGGAGAAAGTCCTCCACGGCAGCAACCTGGCCAGCGCCTCCAAAGTCACTACGGAGACCGGCACCAGCTACCTGACCCCGATCTTCGGCGCCATCATCGCCGACACCTTCTTGGCCAACTACAACACCATCCTCATCTCCCTCGTCGTCTACCTTCTTGTAAGTCGTAGATCGTTCATGTTGATCCATGACCCATGGCACGCGATTACACAGATAGAGATTAATTCGTGAGACGAATCTATTAAGCCTAATTAATCCATCATTAACACATATTTACTGTAGCATCATATTGTCAAATCATAGAGTAATTAGGCTTAATAGATTCATCTCGCAAATTAGCCTCCATACGTGCAATTGGTTTTGTAATTAGGCGCCGTTTGGATACATAGTGCTAAACTTTAGCACAACAGTTTTAGCATACTTTTAGCACTTGTGCATCCAAACATGTGTGCTAAAAGTAGTGTGCTAAAGTTTAGCACACCCCTTTTCATTAGCACATCCAAGGGGTGCTAAAATTTGCTAATAGTGCTAAAAGTGGTCCCTAAGTCCACTTTTTCCATGGTTGTCCCCTCTCTCTACTCTCCACTTTTCCCCAAGTCAGCCATAAATGAGGGTAATGTAGTCATTTCTCACCTAAGGTGCCAAACTTTAGCACTGTATTCAAACAGCTCCAAGTGCTAAACTTTAGCACTTCATTTGAGGGTACTAAAGTTTAGTACTGTGCTAAAGTTTAGCACTGTGTATCTAAACGGGATCTTAATCTATGTTTAATACTCCTAATTAGTATCTAAACATTCTACGTGATAGGAATTTTAAGAGGTTCTAAATATTATTATCAGTACGATTAGAGTGCACTGCACAAGGTAATAATGGCAGACGATTATAATAACTAGATTATTATCAGTACGATTAGAGTGCACTGCACAAGGCAATAATAGCAGACGATTATAATAACTAGAAGTTTTTAGCGTGTCACACCTGCAAAGAAAGGCTCCGTAGTGGAAGCGAACCGGCCGTTTAACCACACCCGTCCTGCGCCGCGAACCGTTCCCCCCTAGACGCTTTGCAGCAGGTCCGCCCTCCGCCGCCGAATTCGATTTCCAGCTATGGGGCTCGCTCCTTCACTTGTTTGCCCTTCACCTCTAACTTCCAACTTTGGTACTATGTAAAAAAAAGATTCTCCATCACATTAAACTTGCGGTATATACATAGAGTACTAAATATAGATGAAATTAAAAACTAATTGCACAGTTTGTTGTACTTTGCGAGACGAATCTTTTGAGCCTAATTAGTCAATGTTTGGACAATAATTCACAAATACAAACGAAACGCTACAGTGTACTACAGTACTGTAACAGTAATTTGGCACCTCCAAACTTTGGCAACTAAACAAGGCCTTTATTCTTTTCCCCGATAGGTTCTTGTTTCCTTGACATGGTAGTCGATGACCCGTATGGTTTTCTTTCCCGCACAGATCGATTTACCCCTGCTGGGTAGCAGTGGCAATTTTTCTTTTTGATAACATGCCTTGAAGGATAAATATTGAGTCTTGTAGGAGCCTGCCATAAGTGATGGCATGATAGGATGTTGATCTAAACCTTTTTATATACGGAGGAAAACATCCTAAGTCGAAGGAACCATTTAACCACACCTTCGTCCTGCGCGGCTGCATGCGCCGCAAGCTGTTCCCGCTTGGACCTCGACGCTTGCCGTCCGCCCCCCTCGGTTTCCAGCTACGGGGGCTTTCGTCAAGCAGGTGACTCTTTAGCTCCATCTCTGGTTCCTCCACTTCTTTGATTCTTTGGGGCGATAGCTTCTTGTTTCTTTTTTTTTTATGAAAAGCTTCTTGTTTCCTTGCCATGGTAGTATAGTATACGCTGATGCCTGGTGAACAAGAACAACCTTTTTCCCTGATGAACTCGGTTTTATTGAACTAATATGTGCTGAAAAGACAGCATCCAGCTAGATTGATTTCAGTTTTGATAAGCCATCTTGTTTTTCGAGAAAAATTTTTGGATGCCATCTAATTCGAATCAGCTAGTAGTTTT
Source organism: Setaria viridis (assembly GCF_005286985.2). Lineage (NCBI taxonomy): Eukaryota > Viridiplantae > Streptophyta > Magnoliopsida > Poales > Poaceae > Setaria > Setaria viridis. Next base: position 40,233,587 of record NC_048270.2, read on the forward strand.
ATCCCCAGTAGCAAGGGAGGTGGCCAGGGTCTGGGGTTACCATATTTTGGTTTACTTTGCGTTCAGTTAACAGGAGAATTTGATGACCCCTATGGTTTTCTTTTTCACATATATAGAATTTGAAGTTGTCAACCGATCCACATATTCTCCAAGATCTTCAAACGAGGGAAGTCTTTGCTTCAGAACCTGCTGTGAACACCGTATATAGAACAAACAAGATGGAGTTGGTTGTGGGTGCTTCAGAAGCCAGCATGAAGTCTCTGCTTGGCAAGCTGGGTGGCCTTCTCGCCCAGGAGTATGCTCTGGTCAGGGGCGTCCGTGGTGACGTCCAGTACATTTACAACGAGCTGGCCACCATGCAGGCCTTCCTCCGCGACCTCAGCTCTGCCCCGGAGGAGCAGGGCCATCGGATGAAGGACTGGATGAAGCAGATCCGTGACATGGCCTACGACTGCGAGGACTGCATAGATGACTATGCCCACCGCCTCCCCAATGACTCCATCACTGATGTCAAATGTGCCTTCATGGTCAGAACCATATATCAAGTCTGGACATGGTGGCCTCGCCGTGAAATTGCTTCCAACATTGCTGACCTCAAGATCCGGGCACAACAGATTGCCGAACGACGCAGCAGATATGGAGTTGACAACCCAAGCAACTGCAATGGCAACAGTTCCGGAGCCCGTGCCGCTACGTATGACATTGCGGAGCATCAGGTCGCCAGCCGTCAGCTCATCGGTATGAAGGAGCCTGTGGGTGTGACGGCTGACATGAAGGAGCTTGAGGAGTGGGTAGACAGACCTGATAAGGAGCATGGTGTTCTGTCCATAATCGGATTCGGCGGTGTGGGGAAGACCACCATTGCCACAGCATTGTACCGGAAAGTCAGTAATAAATTTGACTGCCGTGCTTGGGTTAATGTGTCCCAAAACTACGACCAAGAGGCAGTCCTAAGGAGCATTCTGAAACAAGTCATGCCACAAGACAAAGATCAGATTTCTCGGAAAAAAAATTTCCAAGACGGAGATCAGGAGGCAGTGCAAAGCACAGGGGAGGGAAGCTTGGAGAAGAAGCACCTAGCAGCACACGTTATGAACACATTAAAGCGAGCTGTGCCATTCGTCGGAGGGCACAAACAGCAAGGCAACGATGGGAGCTCTGATGAAAAGCAGATGAAGATTGAAACAATGTACGGTGATGAACTCGTCAACGAAGTGAAAGGGCATCTCAAGGAAAAGAGGTATTTGAAAGATTATTTCTTGTTTCTTGTTTATTGATTACTAGATCTGTTCACCGGTTTAGTCAATCATCAGCAAGAGGGAATTAATACATAATTTATGAAATCATTGAAAGATCAACACTAAACATTGATCAGTTAACTAATGGCCAGACGTGTTGCTATCTTGTTAGGATTTATAGTATTATAGGGCTAATCTCAATGGAAGTGTCATGGAAGTTTCATGGGCATTAAATCCCATGCCACATCAACAAAACTGCTAACTTTGGTAGGTTAATTATAAGGAAAGACGAGAGGGGAGTTTCATCCTATGAAACCCATCTGGCATAGTTTCAACTCCCATGAAACCCAATGAAACTTGCACTGAGCATGTTAATCTATGAAACTGTATAGTGAGAATGACAATTTCTTTTTGTTGGAAACTGACATGGCACTCTTGGTAATAGTGTGATAAAACCATGCATTGTGGCTGGCCTAACAGGAACAGCAGCCTTAAGGGAAATTATCATCCAATGGTAATAACTTGGCAGGGCCCTTTTTTTTTTGCTATCTTGTTAGAACTTATAGTATTTCTCTCCTTTCCTACTGCATCTCGCCGAGGATTAATGTGGACAAAAATATCTAAGAGCCTCCAATGGATAATACCCAAATAACCTGGTATGCCATGCAAGCTTGAAACAGCTGTGGGAAGACTGGCCCATGGTGGTGGCACTAAGGTGGTGGCAGCTTGGCATAGGAGCTAGTGACAAGGAGTGGTGGACTACAGAGGTAGGGCAAGAGAGAAAGAGACAACTATAAACCTCTTCTTAGTGATTTCTGTACAATCTATGAAATAAGCAATAAAACTAAGTTGCTACATAGACAGTCGCGAACAAGATAAATGAAATGTTCTTCCCAAGGATCAAGGTTCACTTACATACACTCTCACTACACAAATGGATATGCTCTAAGTGCTGTGCAGTAAGGTTCACTTACATACACTCTCACTACACAAATGGATATGCTCTAAGTGCTGTGCAGTAGCTACGTGCTAGCTCTGCCTTTTCCCACTCTTCTACTATCAGTGGCAAGGATAATCAACTCTCTTCCTCATGCAAACTATGATGGTCTGATGACGGCAATGATTAAGCTTTTCACCGTGGCTACCATTAAGACCACTTAAGTTCATATGACAATGCAAACATGTGAAATAAGAACACACTGATATAGAACTTAATAGAATTAATGATCATAATCATAAGTGTATGTAGCAGTAAAATATAGAGACCCCCTTTCATCCCAGGGTAGTTTTGCAAAATTGTAAACCCTCTTTCCATAGACAACCAAGATATGTGCTATGTGAATCTATGTCGATCAGGACTTCATGTGGACGAATTGTTTCGGGAACACAAGATATATGACAAGGGCTGCGAATGGGCTTGTAGCCTAGTGGTTGCAGAGACCTTAGTAGCACCCCAGGTCCTGGGTTCGAATCCCCATTCCTTCGTCGACATGGGTGAACTGACATGTGGTGGGCGGGTCCTCGTGTAAGGGGTTGGTCGTGTGAGTTGGGCCTCAAAGCACAGGTCAAGGCTCGAACCACAGGGGGCGGCATCTCATGCATGAGGAGGCTAGCTTTCGTGACTTTTCTCAGTCGGGCTCCGATTGAGCTCTTCTTAATGTAATACCGTGGGGCGGTCTTTCTCCCAACAGCCAAGTTTATATATATATATATATATATATATATATATATATATATATATATATATATATGTCAAGGGCTTTCATCTTTGGGTTTGGGTAATTGAATCGGGCTTTGGGTTTGCCAACCAACAGGGACTTGGGACAATTGGCCTGACCCCTGTATGGGTCTTCTTGTGCTCATCTTCCTCATGCAGGCTCCTAGAAATGTTCCAAGTGCAGGCCCAAATCAAGATTTGTACAAAAACTGCCAATATATGTTGTATTTTAGGCGCCAAGTGGCCTGATAATATATGGATTAGTCCAAAAATACCGCTAAATGAGTACTAAAAGTTTCCATTATCAAAAGTTCCCCTTATTAATGAGGGGCAACAACACTTCCCCCATCAGTTTTTTGATTTTTGTTCTCCCTTTTTTCTTTCAAAGGCAAACTCTATTGCGGCCAATGTGCATGATCTCTTCAGGACCAATATAGTTCACATTGCTCCTCAAGCTTCTCCATCTTATATTTCAGTATCTCTACATGACCTTTGTTATTATGTGCATTCAACTTCCATTTTCCACATTCCTACAGGGGTCGCTTTGTGCATTTTATTCTCTTCATGAGGTCTCCCAAAAAAAAATCTACTCCAGTTTCAAATGTCAGTTGCCACCTCTTGTATGGCATCACTCATGTTCCCTAACCTAGCCTCCATCATCAACTTCCATGCATTATCCACAATTTTTTCACAGTTCTGTGTACCCAGCCAACCTCAAAGCAGGACAGCCTCCATTGAAATTATCTCGATCATCTCTTCTTCCACATCTATAATCTGGATAATTGATTAATTTGTCTATGATCTGAGTGCCTCGAGACACCATTGACCACTCGGAAATCGGGACCTCCATGTAGAATGAACAATGGCTCGATATCCAGCTGCTCGCATGCGTAGTGATCACTCAAGTGGCTATTAGGATTCGCGAAACATATGAGAGACAAAGGATATGATTGGATAACTGGAGTTCAAATATATCCAGTTAGAACTGAAAGATGAACTGAGCTAGATATTGAAGATTAGCTCAAAGAGGAACATCTCGATCTCGGACTGAGGTTAAACCCAACCTGAGAGAGTTAGTTAGAGAATAGAGATAGCATTGGAAAATGTATGAGGACTTGTCGTTTAACTCTGAACGAAGTTTAAGTTGAGCAAATAGATTTAAGAATAATGGTTTAAATTATGAAGTGAGTTCAAACTTAAACTGGCACAAATCAAGGAAGCTCAAACAAGAACACGAGCGTTGAAAACATTTTAAAACACAAAATAGTTTGCCCATTTTGAAGTTAGTATAAGAAAGAAAAAGTTGACAAAGTTTTAAAATGGTTACAAACAATTTAATAAAAAAATCTCTAAATTTTGAGATTTTTTAAATTCTGAAAATACGGTGTTTTATGAAAAACATCCTCGCAGAAAAGATAAAACGATTTGTTTTACTGTCTCATCTCTAACATATATGTTCTCCTCTTTTCTTGACAGCTACCTGCTCTTAATTGATGACATATGGTCTGCAAAAACATGGGGGGACATCAGAAATTGTTTGCCTGTAGAGAACAAAAAATGCAGTAGAATAATAGTGACTTCAAGATTTCAAGCTGTTGGCGCAGCGTGCTCACCAGTTGGCACAACTAATCTTCTGCATCCAGTTGATTTTCTCAATGCTGTTGAGTCCAAGAATTTGTTCAAGCAAAGTGTCTATGAATCCAAAAGCAGCAAAGAAAGCGAAAAGGTACAGGACAAAGTCCCAGAGGAGATATTGAAAATATGTGGAGGGCTGCCATTGGCCATAGTCAGCATGGCTGGTCTTGTAGCCTGCAACCCAAGCAAGGCCAGTAATCACTGGGATAAGGTTTGCAAATCATTGTTTCCAGAGAGTGTGACTGCTCTCTCCTTGGATGGGGTTACAAGGATACTCGATTTCTGTTACAATGATTTGCCAGGAGATCTCAAGACCTGTGCACTGTACTTGAGCATGTTTCCAAAAGGTTCCAAAATTAGTATGAAGCGTTTGACTCGGCGATTGACAGCTGAAGGTTTTGTTAGTGAGAAGCAAGGGCTCACGGAGGAGGAAGTTGCAGAGACATACTTTAATCAGCTCATGAGAAGGAAGTTAATACGTCCTGTGGAGCACAACAGCAATGGAAAAGTAAAAACATTTCTAGTTCATGACATGGTTCTTGAATACATTGTTTCCAAATCAAGTGAAGAGAACTTTATTACTGTGGTTGGTGGCCACTGGATGATGCCACCACCCAGCAACAAAGTACGTCGACTCTCTATGCAAAGCAGTGGTTCCAAGCATGAAAATATGACAAAAAACATAAACTTGTCTCAAGTGCGGTCAGTGACTGTTTTTGGAAGCCTGAAGCAATTGCCTTTCCATTCATTCAATAATGGAATAATACAAGTGCTAGATCTTGAGGGTTGGAAGGGTTTGAAAGAGAAACATCTGAAGAAACATATATGCAAAATGCTTGTGTTGAAGTATCTAAGCCTCCGAAGAACAGAGATTGCAAAAATCCCCAAGAAGATAGGAAAATTGGAGTATCTTGAAACTCTTGACATAAGGGAGACACATGTTGAGGAGCTACCAAAATCTGTAGAGAAGCTAAAACGGATCAGTAGCATACTTGGTGGCAATAAAAACCCACGGAAGGGCTTGAGGTTGCCTCAAGAAAAAATTAAGGAACCAAAGGAAAGTACATCGGCTCAGGAAAAAAGCGAGGACGACACAGTTACAAGTACGTCCACGCAAGAGAAAAATAAGGAGGGAATGAAAGCACTCCGTGTACTGTCAGGGATTGAGATTGTTGGGGAATCAACAGCTGTCGATGGCCTTCATCAGATGATAGGGCTAAAAAAGCTTGCCATTTACAAGCTCCATATAAAGAAAGATGATAAAATCTTCACACAACTACTTTCCGCTATTACGTACCTTTTCAGCTGTGGTCTGCAAACTCTGGCAATCAACGATGAAGGTTCTGATTTTATCAACTCACTGGACTCCATGTCCTCACCTCCAAGGTACCTCATCGCCCTTGAACTGTCTGGGATGTTGGAAAGGCCCCCAATGTGGATATCCAAACTCCACACCCTCAGCAAGTTAACGCTATCTCTGACAGTTCTCCGGACTGATACATTCAAGCTCCTCCAGGACCTGCCATCACTGTTTTCTCTCACATTTTCACTTAGTGCAGCAAAGCAGAATCAGGACATAATAAAGGACATCCTCGAGAAGAATAAATCAGATTCTGATGGGGAGATCTTTGTTCCAGCAGGATTCCCGAGTCTTAAGCTGCTACGCTTCTTTGCACCCCTTGTGCCAAAGCTGGGATTTGGTGACAATGCAATGCCAGCATTAGAGATGATTCAGGCGCGGTTTGAAGCCTTTGAAGGTTTATTTGGCATCGACACATTAGAAAACCTCCGGGAGGTGCACCTCAGAGTTAATGGCCTAGCTGCGGAATTAAAAGAAAGTGATGAAGCAGGAACACAAGAAACAGAAACCCCTAAAATAAAAGAAAAGGAAAGGAAGGAAGCTGCTGAAATCACCAGGTTCTTGGTCAAAGATTTGAAGAACTACACTACTGATAAGCTGAAGGTAATCGTTGACTATATTATCAATGCTTGAAATTGCAAAATAATTTGGTTGTTGTTTGCTAAATAAATAGGGATGGCAGGTATATCCATCCCATGGTACTGTGTATTTTTATTTCATTGTCAATTGATTAGTGTTTCGTTGTGTCATGTATGGTTGGAGCTGCTAGATACACCGTTTCAGTGTTTGACAGGGTTGTAATAAAAGGGGATATCCCAAAGGAACTATTGTAATCTTTATGTTGTGTTGTACACTATTTCCTATTGCTACTATTGAACTCAGGTATTGGTTTACTCTGATGAACTGATTTACTTCCTGAAAGATTGCTTGGCTTGCCTATTATAAATAAGTAAATGAAGTAGTAGCTGTGTGACTGCATAATTGAACACTGGAGCGTCCATTACGCTGCCCGTTCTACAAGGACTAGAGTCTGGGGCGCGCCTCCTTCTGACCAATTATATAAAATTTTCATTAAAATAATACCGTTAATACTTAACACAGCAAGCTAACAGAATCCAAAACGTGTACAAAGCATCTCAAATTACATGGCATATCTCTTTAGTGGCTACCTAGATGGTCTATACAAATACAGGATGATCAACTCACGAAAATAAGGATGATCAACTATGAGTACATGACAAATGTGCTGCGACTATTGGCCACTAGAATGTGCAACTTTGTGTATCCAACTCATGCTGCGAAGGGATCCAAATTGCAAGGTCTGGAGTGGTTCTCCGAGTCAGGATCCGCATTCACAGAATCTGTTGGCTAGATCAGACTGTGTGCCTGGAGTGCTAATGGCCTCACCAAGTAACATATACTGAATGTTACATAACAAAAAAAAAATCAAATTTATTACCACAAGGGCTGAATGTTTAATGAAACACTCACCTTTCAGGTTGCTCACTATTCACACTATGTACACTCTGACTTTCCAAAATAGTTCCCTTGAGTGCGATCGGGAGATCGAAAACAAACAACATTAGCTATGGGCATGATGTACATCGAAGAAATAAAAACATACTGCAGAATCCATATATGAATAATAGAAATTGTATTCAAGTTTTTAATCTAACATCTGCACCGTACCTCATGCCCAATGCTACTTCATAAATCTTGAAATTTCTGTAAAGCAACCTCGATGCTCTGAAGCCCCGTGCATTGCTGATCAATTGATTCGTATTTTCCCAAGTTCCTTGTTGTTCACGCTGCTGTGAAAAATACGATTTCAGAAGGTCAGGCCTCCTACTCTTGACTTTCTATAAGATGCGGTCACAACCCCTCATGCGACAACTACCAGAATACACCGGAAATGAATGCAGGCGTCGATTCTGAGCATCACATGGGTTCTTCATTGCAAGTCCATCATCACTCAGCAGGTGCGCACCAAGCCAGACGCCATCATTTTCCAGGACAAGATTCCTGGAAAACCAAGCGTTCGCTGCCAAAACTTTACATCACATCATTTGGAACTGATGGCAGATGGCTACACCTAACAAACCGAGAGTGAAAGTCGGCCAAGCCTTTGTTTACTTCACCCTCAACTCCCAACTTTGGCACTATGCAAAAAGAAGATTCCTCATCACATCAAACTTGTGGTACATGCATGGAGTACTAAATGTAGATGAAATTAAAAACTAATTGAACAGTTTTGTTGTACTTTGTGAGATGAATCTTTTGAGCCTAATTAGTCAATGTTTGGACAATAATTCACAAATACAAACGAAACACTACAGTGTGCTATAGTGCCGGAACAGTAATTTTGGCACTCCCAATTTTAACAACTAAACAAGGCTCAAGAACTCACATTGGCAAGGAACTCACACGTACCAGCACAGAATCAGTCTGGTCCCGTTGTTCTGTGTGTAGCTCACCACCTTATGATGGCTCCGAAGATTCATGGTAGCACATGATCACCTGCAGCAACCACCAACACGCACTTCGGATATGTCTGGTCACAGTTGTCACATAGCAAAACTGAACCGGTAGATTTCACATTTTGTATGCACAAAAGAGAAACTTGATAGATCCAGATACAAACTTTCCAAACAGCAACTATCCCCTGTCCCTGTGCACCTTGAGTCCCTGATGCAATACGGCCAAAAAAAAAAAGAAGAAGAAAAGCAGAAGGGGAAAATTACACATCAACTGATGTGTAGCAGGTTCTTAGAAGCAGATTAGTAGATTAAGCCATGAACTGGAATTTGGTCAGACTAACTTCCTATCTTTGTACTCCATGGGTATACTCGCGTCTTCAGCCGCTGAGTTTTGTCTCCTGCAGTTGTTTCCTCATGCTGATGGGAGGAGCATGTGTCTTCACTTCACCGTTCATGAGGGGTCGCAGCACCGGACGCTCCTTTCTGGGTGGATATGGCGGAAGCGAGAGCAACTGGCATCAGGCAGAGGCCCTTGTTCTGAAGGTACTGCATTGCGCTCGTGATGCTTGTTTCCATTAGCTTGACCACCTCTTCCTCGAAGGCTAAGGCATCTTCCGAGTCTTGTGTGTCCAGCAGTCCTTGTGCATTGGTTGCAGCTGACAGAGGTTGACCATGGCAACCCTACATGAGTCATGACAGTGCATGGATGAGTGGATTTGAGTGAATTACTGGTATCCCAATGAAAAATCAGAAGGCAAATCTATATCAAAAGTTTGATCCAGTATGTTTGTAGAATTAAAGACTTGAAACTATGTACTCCAGAAAGCACCTGGAATTCAATAGTTGCTTACTTCTATTGTCTTACTCTGTGGATTTTTCTTTTAACACGCAAGACAGTTGTGTGTCATTGTATTAAGAACATAGTATTAGCTCAATGACTAATTCTAATAACTTCAATTGTAGTTGCAATCTGAAAATTAATGGCAAGTTCAACAAAAACAAAATGTACCTTATTGGAATTAGGGACAAGGTCTTGCAGTTTTTTCATCCTGTCTGAAATTTTTTTTCCCAGCAAAGCTGCAGCAAAATAAGAAATTGCAGTTACAAACTTAAGCTACAGATAGCGAGAAAAACAAACAATTCAAAAATATTACATATCTTTTCAATTTGTCCTGAGGTGTGATTTCATTAAAGAACTCACCCGTTCAGCAATACTGTGAGGATCAGTTGCCTGTCCTCGACAAGCCCTTACTCGTGGCTTCACACCGACACCATTTGCAGCTGAATTTGCTTGGTTTTGCACATCAGGAGGACGGCTAACAGGACACTCACTTCTATTTTCATTGACCCATGAAGGCATCTAAACATTGGCAAATAGGAACACCATGTCAGGTACAATCTGATAAAGGCAGCACAAAAGGAATACAGTGACTAAGGATAATGTTTATTTTTTCTAAGAGTAAAGGCAAAAACCTTTTGAGGAATCTGTGCTCCTTGTGTTGTGGTGACTGTCATCTGGTTACGAGCAGTGAAAGTAGGGATAGGCACATTACACATTGGATTTTGCTCCTGCAGTGTGGAAGTTGAGTTACTGGTACAGTTCAAATGAATTGTAAGATGTAGTTGAGATACTGTTCTTTAGTGGCACTGTTTGAAAATGAAACCTGCTCATGAATCTTGAAACCACTGGCAACTACGCTTGTTTCCTGGACATTAGCAAACGAGGGAAGCCTGCAACTGATGAACTCTTTGCTATCCTGTATTACGAAAAGAACCCAAAATTAACTGAATGAGATAGGTAAGATAGCAGATGTATATGTATGTTTTTCCCTTTTAAAGAAAAAGCCATTTCTGTAGTGAGCATTACCTGTGGTGACGCCAAGGCGGCATTGTCAAATACATCAGCAACACGTTCCGAATCTTCAGGTTCACCTTGCCCGGCTTGCCACCGGCCGGCGACGAACCACGGTTCCCCTCAGGCTGAGCACCATGGCTGGCACCCTCGATCTTCCTGGTGCCACCGCCCGCGGCGTCGGAAGGCAGCCGGATGCTCTCCTTGGTGGTCCGCTCCGACGACGGAGCGTTCTGGAGGAACTCCCGCCTCCGGTTGCCGCCAGCTCGATCTCGAGGCGGCCGAAGTCCGCCAGAGACAGGTCCTTGACCTTGTACTCCCGGCCCGACGAGGTCTTCTCCACTGAGAGCGCCACGGCAGCGAGCTGGTGGAGGGAGAGCTCGCGGATTGGATCTGCGAGGGAATGGGAAGAGGGCCTCTCAGCGCCGGTCGGGAGCTTGGGACGGCGCGGCGGCGGATCCGGCGCAGGGCTGGCTCCATGCCTAGCCTCCCCCACGCGGGGCCGCGGGGGCTCGCGGGGAGGAAGCGGGGCGCCGGGTTCGACGATGGCGCCGGATCTGGGGCCTCATGCCTGGCCGCCGGTTTTGACAAGGGGAGATGAGAGGGGGGGAGGGGGAGGAGCCCGCGAGGGGGTAAAGGTGGAGAGCAAACGCGAGAACCACACAGACTCTGATGTGCAAATGCGTCAGGCTATTGAGATAGGCAATCCTCTTCGGGACTTTTGAGATCAGGTAATGAGAAATGTTTAGCTCATATGTGTAGGTGGTTGCACCGCAAATGCGGGCACCAACAACCCTCGAACAGGCCAAGAAACACACCAGAGTAGTCATCAACAACGAAGGTTTGCAGGTTGGAGTTGTTAACAGCATCAAGGAAGGGCATTAGTCCCATTTGGTCATCACAACTTTCAAATCTTACCCCGAACACCCTTAGTAGCTTTGATTTTTCTAATAAGGTTTGCTGCATTTACCACTGAGTATCTACGGCTGACAACAATCATAGACAGCTCCTCCAGCTCAAGCATATCGTCCATGTCTCTCGGTATCACCAAGCAAAGAAACCAGCTTTGCCGTTGCAAGCTGTGGCAAATGGTTCACATTGGTTTGCCTTAAATCCACAGTTTCCAAATGCTGCAACGCCTTCATTTCCCTAGGGAGCTGGTAGGCATCGATCCCTCTCAGACTCAAGTATCTCAGCAGAACCAAGCTCCTGATGCTCCTCAGCTGGCGCTTTCGCAAACCCGTGGCACCTTCAAGGTCCAGAACCCGTACAAGTTTGAAGGTCGAAACATCAGACAACTGCTTATTGGTATTGCTAGAAACTGCAAGTGAGCGCACTTTGGATAGGTGCACCGTCATCGAGAATAATACGTCAGATTCATCGAGGAGTACTCAAACGGGATCTTCAGACTGTTCAAGCATTCAAACATGCTATCTTTCTCTTCCTTGCTGAGAGTGTAACTGGCAGGACATAAGTAGTGTTATCCTTTATCTATCTTTTCCGGATGTAGGTCATCCCGTTGCCCCATGGTTTTCAGGTCATGTCGTGCTTCCAGTGTATCTTTTGAGGGCCCATAAACACTCATGAAGCCTAGCACGTTCATGCAAAGATTTTCGTCAGGTGCATCACGTCTATTACGTTGCGAACCTCTAGAATTTCCTAATAAGGTAGCTCCCAAAATATTGACTTCTTCTTCCACATGGTTGCACGCCCGTCATCGTCGTTCAGAACAGGTTGGTACCAAGACCCTTTTCAAATACTACCTTTACATCCTTTATCATCTCAAAGACACACTTTCTATTATGGTGTGCAAGTTTTTTACAAGTTTCTGGCACCCCTTTGAAATACATCCCGCTGTCTCTCAGCTGGTGGTGAGCAGGGAGAAATCGACGATGACCCATATAGACTACCTTCTTACAGTGCTTCAAATACATGCTATCTGTGTCGTCTAAGCAGTGGGTGCAGGTCCGATATCCCTTTATTTATTTGTCCCGAAAGTTTACTCAGTGCAGACCAATCATTGATGATTACTGTTGGAGCCCAAAAATGGCACGGCCCCAGATATGTGAGGCTAGTACCAGAATTGTTTGTACTAACTCTTGGTATTTTGCAAGTTTGGCTTGAATATGAATTGCGTAGGACAAAAGGGTCGTTTCGGATGCTATGGACGTGATTTTGCTAAAATGGATGAATAAGCACCTGTTACGGCACCAAAGTTTGTAGATATGGTTGATATTATGAAGACAGCCGATTTGACCAGCCTACTGAAGCGGTCTGACCGGTTATTGGTCCTGCAGCCAATCTGACAAACCAGATCGATCACCAAATAAGTACCTGGGATGGCACCAAAGTTAGTAGATATGGTTGATATGACGAAACCAACTGGTTTGACTAGCCTATTGAAGCGGTCTGACCGGTTATTGATCCTAAAGCCAATCTGGCAAACCAGACCGGTCCCCAAACCAGTTAGACCGGTCTAAACAAAGTGCTCAAAATGCATATTGGACTTCGCCATTGCGTAGAGCTCGTCGAGGCGATTGAAATGCATATGTGGAACACCTAATTTGGAGTCCGGATGAGAGAGTCCGGAGCTCATCGACAAGATTTAGCCCTGGGCTGACCAGTCAGACCGGTTTGGATGGGCGGTCTGACCGGTCCATCCAGCCTAGTCTGAGTTAGGAGTTGTATTTTGATACAGGATTTATGTAATCTTCAACTCCTACTAGGGTAAGATTTCCCCACCCTATAAATATAAAGGGTCACGGTCGATTGAGAGCATCCCAATCGAATCAATCTACAATTTACTTTATTTCCTCAACTCTAATACTTTTCCAACCTCCATGCTGTTCATCTACTATTCTTCACGATCATAGATGGCATTCTAGGCTTGCTGGTCGACCTAGGGCACGCCAGTGACGTCCGCGCCCTGACGGCTTTTGCTAATTTGCTTGTAAACTAGTCGTTCTTCGCCACGTAAGTGCATTGGTTATCCCTTTGCTGGTTTGCTCATAAACCTAGCCATCCTCCACCATATAAGTGTGATCGTTACCCCCTCGAACGACTGATCCCGGCTAAACCCTAGCAAACTGTTCTGTCCGGATTGCTGGACCGGTCTAACCGGCCTGCGCAACCTCTGTGCTATTCGGTCCGTTCGCGACCCACGTGATCTAGCGTACTCGTATGTTGGCTGAAAAAGGCATCAACAGTTACGAATAACAATGCTCGGTGGTTAAACATCTCTTGTTTATCCTCATCCCACACACGTAGACCTTTTTCCTTCCAGACCTGTAAAAGTTCATCAACCAACGGTTTTAGGTACACATCAATGTCATTGCCGGGTTGTTTTGAGCCTTGGATAAGCGCCAGCATCATAATGAACTTCCACTTCATGCACAGCCAAGGAGGAACGTTGAACATACATAAGGTTACAGGCCAAGTACTATAACCACTACTCAACTCACCGAATGGATTGAATCCATCAGTACTTAAACCAAACCTTATGTTCCTTGCATCACATTCAAAGTCTGAAAATGCTCTATCAATTGATCTCCACTGAATCCCATCAGCGAGGTGTCTCAGCATCTTATCTTTCTTACGTTTTTCTTCGTGCCATCGCATCAACTTAGCATTCGCCTTGTTCCTGAACAAGCGCTTCAAGCGTGGTATTATAGAGAAATATCACATCACTTTCGCAAGAACTCTCTTCTTAGGAGGCTACCCCTTGATATCACCAGGATCATCTCGCCTGATCTTATACTGCAGCGCTTCGCACACGGGACAAGCATCCAGTTTCTCGTATTCAGCACCGCGATAGAGGATACAATCATTAAGGTATGCATGTATCTTTTGAACTTCCAATCCCAGAGGGCAAACAATCCATTTAGCTTCATATGTTGTGGATGACGATTCATTATTCTCGGGAAGAATCTTCTTGACAATTTCCAACATCCCTTGAAATGTCTTATCAGACACACCATTTTTGACCTTCCATTGCATAAATTCTAGTGTGGTACCCAGTTTTTTATGGCCCTGCTGGCAATTTTTTATGATCATTTATCATGCACTGTAACTTTGTTGCTTCCTTGTCAGTTTCGCAATCTCTGTGTGCATCTCTTAGCACCTGATCGAGGTCATCATAGGGCTATCTTCTGTAAACTCATCTTCATTAGCCTCGTCCATTGTAGTATCTGCAAAAGTTTGGCCTGCAACCTAGTCCGGAATGTTGTTATCATCATCCTCCTCTTCGCCGTCTTCCATTACAACCCCTCTTTCGCCGTGCTTGGTCCAAACCAAATAGTTAGGCGTGAAACCGTATCTAAACAAGTGGATGTGAATAGTCCACAGAAAACCTTTGAATAGTCCTTCTTGTTACTGCATTGGGCGCATGGACAACATATGAACATGTTCTCTAGCTTGTTAGATTTGGTCACTTTGAGAAAATTATGCAAGCCATCAATAAATACCTTGCTCCGTCTATCCACGTTATACATCCATTGCCGATCCATCTGCATCGTATTATGCAAGCCATCAATAAAATGGATTACAATCAAACTATCCATCACATTGCTGAAATTTTAGATAGAAATACACAAATTAAAATTTCAGACCCAAACAACATGATACACTACGACAACCTCAAATATTGCTGAAAGTTCACATAGAAATACACAAATTTAAATTTGAGACCAACAAAAACATGATACACTGCGACAAACCATCCACTAAGTACTGGACTTCAAGCATCGTTGGGCGGTGAAGATGAAGATTTCGCTGACCCCACCTCATCATATGGTTTATTTATACCTCTTGCAATGGTGGAGCATAATGACCTAAAACACCCGGGACTGACGGTGGAGCATAACGACCACCAAAAGGAGGTTCCTGACTCGCCACAATAGCATCTTCATGACATCTTCACAAATAACGAAGCACTGCTTTCTCCCACGCGCTCATTTTCTTCGGCTTATTGTGTGGGCCAACTATGGTTTTCCCCTTGCAACGAGCGGAACGTCGATCTCCCCCACCATCACCACTACCTCCAGCAGCAGTAGCCATCTCTATGTACCACAATTTATTTATCTCATATTTGCACATAACTAAACTATTAAAAAATTATATATTTCCCACATAATTTACTTATTCTAAAAATAACTACTACTTACCTCTATTTGAAAAGTACTAAACTATGAAATTACACCTACAATTTATTTACCTTAATTTTATAACTAATTTATAAATATTAACAACACATTTACTCTAATTTTTTCTAATACATAAAATTGAAATTCTCTCCATTCTACCTCACATTTACTCTCCATTCTCCCTCACATTCAAACTATCCATCACATTGTAGCTTAAAAATATGTATAAATTAATACAAATCCTCTCCGTGCTTTCTCCCTCTTTCTAACAAGCAAACTCATTTTTCTCCCCCTCTAAAGTATAAAACAAAACATAACAACAATAAATGAATGGAGATTGAAGTAGCTAACATTCACAATATTTTGGATGAGTGAAGTCCCCATGGAAATGAAGGAAAAAAATTTGGCAGCACCTCCCCTAGGCTTGCTTCGACACCATGGAGAGGATGAGCTTCTCTGTCTTTATGGAGTGGAGTGGCTCGAGCTGGACGAGTAGAGGAGGAATGTTGCGTCTCAATTTCTAGCGAAGTCAAGATGTAACATGGTCGGAAGGCGATTGGCCTCTTTATAAATGCTAAACGTAAAAATTTAGATCGGGGTGAGGGCTCCCTTTTATAGTGTCCGGAGCACATCTCTGCTTTACACATTTACCCTCCGCTACCCACTACATTCCCAGCATATACCTTATATTTAGGTCATTTACAAGTTACGTTTTTCGAATCGTCTGACAGTTGCATGATTCGCGCTCTCACAAGATCCGGTGATTGACGCTGCCTTGTCGTTCACGTCGTTGCACCCTTTAGCCTCGCGCTCGGAGCTCCCTTTGCTTCGGGTTCCATGTAACAGCAAGTACTTGACTGGATGTGATCTTGTGCCGCAACCCTTCGATCACGGAGCTTCAAGCCTTACGGAGCCCTAGGCCTGTGCCTTTCCAACAACTTATCTTCGATATTACCTACATTACTGCAAAAGATAGCGAGGACAAAACAGCGGTTATTGGGTCAGGTAGCCAATGACAGTCGCGTTACCTTCGACTTCGTTCTTGCGTTGACCCCGAAGCTGGGTTTCAGAGAGTTATCCGAAGCCAAATTTCTGGGTCTGAAGATAAGGAAGTCTATCGAATCTTGAGGGGAGGCTCGTGTCGGGCGAGGTTGAGGGTGGCTATTTCGGGCTATCCCTAATACATTGTAGCTCAAAAATATGTATAAATTAATACAAATCCTCTCCATGCATTCTTCCTCTTTCTAACAAGCAAACTTTTTTTTCTCCCCCTCTAAAGTATAAAACAAAGCATAACAACTATAAATGAATGGAGAATGAAGTAGCTAACCTTTACAATACTTCGGATGAGTGAAGTCCCCACAGAAATGAGGGAAAAAAATTTGGCAGCACCTCCCCTGGGTTGCTTCGGCGCCATGGAGAGGATGAGCTTTTCTGCCTTTGTGGAGTGGAGTGGCTCGAGCTGAACGAGTGGAGGAGGAAGAAAGGCCTCTGTCCTGCAGCTTCAAGGGGAAAAGATTTTCTCCCGGTTCGAGTTTACTCCCGGTTGGTGGCTCCAACTGGGACGAAAATGCCACCCTTTTATCCCAGTTGCCGGGACAAAAGGGTGGCTCTCCAACCGGGATAAAAACCTGGCACCATCGGTGCCCAGAATCTAGCCATTGCAACCGGGGCAAAATGGGGGTCTTTAGTCCCGATTGCGAATACTAACTGGGAATAAATATGCGCCCCATTCTAGCCTACCGTGGCGCACCCCTTTTTCTCCTGAGCTTACATTAAACCGAGACTGAAGGATGAGGATTGAAAGTCAGTTCTCTACTAGTGACTTTGAGGATCAGTTGCCTGTCCTCAACTCGTGTCTTCACACCGACACCATTTGCAGCTGAATTTGCTTGGTTTTGAACATCAGGAGGACGGCTAACAGGACACTCACTTTTGTTTTCATTGACCCATGAAGGCATCTAAACATTGGCAAATAGGAACACCATCTCAGGCACAATCTGATAAAGGCAGCACAAAAGGAATACAGTGACTGAGGATAATGTTCATTTTTTCTAAGAGTAAAGGCAAAAACCTTTTGAGGAATCTGTTCTCCTTTTGTGTTGAGGTGACATTCATCTGGTTACGAGCAGTGAAAGTAGGGATAGGCACATTACACATTGGATTTTGCTCCTGCAGTGTGGAAGTTGAGTTACTGGTACAGTTCAAATGAATTGTAAGATGCAGTTGAGATACTGTTCTTTAGTGGCACTGTTTGAAAATGAAACCTGCTTATGAATCTTAAAACCACTGGCAACTACGCTTGTTTCCTGGACATTAGCAAATGAGGGAAAAGCCTGCAACTGATGAACTCTTTGCTATCCTGTATTAGGAAAAGAACCCAAAATTAACTGAATGAGATAGGGTAAATTATCTGTGGTGATGGCAGGCGGCATTGTCAAATACATCAGCAACACGTTCCGAATCTTCAGCTTCACCTTCCCTGGCTTGACACCGGCCGGTGACGAACCAAGGTTCCCCTCAGGCTGAGCACCATGATGTTAATAATTTATTAAATAATGATTATCATCACCTTATGCTCACCATGATATTAATAATTTTGTCGAGTTAGGATTCGCCAAGTGACGTTTGCCGGCAAACGATTTGCCGAGTGCTTTTTTGTCTTCGTCGTGTGTGCCCACGGCACACGACAAATCTGGGAAATCCGTAGTGAATGTTGTCGCTTTGTTTTACCTATACAATGTTGTATATGACTTGACTAATTGCTCTATATGGAATGAACTTAAATTAATTAAATACTGGCTCTTTTAATTGTGGAGGTTAAATGACTAAATTATAGACCCAAAAACTTTATATTCCTCTTTGATTTAAGTTTACATATGACCTGATAACTTAATTTGTTTTTGTTTAAAATTAATTCATTTGCTATCTACCTTTGTGAATCTCTTGCAAAGTTCTACCTAGAGAGCCTTTATACGTGCATAATCTTTCATGATGAAATCCTTAGATTGCAAACTTATATTTTGATGAGTTGGATTAAAATTGATTTTTGTGGAATGAGACTTAGAAGATAGCCATCTCCTTTGCATAAACTTTTTCTTGCTAGCCTTTCTGTCCATGCATTGTGAGTTTCTACACTAGACATTTCGCAAACCTTGCTGGGCATCCAACCTAAACCCAAAATTATGATTTTTTGTGACTACCTTCTTGACCACAACTGGAAGATGTTACACCCTGAAATTTTTGAATTTCAGAACGTGATTAAATAGAATAATTAAACAATGATTTTTTATAATTTAAAATTTTCCCAACATTTATTTTTCTTCACGGGAAATTTAGTATAGGAAAAAGAATTGTATGTTTTTCGGAATTAAATAATGTGATTCTACGTCTCTGCATTAATGCCGATGCATTCCCGTGTTTCACAAGTGAAAATGTTTAAAAAATGCATTTAGATGTTGTCCAAGTCCTTCTGAGAATTTTCCAATTTTTTTCTGGAATTTATTCTCCTTTACCTAGAGAGCTAAGTCCAATTTTTAGATAATTCTAGAATCCTTTTCATGAGTTTCAAGTATTTTATTTGGACTCCTCGTGTCCCAATATATCTCTACGAATGTTTCTTGAATTTTTGGGATTTTTAGAGTATTTTTCGTGGCTTAAGTAAATTATCAAGATTTTTTGGATTTTTATTTACATGAGAAACTAATTCTAAAAAAAGGAAATCCTTTTCCTTTCTTTTTCTTCAACCGGCCCAACAGGCTGCCGGCCTCTTCTTTCTTTTTCTTCACCGGCCCACCTTCGCATCTCCTCTCACCGGCCTTTTTCCTCCTCCTCCTCCTTTTTTTCAGCCCAACCCAACGGCAGCCAGCAGGCCAGCCTCCCTCGGCCCGTCTCTCTCCGCTCGGCCTGCTACCGCACCGGTCCGTCCCACTTTCCCTTTCTCCTTCCGCAGGCCGGCCTTCCTTCTCTTCCGCCGGCCCATTTCCTCACCGGCCCACCATCCCCGAGCCCGTCCCTTCCTCTCACTGATTAGGTGGGCCCCACCTGTCGGGGCCTTCTTCAACCTCCTGTTACGCCGCCACTTGGCTTCCACCACGCGCGCCACGCCACCTGTGCTCCTACGCCGCTCCACTTCGCGCGCCTCCTCAGCTCCCGCGCCGCTCGCCCTCCCCGGTCGCCCCTCCGTTTCCCCTTCCTCCCACCGGTAACGGCCGGATCCCCAAGTGCCGCCATTGATGGCGTCGACGCCTCCACTTCCCCCCCCCCCCCCCCCCCCACACACACACACACACCTCAACCTATAAAATGAGCGTCCGAGCCCCGGGTGCCCCTGCTTCTCACCTTGCCTGGCCGCGCCGCCTTGCCTCCCTGCTGCGTCGCCGCGCGCCGAGCTGCCCAGCGTGCTCCGCGCCGCCATGTATGCGCCTAGCTTCCTGCCCGCCGCCGACGGCCGCCGCAACCACCTTGCACCGCCGCCACCCGCGCGCTGCCACCGGTGAACCGGCCGCTGGCCGATTGGAATGGTGCTGCCGGGAGGAATCGAAAGCTTGAAGAAGATAAGGTGGTAGTTTTGCATCTTAGCCCTTGGAAGATCCGGTTATCTTTGTCCTTCTTCCTTGTGTCTTGTAAGTTTCCTAGAAACCCATGAACCTTTCAAATCCTTTCAATCTAATCCTGTCCGTGATCCTATTGCAGATATAACCCCGATGTTTCACCTTTTCGCGAGCTCTGTTCTCGGGGTCTACGCTTAATCACGAATAGGCAACCTCGTTTAACCCATAGATTTAACGTTTTAGCTCCGTTTCTATCCGCTCATGTTGCGTTAGAATCATCACAACATAAATTACATGTTAGTGTTGATGTTTTCCATCATGCATGTCTTTAAAAATAAATTTAATATTAATTTGATTAATACCTGATAAATATGCGTCTTCTCTAAATAAAAGCTACCTAGAGTTATACACCGCTTTTCATAATAAACATCAATTTGATTAATGCTTACTTCATATCCTTTTCTAAATAAAAGCCAATTAGGTTATATATCAGTTTTTCATAAACTAAAGTTAATTTGATTAACGCCTATCTAAATAACTCTTCCAATTAAAAGCTAATTAGAGAGATACCTTAGCTTTTCATAAATTAAATTCAATTTGATTAGTATTTATTCAATTCTGCCTTCTAAATAAAAGCTACATAGGTTATATCTTGATTTTTCATAATTAAATATTAATTTGGCTAATATAAATACAAATGTATTTTTAATATAATCTGCTTAGTTGAACTCAAAATATAAAGTTATACGCTTATATGCTTTTACATGCTTCTTCTAAAGTCAAATGTTAATTTATATAAATGTACTTAAATATTTATAAATAAAATTGGACTAAGATTTACATAATCTTTTCTTATGTAAATACAAATATGACTAGATTAATTTGAACTAAGGGTACTTCTCTCTGAAATATCTTTAAATTATTTTTCTCAACTAAAATAAATGCAGCAAGTAGCTCTTGTCTTTTCTTTTTCAAATCTCTCGATAGCTTTATCTTTTCAACCATAGTTCAGTTTTAAGCATTTCTTGCGTTTGCGTAATCCTAGAATCGAGACTTATGCTTTAGTATGCTCTTTTATTGTCTTTCTTTTGTTTTGGTATATTGTTCTTAGTTGTACTTGTTTGTTTTTTTGTATGTTTGTGCCGGTGTTTGCTTCGAGTGGAAGGATCGCTGCTCGGAAGCTTTGAAGATTAAGAGTTTCAAGAAAGCAAGATTTGAAGAGCAGTAAGAGTAACTTTTCGTTGGAGAAAGGCAAGTGTCCCTAACCATCCTTCTACCTATGCTTTATTCATAATATCATGATAATGTTTATTGGAACATGGAGAACCACCCGGGAAAATAGTGCAACCACAAGAACTATCATGGCTCTAGTTTTGGCTAATTAATTAGAGACTCTAGTCTGGGGTAATCTTACCGAAAGGGTAAGAGGGGCGGCGGTAGATGGGGTATAACCTATCCCTCAGACTGATCTGCTCTATGGTAGCTTCGTAGTCTTGAGAGAGGTTTATGCACAATACTGATCCGGAAACCTTAGCATTTTACCACTTACTAGGGAATCTTTATAAAGGCCTCATAGCGTCCCTATGCAATCACACCTCGGAAGTGTGGTATGGTGCCTAGCTAGCACCGCATGGTTCGGTCCAAAGTTCTTTGAACTTTTATGTGACTTGTGGGTAAAGATGTGCAACCTCTACAGAGTGTTAAACTGATATATCAGCCGTGCTCACGGTCAAGAGCGGCCTAGACCCTCACATGATTAATTAAACTTGAAGATGGACTTAAATCGTTATTCTGGTTATTTTTTGTGGCCTTGCTGAGTACCAACCATAAGTGTACTCACCCTTGCTTACTGCTGCTTAGAAGAAGAATGTGTGTGAAGTTTTCCGAAGATGATGCTGAGTTCTAGGCGTACGCAACCCTCAGTCATTTGCCTGTGAAGTTTGGAGCCTCTATTTTCAAGCTTTAAGCTGTGTATCTCTGTTAGTCTCGTAAGTCTTCTTGTATCTTTTTACGTGATACTGTTGTTGTTATTCACTAATAATGTCACTATATGTATGAAACTAGATCCTGACATACATATAGGTAGCACTTGGTTTTGTTGTAAAATTGACGAATATTTTGAAAAGTATCCAGAAGATATATTAGTACCTTTGCAAGAAAAATAATATTTGGAGGCATCCACCCGTGCGTGGAAAAAAATCAGAGGAAACAGAAGCTAGGAGGGGCCAGGCCAATTGTCTTGGACACTCTTAGGTTGATCGGCCTGGTTGGTTTTCCCCTGGACCATCTGAATTTTAGTGTCGATGATCCTCCAGAGGAATAAAATAATTTTCTGATAAAGATTGAAGACTTTTGTACTTACCTCATCAGTATCTTTCTTTTCTCTTTCATGCTTGAGGACGAGCATCATCTAAGCATGGGGAGGAGTCATCGCAGTATCTCCAACTACTGCTGAGTAAAGTACTTGTTGCAAGAAGTTCTGAGGAGAAAAAGGAAAAAAAAAATAAGGAAAAACAAAGAAAGAAGAAGAAGAGGAAAGGAAATAAAAAAGAAAAATAATAAAATGCCCCTTAGAGGCTCATTAAAGTTCCTAGTGCTCTCAAGATTAAGGATTGATACTCATTTTTCAACCATGTGCAATCTAATTATGAGAACTGTATTTGTGTCTCGTGATCACTCTTTGCCCTTGCACATGTCCACTATCTAAATGTGTGTATTTCATCCCTCTCCCTCTCCAACATATTGTAGTATTATATATGAAATACAACTTTATAGATATTAGCGTATAACACTAGTATACGTAAAGGAAACAAATATGAAATACTAATGTAGAATAAAGAAACAACCAAAAGAGAAAAAGAAAATGAGAAAAAAAAGAATTTAGTACCGGTTGATCTCAATTAGCCTCGGGCACATGCGACGTGGTAGCTAATTTTGTACCAGTTTTAACTCTTTAGTACCGGTTGTTTGACTCGGTACTAAGGCGATACCGATATAGCGATACCGGTTGTCCCACCTATACTAAAGGGAGGTTATGACCTGGTACTAAACGCAGAATCTCCGCGGAATCTCCAGTAGTGTAATTTGAGAATTAGATTTTAAGTCGGTTGATTATGTCTAAAACTTGTGTGTGGGTGTGGCAACAAGATACTGCTTATAATAATTGCAGACCGATTCCCCCTCGAAAGAGGAGGTTGAAGCCAGATTTTGTCCATTATCTAAAAAAACTTGCTGATCAGATCCCTGAATTTCAAGAAACCCGTGAGTGTCAGAAGGAGTACCTTAGCAAAACTTATTTCACCCATATATCTAGGGATCCGTTTCAAGAAAGCGCTCTTGACACACCACCATATCACGGTTATGCAACTGATCCGGAATATAGAAGAAAATAACACAACTGGAACACCGGCATGAGTCATGCCAACTTTCATAAAGAAAATGTTGGAATGAATACACAAAGTTGCCTCGGAAGAAGGCGTACGGAACGTTTCATGTGAAGGTGGCATATCATACGACAGGCAGAAACTCCCAATCCACGCGATTACACTCACCCAGGGAAGACAGGGAGAAACTGTACTGGAAAAATTATTGAGAACCAAGCATACGTACAGATAATGTCACAAATATACAGGGAAAACGCAAGTTTGAACAAATATATATGTTTTTGTTTAGGTCCAGCAAACCAATGCATAAAACATATAGAAATTATTACATATATATTGCGTTTTTGACAACGCACGCAGTACCGAATACATAAAAATATATACAAGTAGTTTGTAGATGTAGTAAATATATAGTAATCAAACCAGTACACGGCATGGAGAGACGAAGCAACACAGTTACAAATGTGCATGAGGCAAAAATGAAACAACAACGGCAAAGTTCCAACACTCACAATAACAATCTTGACATCTTCGGGAGGGGTCAACAATGTAACAAGTCCCCTCTTTTAGTTGTGGTGACTGGTGAAACACCAGGCATCTTTATTGAATGAACACACAGTCCAGAGCCATAATCCACGAGGAAAGACGACCGGTGCTAACTGTTAATGTAGCACATAATGATCAAAGACCTGCCACAGAGAACAAAACGGGAGGCAGAGCCATGCCCCATGCAGCAGGCGTCAGAGAAGCTATCTCTTTGTTTTTTGGGGCATGAGTAACAGATACAGAGAGATTTCGACAAGTAAGAAACTGCATGTGACTCAAATTGACCCGCATACCTGATGATTCGCTCGTCGAGGCGAAATGAACAGTTACTCTCGGGCTTTTTCCATCTCCTGGAGTTTTGATTGTTCAGCTGCAGCTCGCATAAGTGCTGCCCTCAACAGCCGCTCCCTTTTTTCAATAATGGCCTTGTCGACAAGTCTTGCCTTCATCGTACTTGCGCCACTTCTGCCCGAACCCATATCTTTAGTCTCCGAGGAAACCATTCCATCCTCCTTGCCATTGACGGAAATCGTGATCCGGTTGGGGTGCTCCTTGGCTTCTTTTCTCACTTCATCAATAACTGCACTGTTACCCGGGGCATCGCTTTTATACCACTGGGAACTTCGGAAGGCAACCCTTGTGAGGCTCTTCAGTTGCGTGATCCCCACAGGGCCTTCACCTAATGCTCGGCCCGCGTAGAACTTGAACTCAAGGTGTTTCAGATTTGGCATAACCTCTTTCTTGGATGCCTCAGGATGTTCATGATTCGGCATAGTCGCCTTTTCCTTGAAGGTGTCACCACTGTTCCCGTTCTGCGCAGGCCTATGAAGCTCTTTCTTGAAGCACACTGGTGGCAGACGATGGCAGTCGACAGTGAAGCTCTCGAGCCCTGAGAACCCTGCGCCTGTGATGACTATAGGCTCCTTCGGGGGAACTTCAAACCTCAATGTAAGAACCTTGAGGTTGGGCATTCCCTGCAGGAACTTGAGGTCTTCGTCCTCCAGTTTGCAGAGCCTGATATCCAGGGAGGAAACATTCACCAAATGTACTTTGACCCACTTCGGTATTCTCATGTATCTGCTGACAACCTTAAGTCCTGCAACAGGTAGGAATTGATAGAAATCATCGCATAACTTGATGGATAGGTCCTCTCTAAGTGCTACTAGCGAAGATGAAATATTATCATTCTTCCAAGCTCGCAGAATAGCCAAGTCTCCGTCAAAAAGCTTCAGTGATTTGACAGTAGCAAGCACAAAGACCGGCCTTGAGAAAAGGCAAGCAGGCAGCTCTCTGACAGTGGAGTTGCTTAAGTCCAGGGTCTTCAAGTGCTGCAGTTCTCCAATTTCCCTCGGTAGCTCTCTGAACATGGTGTTGCTTAAGTCCAGGGTCTTCAAGTGCTGCAGTTCTCCAATTTCCCTCGGTAGCTCTCTGAACATGGTGTTGCTTAAGTCCAGGGTCTTCAAGTGCTGCAGTTCTCCAATTTCCCTCGGTAGCTCTCTGAACATGGTGTTGCTTAAGTCCAGGGTCTTCAAGTGCTTCAGTTTTCCAATTTCTCTCGGTAGCTCTCTGAACATGGTGTTGCTTACGTCCAGGGCCTCAAGATTCTGCAGTCTCCCTATTCCCGGGGGGAGTACATTGAGCGGTGTCCCCTTGAGATCCAGGTACCTCAGCCGGAGCAGCCTACTACACATAATCACCAGATCAATATCACGTAGAGCAACCCAGCTGTCTTGTTCAATGCTCAGCACTCGCACATGTTCCAACTGTTCCCATGGGACGAGACACCAACCGGTGTTCGGCCACGGGTAATTAAAAACAACAAGGGAGCGAGTACGCGATACATCCATTATTGTTGAAGCATACCTATTGTCGCCCTGCCATGTCGTGTCGAAACCGATAAAAGTCAGCCGACGGGGCTGACAAGAATCCGAGAATAACCCATAGAAGTTATGCCAAGCAACAAAACTAGCCTCTTTAGATTTGCTTACAAGGAAGGCTCGCATCATGGGATGCACACCGTAGTAGTGCCTCCGGTCTTCTGCTGGCTGCAACAGATCCCTGAAGACAAGCTCGTCAAGGCAAGCTTCTGCTGCCTCCTCGTCGTAAACAAATCCTTCAGCCATCCATTTCCTCACCAAGCCATGCCTTTCAATCTCGTAGCGGATAGGGTATATGCTACAGTACAACAAGCAAGTCTTTGCCTGAACAGGAAGATCGTCGTAACCAAGGCGTAAACTATCAACCAGTGGTTTCAATTCCGATTTAGTTTCCAGAAACGCATGCCACGGCCAGTAGTGCCCCGCCCATGTTGAAGCTGCCTCTGAGAAACACCTTACTGCTAGTGGCATACGACAGCACAGATCTGCAACCTCACGGGCCATCTCATCATCCTTAACAAATCCCCGTGATAGCGCTGCAGCATCCTCATCACCAATACCACTGTGCCGGTAGATAAATGCACCTTCTTCGGTGAGACATTTCTCAGCTATAGGATTATTAACACGACTTGTGATAATTATTCTACAAGTCGGGCCACCCTTTGGAAGAGCCGTCCTGATGGTTTCCCATGCTTTCCAATACCAGATATCATCAACTATTACCAAATACCTATAAAAATGAATTAAGTAAAAACTCTGATAATGCGTATCGACACTAGCATGCACTAGCACATCAACTCGTGCTTCTACACTCGTATTTCTATAGGCCACATGAGTGCACTCGAATCTCCGAGCGCCGGCTCTCAAATGCTTGCGGATATAAATTCTACTAAGTGACCGGCACACAACATTATTTTGCGAACTACTAGATGGGCTTTAGCACGATGCTTCAATGCTTGAGGTCAGATCATTTCTTTAAAATACAAGAAAACAATAAAAAAGCAAATGTCAAAAATATAATAAAACATTTTATTAAAAAATTAATCCATCTATTCATAAACTACATATATGCATATCCAACCATATATGTTTCCCTAGCATTAATCCTTTCATTCCTCTAACAATCCATCCATCCATAGATCCAACCACTACTAGAAAACTGACCTTTCATCCCTACCCTTAGTACCTATTATTTCTGAACTAGATATTAATGTTAGCATTAGTACCGGTTCCAAATGTGTCAGCTCCCAGAGGCCCTTTAGTACCAGTGGGGGAGTCCAACCGGTACTAGAGGGTAAAAAAAAGCGTGCACAGGGAAGTGCGGATGGTTCCCCTACCGGTACTAGGGGGCAACCATCCGCACTTCCTACGCACGCCTTTTTTTACCCTGCGCAGCTGATCCGCCTGCTCCAACACTCCCTCTCCCTCTCCCTCCCTCTCCTCTCCAGAGCTCCGGCCGGCCCTTCCTCTCCTTTCTCCCCTCCCTCCCTATGGGACTCCGCCCGCCCCTGCCTCCCCTCCCCTCACCCCTCCGCTCACCCCTCACCGGCGGTGAGGTGAGGTGGCAGCGCGATGGCGGCGGGGCGAGGATGGAGGCGGTGCGGCGGGATGGCGGCGGGAGCAGCGGGATCTGGTCTCTCTCTCTCTCTCTCTCTCTCTCCAGGTGCGGCGGTGGACGGGAGCTCTGGCGGAGGCGGGGGGCTCTGGCAGAGGCGGAGGGGAGGAGAGAGAGGAGGGGACAGAGGAGGAGGAGCGTCGGGGGAGGAGGGGCCGGCGGTAGGGGTGGACGGGCCGGTGGCGGAGGGGGATGGCGGCGGCGGGATGGGGGTCGGGAGGAGGAGGAGGAGGAGGAGGAGGAGAAGGAGGAGGAGAAGGAGGAGGCGGAGGTGGAGGGGGCCGGCGTGGGGAGGGGCGGAGGAGCAGGGGGCCGGCGACGGAGGCGGAGGAGCTGGGGTGGGGGATTTTGATTTTTTTATTTTTTTAATCGCCTCTAGTACCGGTACTGGAGGGGACCCCTCTAGTACCGATTGCCTACCGGTACTAGAGGGGGGTTTAGCACTGGTAGTAGAGGCACATTTTCTAGTAGTGAACGCATATTCATTCATCCATGCATCCATAGGATATGAGAAAGAGGGAACTCACCATGGCTCGAGGAGGAAGCAGCAGTGCCGGGTTGCATTGGGTCCTGAGGAGGTGGTGGCACTGGGAGGGGTCGAGGTCAAGGGAGAGGAAGCGCCGCCAGGTTAGATTAGAGGAGGAGACAGTATCGGGAAGGGTCAAAGGAAAGAGAGAGAAGGCATACTGGGTCGTTGGGGCTGGAGGAGGTAGCGGCAGCGAGGAGGGGTCAAGGTCGAGGGAGATGAGGCAACACCGGAGCGGCAGCACGGACAATAGGAAGGCAGGCACCATGGAGCCGAGCAGCGGATCTCGCGGTGGTGGCGGAGCATTTCTCGGCTAGGGTTAGGACCGGAAGAGGACTGGATAACATTCTGACGACTTGGTCGATTTTGAAATGGAGTATAACGTGTTGTCGGTTGCTGTCCTCGAGGCCTTAGATGTAACATTCGTTTATGACAACCATTACCGATATAGGTACACGTAACGTTCGTTGTGAGCCTGTTACCTATCTCTCGTTATAGAACGTGTTTTCACTTTTCACATAGTGGAATAATATAATTTATTAAAGCTGCCAAGGAAGCTACATACTGATTTTGGAAATAAAAATGGGCAATTATATATGCAACCATATCACATAATACTAAGAAAATCTTCAATTCGAGATAGAATGGTGCACAATAGTCACTAGTTTGGGTAGTATTTAACTGCCTATTGTAGTCCTTTTGTTTTGGTGTATTGTTTTATTAAGTGGAGAATAATGATCGAGAGGAGAATGTTGGAATGATATCAGCCAAACTGTCACAAGACCGGGTCAAGGAGTCGAATTCCCTATCAAAGAACCGTGATCGGGGTGCCAACCAACTCATGGTTGAGGCCCTTCATCGCACATAGCTACACTAAAAGAGGGGACGTCGTCCCTCACTACTGGACCCGTGACATTGCCTCTCCCAAATAGAATCACTTGATGCTAGCCGATCCTTATCTAGCGCTGAAATGATGGGAAGGTCGCTGTCTTTCTACACCAAGCTGACACCACCACTACAACGACACAGGCATCTGCTGGTGCTCATTATAGCCACATTTTTAGTACTATTTAAGTATTTAAGTGGTGTTTTTGATTAAATCTTATACTAACCAGCCACTTGACATCTGAAATAACCCCGTATTCGCATATGTGTTGTATTTTGGACTATATTGCAAAATGGCAGGAAATATGACATAAACAGGCTATTTTTGTATGAGCTCGATTTGGACCTGAACTTTGGATAAAACAAGGAGCCTACAAGAGAAAGATGAGCACCAGCGGAGCCCAAAAGAGGGTGGGCTGATCGGCCTGGCCTAATTCTACCTCCGAACGTATCCACATTCAACGAACCACCATTCCAGATGACTTAGATGAAGTATGTGGTGATTTGGCAAGTTAATCTCCTGGTCAAGCTAAAGAAACCTCAATATTGGCAGGCCAGAAGGCCTGTAGAAGCAGCAGATCTTGCACAAGGCATATCTCTCTCATCCGAGCTTGGATTGGAGCGAATTTGGTGTCTAAATTATATAGCTCAAAAAGATCTACAACTTTTATATAAAAAGTTCAGGCATTTGAGGTCGGCAAGGTGGAGAAAAGACCTAGGCTGATCATCCCAGGAGACCCAGGCCAATCGACCTGGCCTGTTTCTAGCTCCGATCGACGTGCCCTTTGCCCCATGGCATCTCCAGGCTATAAATATGCTCATTCTCCATCAGCACACTGATCCATCCACCAAGAGTTAGCAAAACCTAGGCCATTCACCAAAGGGAGCTGAGCGCCGCCACAAGTCTTTGGAGTTGTCTAGGAGATGGCTTAGGCCAATCTCTAACCGCTATTGACTCCCTACGTAGTTGTGCCATGGTGGAGTTCAGGAGCTAGTAGTAGATCATCGATGGTATGTACTCGGAGGTGATGATCTAATACATCTATTATGCGAGCAATGTTTTTCATATCATTCGATCTGTTAACGACTCGATGCCTCATTTTATGCTTTCTATCTATGATGATTATGTTTGTTCCTTAGTCCAATGCAATGATAGACTATACAACATGCTTTATATAATCATGGTGATTAGATCTAGTATGGTTACCCTAGACACGTTCACTTGTGGACGTACCCTTAAACTGCCTGCGTCGATAGGGGGATCATGATAGGGTCTGTTTCTGTGTAGGGTGGGGGTTTTCGGGAGGTTGACTGGAGATAGTAGTTTAAAGATTGTTTTGGATAAGATGCATGATGTGCTTGCTCGTTGGCTAGAACTGCAACTAGAAGATGATAGGCTCTTGTTACCCTTGGTGGTGTTATCTCATATATATCTGTGGATGTGATCTACCCTTATACATCATGCCTTAATCTTTACAACATATTTGCCTTTATATGCAATCAGCACTTCATGTTAGATTGATCCGTTAGACTTGATAGAAGATTCTAATTAGTTCGATGCCGATCCACATATTGATAAACTTGGGATGGAATACTCTAAGAGAAAAACTATAATGATCTGTGGGCTTGCGGTTCACAGATTGGCGCACTAACTAACTGCCGCCAACAGCATCCTCACATCGTAGCACAAGTATTTGTCGAGCTCTGCTTCAAGCGTGCATCAAGCAGGTGCGTGGACCTCAGTGTTAAGCCGAATGGCTTCTGCATCCTCCAGCGGATCGGAGGTGAAAACAGAGAGATCATAGCCCCTAATCCCCTCTGTAATGGTGTCCTACTTTAGTACTAATCCTTACGACCATGAAATATTTCTCTCATTGATTCTATTGGGTGCATGCCTATGGGATAATACAGATACAGATCATCAAAAGATCAACCCAATTAGATGGTTTTGTTTCTCTTGGGTTGATGTTTGCGTTCTAGACAAATAATTTTCCAACTTTTGGGGGGGCGGTCTATGTTTCATACCTTTTTCCGGAGAGGAAATTTACTATGTCGACGATGAGATTTTGTTCGGTTGCTGCTTCTGAGCTTCTACCCGTGGACTGTACACCATTAGTTACTTGGCTGAGGATAGCTCCGAGAACCTCCAGCATATCAGGGCTTTTGGAGAGTGTAACGAAAGCTCTGCATTGGAACTCATGTCCGATTTCATGGTACACTAGGTCGGCAAGGGTTGTTTTGCCCATCCCTGCAGATCCATGGATGCATACCATTGCGTGGTCTTGCAGCAACTTGATGAGGTCCTGCTTGGGTTTTCCCATGCCCCAGAGCTCCGACGCATCCTTGTGGAGGAAGCCAGCTCGAGGGTTCACGCTCCGCTTGTTACACTTGTTGGAGATGGCTTCTTCAGGAGCTAGAGCCCATTGCTCGCGGCACCGGCTTGATACTTCCTGTACTCTGATCTTAAGATTCCTCAAAAGGTACATTAAGCGTCGGTCACTACCGTCGCTCATCGAACTGTGCACGAAGTAGTCGTCGATCTCATCCTCCATATCATAGGACAGTTCCCGAGCCTCTATCATCCACTCCTTGCACTCTGCGTCAAGATCCTCCCTGTCCCATATGCTGAGAAGCAGGGAGTGCATGCGCTCTAGTTTGTCTTTGATGAACTCGATGTTGCTCCGGCACCCAGCCAGCTGACGAACACTCTTGTGCTCATCGCCCTTCAGCAAAGTGGTGAGCTTATCGAGGACGGGGCCCAAGGCGCCCGTGGCTACACTCACGGTAAGTCGCTCCATGGCGATCTCAGCTCATCTCACTTTCCTTGCCCGTATTTGCAGGTCGAGGCTCGCTTGCATGTGGATAGGAGCAAATTAAAGGGATTGGCTGCGTTGCGTTGCGTGCCTGCTGCCGTCCCCTAGCTACATCTACATGCAAGATATGCCTTCCTTTACACTAGAGCTATATCTCCGACATGTAGTGCAGGATTGCTTTCCCGAAAGATCGCTTCCCGTGGCCGGCATTCCAATGCAAGCCTTTTTCTTTTTGATCATGAAAAGATGCACATGACCAGCATCGTATATGCCTTTTACTTTCCTAGGCAGAAGAGCGAGTGAGGGTCCTAGCCTACTACTGTATACAAACAAAGAATAAATTAGTCAATAAATGGATATAGAAATTTGAATATGTAGCTCTACAAATACTGCCCAACCCCCCTCAAGTTTTTTACCAAAATTACGACAACGTTTTGCCGATTTACTGGTACCTCTGCTAATGCGTAGAAATTAAATGTTTTGGATGCTCCCTTTGAAACGGTATTATGTAAACCAGCGGTGAGATAGTATCAACGCCTATCACCGCCGGTTGTAAAGGAAATGGAGCTGTAGGAGGTGAAAACCGACGGTGAAAATTACCATCACCACCTGTTCCAATCATAAACCGGCGGTGAAAGTCAACACCACCAGCTCGTCTTGAAATCCGTCGGTGAAAGGGTTGGTTCGGACCTGAAATTTCTATTGAATCTAGTTAACACATCGGCTCGCATCCCCTTGAGCCTTACCGCTGTCCTCCCCCATTCACCCCCCTTCCTCCCCCAGCCTCCCCTTCTCTCCATCACTCCCTCCACCTCTCTCCAGCCCTCCCACCCTCTGCATCTCTCCGGCCCTCCCTCCCCTCCTTCCCTCCGCCACCCTCCCCACCCCGCCGCGCCACCCATCTCCCTTCCGTCCCCACCTCTCCTCCCCCCTCCTTCTCCCTTCCCAGCCTCCCCTCTCCTCCCCCTCCACATGCCCCTCACAGCTCATGGCGGCATTAAGGAGCGGCGGCGGCAACCAGCGCGCTAAGCAGCTGCGCCCCGTGGGGGCGACAAGCGGCGGAGCATATCCGACGGCGATGGTGGGAGGAAGGGGTGCAACAGAGCAGATCTGACGGTGGCGGGCAGGATGGGGCGCGACGGAGCAGATTCGGTGACAGCGAGTGTGGATGTCCGGTGGCTGTCCAGGTGCGTCTCCCTCCCTCCCTCCCCCCATCCCCTCTCTCTCCCTCCCGGTAGCATCCCACCGCCGTGCCTCGGCCACAGCTCTCCCTCGCGACCCGCTGGCCTTCCCTCGTCCCGGCCAGCCGCAGCTCCCCCTCACCGGCTCTGGGATGCGGCCGGTAGGGCCGTTGGCTCACATTTTTTTATTGGCATCACCGCCGGTTCCAAACCGGCCGTGATGGCTTACCCCATCACTGCCGAATGTTAGGCAATGGTTTGCAAAACTGGCGGTGATGGGGGTTTGGGAGCCGGCGATGATGAGCATCTATGGTGTAGTGTACGTAGGAGAGTCTATCTACCGGAGATGTTCTACACACTACACTACTGGAAAAAGTGGCTATAGTACGGGTCCCAAACCCCCCTCTAGTGCCGGTTGTCAACCGGTACTGGTCATCCGGTACTAGAGGGTACCCTTTAGTACCAGTTGGGGATATCAACCGATACTAAAGGGCCTCCCACAACGCGGGGAGGGGGAACGCCCTCATTAGTACCGGTTGGTATCCCAACCGGATACTAATTTTTTTCCCCAACCGGGTACTAATTTTTTTCCTTTCTTTTCTTCTTTTCTATTTCTTTATTCTATATTTATTTTTTGTATTTGTTTCCTTTACGTGTATACAGGTTCTAATATGCTAATATATTTAAAGTTCTATTTATCTTTAATATAACATTTGAGATAATATTATATATATACATATTGTGTATACACATACATGAATAATATTACACATATTTATATATAGACATATTGTGCATACACATATCGTATTTACTATTCTGAACCCGAATCTGAAGGGTGCACTAGCTTAGATCCATCATTATAAAACTCCCCCCAGGATTTGCGACCTCCTCCAAAAGAAATCCACATAATTGTTCTTGTATTGCTGGAAAACTTTGGTATTCCTGGTCATTATTTGTGTCATTGCCAAATGAAATAGAAATACTTAATCTAAATTTTTTGAACAATTGAAACTTTTTTGAAGTATAAGCATATGAATTGAAATACTTAATATAATATTTCTAAGTATATACACATGGATTGTTTTTTAAAGTATAAGCAAATGAATTGAAATATTTAATCTAAGTTTTCTAAGTAGATACACTTGGATTAGTTTTTGAAGTATAAGAAAATGAATTGAAATACTTAATCTAATTTTTCTAAATATATACACATGGATTGGTTTTTGAAGTATAAGCAAATGAATTGAAATACTTAATCTAATTTTTCTAAGTATATATACTTGGATTGGTTTTTGAAGTACAAGCATATGTATTGAAAAACTTAATCCAATTTTTTTAAGTATATACACATGAAATCATTTTTGAAGTATAAGAAAATTAATTGAAATACTTAATCTAATTTTTCTAAGTATATACACATGGATTGGTTTTTGAAGTACAAGCAAATGAATTGATTTTTGAAGAATATAAACATGAACTAATTTATTGTTGAGAATTTTGTATACGTACGGTTATTTCGTGTTCGGTGGTACGGTTCGGACCCATAAAGCTGTAGATGCAGTCACAAACGTAGTATCCACATAAATTAGTACCATCCAGTTGTCTCGAACACAATATATATGGAAAAAAAGTTATGAAATATTTGTTGTGTTAAAGGAAGTGTCATTTCAACACATATTGGGAAATCTATCTTCCAAACAAGTTGCTCCTTGAAATCACTCATGTGAGTTTGATCGGAATCGAGCCTAGCATTTGTTAAGAGCGTTCATGATGTCAGCGTATTTTTCTTTCGGTTTCCTCAAAGAGTCGAAGACATACACGAAGCTCCAATCGGGCACAATAACAAGGAGTATCCAATGGTAGCTATACATCCAAATTGAAGCTAGTTAGTATTATGTTTAACTGCAAGTTTGGAAAAGAAAGAGATGGGAAAAATGCTCACTTGAAGTTCCATAGTAGTAATATGTACTTCTTGTTCCAATGCTTGTCGAGGAACTTAAATATATTCTTCATGGTATGATTTGGTTTATCCCTTAGATTTGCCTGTAAAATAATTTCGGGGTCCATGAAGCCTACATCATGGTATCTCATCCTACGACAAGTTTGAATCTCCATCCTGTATGATACAAAATTGAATAGGAGTTAAGACATCGTAAATTGATTAGAGTGGGGATTTGGAAGTTAGAGGAATATACTAAAGACTTACAACACCCAGCAACTGATCAGTGACTTGTCTAGTGCATCTTGATTGTATAGCATATACAGTTCCTCCATTTCCACATTTATGATGTCATCCCCACGGAAGTAATGTTAATCACCAACCCGAACTTTCATCGCGACAAAACCATTTGCTGTAGCCTCCATGTACCATTCGTGCAGCTTGTACATCTTCGTTGGGAGATATTTCGCCAAGCGCAGCCACACGAGCTCTTTACCATACTCATATTTCCATTTAGCAGGCACATGGAGCGTTGGTATGTTATCCTCCCCTCGAAGTTGTGTTGTTGTCAGATTTGTATCTTTACTGAATTCCAGCAGGTTCTTCTCAAACTCAGAAAGCAACACAAGCGGGGAAACCGATTGGTTGGATTGACGTCCGAGTTGAGCAATAGATTTCCCACTTTTCTTCCTGTTCTGAGCTACCTACTTTGCTAACTGCCTTTCGCAATCAAATACCGGAGGTTTCTCTTGCTCTTTCCTTTGCTCCACCTCCATTCTTCTGATGAAAGACCAAAGTTTACACTTATCCAGTGGTGGCTCCTGATTCTATTTCTTCCTCCTTTCTTCTTTACAAGCCTCTTTCCATTTTTCTTACTCAGTAGCCACTGCAGCCTTGGATTCCTCATCTATCATATCATACGGTAATTTCTCAGCTGATGTCTTCTCCTTTTGCTTCTTTTGCTTCTTGTTAGGAGGTGGAGGAGGAACTGAACGCTTCTTCATAGGAGGTGGAGGTGGACTCATGCTTGGATCCCTTCCTGGTACTGGAGTCATGTTAGGAGACCTGTCTGGTAGTGGAGAAGGTGCCCTAGCAGATGGTGTAGGTGATCTTTCCCTTGAGGCTTGACGAGATGATCCCATGGTTGAGGGATTCAGCACTGTAATCCTTATGTAGCGCTTGGGCCACTGAATCCAACCATGGATAGCTTCTCCTAGAATGTTTTCCCCATCACCTCCAGGGATCTCTAGTTCCAGGTCCTCCCAACCATCGGCCACTCGGTCCACCCCAACCTTGGCATAGCGAGGTGGAATCTCCACACCATGTAGTGTTTGGCCTTGCATCAGTTGCTTAGCCATACCATAAGCCACCACTATGAGCTTGTTTCTCATGGGAGTAACAAGCTCACAAGGGGCTCTCCCTATGATGTCATCCACAGGCTAGTGTTCCTCAATGATCTCAGTGGATCCTCCAACTGCGGCTTTAGTGGATCCTCCAGCTACGGCTTCTGTGGAAGCGACACTACTTCGACGCTGAGTCGGGCTTACGTCGACATCTGGCTCTGATGCTGCAGTAGCTGCTTGTTCACTGGCTTGTTTGCTCAAAGCTAGGGCCACGCGCTGGTCTATTATTTCCGCCATTCTTGCCTCTTATGCAGCTACTTGTTCTTGCAGCTCTCGCAGCTATCGTGCTTGGTCAGCCTTGCTTCTCTGGCGACTTCTATATGATTCAATGTGCTCATGAAAAGCATACTTCCACAAAATGAGTCCTTTGTCTCGGCATCGTCTAGGGTGTTCGAGATTTCCAAGTGACATTGCCAGCTCATCCCTCTCTCGAGGATCCATCGACTGTTTTCTTGACTAAGTCATCAAGTCTCGGAGCCTCTTCTCTTATTTGATTGCCGAACACAATTGATCCATCTTTGGGATTGAGCCTGCCGCCATGAGAATAAAACCAATTCTTTGCTCGCTCAGGCCATTCGAGAGTATATGATACTATTCCCCTGGCAATTAGGTCATCTTCCATCCTTTTCCATTTCGCGGGCCTAGAATTGTAACCTCGTGTCCCAAGATGATGGTAGTATTGCTTCTTCTAGGCATTGCCTGTGTTGGTCTGAGTTGATGACTGGCTCATGTTCGACTCCTTGAACTGTACAAAGGACTCCCAGTGATTGCTTATCTTCGGGTGCTTATTGAAATCAGGTGCAAGCCCCTTCTTTACGTACACTTTGTTCAAGTTTTTCTTGTATGTCTGAAATGCAATTGCGGCCTTCTTCAAGCCCCATTCTTTCAATTTGTCTTTGTCTACATTTTTGAACGTGAAATTATCTTTTAGCTGTTCCCATAACATAGCCTTCTCTCGGTCAGGTATGTAAAGTAGCGAGTTTGTGCCGATTAGGACATTGTCAGGTTTTTTTTCCAATTCTGAAACCTAATTGGGATGTTATCTCTTACAAGGAACCCAAGCTAATTCACCAACTTTGTCTTGAGCAATCAGTTCACCATCTTCAGCAATTTCTGTGATGATGATACAACCCTCTAACTTCATGTTCTTGCCTTGTTTCTTTTGAGGCCTGCTGCTCGATCCAGATGGCTGGAAAATAACAATTAAAATGTTGCATGATTGGAATGTTGCATGATGATGTTTCTTTTGATAAGAAGAGAATTCAAATAATGCTTACGTATAATACTTGCTATACCTCGCCTTGTTGCCCATCTTTGCCTCACTTGGCAACTGGTTGCTCCACATTGCCTCCATCGGCAATTGGTTGCTCCTCGATGCCATCACCAACCAGGTTGAGGTAAATGTCAGCTTGCCTTTGATCGATCTCTTCATTTGGTTGATTTCCGCCTTTAGCAATAATCTAATACATGAGCTCCAGAGCTTTTTGAGGGTCACGCTCCTCGTCTGATCCTGCCATTGCAACTAGTATAATATAAAACGGTGACACAAAAGGAATTAAACACTCATACAATTGGTTGAAATGAATAAATGAATAAATCAAAAAAAAAATTGTAACAATAAATAAAAAGAATTAAACACTAATACAAAAATAATTAAACACGTAAACAATTTGTAATAATATGTAACATGGCATGTCGTACAATTTACAATTAATAATTTTTTCCAACAGTTTACAATTAATATGTTTTCCAACAATAAATAGAATGAAACACTGCTAGAAAATGACAACAAAAATAGAATGAAACAATTATACTATAATTGATTGAACAAAAATATTTATAGTGATTCACACTTTTCTATAATTGATTGTACTATTTGATGAATTTTGTTACAATTAATGACAACATCAAAAAATTTCTCGATAATTTCTAAGTATTTCAATTCATGGGAGAAATCAATTATAATTCATTTCAGCATTATTGATGTGATAACATTATCAAAACACGTTGTTGCTCATTCCATCCAAACATCGTACTCTATAACCTCAAATATGTAATTTTCATGTATTTTCTATAATTTCTAGCTACTCCAACAATTTTCTATATTTTCTAGCTATTCTCTAGTACTACAGAAATAGAAAAATAAATGGCATAATTTCCAACACGTTTACAAATTTCCTGCAATTTTGATATAATTACTTACAATTTCTACATAATTTTCTATAAATTTCGATAATTTTCTAACTATTTTCAACATTTTTCTATAATTTTAGAAAAAAAATTAATGAAATCACGGCGGCCGCGGGATTAAATCAGCGCGAAGAGAGCCCGTGGCTGTCGCGAGTCAGCACTGCAGGGGCGTCGGGGCGGATGGGGGGCCGGTGCTCGAGGCGGCGGCGGCGGGGTGGGGGGGTGGCCGGCCGATGTCGGGGGCACAACGGGGTCGAGGACGGTGGCGTCGATGGGTGGAGGCGTTGTTGGGGGAGGCGTCGAGGGGCGGCGGAGGGCGCGATGGAGATGGGCGTCCTACCGGCATCGCGGGCGGGACTTGGTCGAGGGGTGGCGTCGGGGGAGGGCGGCGTCGATGTGTGGCGTTGACGGCGGCATCGGGGGCGGTGGATGGTGCGACCGAGACGCGCGGCCGGCCGGTGTTGGGGGTAGGCCGGGGTATGGCTAAATGTTGGTATTGAGCGGCCTTTAACACCCCCCCCTCCCCGGTGTAAACTACAACTGGTACTAGAGGGTCTCCCCGCGCGGGAAATGAAAATACCCCCCTCTAGTACCGGTTGTTGTTAAGCACCGGTACTAAAGGGGTTGCATGCCCCTGTTTCAATTTCTCGCCCATATTTTATTTTTTTAAGCAAATGAATTGAAATACTTAATCTAATTTTTCTAAGTATATACACATGGATTAGTTTTTGAAGTACAAGAAAAGGAATTGAAATACTTAATCTATTTTTTCTAAGTATATACACATGGATCGGTTTTTGAAGTATAAACAATAAATTGAAATACTTAATCTAATTTTCTAAATATATACACATGGATTGGTTTTTGAAGTATAAGAAAATGAATTGAAATACTTAATCTAATTTTTCTAAGTATATACTCAAGGATTTGTTTTTGAAGTACAAGCAAATGAATTGAAATACTTAATCTAATTTTTCTAAGTATATACACTTGGATTGGTTTTTGAAGTATAAGAAAATGAATTGAAATACTTAATCTAATTTTCCTAAGTATATACACATGAATTGGTTTTGGAAGTATAAGCATATGAATTAAAATATTTAATCTAATTTTTCTAAGTATATACACATGGATTGGTTTTTGAAGTATATGTTGGTGTTTAAACCCGGCAACCTACCACGAGAGTACCCGGGATAGAGTTTTGGTTGGTGGGTATGATGGTGTACGTAGGCACGCGATTTAGATAGGTTTAGGCTGCTAGATCACGTAATACCCTACGTCCTGTGTGTTGTTTGCTTATATTGGATGGAACTTGTTTGGAGGGGGTCCCTACCTGCCCTTATATACCGCGGGAGCAGGGTTACAGGGCGGTTTCTTTACAAGAGTACTAGTCGGATTCGACTATAGAGTTCTATTCCAACTAGAAAGAGTAGTTTCCTTGTCCTCGACTAATCCCTTGGACTCTATGTAGACTACATCATCCTACACCGTAGTCTCCTGTCCGATACGCATTGGTGTACACCCCACACGTGGATTTGTACAAACCTTCTGGTGGGCCCATGGATGAATGCCGGATAAGCCCTTGAGTACGTTTTAATCAAATGTAACAGTCTCGAGTACTGTGGCAGACGTTGTCCGACTAGTTCTTGGTGCTCTTTGAGTAATTATGTCGTGACTGAGTCTTTGAGTACTTGAGTACTGTCATGCGGTTGGAATGTGCTCAAGCCTCATCTGATGTTGTATTTGTGATGTCCGTCTTGAAACCCTTATATGGAAGTGCGATGAAAATCGCACTCCATATGGAGTAGCCCCTGAGCCTTATGTTGAATCGAAGAGTCAGGCTAATGGTCAATCTGCATTTGTTTTGTCTTTGTCTTGGTCTTGAAGAAAAAGAAATTTTGTCCAACGGGCACGGTATTCGCAGCCCCTAAGCCGTTACACGAATAGTTCCAGGAGGTATAAGGGTCAACCTTCTGTCACCGTGACCTTTCAACTTTTGTCTGATGGCAAAAAAACTTGTGATGAGTGGATAAGTCTGAGATTATCGCCATTATGCGAAAACATTGGCCCTTTACCACTGATGACTCCGCCACTGTTATAAAGGACAAGGGGAAGTTACCCCGTTATTCATGCTGTCATTTGCATCTCTTGTCTTTCTTCTCCAAAAAATCCTTATTTTCCCCAGCGCCGCCGCACTCTAGTTTCAAATCGTCGATGCCGCCTCCCCTGTCTTAGCCCCTGAGCGTATGCGCGTGAAGACTCTCGCAAGCATCAGGACGGGCAAGAAAGTTGAGGGTTCCAAGAAGGGGATGGAGCCCCAACTGTCGCTGCCATAGTTCAGAGAGACCGATCAAACCGCACCACCCAATCAAGCGATGGCTTGGAAGAGGTCAACGATGAAGGAGTCAGAGATTCAGGAACTAGTTGCGGCCAAGCTGCTAAAGGACAAGGCAATATTGGGCTGGAGATCGTCCTTCGGCAATCCCTAGATGTTTGAGGCGCATCCTAAGGAGACAGTAACATTTGTTCTCTTTGTCGAGCGTGGATTTGCCATCCCAACATCTGATTTCTTTTGGGGTTTGTTCGATTTCTATTCTCTTCAGTTGGTCCACCTTAACCCCAATAGCATTCTACACATCACCATATTCATGCATTTGTGTGAGGCTTTTCTCAGGTTTCAACCTCACTTTAATCTGTTCCGAAACATCTTTCGGTTGAAACTGCAGCCGAGCAAGGAAAATATGCAAGTAGTCTGGGGTGTTGGCTTCCAAATCCGGGAGACAACTTCTGATCTATACTTGGAGTACAAGTTTATTGTGTCGCATCCCGGATGGAAGGAAAAGTGGTTCTATATTGAGGATCATGAACCATCTTGCCCAAGGTTACTGGTCAACGCCCGAAGTATAGTAGTCGATGGCTTGACCAGCCAACAACCTCGCAGAGGATGCAAGTACCCGACCTGTTTGCCAGGATTGATGACCTGAAGAAGGAGGGACTGATAGGCGTAGTCATGACTGCCAGTTTCTTGAAGCGACGAATACAGCCACTGCAACTTCATCAGACACATTGTTTTAAGTACTTGGGCCTTGATGATCCATCAAGGATGTCATCCGAGGATATTTCTAATGAAGAGATAATGGTGCATCTGAGCTGGATGTTTAAGAACATCGATGGCCTTCCTGGGGTAGTCGAAGAGTTCGACCATTTCAACAAGCCGAGAGAAGTAAGTACCTGTGGACACCATCCTCGAGTACTTATTTGTTATAGATCTTCTTTTCGCCTCCTCCTCCCACGGTGCTGATGATGCTAAGGACACGCGACACATATTCTAGTCACGGTTTCTTGGTGAGTCCTCGGAAGAAGAGGAGGAGGAGGACGAAGAGACCGAGTCCTTCAACAGCTCTGATTCTGACACTACAGATGATTTTGTGATGCAGTTGCGCACCTTGAAGCAGGACAAGTCATCTTCTGGTGCCTCGAAGTGACATGCTGATGAGGACCTTGACACTAACTTGGCTCCGCCGCTGAGGAGACGACGAACTGCCGTGCACAAGAAACGAGTCCGATGTGAACTTTGCATCGTTGATGACGCGCCCCCACCGGTAATAACGCTTGTAGATGGGCAAGCTGTTGAGGTACGAGTACATTTAAACTTGTCTTCTAGAGTCATGACTTCTAATCTTGGATGTCTTATGTTGTAGACTACTAATGACATAGTCAAAATGATGGAGGCAGCAGCTGGCGGCACGACTAGGATGACGGAGATGACTGCTGATGATGTAGTTGGAGCGTCGGAGACGGTCACTCATGACGTAGTTGGCACATCAGAGATGGCTACTGGCAAAGTAGTCGAGACACCGGAAGCAGCTACTGATGCCACCCCGCACGAAGTTTCCATTGGCAGGGAGGATATGAATACCAATGAAGATCACGAGCCCCCTACCACACAGGTAGTTTTTGCGGGTACTGGCGAGAGTCGGGAAATTCCGCCACCTGCCCCATCAATCGTGACAACCCCCACTGTCCCGCCAATGCATTTGATGGGGAAGGCTCCTCTGGTTCCTCGATGATCTAGCAGGTGAATACTCTTGCTTGTTTAGTGAGTACCGATTTTGTATTGAGTAGTTGTTTTCTATCTCTTATATCCTGTCTTATGCAGGGCATCTTCAAATGTTGACCTTGGCACGTCGGGTTCTGGCTCAGCAGTTGATGATGGTGAATTGAGCTTGTGCAGTACCTTGGTGTCTTGAATATGCTTGAGGACCATCTCACCGATGTTGAAAGAACGTTCTTTGACGTTGCGATCATGGTAGCGGTGGAGCCCTTCAAGGTATCTTGCTGAATGGACGAGTGGTGCACAGCAGGATTCTTCTAGGCAGTCTATACCCAGACACTGTGTTTCCTCTGCTACGCCTTCGTCGTACTGTTCGACTGTAGGAGATTTCCACATGACGTCAACAGGGAGTATGGCTACCGATCCGTAGACCAAAAAATAGGGCGACTGTCCCGTAGGCTTGCACGGTTGAGTACATAGCCCCTAGAGAACATTGGGTAGTTCCTTGAGCCACTTGCCTCCTTTGGTGTTGCCAATGTCGTGCACCTTTTCTTGAGAGTTTCTAGTAGCATCTCGTTGGCACACTCAACCTTGCCATTGGCCCTTAGGTGAGCAATAGAGACGTAACAGACATCGATCCTGCTATTTTCACAGTACTTCCAAAACTCGTGGTTATTGAAATTGGAACCTAGGTCTATGATTATTCGGTTTGGGAATCCATAGCGGTGGACAATCTCGTCGAGGAAGTCAAGTACTCTGTCTGCCTTGGGGCAGGTTACAGGCTTCACTTCAATCCACTTGGTGAACTTGTCGATGGCTACTAGTACTGGATTGAATCCTCCGGGTGCTGTTGAAAGTGGACCAATCATGTCAACCGCCCAACATGCAAAAGGCCATGTTGGAGGTATGGTGATGAGCATATAGGCGGGGACATGCTACTGTTTGGCGAAGAATTGGCAGC
This sequence comes from Setaria viridis, assembly GCF_005286985.2. Taxonomy (NCBI): domain Eukaryota; kingdom Viridiplantae; phylum Streptophyta; class Magnoliopsida; order Poales; family Poaceae; genus Setaria; species Setaria viridis. The sequence continues at coordinate 40,276,936 of NC_048270.2, forward strand.
CTTAGCATTGGCGGACTAGTTCTTCAGCGTCTGCCAGTGCGGTTGGCCAGTAGAATGCTGCTCTGAACGCCTTGCCCACTATCGTGCGTGAGGATGTGTGGTTACCATAGATACCTTTGTGTATTTCTTCCAATATGTCCTTGCCATCTTCTCGTGTGACTCATTTCATGAGTACTCCTGAGGACACGCCTCTTCTGTAAAGCTTGTCTCTGACTAATACATAGCTTTTGCTTCATTGTAGACTTGTTCTTCTTGTGTCTTATCTGAGGGTAATTTATGCTCTTTGATGTAGTCAATAAATGGGGTTCTCCAATTCACATCGATCATCATGACTTCCCGGTCTGGTTCCACAGGACCGCAATCGGTGGTTGTTGAGGGTGCCTGCTCCGCTATGGATGGCTTGCGGAGTTTGTGGACGAAGACCCCTGCTGGGACCTGAGCACGTGTTGAACCCATCTTGGACAAGACATCAGCAGCAACATTGTTGTTGCGGACTACATGGTGAAACTCCAGGCTTGAAAATTTGTTCTCAAGCTTGCGTACTTCCTAGCAGTATGCGTCCATATTTTCCTTGTTACGATCCCACTCATCGTTGACTTGATTGATGACTACTAGCGAATCGTCATAGACTAGTAATCTTTTGATGCCTAGGGATACTGCCAGGCGTAGCCCGTCTAGTAGTACTTCGTACTCAGCTTCATTGTTGGATACCTCCTAGAAGATTTGAAGAACATATTTGAGTTGTTCACCCTTAGGGGATATTAAGAGTACTCCTGCGCCGGTGCCTTCGAGCTTGAGTCATCCGTTGAAGTACATGACCCAATCCTCTGGGCGTTCTGCTGGTGTTGGCAGCTGATTTTCCCTGCACTCCGCTATGAAATCAACTAGAGCTTGGGATTTGATCGCAGTTCTTGGCCTGAATTCCAGGAATTGCGCTCCCAGTTCCACTGCCCACTTTGAAATCCTTCCTATAGCATCTCGGTTATGGAGAATTTCGCCCAGAGGGAAGTCAGCGATGACTGAGATCTTGTGTTCCTGGAAGTAGTGTCGTAGTTTCCTCTAGGTGAGTAGTGTGGCATAGAGAAATTTCTTGACCGGTGGGTATCGGGTCTTGGAATTTGAGAGTACTTCACTGATGAAGTAGATTGGTCTCTGAATTTTGTATACGTGTCTTGGTTCAAACCTCTCGACTACTATTGTTGTGCTTACGACGTGAGTAGTTGCAGCATTGTATAGCAGCAAGTCTTGTTTCGGGGTTGGCGCTGTGAGGATTGGTGGCTTTGATAGGAAATCCTTTAACTGTTGCAAAGCTTTATCCACCTCCTTGGTCCATTGGAACTTGTCTTGCCGCATGAGTAGTTTGAGCAAGTGGAGTCCCCATTCTCCAAGCCTTGAAATGAATCTATTGAGGGCTGCCATGCATCCTGTCAGCTTTTGTACATCCATAATACTGGACGGGGCTTGCATATTGGTTGATATTCTCAGGATTTGCTTCAATGCCTCTATGGCTAATGATAAACCTGAGTAGTTTTCCAAATGGTACGCCAAAGACACACTTTGTTGGGTTGAGTTTCCACCGGAATGTTCATAGCCTAGTAAAGGTTTCTTCCAGGTCCATGATGAGGTCGTCTAGATTTCTGGTTTTGACTACCACATCATCCACATACGCCTCCATGTTGTGGTGTAGTTGTTTCTCAAAGCACATCTGGATTGCGCGTTGATAGGTGGCTCCTGCATTCTTCAACCCGAAGGACATCGCCGTGTAACAAAAAGCTCTATAAGGGGTGATGAACGTAATTTTGGCTTGATCTTCTTCCATGAGAGCTATCTAGTGATATCCTAAGTAGCAATCTAGGAAACAGAGTAGCGCGCATCCAACTGTAGAATCGACGACTTGATCGATCCATGGGAGCCCAAAAGGGTCCTTTGGGCAATGTTTGTGGAGGTCTATGTAGTCCATGCACATCCTCCATTCATTGTTGCTCTTCTTTCAAACCAGGACTAGGTTAGCGAGCCATTCAGGATGGAAGACTTCCTTTATAAATCCTGCCGCGAGTAGTTTGGCTAGCTCTTTCTTGATGGCTTCCCTTCTATCCTGGACGAATCTTCGTAGTTGTTGTCTCTTTGGAGTAGCCTTAGGGTCTACATTGAGTGAGTGCTCGATCAGCTCCTTGGGCACACCTGGCATATGTGCTGGTTTCCATGCGAAAATGTCCTGGTTAGCTCGAAGGAAGCTGATGAGCACACTTTCCTATTTAGCATCCAGCCCTATGCCAATCAGGGTGTCTTGGAGGTGTCGCCGGTCTCAAGGTCTATGGCTTTGAAATCCATGTCACTTGCCAGCTCGAGCTTGATAGCCCCCGACTTGTTCTCTGGAATTTTGAGTTCTGCTGGGGAGAGTTTCTTGGACGCAGTGAAGACTTTTTGCATTGAACTGGGTACTTGAATAGTCACGGCCAATTCAACAGCTTAAGTGTCGCATTTGTATGATTTGCATAGGTCTCCTAAGAGGGATAGGACTCCCTTAGGTTCTGGCATCTTTAGTAGCAAGTAGACATAGTGTGGAATAGCCATGAACTTGGCCAATGCAGGTCTGCCGAGGATGGCATGATAAAAGGTCTCAAATCTACCACCTCGAACCGAATATACTCTGCCAGATAGTGCTCCTTTGTATCAAAGGTAACTAGTACGACTACTTGTCCAAGTGGTATAGCCGCATTCCCTGGGATAATCCCGTAGAATGGAGAGTTCATTGGGGTAAGCATCTCCATGATGTTGAGGCCCATCTTCTTTAAAGTCTTGGCAAAAATGACATTGGGGCCACTCCCACCGTCAATGAGTACCTTGGTGAGTCTTGAGCCAGCAACAACCGGGTCCAGGACGAGGGGGAACCGTCCTAGGTCTGAGAAGCTTCTCCATTGGTCCTTAGACCACTTGAGAGGTGTAGGAGTAGTGGGCTTAATGGATATGATCTCCCGTAGTACTAATTTCTAGGACCACTTGGAGGAAGTGCCTGGAGTCCCACAAAAGATGACATTGATGGTCTTGGAAGGAGTCTGGAACTTGTCTTCACCATCTTCTCCTTTGTCTACTTTGCATTTTCCCTTGTCATTGTTGTTGGAGGGTTCTGGAACTTGTCTTCACCATCTTCTCCTTCATCTACTTTGCATTTTCCCTTGTCATTGTTGTTGGAGGGTTCTGGCAACTCTTTGATTACCCTGCGTAGACTGTAGCAGTCTATCTCAGCGTGTTTGTGATAGGGGTGCCACGAGCACTGCTTCTTCAAAAGCTCATTGAATGTAGGCCTGTCTTCATGTTTGATAGACCCTTCCTTGTTTGAATGAGATATTACTGCGATGGTGTTGTCAGGCTTGCGCTTGTGGTTTTGGTTGCCCAAGTAGTTATTTTGATGATCACTATTGCGGTTCCTATCTTGTTCTTGGCCATCGCCATGATTGTTGTTGCTGTCGCGGCCTCGGTTGCAATTTGATTCAAATCTTTCAAGTTCTTTGTCTTCTTCATTTGCCCAAGATTGAGCCATAATCTTGAGAGATTTGACATCTTGGGGCGACGCCTACCGAAGTCTTGGAACATACGTGATTGTAGAGGTCGTTTTGAAAGCAGTCAATTACATCTGGCTCTGAGATGTCTACAATGGTAGCCTTTTTGTCGAAGAAACGATGCAAGTAGCTTTGTAGTGTTTCATCCCCCCGCTGTTTGACTTGTGCCAAGTCAATTCTATTGCCGGGATGCTACATTGCTCCCACGTAGTTACTGGTGAAAGCTTGCTTCAAATCTTGCCAAGAATCAATGGAATTAGGTTTCAAGGACTCCAGCCATATCAGTGGCGCAATTTCCATGCATATAGGGAAATAAATGACCTTTGTGTCATCGGTGCCCCCTGCAGCTTGAACTGCCAAAGATCTTGCTTGCCATCATACTTGGAGATACCCAAAGGTTTAAATTTCTCTGGTATGATAGTTCTTCTGACCCAGCTTGTGAAGGTGGGAAAGTTGTCATTGTTGTCGCCCCTGTAGTCATCTTCGAGTTTGCGTTCACAACGCAGGTTATTGATGGCGTTGCGCGCATCGCGGTTGTTGTTTATCTTGTGCTTGAGATCTTCAACGTTGCACGAGGGTTCGAGATCAGCTCTATGGTGGTGCCCGCCTCTCCTAGAAGCTGTCCGACTACCTTCAGGTGCGTCTCTATTTTGTCTTGGGCCTTCGAGTACATACCGATTTTGCCTTGCTCCTTCAACTGCACCCCTATGTTGTCTATTATCTTCGAGTAGTCGAACTGAAGGTCCCACGTGGCCTCTGCTGCTGCCATGTTGACTATGTGCTGATGGGGTATGAGATACTGATGGGATCGGACTCTATTTGTCAAGTAGTTCTAGGCGTGTTCTGCCAATTGTGATAATAGCGCAGAGTACTTGTCTTGTGGCATGGCTCGAGTGATGAGGTCGATCGAGGCAACAATGGCAAGTGGTGTTCGGTGATGCCGCATTTGCACCGCCTCAAATGCTTTGTCAAGATTCATGCTCGGGATCTATTTAGCTAGTTGATGACATCGTTCTACTCTCGATGCGTTTCTTGCTCGCCGTCGTGACCATTGGCCTTTCGTTTCTTCCCCAACGATGTTGGTGGATAGTTCATCTTGTGAGACATCATTTGGGTGATGCTCTCGTTAGTGGTTTCTTTTTGGTTGACGTTTCACACCATCTTCCCTATTGCCAGGTGTGATAATGGCAAAGAGTTCTCTCTCTGGAGAGTAGCTGCTGGAGCTTGACGTGATGACTTCTGTGGAACCATCTTCTTCACAAATCGGTGACAATGGTGAGCCCTCTTGGTATGGGAGGATATCGAGGTGAGCGATGAGTCGTGACTCATCTTCCTAGTCGAGGAAGGATGGCTTCATTCCCGGCCAGTAGAGGAATCTGCCTTGAGGTTTTTTAGTGATTATCAGGCTCTGCTGTGGACCTGATAAAGGAATTTCCTCATCAGAGTCCGAGTAGAGATCGTAGTTGTGGTCCTCAAGCACCTTTAATTCAGTTTGTGATTGGGGTAGGACTGCTTGATGAACCAGAACCGCGTTTCGGAGTTCGAATGGGAACTGGCTCGGAGCTTGATTTGGTCCGCACGATGGCTGGGTTGCCTACTCATGGGAACCAGTTCGAGTAGATGTGGAGTCCGAGTTGTACTCGAGCTCGCTTCTTGTCAAATTGAAAATTTTGTAGAATTTCTCGATGAAATCCTCTGTAGCTTGGCGATGAAGGCTAATGTCGAGCTGCTTCTTCTCCGGGGCCTCCACAATGTAGCGGTGAAAGCTTCCAGCGCCATCAGCGATGCAGGCCCAAGAGCCGAAGATAATTGTCACGTCGGCTTCGTACGCGATTGTAGGCTTGATGATGACTTGAGCCATCGAACCCGCAAAGGGGATTTTGGCGACTTCCCCTACCTGGCGCGCCAGTTGTCGGTGTTTAAACCCGGCAACCTACCACAGGAGTACCCAGGATAGAGTTTTGGTTGGTGGGTGTCACCGAAATCAGGAGCTCGATGGTGTACGTAGGCACGCGATTTAAATAGGTTCGGGCCGCTAGATCGCGTAATACCCTACGTCTTGTGTGTTGTTTGCTTGTATTGGATTGAATTTGTTTGGAGGGGGTCCTTGCCACCCTTATATACCAGGGGAGCAGGGTTACAGGGCGGTGTCTTTGCAAGAGTACTAGCCGGATTCGACTACAGAATTCTATTCCAACTAGGAAGAATAGTTTCCTTGTCCTCAACTAGTCCCTTGGACTCCATGTAGACTACGTCTTCCTGCACCGTATTCTCCATGTCCGATACGCATCGGTGTACACCCCATACGTGGATTTTTACAAACCTTCTGGTGGGCCCATGGATGCATGCCCAACAGTATACTAACCATGTATCAAGGGAGGATGAAGTTTCTAACCTTTTGAACACTTGAATGAGTGAAATCTCCAAGAAATGGTCATAAATCTAGCAGCACCTCCCCTATGGCGCTATGGATAGGGTGAAGCTCGAGCTGTGGTTAATTATCTAGAGAATATAGAAAAATTCTTGAACTAGCGAGAAATGAACATTATTTCTTACCATTTGATAACGTAAATTGGTTTTTAAAGTATAAGCAAATCAATTGAAATACTTAATCTAATTTTTCTAAGTGCATACACATGGATTGATTTTTGAAGTATAAGCAAATGAATTGAAATACTTAATCTAATTTTTCTAAGTATATACACTTGGATTGATTTTTGAAGTATAAGAAAATAAATTGAAATACTTAATCTAATTTTCCAAAGTATATATACATGAATTGGTTTTGGAAGTATAAGCATATGAATTGAAATATTTAATCTAATTTTCTAAGTATATATACATGGATTGGTTTTTGAAGTATACTAACCATGTATCAAGGGAGGATGAAGTTTCTATCCTTTAGAACACTTGAATGAGTGAAATCTCCAAGAAATGGTCACAAATCCGGCACCACCTCCCCAATGGCGCTATAGATAGGATGAAGCTCGAGTTGTGGTTAATTATCTAGAGAATATAGAAAAATTCTTGAATTAGCGAGAAATGAACATTATTTCTTACAATTTGATAACGTAAATTGGTTTTTGAAGTATAAGCAAATCAAATTGAAATACTTAATCTAATTTTTCTAAGTACATACACATGGATTGGTTTTTGAAGTATAATCAAATGAATTGAAATATTTAATCTCCTTTTTCTAAGTATATACACTTAGATTGGTTTTTGAAGTATAAGCATATGAATTGAAATACTTAATCTAATTTTTCTAAGTATATACACATGAACTTATTTTTGAAGTATAAGAAAATGAATTAAAAACTTAATCGAATTTGCTTACCTCATATTTGAAAAGTACTAAACTATGAAATTATTCTCTAACCTCATATCAATTTCTTTGACTAGTATGAATCATGCCAGCAAAAAATTTGTAGCTTACTCTACAAATCACAAATATGAGCTCTAAATAACATATTCATATAAATGAAAATTTTTCCCATTATACCTTATTCTAAAAAGCATGAAACTGAGTATACTAACCATTATCAAGGGAGGATAAAGTTTCTAACCTTTAGAACACTTGAATGAGTGAAATCCCCTAAATAACACATTCATATAAATGAAAAATATCCCCATTGTACCTTATTCTAAAAATCACAAAATTCACTAGTTCTAAAATATAAAACATAGTATACTAACCATGGATCAAGGGAGGATGAAGTTTCTAACCTTTAGAACACTTGAATGAGTGAAATCCCTAAGAAATGGTCACAAATCCAGCAAAACCTCCCCCTATTTCGCCATGGGCATGGTGAAGCTTGAGCTGGAGGATGGGGCTCGGGCTGGAAGAAGGAGTGATATTTGTAGGAGGGCAATTAGTACAAGTTAGAGGTGCCAACCGGTACTAACGGGGTGCCACAGTTTGAGGACGCAACCGGTACTAGAGGATGCTCCCTTTAGTACAGGTTGTTGCCACCAACTGGTACTAGAGGGTGGGTGGCGCATTAGTACCGGTTGGTGGCAGCAACCGGTGCTAATGTGCACCCTTTAGTATCCTCGGGACGCACTCCAGGTAGTATCCGGTTCCAAATGTGATCGGTACAAACATCAAGGATGAGAGGTGGGTTCCAAAAGTGACCGGTACAAACATAAGGGACGAGAGGTCATATTTATAGGACAGTTCCCGAGCCTTATCTATCATCCACTCCTTGCACTCTGCGTCAAGATCCTCCCTGACCCATATGCTGAGAAGCAGGGACTGCATGCGCTCTAGTTTGTCTTTGATGAACTCGATGTTGCTCCGGTACCAAGCCAGCTGACGAAACCTCTTGTGCTCATCGCCCTTCAGCAAAGTGGTGAGCTTATCGAGGACGGGGCCAAGGCGCCCGTGGCTACACTCACGGTAAGTCGCTCCATGGCGATCTCAGCTCATCTCACTTTCCTTGCTCGTATTGTCAGGTCGAGGCTCGCTTGCATGTGGATGGGAGCAAATTAAAGGGATTGGCTGCGTTGCGTTGTGTGCCTGCTGCCGTCCCCTAGCTACATCTACATGCAAGATATGCCTTCCTTTTGCTTTCCCGAAAGATCGCTTCCCGTGGCCGGCATTCCAATGCAAGCCTTTTTCTTTTCGATCATGAAAAGATGCACATGACCAGCATCGTATATGCCTTTTACTTTCCTAGGCAAAAGAGCGAGCGAGGGTCCTAGCCTAATACTGTACACAAACAAAGAATAAATTAGTCAGTAAATGGATATAGAAATTTGAATATGTAGCTCTACAAATACTGCCCAACCCCCTCAAGTTGTTTACCAAAATTACGACAAGGTTTTTCTGATTTATTGGTACCTCGGCTAATGCGTAGAAATTAAATGGTTTTGGATGCTCCCTTTGAAACAGCTTATACCACTACTACAGAATTAGCCATCCGAGACGGGCTATCACAAACGGTTTTATGTGAACCGGCGGTGAGATAGTATCACCGCCTATCATCGCCGGCTGTAAAGGAAATGGAACTGTAGGAGGTGAAAACCGGTGGTGAAATTACCATCACCACCTGTTCCAACCATAAACCGGCGGTGAAAGTCAACACCACCGGCTCATCTTAAAATCCGTCGGTGAAAGGGTTGGTTCAAACCTGAAATTTGTATTGAATCTAGTTAACACATCCACTCGCATCCTCCTGAGCCTTATCCGCTCTCCTCCCCCGTCCACTCCCCTTCCTCCCCCAGCCTCCCCTTCTCTCCATCACTCCCTCCGCCTCTCTCCGGCCCTCCCACCCTCCGCATCTCTCCGGCCCTCCCTCCCCTCCTTCCCTTCGCCACCCTAACCACCCCGCCGTGCCACCCCTCTCCCTTCCCTCCCCACCTCACCGTCCCCCTCCTTCTCCCTCCCCAGCCTCCCCTCTCCTCCCCCTCCGCGGCAGTGACGAGCGGCAGCGGTGGCCAGCTCACTAAGTAGCTGCGACGGTGGTGGCAGGAGGGAGGGGGTGCAACGGAGCAGATCCGGCGGCAGCGGGCGGGATGGGGCGTAGCAGAGCAGATCTGATGACAGTGAGCATGGATGTCCGGCGGCCGTCCAGGTGCGTCTCCCTCCCTCCCTCCCCCCCCTTTCTCCCTCCCGGCGGCATCCCGCCACCGCGCCTCGGCTGCAGCTTTCCCCCGTGACCCGCTGGCCTCCCCTCGTCCTAGCCAGCCGCAGCTTCCCCTCGCCGCCTGGATCTCTAGGATGCGGCCGGTAGGACTGCCGGCTCGCATTTTTTTTATTTTTTTATTGGCATCACCACCGGTTCCAAACTGGCAGTGTTGGCTTACCCATCACTGTTGAATGTTAGGCGACAGTTGAGGTTTGGAGCCGGCGGTGATGAGCATCTATGGTGTAGTGTACGTAGGAGAGTCTATCTACCGGAGATGTTCTACACACTACCACACTTTTAGCACCGTCCCAACCTTCATGTTCAACCGAGGAACATATGATGGGCATACGACGGAAGCAAAAGAAAAGAGAAGTGGCGAATATCTTTAAAAGAGCACGTAACGTGCGTGTCAGGGAAAGAACCAGCTATTATTCACACGATCGTTACATATGAGACGTTTTGACCGGCAACTCCAAGCCTGCATGCGGACCACGGATCATCCTTCCACATCCTCCAGCACCATTGTCCCCTTCGACGCCGAAACGGCCGCTGGCGAGGCACAGGTAGGTACCGTACCTCTTCCGCAGCACTATGTTTGATTGTTTGTGGTTCCTCCCTCCGCTTCGTTCGTTTTCTGCTTTACACTTACCTCACGAGATCTGTTCCCCGGGGCAACGGCAACCACCCCAGGGTTGGGCTTTCATACTAGACTGCAAGGTTTTATGCTTCATGCATGTCTAAAGTGACTAATGGTTTCTGTTAATTATAACTACACCCCAAATCCACAAAATATAAGTAATTTTAGAACAAATTAAAAAGAAAGGAAACACTGGTGCACCTCGCACTACTACAAAAATGGGGTTACTGTAGCGGGAACAATAGCACCCCTCCAGGGGCGGCGCGGATGCTACAGTAACCCCATTTTGTAGGTGCGGGTGGCAATTTTGCCCGCCAAAAAAGAACGCCCCTACAAATCATTTTTTAAGTAGTGTCAATAAAGTAGATGTGTCATCTCCTGATTGGCCACCATGAGAGAGGTTACGATATAATTTAATGAGATATGCAACAATATAATCAAATAACTAGTCCATCAATATAATATAATGCTAATATTTGTGGAGACAAAAGTACTCGAATTTGTTGATGAAGGGAGTACTTAACTATCAAATAAGTAGTCTATCAACTCATGCTCCAGCATGGGCTAACAATTTTGAAAGACATTACATTAGAAATTTATTTAAAAAATTGGGGCCACCTATAAGTAATAATCAAAATTGTTTACATTGTGCTCTCTTTCATTCATTAAATATTCTAACACGATACTCCTTTAGACTTGCACTAATCTTTATCTAGTGGTGATATACATTGTTTCATCTATATTCATCTCTTTTTTCACTTTGCATCGCAACTCTATGTGTATTAATTTAATTGAATGCATAGTCTATGCTATGTGTTTAACATAATGCTAATATTTGTGGAGACGAAGGGAGTAATTAGCTATCAAATAACTAGTCCATCAACTTCTGCTCCAGGGTAGCAATTTTGAAAGACATTGCATTAGAAATTTATTTTAAAAAATTAGGGCCTATAACTAATAATAAGAATTGTTTACATTGCGCCCTCTTTAATTCATTAAATATTCTAACACAATACTCATATAAACTTGAACTTATCTTTATTTGGTTGTGATATACATTGTTTCATCTATATTCATCTTTTTTTCACTTTTCATTGCACCTCTATAAGTGTATAACTCCGATTGAACGCTTAGTTTGCGCTATTTGTTTAACATAAAAATTAGTGTTCTCATCGCTTTCTCCCATGCATGCATAAATGGTCTATATGAGGACACACAACATGCATATATACCTTAAGCTACCATTTCCTATATTAACAATGACAAAAATAAATAATTTACAATCATATATCGATGCACTTTATGATATTTTTTATAATGAAATTTAGATTCAGATTTAGGTGTTTACTCTAGATTACTTTTAGTCTTGGCATTTGTGGGTAATTTATGCAAATTTAGAAGTGCATTTTAAGTTATTTTTTATAATGATACTAGTGGACAATTTATATGAAGATTAGGTCATTTTTCACAATGTTCGAGGTGGGTAATTTAGATATAGGATTAGGGGTTACTTATACTATATTCATAATGGTAGTGTTGGGTAATTATTTAGAAATCATAATAGATCTAATTGTTGTGATGATTAGAGTCTATCAAATTAATGGCTTGATGTTTCAGTGTTTAGCGAGAATTTCTAGGATTTATAATTTTCTTCCTAGAGCACCTCCTCAAGATTAACATGGGGGCTTAAAAAGGAGCCTCGAAATAGTAGTAGTAAAATTGAGAATGACAAACTTTTGTTAATTATGTTGTTGTCAATTTATCTAAACTATTGAGAAAGATGTATGTAATTCATACAAGAAAAACTATTGTACACTTGAGAAAAATACCAAAAAAATATTTTCGTTCATTTTGTGTAAGAAACTCCTATTTGCTTCTAATTATTCTTGGAGGCCAAGCCCTTCTTTCATAAACAAGAAAAAGCTAAAGAACACTAAAACTGTTAGGCACTCACAAAATGTTGTAGGAAAAGGTTGAGTTGCTTGTAGGGGTGCGGGACTTTTGCAAGTGCTTGCACAGAGGGATTGCGAATAAGACTATGTTTATTGTAACTCTTTCATTGTGTTTTTGTTTCAATTCCATTTACAACACTATGTTGGTTACAACATGATGCACAAAATGAGATCCATGCTACATATATTATAAAGGCATATAGTTGTACTGGCAAGTTGTGCGTAAAAAGGTCCTATCAAGTTGCATATAAACTTGGTATATCTTTTTTACTGGAGTTGCTACACTAGAATAAGGAAGTACAATTAAACTAGAGCAAGATTTATGACAGCCACTACGGGAAATAGAAACATTGCCGAGTGCCAGGGGCACTCGACGAAGGGCTAAAAACACTCGGTGAACCGTTTGCCGAGTGTAACACTCGGCAAACGGCACACGGGGAATTCTGAGTCGGCAAACAACGATTTGCCGAGTGTTTTGTATCGCGCACTCGGCAAAGACTTTGCCGAGTGGCCACAAAACACTCGGCAACATTTTTTGCGAAAAATTAAAAAAAATAACCTCCGGCGGCCAGCCACCACCACCGGCCGGCCGCTACACACCGCCGCCGCCTCGACCCGCCGCCTCGACCCGCCCCGACCCGCCGCCCCCCGCCGCGGGCCAGATCCGAAGCCGCCGCCCCGGTCGCCAGATCCGAAGCCGCCGCCCCGGTCGCCAGATCCCGCTGCCGCCGCCTCGACCCGCCGCCGCCTCGACCCGCAGCCGCCGCCGCCTCGACCCGCCACGACCCGCCGCCCCCCGCCGCGGGCCAGATCCGAAGCCGCCGCCCCGGTCGCCAGATCCCGCCGCCGCCCCGCGGCCAGATCCGCCGCCGCCGCCCCACCCGCCACGACCCGCCGCCGCCCCGCGGCCAGATCCGCCGCCGCCCCCCGCCGGGGGAGAGGGAGGGGAGGGGGCCGGGGGGGCGCGCGTGCGGCGGCGGGCCGGGGGGAGGGGGCGCGTGCGGCGGCGGCGGGCCGGGGGGGGCGCGTGCGGCGGCGGTGGCTGCAGGAGGTGGTAGGCGGCGGCTGCAGGAGGTGGAGGAGGTGCCGGCGGGGTGGGGAAGAGAGGGAGGAAGAGAGGGGGGCGGCCGGTAGATCTGCGCGGGGGGCCGGCCGGGGGGGAGGGGGGTGATATTTTGAGGCGTCCGGGGTGGGGCCCTCTGGTTTGCCGAGTGTCCTAAGGTAAACGATTTATTTGCCGAGTGTCCCACTTAGGACACTCGGCAAACTTTTTTTGAAAAAAAATTAAAAAATATCCAACAGTTTCAAAAAAAATATCAAATTTTCACACGCCCTAATATATATTCTCTATTGATTATAAAAAAAGTTTTGTAGTCAAATCAAACTCGACCGTCACTTCGACTCTAAATCTTATCGAATCCTCTCAAAGTTACTATTCTTCTTCTGAGATGCTTCGGTTTGTAATCATCGTACATGATGAAATGTGCCAAATCTTCTCAATTTTTTTCCACAGCCTCCACGTATTATATCATCACATCATGACAAATCTTAAGATTTTCAGACTTTGATTGTTTTTTTTACAATTTAAAAATACTACTGCCACACGTTCATGGTCGTGTTTCCTGAATAAGATGTTCGAAATTTCTTTTCATTTCATGGGTCAGGTCTCAAATTGGTCCAAATAACATGAATATCATTTTTCTACTCATTTTATTCCATAATTTGAATCACTTGCACTTCAAATTTGACTTATACCAAAAATTCCCTTGAAATGCAATTAATTAATTAAATATAGCAAATAAATTCAAAAATATACCAAATTTTAACATGGAGTACCACATGTTGTATGTGGGGAGTAGAAAAAATTTCATGGTGAAAAGAGAAAAAAAATTATTTTTTTGCCGAGTGTCAAAAAAAACACTAGGCAAACCCCCCTCTTTGCCGAGTGTCTTTTTTGACACTCGGCAAACCCCCCTCTTTGCCGAGTGTTTTTTATTTGACACTCGGCAAAGCCCCGATTTGCCGAGTGTTTTTTTTTTTGCCGAGTGTTTTTGGCTTGGCACTCGGCGAAGAGCTTGTTTGCCGAGTGTCCGAAAAAAAACACTCGGCAAAAATAAAACACTCAGCAAATTTAAGGTTTCCCGTAGTGAGCATTTTATACAGACTGCTAGAAAACTAGAGTACACACTGAGTAACAACTCCAAATGAAGTAGCAAGTTAAATGAATGTCCAGCCCCAAGGATCATTAGTGCCTCAAAACTCCAACCCTCGGGCCAGGCACTTCCCATGGTTTACCCGCTAAGGCCTTGATGAAGCTGCGTGATTGCCCCCTTCAATGAGGGGCTACTTGTTAAAATCTGATACAATTTGTTATACGCAGCAGCAGCTAATTTTAAAAGGATATTGCGAGAACAAAACAAGCTTTCATGTTATAGAGTTGTCGACACAATAAACTATTAGGTCTGGAATCAACTATTATAACACTAACACTTCAACAAATGGAGTCTCCACATTTGTCCTTAGTGATTATGCCCAGGCGGCCAAATTCAACTTTAACCTGGCTCGTCTAATTTTTTCTTGAGTTGGTTGTTTGGGCTTCCTCAACAAGTTACTACCTTTGCTACAAAACAATGCTTCCAAGCACAAAACACAAATACATTCAAACCAAGTCATTGTTAGCCTACAAGTGACTTTGAAACGACCGGTGTGACTCCTCAAGAGCCCATCCTAAGAGGGGCTGAATTAAGACACTTAAAAATTACTTACCTCCAAAAAACAGCACAACATAAACTTGTTTTATCTAAATATGTTGCACGTTTATCTAGTGTGGTTACTCTATGGCTCAAAAAAATTGCAACCTATAAATGATCCTACCAAACTACTCGAGGATTGTTAAGGCACAAAGGTAGATTGAAAAACTTAAATACAGAAATATAAACAAGACCACCTCTAGTCCATGCTGGAATAGCCACCGAGGCTATGACTCTTGGTTAGTGCAAGTCCTGGATCTTTTTGATCTACCAACGTATCAAGCCGGATGACCCACTCAGAGCAAGGCCGAGCCTCACCATAGGCCTCTTTTGCTATCACTTGCCATCATCATCATTTTAGAGCTTGAGCCACCAAGCAGGCAAGGGTCTCCACGTCTTTGTACAAGCTTCTTTTCGCCATTGTACACCAAGCCAGAGGGTAGGCAAGTTTGAGCCAGCAAGGCACAAAGGTCCCAAGGCACCAGCTACACGGCAGAGCAAGCATGGATCATTCATTGATCCAGCTTTATGAAGCAATACCTAACAATCACACTCGCTAGGCCTAAAACTAGCACACACACCCCTCTCTAATCATATGTTAAGTGTCTTGGATGATCATTTGTAACACTTCAGTGGCTTCGTAGTCTTCTCAAGAGTATATGATCTTCTCTCAACTCCAGCGCCATTAACCACACT
Source organism: Setaria viridis (assembly GCF_005286985.2). Lineage (NCBI taxonomy): Eukaryota > Viridiplantae > Streptophyta > Magnoliopsida > Poales > Poaceae > Setaria > Setaria viridis. Next base: position 40,292,161 of record NC_048270.2, read on the forward strand.
CAAATGACCAAGTGCACACCAAACTAGTCCACGCTCCAACAGCTCAAATTTGAGAAAATTTCTTATTTAACACCAAAAGAAAACTCAGTTCCTTCCTTGGCCTTGAAAAGTTTTATCTCCCTTATCTAACATGAGTTCTAACGGTCATTCCTTATTTGACATTTCCACCACTTCTGTAAGTTAAATTGGGTGAAACGATCTCCAAATCACTTCCAAAATTCATGAAACTTTTTCTAGTGATAGAACAAATGGACACAAAGCCATTTTAAAAAAAACACGCATGCACCTTTACAATTTTCAAATTAAAATTCATCAAAGTAGACTACTTTCAAAACTTACCAGGATTTTTATAACACCAAAATAATTTCCAAAAGTTTATGGGAACATATTTAATATTCCTCACATAGGATGTAGTAATTTATAAAACTATTTAACATCATAAGTTACATAGAGAATTATGAAGTTCTTCTAAAATTTTCTAAATTTCCAATTCTTCATGATTCTCTATGTAACTTTTGCTTGGAAATAATTTTGTAAGTTAGCATCCATGTGAGGAATATTAGTTGTTTTTGCATTTTTTAAAAAAAGTATTTTCGTACCATAAAATTTTTGACAGTATGCTTTGGCGATACTTAGTAGTGTGTACACTAGAACACCTAACATGGGAAATCATCTAATATATCAATATGAACTCGAAAGCTCCGGTTGTGACACCATGTTGGGTTGCATGTACCGAATTGGAGTGAGCTACACCTTTTTTATTTAATTAAGCCAACAGGATTGAAACTCAAGACCTGTAGCCCCAATACCATACTGATTTGTATTAGCGAACCATTTAAATCTAAAATAGTAAGATCTTAAACCGATGGGGAAAGGTAGGTAATTCACTTATATTTCAACAATAATCGAGTAAATTTTGGTTTTGGACATTTGTATATACGTTCTAGATTGGAGACAATTTATGGTTCCAAATAATAGTATTGTGCTTTTTTATAAGGGAAGTTTTATTTTTCCAAGGTTTTTACATTGAAGTGATATGAGCTCTTCAAAAAATATTCCTGGCCTCTGCATAATAATACTGGGAATTGGATAAACCTATATGTGAGTATAATTTTGGCAGCATGAGATTATTTTCTTGTCACATTTGCACCGGTTTTAGAGCGGGTACGCTCCATGGTTTACAAGAATAGTATTGGTAAAATTTCGCCTTTGAGAGTAGTGCTTACTATACATGTTCACCAACTTCTCCTCAAAAAATACATATTCATCAACACAGATAATTTATTGTTTGTTGCAAAAAATATATATAATTATTGTTAGGACCGCATTCATGTAGTTTGTTATACTGTTGATTAATTGGTGGTAACCCTTATGATTGATTGACCCATCTGAGCAGGCAATGGATGTGCAGTGAAGTTGTGAATGTTCGTGCTTGATCTGAACTCTCCGCAACGCGTGTATTCCAACACCTGCAACGGCGGGAGATCTTTGCTTGTGGGACCTTGTAGTGAAGAAGACCGCACAGAACGAGAAGATGGAGTTGGTGGTAGGTGCTTCGGATGCAACCATGAAATCTCTCCTGGGCAAGCTCGGTGGCCTTCTCGCCCAGGAGTATACTCTGATCAGGGGGGTTCGCGGTGACATCCAGTACATCAACGATGAGCTCACCAGCATGCAGGCCTTCCTCCGCGACCTCAGCTCTGCCCCGGAGGAGCAGGGCCATCGGATGAAGGATTGGATGAAGCAGATCCGTGACATGGCCTACGACTGCGAGGACTGCATAGATGACTTTGCCCATCGTCTCCCTAATGACTCCATCAGTGATGTCAGATGCTCCTTCCTAGTCGGAATAATTTATGATGTCTGGACATGGTGGCCTCGTCATGAAATTGCTTCCAACATTGCTGACCTCAAGATCCGGGCACAACATATTGCGGAAAGACGCGGTAGATATGGAGTGGACAACCCAAGAAACCGCAATGGCAACAGTTCTGGAGCCCGTGCCGCTACATATGACATTGCGGAGCATCAGGTCGCCAGCCGTCAGCTCATCGGTATGAAGGAGCAGCCTGTGGGTGTGACGGCTGACATGGAGAAGCTTGAAAAGTGGGTAGACAGACCTGATGAGGATCATGGTGTTCTGTCCATAATCGGATTCGGCGGTGTGGGGAAGACCACCATTGCCATAGCATTGTACCGGAAAGTCAGTAATAAATTTGACTGCCGTGCTTGGGTTAATGTGTCCCAGAACTACGACAAAGAGGCAGTCCTAAGGAGTATTCTGAAACAAGTCATGCCACAAGACAAAGATCAGATTTCTCGGGAAAAAAATTTCCAAGACGGAGATCAGGAGGCAGTCCAAAGCACAGGGCAGGGAAGCTCGGAGAAGAAGCACCTAGCAGCACACGTTATGAACACATTAAAGCGAGCTGTGCCATTCGTGAGAGGGCACAAACAGCAAGGCAATGATGGGAGCTCTGATGAAAAGCAGATGAAGACTGAAACAATGTACGGTGATGAACTCGTCAACGAAGTGAAAGAGCACCTGAAGGAAAAGAGGTACATTTAAAAGATTATTTCTTGTTTATTGTTTATTGATTACTAGATCTGTTAACTGGTTTAGTCAACGTCAGCTAGAGGGAATTAACACAAAATTTATGAAATCATTGAAAGATCAACACTAAACATCGATCAGTTAACTAATGGCCAGACACTTTGCTATCTTGTTAGAATTTATAGTATTTCTCGTAAGGCTAATCTCAATGGGAGTGTCATGGAAGTTTCATGGGCATTAAATCCCATGCCACATCAGCAAAACTGCTGACTTGGCAGGTTAATTATGAGGAGAGAGGAGAGGGGAGTTTCATCCTATGAAACCCACCTGAAACAGTTACCAATGCAAGTACCATCAAACTCAATGAAACATACATTGAGCATGTTATGGTTTCATAACATGACACATTTGATCATAACATCATGCAAGAATTAAATGATGCAAGCTATCTAGGAAATTGTGCACTGAGAATGACAGTTTCATTGTATTGAAAAGCTAACATGGCACCCTTGGTAATAGTGTGATGAAACCATACATTGTGACTGGCCTAACACGAACAGCAGCCTTAAGGAAAATTGTCATCCAATGGTAATATTTTGGCAGGGCCCACTGAACTAATGGCCTGATGCTTTGCTATCTCGTTAGAACTTATAGTATTTCTCTCCTTCCCTACCGCGTCTCGTCGAGGATTAATGTGGAGGAAAAAAATCTAAGAGCCTCCAATGGATAATACCCAAATAACCTTGTAGGCCATGCAAGCTTGAAACAGCTGTGGGAAGACTGGCCCATGGTGGTGGCACTAAGGTGGTGGCAGCTTGGCATAGGAGCCGGTGACAAGGAATGGTGACTACAGAGGTAGGGCAAGAGAGAAAGAGACACCTATAAATCTCTTCTTAGTGATTTCTGTACAATCTATGAAATAAGCAATAAAACTAAGCAGCTACGTAGACAGACAGTCGCGAACAAGATAGATGAAATGTTCTTCCCAAGGATCTAGGTTCACTTACATACACTCTCACTACACAAATGGATATGCTCTAAGTGTTGTGCAGTAGCTATGACAGGTCCATAGACCTGGGGTCCCAACGGGACTAATTTCCCACAACACTTGGCCCAACAAAGGGCACAGCAACAACGAGTACTTGGGCCGGCCCAGCCGCACACGGCAAGGCCGAGACCATGATCCAGTCTGACCCCGACTAAGTACCCCCGACCAAGTACTCCCGACCGAGCTCTCACGGTTGAGTGTTCCCGACCAGGGATCCGCCGTACCACCTGCATCTACCTTCCGACTGGCTGGGACGGACCGACTGGGACTCCAGACCAGGTAAGGTCACCCGGAGTAGGCCCAGGGAGCAAGCAGGATGGATAACGAGGCAGCTCCCAGGTCAGCCGGCCATACTTAGGGCCGTACCATGCCACGCCCTGTGCACGTATGCACAGCGGCGCCGTAAACCTACCCGCTACAGCGTAGTGGGCTGACGAGGAGAACAGAGAACGAGGATGGAGGCCATATAGTATCCACCCGAATAGGATTAGACAAGACTAGGCAGCGTCCGTACACTCACTATTTTATTCTCGCCTGACCTGTAAGGGTCATCCCCTTGTACTATAAAAGGGCAGGGACCCCTGCTTTCACACATGGACCACGCTATCTGTTGCATCTCACGCGCGCACGCACCGTTAAGCTCTTTCACACACACCCTCACACACTTAGAGCACGCTTGAGCTCCTGCCACTCTCCTCCAACGAGAGAAGAACAAGGCCAGAACTTAGGCACCCCATCTCTTCCTCCTCTCGTTTGTACCCTCACTGCAAACTTTGAGCACCTAGGATCAGGAATAAAGTCAACGACCGACCCCCAACTGGATGTAGGGCACATTTCTCGAACCAGTATAAATCCTTTGTCATTGTCTGCTAGGCCATATCCGATTAACGCGCAGCAAAACTACAAATAATTACTTATCCTCTAGATTCCGCACCAACAGGCTACGTACTAGCTCTGCCTTTTCCCACTCTCCTACTATTTTTTTAAGAAACAGGAGGGAAAGAATCCCCTACGGATTATATATATATATAAAAAGAAAAAGAAAAGCGTACAATTTACAGAGTTGAAACTAAGAAAGAAATAAAGAAAATTGAAATAATTACACAAATTTCTCTAGCCATGAACTCATTTGGGGTGTCCAAGCTCCTTTTACTCGAAGAATAACCTGAGCAAAGATAAATCTAAAATTATATAAACAAGCTTGCACTGATGGAGTAATCCCCTTGAAAATCCAGTCATTTCAGGCCAACCAGATACACCAGCTCATAATGATTATTATTTCTATGAAGTAAGGGACATGCAATTGGTATTTGAAGCTTTCTAGAACATCATATGGGTCTGCCGAGAGATCAGAAAATAAGCCAATATGAATCCAACACTCTTGTGCAAATGAGCAGCCAATTAACAAGTGAAATAAAGTTTCTTCAATGCATTGGGAGCAGAGAACACAATCATATGATGGGAGGAACAAATTTTTCCTTCTCAGAATATTTCTTGTACTAAGCCTGTCTTTGAGGACCAACCAGAAGAAAACTCTATGTCTGTTTTGGCACCTTGATTTCCAAAGCCATCAAAAAATTGGATGAACCTAAGTGTAGCCAGTGAGATTCTTATATGCTTTTGAGGAGGATAACATTGGAGTTCCCCAAATATAAGACCAGATATCAGAGTCAGTGTTGAGGACCAAGCCTTCCAAAGCACTTGCCAGATCCATCAAATGCTCAAAGGCTTACGTTGAAACTGGTAGATTAAATTACTGTTCAATGTCAACCACTTCTCTGGCATGTTGAACTGAGATGAAAGGTTTTTTTGTGAAAGAATACAAATGGGGGTAAGATTGAGCTGGAATATGATCTTCCAAAATATCCTCCCATAAAGATCAGGTTTTTCCATCATTGATATTGACAACTGATATGCACTTAAACTTGTCCAATAATTTCAATGCATCCCTCCACCAGAATAATGTTTCTCCCGTACCAAGTGAACCCAAGGAATGCCAAGACTAATAAAAAATTTGTGCCAGAATTTAAGGATCAAAGCTTCATTCTGAATGCTGATGTTCAAGACTCCTAACCCCCCTTGCTTCTTAGGGACACACCATTTCCTAGGCTACTTTTGGTGGTGACTTCTTATTGATGTCTGAGCCTCTCCATAAACAATGCTTTCTGTACTTGTCCATTTTCTTGTATATCGATTTTGGGAGTGAGATAGGTGCACATATGGAACATTGGTAAAGCTGTAAAAACTGAATTTGTGAGCTGTAATCTTCCAGCTTGAGAGAGGAAAGATGATGTGCAAACTAGCCTTCTTTCACATTTGGAGACCATAGGAAGAAACTCTTCAACTTTTGGTTTTGTGAGACCCAAAGGCAAACCCACATAAGTGAAAGGTAAGTTTCCTTTGGAGAAGCTAGAAAACTGAGACAAGAATTGAAGCCTTTCATCTAAAATATTAATGGGCACCATCATGGATTTAGAATAATTGACTATTAGGCTTGTAGATATTGCAAATGCTTTGAAGATATATTTAAGAGTTTGGAGCTGAGTTGTACATGCTTCCATGATGATTATGGTGTCATCAGCATATTGAAGGATAGGAAATCTTGACTATGAAGCATAGGAATAGGTAATGACAGCACGCTTTGGCTCTTGGCATCACTTATAATGGATTGTAGAAGATCTGCTGCCAGGATAAAAAGCAAAGGGGAAAGGGGATCTCCTTCTCTCAACCCCCCCCCCCCCTTTACAATGAAAAGTTTTTCCAGGGACTCCATTTAGCAGAACTAAGGAAGTACCTAAGTTAAAAATCTGTTGCATCCAGCTTAACCAAACAGACTCAAAACCTTTATGTTTCATAATAGTCAACATTGCTCCATGCTCAACTCTATCAGAAGCTTTTTTTCAAAATCTAATTTGAGGATGACTATCTCCTTTTTGGATTTATGGCACAAATGCAAGTATTCAAAAGCCCAGGCCAAGCAATCCTAAATAGTTCTAGTTTTGATGAAACCATATTGATTTTTGTGGATTAGGTCCATGATTACCTTTTGCAACTTGTTGGCCAGCAATTTTGTTAGAAGCTTCATTGAGGTATTTAGAAGAGAAATAGGCCTGAAGTCTGTTACTTAACAAGCCCCATCCACTTTAGGTAATAGTGTGATAAATGAACCATTGATACTTTGTAAGCAAACATTTCCTGAATGAAAGGCTAAGCATAGATCATAAAAATCATATTTGATGATTGGCCAACATTTTTTGATAAAATCAGTACTGAAACCATCTGGTCCAAGGGCTTTGTCAGATGGCAAGTTTTGAATGACAGCATCAATTTCAGTAGTAGTGAGAGGTTCCTCCAAACACTAAAGAGTGGTAGCTGCTTGAAACAGTTGGTAGGTTAAAACCATGGGTTGAGGATCATATGTTCCCAGTCTATCTTTGTAAGCTTCCCAAAGAATCTTTTCTTTTGATAGATGCTGAGTATGAAGAATGCTCGATTGTCCTCTAAAGAAGTGATAAAATTTCTTATGTTCTTGATAGTTGCATTGGTATGGAAAAATTTTGTTCCCTCATCCCCAAATTTAACCCATTTAATGTTGCCTCGCTGTTCCCAATAAATCTTCTACTGGTGCAACAGAGATACCAATTTTTCAGATAGGACTGATTGAAGTTCCATTTTGCAATTGTTAAGTCTCTATACTCTTCAACCAACTCTAAAAAAGTAATAATGAGCTTAACATTAGAGATGTTTGTTTTAAGGTTAGAAAGATGTTTCTGCCATGCTCTTAGCACCCTTCTCAAGTTTTTACATTTTATAGTGATTATTTTGGCTTTATCTGTGTGATGAACTAGAATGGACCATTCATGAGTAACCACATTCATGAACTGTTCATACGCCATCCAAAAATTTTCAAATCTGAAAATGCTACCCTTGGGTATGTTAGTACCAATGCTTATAATACAAGGTGAGTGATCAGATGTTTCCATAGGCAAAGGGTAAGTTGTAGTGTGTGGGTATGCTGATGTCCAAGAATTTGAAGTGAAGAACCAATCCAATCTTTCTAGCAAAGGGATCTGTTGTTTATTTGTCCAAGTGAACTGTTTTAACTGTAAAGGGATTTTGACCAGCCCTAAAGCACTGATAGCTTCATTAAATATGAACATCTCATTATAATTACCACCTGGTCTATTTCTGTTTGATGGATGCCTCATTAAGTTAAAATCACCTAGGACAATCCAGTCTACCTCTTCTAGCATCCTGATATGTTTGAACCATTGCACAAAGGCTCTTTTCCTTTCAAAGGTACAAGGACCATATTCGTAAGTACCTAGCTAGCGCCATTTAACTTTGAAGAAAACTAGACAGAAATGGCAAAGTTGTTACTAAAAATAAGTTGCCCCTAAAAAACAACTGATTTCCAAAGGTTTGCTATGCCACTAGAGGCTCCCTGAGAGGGCAGATACTCAAACTGATCAAAAGATAGAGGGCAAAAATTCCTGACAAAATGAGAATCTAGGTGCTCTCTCTTGGTTTCTTGTAAACATAATATGTCACATTGGCTTTCAACAATTTTATCCCTAACTAAATTCTATTTTTTATCTGAATTAATGCCCCTTGCATTCCAACACAAAATTTTCCAAATTCTATGACCATTCATGGAAGAAACACAGAACATATCTGATTTGAAACATACAGTGACAAGCACTAATGTCATTACACCAAGTTACTATAAGGAAGTTATGTCATAGAGTTCCCATCAAAAGTACACATATATCAATAACAAAATAAGATAACCAGGGGCTTGTTACTATATAAAAGTACTTGATCAACAAAATAAAGATCTCAGCCAGGAGACCAGCCCTATTGCTTCTTAGGCTTCTTTTTGGAGATCTTTTGGGCTTCAGTGTCATCTTTGAGTTGATCAGGCTTCTTCTTAGTTAGCTTCCTGCCACCAGGGGGAGCTAGAGACTTCTTCTTGTTCAGAGCTATTAAGGTTAGCTTTTCTAGGTCCACTTTACAGAAAGATTCCCCCAGATTGTGAATGACAGAAGGGGTGAGTGTTGGTGGTTTGATGGAGCAGCCAATGCAGTCCTTATTTTTGCAACTTGAAATCTTGAACCTTGATTCTAAGACTTACATCTCTTACTTCTCCTCAACTCATCTTCAGATATAGGCTTGTCTACCATTTGTAAATTGGCTGCTTACTGCAAAAGAGAATTGGACCAAGGACCAAGTGAAGAGGAAACTTTATTCAACATGGATCCCAAAGGAGTCCCAGGAGATTGCACTTTGATAGGTGTGGTGTCTGAAGGATTGATAGCTAACCCAGGAGAATTCATAGGGGTTACAACAGGCTGCATAGAGGAGCTAGCAATATCAGCCAGAGGTGTACCTTCAAAAACTTTGCCTTCACTTTTATAAGAAAAAACTGCTAGGAGCTGATGAGAATCTAAACCAACAGATTGCATGGGGAAAGGGCACTTATCAGGTAGGCCAAAACTGACTGCATCTGATTCTGTCTGAAAAAACTGCATAGCTAAGGAGGTAAGGAAGCTCTTTACCCAAACAAAACTAAGAGGATTGAGCAACTATGTTGTGAAAAAATCAGACTAGAGGAGAGGTATATCTACCCTTTGAGTTGACATGTTTGGAAAAAAAATTGTGCCCACTGCCTCACTGCCTCAGGGTTAGATTTATAAGGTGCAAAAGACTGTAGAAGGCTTTTAGATGCAAAAACTAGGTCTTGAGCAGGTTGTAAGAGATCCACAAACCCAAGCTGCATATTATCATTGTCAGAACCACTTTGATGCTGAGCTTCATTGGAATTATTGCCCCCTCCCCATCAACTCATGTTCTTAAATTTCATCCTGTACAAAATGTAGAGGATGCCCATTGTTCTGAGGAATAAACACTTCCACCTGGATATCCTATGCCCCGAAATTCAGATTTGGGACATTGTCATTTGAGCTATCTGAAGAATCAGTAGCATCTATAATTTGAGGAGGATGCAAAGGATCCTCTGCTTCCAGATCTTCAGTAGCTTGAATTAAGTCATCAATGCCTCCCATATAATCATCAAGAGGCATATTTAAGTCAATATCAAGAGCATTGCCATTGACAGCCAGATCATTCATCTTGAGGAAGTCATTCACAGGAGCTTGAGCATGAGGTTGAGGTTCTTGCTCATTTGGTTGAGGCCCTTGAGGGTTCACTGGAGGCCCAATAAAAGGAGCATCAGGTTGAGCTTCAGACCCATCTAGCCAAAGGCCCCATTGGGGTGCAGGCCTAGGTTTAGCATTCAAATGCTTATTAGGAGCTTCATTAGGGAGTGCAGCATTGGCAGGCTGTCCATAACCAAAAAAAATCAAACAAATTAGGTTCCACATCCTCAGACGGTTGATCTTCATCAACAGGGGCACCACCTAATATTTTATATTGCAGGATTTCACACTAAGTTGTCCATGAATCACCTTCAAAATCTTCCCCCTCTGAACATACAATAAACCAGGGAACCTCAGAAAAATCCACTACTTGGGCTTTCACCACTATTCGGGCCAGGTTATGTGGATCTTCTTCCCAAACTAGGAGTTTACCGAATGCAAAAATTATTTTCTCAATGTCAGCTCTAGACCAAAAATCAACATTAAAGCCAAGCAACATCAACCAGACTTCACAGTTCATAGTGATGGTTTTGTTGTTCCAACCACTATTATGCTCAGTAAAAGAAATTCTATATTGACCATAATCATGTGGACTTCCCCAGTCAACAAATCTCTGTCATGCACAAAGTTGAACCGCACATATGCCTGACCATAGGGGCAAGGTTGGATGGATGGAACCCCACTCTATGTTGATTGCGAAGGAAATCATCAACCAAGTCTCTGATGGATTGAAAAGATACCTGCTGCTGGGGTAGTGGATCAATGCTAACGATTGCGACATCACAGTTGCGACGACAAGGACCCCCAAGAACCACCAATGCCATGGGCTTCCGGAATCCAACAAGTCCGCGATGAGATCCTCTTGGCAAGAAAGGAGGGTGTAGGCCATGAGTGCTTCTTGATAATCTATCAGATGTTGCTCAAAGACATTGGGATTTTCTGAAGCCAAAAGCGAGGGGGTTGGTGGATTGGAAGAGACGAGAGGTGGAGCTCAGAAGGTTGGGGCTCTGAGGATTGGACTGCAAGTAAAGCAGGAGAGACACGAGGGGGGGATGCGGAGCACTTGGTGGAAATGGCGGCGACAATGGCTCCGATGCTAGCTGGGGAGAAGAAGCAGTGAGCTCTCTGGAGTGAACAGAACCTTTCCAAGTTATTGTAATTGGTGGATCAGAGATATTGATACCTAGAACTTGATGACCCAGCTCTTGGAGTGAACTGTAAAATGGGGTTTAGCATGTACTAGGCCCACCTTTCATGGACACTGCGTTAGCAAACTAGGTGTTGACTTTGAGGTTGGACCAGTGTGCTGGCTGAAATGCAGTTGAGAAACTCCTGTCATTGGAGAGGTCTGGGAACCGACAGGAAACGACAATGGGCCGCAATGTGACCCAGCTGGAAGCACAGAGAGCATCTAACAGGCCGAGTGCAGCTGGGCCGAGAGTGGGCAAAGGATAATCAACGCGTGCAAGGGGAAAGGCCTTCAGAAGGAGAAACTGCTGCAAGGATAATCAACTATCTTGCTCATGCAGACTATGATGATCTGATGACGGCAATGATTTAGATTTTCACTGCGGCTACCATTAACACCACTTAAGTTCATATGACAATGCAAACATGTGAAATAAGAACACACTGATATAGAGCTTAATAGAATCAATGATCATAATCATAAGTGTAGCAGTAAAATCCCAGGGATGAACAGAGACTTTACCCCCCCCCCCCCCCGATCATACGCATATCGAAACAAATCCAGGATGTGCAGAATTTTCAGAACGTCATCACCAAAGATGGAGGCAAGGGGGAAGTTAGAACCCCCAGGATCGATTGGCCCAAAGCCTTATGCCAATCAGCACAAGGTGGTTATCCACCTTGCCAAACTTGCTGACATTTGTCCTCGTGATGATCCAATCTATTATCTGCTTCCTAGTTGGCAGCAGTAGTATTGCAAAATTGCAAACCCTCTTTCCATAGACAGCCAAGATACATGCTATGCAAATCTATGTTGATCAGGACTTCATGTGGACGAATTGCTTCCTAAACACAAGATATATGTCAAGGGCTTTCATCTTTGGGTTTGGGTACTTGAATCGGGATTTGGGTTTGCCAACCAACCGGGACTTGGGACAATTGGCCTGACCCCTATATGGGTCTTCTTGTGCTCATCTTCCTCATGTAGGCTCCTAGAAATGTTCCAAGTGCAGGCCCAAATCAAGCTTTGTACAAAAACTGCCAATATATGTTGTATTTTAGGCGCCAAGTGGCATGATAGTATATGGATTAGTCCAAAAATACCGCTATTACTAAAAGTTTCCCTTATCAAAAGTTCCCCTTATTAATGAGGGGCAACAACACTTCGCCCACCAGTTTTCTGATTTTTGTTCTTTCTTTTTTCTTTCAAAGGCAAACTCTGGAAAATCTTTCTGTTGTAGTTCCCTATTGCGGCCAATGTGCATGATCTCTTCAGGACCAATATAATTCACATTGCTCCTCAAGCTTCTCCATCTTATGTTTCAGTATCTTTTCATGACCTTTGTTATTATGTGCATTCAACTTCCATTTTCCGCAATCCTATAGGGCTCACTTTGTGCATTTTATTCTCTTCATGAGGTCTCCCCAAAAAAAAAATTCTACTCCAGTCCCAAAAGTCAGCTGCCACCTCTCGTATGGCATCACCCATGTTCCCTAACCTATCCTCCATCATCAACTTCCATGCATTATCCACAATTTTTCCACAGTTCTCGTGTACCCAGCCTACCTACAAGCGGAAGGATAGCCTCCCTTGAAAGTGTCTCATCTCTTCTACCACATTTATAACCAGGATAATTGATTAAATTGTCTATGATCTGTGTGCCTCGAGTCACCGTTGACCACTCGGAAATCGGACCTCCATGTAGAATGAAAAATGGCTCGATATCCAGCTGCTCGCATATGTAGTGATCACTCAAATGGCTATTAGGATTCGTGAAACATATGAGAGACAAAGGATATGATTGGATAACTGGAATTCAAATATATCCAGTTAGAACTGAAAGATGAACTGAGCTAGATATTGAAGATTAGCTCAAAGAGGAACATCTCGATCTCGGACTGAGTTTAAACCCAACCTGAGTGAGGAAGTTCAGACTCAGCAGGATTAGAGAATAGAGATAGCATTGGAAAATGTACAAGGACTTGTCGTTTTACTCTGAACAGAGTTTAAGTTGAGCAAACAGATTTAAGAATAATGGTTTAAATTATGAACTGAGTTCAAACTTAACTGGCACAAATCAAGGAACCTCAAACAAGAATACGAGCGTTGAAAACATTTTAAAACACAAAATAGTTTTCCCATTTTGAAGTTAGTATAAGAAAGAAAGAGTTGATAAAGTTTTAAAATGGTTACAAGCAATTTAATAAAAAATCTCTAAATTTTGAGATTTTTTAAATTCTGAAAATACGGTGTTTTACGAAAAAGATCCTCGCAGAAAAGATAAACTTGATTTGTTTTACTGTCTCATCTCTAATATATATGTTCTCCTCTTTTCTTGACAGCTACCTGCTCTTAATTGATGACATATGGTCTGCAAAAACATGGGGGGATATCAGAAATTGTTTGCCTGTAGAGAACAAAAAATGCAGTAGAATAATAGTGACTTCAAGATTTCAAGCTGTTGGTGCAGCATGCTCACCAAGTGGCACAAATAATCTTCTGCATACAGTTGATTTTCTTAGTGCTGTTGAGTCCAAGAATTTGTTCAAGCGAAGTGTCTATGAATCCAAAAGCAGCAAAGATAGTGAAAAGGTACAGGATAAAGTCCCAGAGGAGATATTGAAAATATGTGGAGGGCTGCCATTGGCCATAGTCAGCATGGCTGGTCTTGTAGCCTGCAACTCAAGCAAGGCCATTAGTCACTGGGATAAAGTTTGCAAATCAATATTTCCAGAGAGTGTGACTGCTCTCTCCTTGGATGGGGTTACAAGGATACTTGATTTCTGTTACAACGATTTGCCGGGAGATCTTAAGACCTGTGCACTGTACTTGAGCATGTTTCCAAAAGGTTCCAAAATTAGTATGAAGCGTTTGACTCGGCGATTGACAGCTGAAGGTTTTGTTAGTGAGAAGCAAGGGCTCACGGAAGAGGAAGTTGCAGAGACATATTTTAATCAGCTCATGAGAAGGAAGCTAATACGTCCTGTGGAGCACAACAGCAATGGAAAAGTAAAAACATTTCAAGTTCATGACATGGTTCTTGAATACATCGTTTCCAAGTCAAGTGAAGAGAACTTTATTACTGTGGTTGGCGGCCACTGGATGATGCCACCACCCAGCAATAAAGTACGTCGACTCTCTATGCAAAGCAGTGGTTCCAAGCATGAAAATATGACAAAAAACATAAACTTGTCTCAAGTGCGGTCGGTGACTGTTTTTGGAAGCCTGAAGCAATTGCCTTTCCATTCATTCAATAATGGAATAATACAGGTGCTGGATCTTGAGGGCTGGAAGGGTTTGAAACAGAAACATTTGCATGACATATGCAAAATGCTTGTGTTGAAGTATTTGAGCCTCCGGCGAACGGAGATTGCAAAAATCCCCAAGAAGATTGGGAAATTGGAGTATCTTGAAGCCCTTGACATAAGGGAGACACGTGTTGAGCAGCTACCAAAATCTGTAGGCCAGCTAAAACGGATCAGTATTATACTTGGTGGGAATAAAAACCCACGGAAGGGCTTGAGGTTGCCTCAAGAAAAAAGTAAGGAATCGAAAAATGATACGTCCTCTCAAGAAAAAAGTAAGTCTTCTCAAGAAAAAAGTATGTTGATAAAAGAGAAAACCAAGGATGGAATGAAAGGACTTCGTGTGCTGTCAGGTATTGAGGTTGTAGGGGAATCAACAGCTATAGTAGGCCTTCATCAGTTGACAGGGCTAAGGAAGCTTGCCATTTACAAGCTTAACATACCAGAACACAGTGAAACGTTCAAAGAACTACACTCCTCTATTGAGTACCTTTGCAGCTGTGGCCTGCAGACTCTAGCAATCAATGATGAAGGTTCTCATTTTATCAACTCATTGGACTCTATGTCCACGCCTCCAAGATATCTCATTGCCCTTGAGCTGTCTGGCATGTTGAAAAATCCCCCACAGTGGATGGCCAAACTCAATACACTCAACAAGTTAACGCTATCTCTGACAGTTCTCCGGACTGATACATTCAAGCTCCTCCAGGACCTGCCATCACTGTTTTCTCTCACATTTTCACTTAGTGCAGCAAAGCAAAATCAGGACAAAATAAAGGACATCCTCCAGAAGAATAAATCAGATTCTGATGGGGAGATCTTTATTCCAGCAGGATTCCCGAGTCTTAAGCTGCTACGCTTCTTTGCACCCCTTGTGCCAAAGCTGGGATTTGGTGACAATGCAATACCAGCATTAGAGATGATTCAGGCGCGGTTTGAAGCCTTTGAAGGTTTATTTGGCATCGACACATTAGAAAACCTCCGGGAGGTGCACCTCAGAGTTAATGGCCTAGCGGCGGAATTAAAAGAAAGTGATGAAGCAGGAACACATGAAACAGTAGCCCCTGAAATAGAAGGAAGGAAGGAAGCCGCTGAAATCACCAGGTTCTTGGTCGAAGATTTGAGGAACTACACTACTGATAAGCTGAAGGTAATCGTTGACTATATCACCAATGCTTGAAATTGCAAAATAATTTGGTTGTTGTTTGTTAAATAAATAGGGATGGCGGGTATATCCATCCCATGGCACTGTGTATTTTTATTTCATTGTCACTTGATTAGTGTTTCGTTGTCATGTATGGCTGGAGCTGCTAGATACACCGTTTCAGTGTTTGTCGGGGTTGTAATAAAAGGGGATATTCCAAAGGAACTATTGTAATCTTTACATTGTGTTGTACACTATTTCCTATTGCTACTATTGAACCTGTAAGATTGTGTATAATGCGTGTGATGTATTGCTTGAGTCCCTTGGGCTAATTATATAGGAGTACATGGCTTGGAGGGCAAGTAGCCTCTCCTACAGATAAGGAAGGTTATCTCAGGATTGCAATCAATCCTAAACTAACCATATCAGGAGTTGCCTAATATACTCTAACATCCCCCCGCAGTCGCAACCATCGATGCGTCGCATATGTTGTGGCTGGAATGGTAGCTAAAGAAGCTTGTCAAGCAAATGGTAGCCCCTTAGTGCCGAAGTAGCCGATGTCGAGGTGGACGTGATTGAAGCCATGGAGGAGAGCGCGGGTTCGAAGCGTCAGCGAAGTCGCCCGAGTACACAAAAGCAGCAGCTTCTTGTCAATAGGTTCAGCAGGACGATGAGCCGAGCGCGATGGTAGATGGTGTAGCTAAAGAGCGTAACTGCATCTTCCTTCAGCAGCGTCGGTAGCGATGTCTGCGAGCGTGCGGCAATAGGCGCGGACTCAGACCGAGAGCTAGCGTGATGAGGACCAGCAGCATCAGTGGTGCCACCACCTGAAAAGGCGACGTCGCCGGCGAGGATGGCTGGATCACGAGCATTGCCGCAGCAGCCTGAAGGGTGCAACAACAACCTCATCTTCGGGAGTGTCGAGGATGAAGCGACGACGAACGGCAGGGCGACGCAACCCGATCTCTGATCGGGAAAAAGAAAAAAAAACAGCAGCAGCAAGACGAACCTTGGGGTACAATCTCGGATGCCCCTAGTAGTGCCCCATCCCCTCCCTTATCTCTTCCCCGGTCAACATGGACAAAGGGGAACAAAAATCAGGGACAGGAGGAACTAGCCATCCAGCGGCCGAGCAGCAGGGGGCATCAAGATGGGGCTAAGCCCCCATGGCACGGCAACCCGCCAACGAGGCGGAGGAGCAGCGCGATGGAGGGTGCAGGGTGGAGCGGGCAAGGCGAGGCACCACAACCTGACGACGATGACATCAGACGGCGTGGCCGAGCCGCTGCCCCGGCAGCTCCAACGATGGCCGTAGGCGGTGCGGTTGGACCGGCGAGGGAGAGGCGTTGCGCGGCCGTCAGATGCCCCCAGTGGCGCGGTGGTCGGCTCAGTGCCCCCACGGTTCTCCGCAACCACGCAGTCACGCTCAAGTGCAGCAGGATTGCGCTCAAGGGCAGCGGTGGTGGCGGCTCTGGAGTAGATGGGGGCGCAAGGCCAGACGCACGACAAGGGCGGCGAAGACAACAACCTGATGACGATGACATCAGACGGCATGGCCGAGCCGCTGCCCCAGCGGCTCCAACGATGGCCGTAGGCGGTGCGGCTGGACCGGCGAGGGAGAGGCATTGCACGGCCGTCAGACGCCCCCAGTGGCGCGGTGGTCGGCTCGATGCCCCCACGGTTCTCCGCAGCCACACACTCGCGCTCAAGTGCAGCAGGATTGCGCTCAAGGGCAGCGGTGGTGGCGGCTCTAGAGTAGATGGGGGCACAAGGCTAGACGCACGACAGGGGCGGCGAAGACAGCGACACTCACGACGGATCCTGGCAGTGATGGGAGAGGTAGGTCTTTCTGCTGCTGGTTGACCACGACGGCGCGGCGAATCAGAAGGATCAGCCACGCATCCTACAAGGGCACTGCCCCTGGTGGAGATCGATCTTCCCGGGAGCGGCGCGAGGGCAGCGGAAACTGAAGGCCTAGGGTTAAAACCTAGACTCGTGATACCATATATGATTGTGTATAATAGGTGGAATGTATTGCTTGAGCCCCTTGGACTGATTATATAAGAGTACATGGCTTGGAGGGCAAGTAGCCTCTCCTAGAGATAAAGAAAGGTTATCTCAAAATTACAATCAATCCTAAACTAACGATATCCGAAGTTGCCTAATATACTCTAACAGAACTGAGTATTAGACCTGGTTTGGTTCCATTTGCTTAAATTTAAGCAAGTGTCACATCAATATTTAGATACTAATTAGGAGTATTAAACGTAGACTATTTACAAAATCCATTATATAAGTGGAGGCTAAACGGCGAGACGAATCTATTAAGCCTAATTAGTCCATGATTTGACAATGTGTTGCTACAGTAAATATTTGCTAATGATGGATTAATTAGGCTTAATAGATTCGTCTCGCTGTTTAGCCTCCACTTATGTAATGAGTTTTGTAAATAGTCTACGTTTAATACTCCTAATTAATATCTAAACATTGATGTGACACTTGCTTAAAAATAAGCAAAGGAACCAAACGGCCCCTTAGTTACCTATTGTTACTATTGAAGTCAGGTATTAGTTTACTCTGATGAACTGTACTTCCTGAAAGATTGCTTGGCTTGGCTATTATAAATAAGTAAATGAAGTAGTAGCTGTGTGACCGCATAATTGAACACTGGAGCGTCCATTACGCCGCCCGTTGTACAAGGACTAGGAGTCTGGGTGGCACGCCAATCTTTCTAACCAATTATGTAAAAATTTTATTAAAATAATACTGTTAATACTTAACACAGCAAGCTAACGAAATCCAAAACGTGTACAAAGCATCTCAAATTACATGGCATATCTCTTTAGTGGCTACCTAGACGGTCTATACAAAAACAAGATGATCAGCTCAAAAAAATAAGGATGATCAACTATGAGTACATGACAAATGTGTTGCGGCTATTGGTCACTAGAATGTGCAACTTTCTGTATCCAACTCATGCTGCGAAGGGATCCAAATTGCAGGGTTTGGACTGGTTCTCCGAGTCAGGATCCGGATTCACAGAATCTGTTGGCTATACCAGATTGGCCTCACCTACTGAATGTTACATAACAAAAAAAAATCAAATTTATTACCACGAGGGCTGAATGTTTAATGAAACACTAACCTTTCAGGTTACTCATTATTCATACTATGTACACTCTTGACTTCCCAAAATAGTTCCCTTGAGTGCGATCAGCAGATCGAAAACAAACAACATTAGCTATGGTCATGATGTACATGGAAAAAATAAATACATACTGCATAATCGATATATGAATTACAGAAATTGTATTCATGTTTTTAATTTAACATCTGCACCGTACCTCATGCCCAATGCTACATCTTGAAATTTCTGTAAAGCAACCTTGATGCTGTGAAGCCCCGTGCATTGCTGATCAATTGATTCATATTTTTCCAAGTTCCTTTTTGTTCACGCTGCTGTGAAAAATACTATTTCAGAAGGTTAGGCCTCCTACTCTTGACTTTCTATTAAGATGCGTAACTTTTCATGCGGTAACAACCCCTCATGCGACAACTACCAGAATACACCGGAAATGAATGCAGGCGTCGATTCTGAACAGGTGAGCACCAAGCCAGACGCCATCATTTTCCAGGACAAGATTCCTGGATAACCAAGCGTTCGCTGCCAAAACTTTACATCACATCATTTGGAACTGATGGCAGATGGCTACACCTAACAAACCGAGAGTTAAAGTCAGCCAAGAAGTCACATTGGCAAGGACCTCACACGTACCAGCACAGAATCAGTCTGGTCCCGTTGTTCTGTGTGTAGCTCACCACCTTATGATGGCTCGGAAGATTCATGGTATCACATGATCACCTGCGGCAACCACCAACACGCACTTCAGATATGTCTGGTCACAGTTGTCACATAGCAAAACTGAACCGGTAGATTTCACTTTTTGTATGCACAAAAGAGAAACTTGATAGATCCAGATACAAACTTTCCAAACAGCAACTGTCTCCTGTCCCTGTGCACCCTGAGTCCCTGATGCAATACGGCCAAAAAAAAAAGAAGAAAAACAGAAGGGGAAAATTACACATCAACTGATGTGTAGCAGGTTCTTAGAAGCAGATTAGTAGATTAAGCTATGAACTGGAATTTGGTCAGACTAACTTCCTATCTTTGTACTCCATGGGGTATACTCGCGTCTTCAGCCGCTGAGTTTTGTCTCCTGCAGTTGTTTTATTCAACAGTTATTTTCAAAACAAAACGTAAACTGTCATATTCTTTGGTATGTTATTTAATCCATATTAAACATGCATCAATAACAACAGGGAGTTTGAATGGTGGTATTTTGTTGGAATGTAGCATTTAGTTCAACTCCAATGAAATACAACAAATATAAACATGCCCTAAACATCTATTTCTTTCAAGCTGCACCACATTGGATTGAACTAATGGCTAAACAGAAACATGTAATGAATATTGTTGGTCTGAACAGATCAAAAGTTAGATCCAGTATGTTTGTAGAACTAAAGACTTGAAACTATGTACTCCAGAAAGCACCTGGAATTCAATAGTTGCTTACTTCTATTGTCTTACTCTGTGGATTTTTCTTTTAACACGCAAGACAGTTGTGTGTCATTGTATTAAGAACATAGTATTAGCTCAATGACTAATTCTAATAACTTCAATTGTAGTTGCAATCTGAAAATTAATGGCAAGTTCAACAAAAACAAAAAATGTACCTTATTGGAATTAGGGACAAGGTCTTGCAGTTTTTTCATCATGTCTGAAATTTTTTCCCTGTGAAGCTGCAGCGAAATAAGAAATTGCATTTACAAATTTAAGCTACAGATAGCGAGCAAAACAAACAATTCAAAAATATTACATATCTTTTCAATTTGTCCTGAGGTGTGATTTCATTAAAGAACTCACCCGTTCAGCAATACTGTGAGGATCAGTTGCCTGTCCTCGAAGAGCCCTTACTCGTGGCTTCACACCGACACCATTTGCAGCTGAATTTGCTTGGTTTTGCACATCAGGAGGACGGCTAACAGGACACTCACTTTTATTTTCATTGACCCATGAAGGCATCTAAACATTGGCAAATAGGAACACCATGTCAGGTACAATCTGATAAAGGCAGCACAAAAGGAATACAGTGACTAAGGATAATGTTTATTTTTTCTAAGAATAAAGGCAAAAACCTTTTGAGGAATCTGTGCTCCTTGTGTTGTGGTGACTGTCATCTGGTTACGAGCAGTGAAAGTAGGGATAGGCACATTACACATTGGATTTTGCTCCTGCAGTGTGGAAGTTGAGTTACTGGTACAGTTCAAATGAATTGTAAGATGCAGTTGAGATACTGTTCTTTAGTGGCACTGTTTGAAAATGAAACCTGCTCATGAATCTTGAAACCACTGGCAACTACGCTTGTTTCCTGGACATTAGCAAACGAGGGAAGCCTGCAACTGATGAACTCTTTGCTATCCTGTATTACGAAAAGAACCCAAAATTAACTGAATGAGATAGGTAAGATAGCAGATGTATATGTATGTTTTTCCCTTTTAAAGAAAAAGCCATTTCTGTAGTGAGCATTACCTGTGGTGACGCCAAGGCGGCATTGTCAAATACATCAGCAACACGTTCCGAATCTTCAGGTTCACCTTCCCCGGCTTGCCACCGGCCGGCGACGAACCACGGTTCCCCTCAGGCTGAGCACCATGGCTGGCACCCTCGATCTTCCTGGTGCCAACCCCCAGCGGCGTCGGAAGGCAGCCGGATGCTCCCCTTGGTGGCCCGCTCCGACGACGGAGCGTTCAGGAGGAACTCCCACCTCCGGTTGCCGCCAGCTCAATCTTGAGGCGGCCGAAGTCCGCCTGAGACAGGTCCTTGACCTTGTACTCCCGGGCCGACGAGGTCTTCTCCACGGAGAGCGCCATGGCAGCGAGCTGGTGGAGGGAGAGCTCGCGGATTGGATCTGGAAGGGAATGGGAGGAGGGCCTCTCAGCGCCGGCCGGGAGCTTGGGACGGCACGGCGGCGGATCCGGCGCAGGGCTGGCTCCAAGCCTAGCCTCCCCCACGCGGGGCCGCGGGGGCTCGCGGGGAGGAAGCGGGGCGCCGGGTTCGACAACGGCGCCGGATCTGGGGCCTCGTGCCTGGCCGCCGGTTTTGAGAGAGAGGGAGGGAGAGGGGGGGAGGGGGAGCCCGCGAGGGGATAACGGTGGAGAGCAAACGCGAGAGCTACAACAAAGGATTGTTTGGCGTCTCTGATTGCAGCCTCTGAAGCTTGAGTGCTATAGTTGATTCTGGCGCTGACTTCTTCCAGTTGAGTGCTACGGTTGATTGTGGCGCTGACTTCTTCCAGGCAAATGAGGTTCTGGACGCCAATATCAAAAGCACCAAACTTATGCTCTGTTTGCTTTGCGCCAAAGACAAGTTGCAACCTTCTTAGCTGTGGCATCACTGCTGGACCAAACTGCAGACCCATCCCACTATCCAAACATCTGAGCTAGAAGACCTTGAGACATCTAAAGCAACCCTGATCGCAGATGATGCACCTTTCCGGGGTATCATGTGAGTCCAACTCGAGGAGGACTAGATTAGGCAATGCAGACCTTCAGCTTCAACCACACGGACTCTAATGTGCAAATGCGTCAGGCTATTGAGATAGGCAATCCTCTTCGGGAATTTTGAGATCAGGTAATGAGAAATGTTTAGCTCAAATATGTGTAGGTGGTTGCTGTTGGCCCAAATGATCTCCTTTTCATTTTCCACACCATCCCACTAAGGGGTTCTTTAGATATATATAGGCCAGCCATAACTTGGTGGCTAAGAAAGGGGTAAAATAAGGATAAAAGCTAATAGCTACTAGACTTAACTAACAATCTCCCCCTAAGTCTAGCAACGCTTTTACATAGAAAGAGAAACATAATTGGTGATAAGGTGCACGTAGGCACAAACCACCCACGGATACTAGTGCTCACAGGCACAACAAACACTACTAATATATTAATCTAACGACTTCTTCCTGAGCGTTGATGTGGTTGCCTTGATGCTCCCTTCCTCAACAAATTTGAGTGGAGCGTCCATATGCATGCACCAGGTCGCACAGCCTCTGCGAAGGAGCAAGACTCACCGTGATTGCGCATCAGGTGAAGCACGGCACTGGTCCCGTCCCGTCTCGGCACCCGTGGAAGCCCGGGGACTGGGGTAGGCATGCTCGGCCAAGAAGAGCCACGCACTCCCCCGGTTCCCTCAAAGTGAATGTAGTAGTTGTACGTCGAAGCCGAGCCACCGTCCACCATCTTGCCCCGCACCATCTCCTTGGTGCCGAGCTGTGCCACCTCCGCGTAGAGGACGTAGAGGTTGTTTTTCCCCTATCCACCTTGGCAAGGAGGCGGCGACGTCGATCCCAGATGCGAAGCACTCCGCTGTCGATCTCCACGTGCGACCCGTTCTCATCCAGCTGCCCGAGGCTGATGATCGAGTTCCTCAGCATGGGAATGTAGTACACACCGGTGAGGAGCCGGTGCACGCCAGTCTTGGTGACGAGGATGACGGAGCCGACGTCCTTGATCTCCACTGCCAAAGAGTCGCCGAACTTGACGGAGCCGCGCACGTTGACATCCAAGTCGGAGAAGTACTCCCTGTGCCCGGTCATGTCGTGTGTGGCACCACAGCCGTGGACCTTATCGTCGCTGGTACCGTCGCCGAGGGAGACGTGCACTCGTGGCTCGTCGAGGTGGAGGAGAGCCGTCGCGACTAGTGCCGCGGGAAGAAGCTCGATGGTCCCGTGAGCCAGGAACAGAGCCAGCTCCTCCTCCTCCTCCTCCACAGCCTGCGCAACGTGGGCCTGACCACACCTCGGCTGGTGGCACTCCCTAGCCCAGTGGCCAGTCTTGCCATAGTTGTAGCAGGTGTCGTCTCGAGCGGCCTCGCCCTCGCCGGCGGCACTGCCCTGGGCACCTCCTCGCGCCCCGCCCTCGGCGCCTCCTCGCGCCTTGGGCGCCTTCCGCTGCTTGCCGCGTTGCGGCCACCTGTCGATTCCCCCTCCTTCCGCTCCTTCTGGTGGGCGAGCCACATCTCCTCGGTGAGGTGGATCTGACCACCGAAGATGATCTCCCCACCAGAAGCAGGCTCGTCGCGGTCATCGAACGCCTTGAGTCGCCCCGTCAACTCCTCAATTGACAACGTCGAGAGCTCGAGCAACGTCTCAATGGAGATCGCGAGCTACGAGTACTTCCGAACGACGCGCGGGAACTTCACCACGGCTTTCTCCTCACTGATCTCGTCGTCGCCGTACTGCTCCAGCCGCTGCATCAGGCTGGAGAGGCGGATGGTGAAGTCGTCGACGTCCTCGCTCGGCTTGAAAGGCAGACGATCCCACTCCTGCGTGGTGGATTCGAGGATCTTACGCGGTGGAGCTTCTGCAGAGTGGACTTGCGGGCGTGGTCGCTGCCAACTCAGGCTGCAATGATAGCGTCCCAAGCAGCCTTGGCGGTCCTCTTGCTCGAGAGGTTCGCCGCCATCTCCATCGGAACCGCAGTGAGCAACGCCTCGAGCGCTTGCCGGTCCTCGTGCCCGTCGACATCGCCGTACCGGACCGCGTCCCACATGTCCCGCACCTGGAGCTTCACCTTCATGACCGAAGACCACTCCATGTAGTTGGTCTTCGTCAACATCGGCCACTGTGTACTGCCGAAGGACTCCCGGACGATAGTCTTCATGACCCTCAGGGGTCGGTGCCCGAAGTCGACGTTGGAGTCGAGGCCGGAGTCATGGACGGAGCTCCTCCTGCTCGGAGGACACCCGCCGTCTGCACCTCGACGCAAGTCCTGGACCCACCGGTGTACCCCCGCATCCTGCCGCCGATCCTCGTCCTCCGACTCGGAGCGGTCGCCGTGAACCCTAGCACCGATGCCCTGCTCCGCGCGCCTCAGCTCCATCTCATCACGACGCGCCATCTCACACGTCGCCTTCGCCTCCTCGCGTAGGTGGTCGGCCTCCAAACGCCGCTGAGTAGCGGCTGCTTGTGCCGCCTATGCCTCCTCCATCGCTAGGTAGACTGCCTCGGCTGCACGCGCCATCTCAACCTCCACTACCACCGCGTGTGCTGCCACTCCTCCTCCTCTCCGACCGCCACTCCTCCTCCTCCTCGCGCGCCCCAGCTGCACACCGTGCTCGGCGCCGCTCTGCTGCGGCCTCCTCCTCGGCCACAATGCGCTGCTCCTGCTCCCGGCATGCCGCACGCCGCGTCGCCGCGGCCTCCTCACGCCACTCCTCCTCGGCCGCCGCCCTGCAGCGTCGCGCACTACTCGTGGCCGAGTGGTGGGAGGAGGTACGGGAGCTGCCCGGGAGTACCGGCACCATGCCGCCCACCTGAGCCGCGACGTCCGCGGGGCCCGCGCCACCCACGCCCTGTGCATCGGTGCCGCTCGCACCACCCCTGACCGATGCTCTCCTGGAATGTCTGGAGCCCGCCATGCTCACCTGGAAAACTCAAGGAAGGGGTTAGGGAAGGGGCCTCGAACCTCCTGCTTGCCGTCGCCCGTGCGTGCTACCATGTTGCACGCTCCTCTGCGCACTGCTGATGTGCGCACCGCGCGGTCGGTCCCGAGACGACCGTCCGCTACTGCCGCTGGCCACCCCCCGGGCCGCTTGCAGCCGCCGAGCCTACAGCATCTGCCGCTTGGACTAGCTGCGTCGCCGCCCGATCCTCGCCCGAGCCGCACGCGCACTGCGCGCCTCCGTGAGCAGCTGTGCACCCTACACCGCTACGCCACTGTGGCGGAACACCTCGGATTAACTCAACTAAAGCACGGTTAATCGCTTAACACGCGAATCTCATGCCTTAATTAAGTTAACTCGACGATCCGTCGAATTTCATCCGATTTAACCACTTAACATGACCGAGTTAGCATAGCTCACCCGAAGGTGAGTGGTTTCAGAGAATACAATAGATCCATAATTAGTTTAACAATTCATGACACACTGTTTGAAATTAGAGTTTTACAAGGTTCGAAAGAAACAGCAGAAGACAAAAACATAGCGGAATCTAGCGTCGGGGTCGGATGTCTCTGGTGAGGCCAAACAGGACATCAGTGATCCCATTCCCCGCCGTCCGAGGAAGGATCCCACTCGACCGTCCACCCAGGAGGAAACTGGGGCAACCAAGTGCCAACAGCAGCAATCTCGGAAGTCTCAATTTCACCTGAAAAAAGATGCCACAAACAAGGCTGAGCTTCTAAGCTCAACAAGACTTAACCGACCGGTGGAAAGAATTGCTCCACCACTTCTAGACATGTAAGGCTCTTTGGCTGAGGGGTTTTGTTTGCCAAAAAGCAACTATGTTAGATCCTTACTTTCAATATTTTAGCTCAGATTCTAAGTTCATTAACCAGTCTACATTGGCAACTTACACTAAGCAAGCATAGATCCAACATTGTGTATATAAGCTCAACATCAAGATCATGTCATAATCAGACTCCTTCTTTACTCAGTGTAGCATAGCGATCAAGCAGTCTCAAACTGTGAGAGGCAGACGAATCGATTCGAGTTCTTTAACCATGCATGACGAACCTAACCTCACGACATCCACGCACCACCGAGAGTCGCTTCCTGTGTCGGCCTTCCCAATCAATTCCCTAACCCGTGTCGGGCCCACTTCCCTTGGTGCAAGGTTCCACAGACCCGGCCTCTCCCGTTCCGTGACCACACTTGCCACCACATGCGGCCGCAGGGGAACTTCGTTCCAGAGACAGTGGATCAACCGCTCATGTCCAGGTTCAATCAGGTACTAGGCTTCCCCATCCCATAATGGGTATGAGATTAGTACTTTCAAACACTTGATCATGAACACCACCACTGTCGGGCCTTACCAGATTCAATAAACAGACGGGACGATCAGCCGACCACCAAAAGAGTTAACCAAACCCTGCCCTGTCCATCGTCCTTGTAGTTGTAACCAAAAAGAGAACAACTAACTCCTATAACTCGCGAGTGACAGGAAAATCACTCGACTTTTACCGAGTCCTATTAAGCAATGCAACTACTCGACCCAATAGACTAGTGTTCAGATCAAAGGAACTAAGTCATGCATCTATGGTTGCAAGCAACTCCTATACGTAAATGCACATTCATAAGAAGGAAGGCATGTGCAAGTTTAGAAAGTTGGGTTTATGCTCCGGGGCTTGCCTTCAAGCGGGGTGGAGGCAGACGGGTCCTCAGCGAGTCCTGCTTCGGCTTCTGCGATCAGCGACTCAGCTACCGCTCCATCTTCAAGCGTCGGATGTAGCTCGTAGGTGCCGTCAGCGAGATGTAACTCTACACGAATGCAATGCAGGAGTTAGCACTTAGACGGTTATTTCAACCACACCTGCAAGTTTAAGCTCAGACACTTGTAGCAAAGCTACAGGAAAGGTGGGGGAGTCCAACTTCAGTTGGGGGAGAATAGGATAAAAGGGTCGGATGGGGATAAACTTATGATCTGACCCTTAAACTTAAGGAATAACTGTACCGGGGTCCTCAGACTTAACGCAGAGAAGGCCCCGAAATTTTTACACAGATACCCTCGGATCACAGAAAAGATACAGCCGAGCCCACGGGTGAGGTGGATAAGGGTCGGCGAAACAGACAGGGTCGCGCGAGACGGAAAGGGGTCGGGCGAACCGGGAAGGGATCGGCAGCTTACCTTCAGGTCTACTGGTGAAGTTTTGGGGTCGGGAAGGAACAGGCTTGGGCGGGAGGTCTAAGACGCTAAGACTTGTGTGGCGGCGAGGTTCGACGGTGCTCCGGCGGCGGCGACGCTTCTTGTGGACAACAAAAAAACTCTAGCACTAGGCAGAGGATCAGGCAACCGGTGGGTTGGGGAGAAGCGAGTTTGGGCGGAGAGGGAAACTTCTCAAGAGCTCAAACGGCAGTGCTCAAGTGCGAGCAGAGTATGGGGCGGCGAAACAGCGATAGCAAAGGAAACTCCGGTGGGGGCTCTGATACTCCTTTTTATAGCTGCGCGGAAGAGAGAGAGAGTTTGAGCAGCACGAAGACCGGGAAGAAAAGGATGGAGTGCGCTGCCCTGGCGGCGATTGAGCGGCGAGGGGCGGCGGAACAGAGCTTTGGAGACAGGATCTTTGGTCATTGGGCACTGGAGACAAGGCCAGCACAGGCGCGGTTTTGCCGGGATTTAGATTTGGCGAAGGCGAGCAGGGTTTGGTCGCGTCAAGCGGTGGATTGTGACGGCGACTTGACTGGCGTGACCGGAAGGAAGGCGTTGCAAGCGAGGTCGCAGCAGGCGATGTGACAGGGCGAGCGGCGGCGCGAGTGAGCGCAAAACAGCGGCTTGCCGGGGCACATAACTGGCGAGGCGGAAAAAGGAGCTGTCCCTGCCGGAACCATGGTTGGCGGGGGCGGTATCGTTGTGGAGTGAGCTTGGGGGCGGCGCGACTGTGGAGAGGCGGAAAAACCGAAAAGCATAGGGGATTGCAGCCGGGCATCCGAGCAGGATGATGGGTGCGGGACGCGAGGCGGTTTGATGTAGCAGCGGCAAAAACTCTGCTACGGCGGCGACAGGGCGGCTTGGCGCGGCCGGTGAGGGTGCGAGCGAGACAAGGCGAGGCAGAAAGGGTTGCAGGGGGCTTCCGCTGCGATTGGGGAGGAAGGCGCGCTGATCCATCCTGTCGAGGTCAGCAACGGCGAAGCAGCGCGCGTCGGAGAAGTTGAGCCACGCGGCGGGGAAACTCTGAAGCGGGGTGCACGCTGCTCTGGCGCGTTTGTCTCGAGAGAACTGGGGATCCAGTTGTGGGTCCACCCGTCAGTCTCTGGTTCCCTTTCAGCTCCAAGTTTTGAAGGAACACTGCCTTTGGGACGAAGAGAGAACCGGCGGTCTGGTTGGGTTTTCAGGGGTCGGGGCTGAGAACCGGGCCTCGGGCGCTTAAGCTCAGGAAAAGCTGAGTCAGGTGGGTTAGGAACTCGCCTTAAGATTAACTCGGTTGATTAACCAAGGTCGTTACAGCCACCCTCCGGGAGCCACGCGAGCCCATAGCCGCCGTTGCTCCGCATCGCTGCGCTCGCACACACCGCCCACACGCCTCGTGTGCCACCGTCTGCGCGCACTCGCCTGCCTCGCAGCAGCCTGCGCCGCCGCTCGTCACCCGTGCACGCCCGCCAAGCCACCGCCACCCTGGAGCCCGCCGCTCGAGTTTGCACCTCCACCCCCCTGCAGCACCTTCGCCGGCCGCACGTCCGCCTGGCCGCCACGCGCTGCCCTGGCCCCTCGCGCCGTCGCAGCCCTCCCCGAATCGAGCCGCCCCACGCTCGATCCGCCGCTCCTGCTTCGATCCACGCGAGCCGCCACCGGATCCGTGCACGGGAGAGGGTGGGGAAGACTGCCGGCGTCAGATCTAGGCCATGAGTGCCGCCGCCACTGCCGAGGTGTGGGCTCGCCGGCTAGGTTTTGAGCTCGGGGAGAGGTGGGAGCACGGGAAGAAGAGGGGTGGGAGAGAGAAAATGGCTCTAGATACCAATTGTTGGCCCAAATGGTCTCTTTCTCATTCCACAGCATCCCACAAAGGGGTTCTTTAGATACATATAGGCCAGCCATAACTTGGTGGCTAAGAAAGGGGTAAAATAGGGATAAAAGCTAATAGCTACTAGACTTAACTAACAGTTGCACCACAAATGTGGGCACCAACGACCCTTGAACAAGCCAAGAAACACACCAGAGTAGTCATCAACAACGAAGGTTTGTAGGTTGGAGTAGTTAACAGCATCAAGGAACGGCATAAGTCCCATTTGGTCATCACAACTTTCAAATCTTACCCCAAGCACCCTTAGTAGCTTTGATTTTCTAATAATGTTCGCTGCATTTACCATTGAGTATCGACGGCTGACAACAATCACAAACAGCTCCTCTAGCTCAAGCATATCATCCATGTCTCTCGGTATCACCAAATGGTCACCAAGCAAAGAAACCAACTTTGCCGTTGCAAGCTGTGGCAAATGGTTCACATTGGTTTGCCTTAAATCCACAGTTTCCAAATGCTGCAACGCCTTCATTTCCCTAGGGAGCTGGTAGGCATCAGTCCCTCTCAGACTCAAGTATCTCAGCAGAACCAAGCTCCTGACGCTCCTCAGCTGGCGCTTTCGCAAACCCGTGGCACCTTCAAGGTCCAGAACCCATACAAGTTTGAAGGTCGAAACATCAGACAGCTGCTTATTGGTATTGCCAGAAACTGCAAGTGAGCGCACTTTGGATAGGTGCACCGTCATGGAGGATAATACGCCAGATTCATACTGCTTGCTGCAGTCACGTGTGAACCGTCGGACTGTATCACATGGGTATGATATGGAACTCAAATGTTCACCAACAAAGTTTTCTTCTGTTGACAAGGAGCGGATGAACTCATGAATGATATTGTGAATGGTGCAGCCAATCTCATCATTGATGTCATTGAGCACCAACTGAAGCAGTCCCCTCCTAGCAAGCTCCTTAAAATAGCTCTCGCCAACACTCCATAAGCTTTCTCCCTTTCTCAAAGGAATGAAACCTTCAGCTATCCATCTGCGGATCAGACAATCTTTCAAGATTGTACAATTCTCTGAAAAAGTACTCAAGTAAAGGAAGCATGACTTTAGGTGGAGAGGCAAATCACTATAACTCATGTCCAGTATCTTGGTCATCTCTTGTGGTCCGTAGCCTTGCTTCATCATTGATAAAAAAGCATTCCCAAACACCCTAGGCTGTCCTGTACCTTTTGCTTTTGTGGCTACCAAGCCAGCTGCAACAACTACTGCCAATGGGTTGCCCTAGCACACTTTAAGTATGCTTTTGAGAATATTTGGATAATTTAGGCAATCTTCCTCTGAAAAAGACATCCTACTGCGCAGCAAGAGCCTAGAGTCACAATCAGCAAGAGGCTTTAACACAAAGATGAAGTCAATTGGCTTTACACAGCAGAACTTGGCTAAATTCTCAGCCTCAGTTGTTGCCAGTATCCTACTTCCAAGGTTATTCTCTGGAAAAGCACATGTGATAGAGTTCCAAGAGGAAATGGTCCATATGTCATCAATTTCAATGAGGTACCTGAAAACATATTTGTCAAGGAATGTCAGTCAGAGCTTTAAGTAACCATTTAACAACTTATTCAATGAAAGCTGATCATCATGCATGTTATTACATTATCTGTTTACATAATTGTTTGCATAAATGACATTGTTTCAAAACTCTTCATCTGCTTTCCCACATGCTATACCAGACTTACTTTTTGTGCATACTTTACTGGAATTTGTATCTGTGGCACTAGCAATGTCAATTGCAGTGGCACACAATTTCCAGCAGCATGGACACAAAGTGTTAGTTTGTGATGGCATGCGAGCAAACTAGCAAAATCTCAATGATGTACACATAAATTTCCGAATTTCAAAATGCATTCTACACAAAAAAAACTACAAAATTTACAGGCACTTTACTTATCTGTGTACTTCTGACACCGTATATATATTCTTAATAGGCCTTCAGGTTCTAACAGTTGGTCAGTACCAAAAATTTCAGGAAGTAAAAATATATTAAACTCCACTCTATTCTTGGACTGATGCTTAGGCACTTGACCAATAATTAGGTAAATAAATATGGAATGATATGCTGAAATAGAATCTAGTTTTGGTAACAGAAATGATCTCTATATGAGAGAGAATCGAGGGAGTACCTCTTTGTGTAAAGGAATTCCCTCAATGTTTTGGTGACAACCTTCTTGTCACAGGGAACAAGACTACTGGGCATCACTTGATGGGCGACATCCATTAGAGTATCAACTATAGATGGGTACCGGCCAACATATACAATAGCTCCACAGTCGAATTGGCTTCACTGTTTTTAGATACCTCCCTAGCAAGAGTGGTCTTGCCAGGCCTCCTGGCCCAAGAACTGAAACAACTTTAAGCTCTTTCTCATCATCTATCAGGCGCTGGACAATCTCACTTTCTGGGCCACCGAAACCAACGACGCAAGGCTTCTCCCCACACGGAATCTCATCACCATGTATAATTTTCTCAGGGGTGGTGTCTTCTAGGTCCAAAGTGACATCGCTAGGCACAAGGTCAGCAAAGCCAACTTTGAGAAGTCCAAACTGTTTTCCAAGATCTTTCAAATCAACAATCCAGTTCTTAAATTCTTGAAGCAGATTGGAGCCATCTGATTCCTACTTGAATCGACACCCGGACTTGATATGAGGAGCTTGTCAATCCAGTCCTCAATATCATAGGTGAGCTCGCGGAGCTGCTTCATCCAATGGCGGTCCAGCGCGTTCGGCACCACCCCTTAATTTCGTGAACTCCAGTTCAGCAGGCAGCTTGTTGAGGGGGGAATTTATGGCGCCCATAGAAGAGCTCACCACAGCCATAGTCCAAGGAGAGCCTTCTTGTCTCTCCTCTGTGTGATCGCCCATCCCCAGCCCACGGTCGTGATCCATTTGCCCTGCAAATAATAATAATAATTAAATAAGTAAAAGAATTGTGCGTTAGTTATCTTTTGGATTTCGGATCTGAGGAAGATAACCCCTACACTACACAAAACCAACCCCGATCACCAAACCATCGCAACAATGATCAAGCGTACCCACCAAAATCCTGGTCAACCCAAAACACCCCACTCCCCCCCCCCCCCCCCCCCCTGGAGTCAGTGATTGATGGTCGAAAATATCGCCAAGAAATCGCACGGCAAGGCAAGGGACGGGGTCTAAGATTTACCAGATCCAGAAAAACGGAATCCACCGGTTCGGGAGGGGAAGATCCAAGCGCGACGCCTCCGACTCCGGCACCGGCCTCGTCCTCTGGGAGCAGCAGCGGCCGGAGAGATGGAACCCTAGCAGCCTGGGAGAATTGGAAATAATCGTCTCCGCCGCGGCGCCGCGGCGGATCCCGTTACGACGGAAGGTACGACTAGGCAGAAAATCGGACGGCTCACGTCGACGGTTGAGACGCCACCAAGGGCATACCTGTAAATAACTTTTCCCGTAATGTAAAAACGACGTAACCTAAAGGTCCAATTTGCAAAAGGACCAAATTAATAGATTAATAGATATGGAGAAAAAAAAGAAGAAGAAAAAGAAATCGTGTGGCAGGCCAGAGCAAACAATTCTACTCAGTTCCCTTCCTTCTCCCCCTCCCCGCGGCCGCTAGGGTTTTATCCCGCTCGCACGCTCGCTCGCTGGCTGCTCCCTCCCGGGGAAGGAGGCGCCGGAGGCCTCGCGCTTCGATCCCCCGTCTGGGGCCCTTCGATTCCACCTCTTAACCCGGTAATCCTAAGACCCCGCCCTTCGATTCCACCTCTTAATAACCCGGTAATCCTAGGACCCCGCCCCTCGCCCGCCGATTCGGCCGCGATTTTTTTTTCCCTCGAGTTTCTTCGAATTCTTCCTCGGGGGGTTTTGCTGCTGGCTCCGTGTCGGGCGCTAACCAAGATTGGGGTTTGGTGCTTTTGGTGGGCTCGATTGGTTTTTGGCGCGGTGGGTTCGTGGCTAGTGTTGGATTTTCGTTCGGGATTCGTGGGTGATTGGGGGTGGATGTGAGCCGATTCGGATACGAAATTTCGTCCCTTTTGGATGCGGATTTGTAAAAATCGTTTACTTATTTGCAGGGCAAAAGAGCATTATGGTCGCTGCATAGGTGGGCAGGCAGGCATTGGGAGAAGAAGAAGGCTCTTCTCTTGCTTGACATGGCGGCTCAGGAGGCCGCCGCAGATGCATTGGGCCCTCGGTTTGCCCCTGATGACCCGACTCTCCCTGCGCCCTGGAAAGCGCTGATCGACGGGGCAACGCTGTACTACTGGAACCCGGAGACGAATGTGACCCAGTACGAGAAGCCGGGTGCTGCAGCAGCAGCACCCCCCTTGCCGGCGGGTCCTCCGCCAACGATCCCTGCGCAGGTTCCGGAACCCGCACCAGGGGCTTTTTCACAGCCTGGCATGCAGTTTGGCCAAGCTGGTCAGGGGGTGCACCAGGAGCGACCAGGCCAGGCAACTTATCCTCAGGCTGGCCAGCTTGGGCAGCAGCAGCAGCAGCAGACTCAACAGCTGGCGCAGCAGCAACCTTTTCAGCACGTGCCTCAACAGCAACCTTCGTTTCAGCAAGCGCTGTATCAGCAACAGCAGCCACACATGCCAAATCAGCCACCTCAATACCCCAACCCGCATCCTCAACACATGCCGTACCAGCAGGGTCCTTACAACATGCAACCCCAGCAGCAACAGCAAGGACCGCCATATCCGTATCAGGCAGACAAGCAGCCACAAATGCCGCAACCTGCCTACCATCAAACACAGCAGCCACCGATGCCGCAAGCTGCCTACAATCAAGGTCAGCAGCCACCGATGCCGCAATCTTCCTACAGTCAAGGTCAGCAGCCCGCGATACCACAATCTGCCTACAATCAGGCTCAACCACCGCAAATGCCACACGGTGCATATAACCAAAGCCAGCAGCCGCAAGGAATGAGGATTCCTCAGAATCAAGTGCAACACCCTCAACAATCTATGAGCTTTCACCACCCTGCTCAGGCTCCACAGTTACCGCAAGTTTCTCAATCTCAAGGACTTCAAATGCCCCCTCAACAAGGCCAACTGCTGCATGGATTGCAGTTCTCTCAGCATGGAAAACAGCCACTGTCACATGGGCAACAAAGTCCATTGTTGAAGGATGATGATTCAGGAGGTCATGAAGGCAAGAGGACTGGCTTTTCATTACCACTTAGTCAGCAGCGTGGCCAAGCTCCTATTTCAAACCAGCAGTTACCTTCTAGTCATCAACATCCAGGAGCTGTTAATCAGCCAAATGTACCTGGAGTCGGTGGGCCATTGTATCCTGCAAAGCATCTTCATGGTGGATCATCTCCGGCTGAGACTAATAACATGGGTTTTGTGAACTCACCTGCTCAAATGCATCAAGGTGCAGTGGATACGAACTACCGGCAACAACCGGTTAGCAGCCATGCAGTTCCAAATCATGTTGGTCCATCACCAGTTCGTCCTCCGATGGGTTTCGAGATGGGTAATAGTGATTGTCACTTTGAAAGGGATGATCCTCACTCCTATGGAAGGTTTGATGGAGCAAATGCTCTCCAGCAGCAGCCAAAGCTTGCTGCTATCCCGCCTTCACAAAATCCCCTGGTAATAATATTTGACGCAGCAACTTATCTAAGTCAAAAGTTCACTTGTTGTACTACCTAAACTTTCCTGCTACATTATGATGTCAGATGAAACTTATTCTTTTGGTATTTGAATGGTTAATAGTTAAAATGCTGGCAACAATGTCAGTTACTGTCGTAATGTATTAAACTCAATGTATTCTGCCTTGCTAGCCTCAATTCTGAAGTTCTAACCATCAATTCTGTGTTCCAAAAACTTGTGCAGCAGGGCATGCGAAATGGCCCGCCTTATCCTCGGCCAGACAATTTTGGTGGTTATAACATGGCACCTCCACATCCGGTGCCAAATCCACATAATCATGGTCCATTGCCGATTGGAGCTTCTATGAGACCGCCATCAACAATGTTTGCTCCCCCAGATTTCACAGGCATACCTTCAGCTGATGCATACCGTCAGCACCATGAAGTCACTGCTATGGTAAGCAGTTGACTCCATGACTATATTATGTCAAAAAAACTAAACACAGTTCAAACTTAAAATATTCTCCAATGGCTTCTCATCGTACAAGTATTATGCAAATGCTGTTTCACATGTGGTTTAACATATAAATTTGAATAATTTAAAATTTTGTTTGGTGGTACCAGTGGATATCTAACATTCAGAAGAATTTCTTTTTGTGGCATGCATATCTGATATTTCAAACATGATGTAAACATCTGTGGTTTATAATGTCTGAATTTCCACTAAAGAAAACTAGATAGGTCTAGTTTGAGGAAAAAAAATTGAGATGCCAAAGGTTCAATATTATGATTGATTTTCTCAGTAGTTCATAAAGCATGGGATCTGCAGCTGGCCATATTTTAGGATGGTTTGTTCCCTTAGACGTAGATCAGTAAAGTTGAATATCTCATGCAGTGTACAGTTCACATTTTTCCTTTATACTATCACCTGTTGATTGTTTATAGCCAAACTTCTATACTTCATGTTCTTCCTTTATACTGTCACCTGTTGATTATTTATGGTTGAACTGCTATACCAACGTTTTAAATTGCCCTTCTCTTAATTCCTATAAATTGTGACATGCTACCTTGTCTCTTTAAAATTATCCAGGGTGAGAATGTTCCTGCTCCATTTATGACTTTTGAGGCTACTGGATTCCCTCCAGAGATCCTGAGAGAGGTATGTTCTCTTCAGTTGGCTTTACTACCTGTAGATCCATGGATGCGATACCTTTTTTGTCTTGTATTTCTTATATTAGAAATTATTGACAAGGTGTGCTGTGTGCCACTGAAAATGATTTCTTTGAAGTGAAAAATTAGCTTTTTCTGGTAATAAGCACATCATATGGAAATGCTTATTTATGTATCACCTGTGATTGGTGATGCTGAATCCCCTAATTTAGTAGCTAGTTTTCATCTTCTGGGTACTGTAGTGAAATACTTGTGGCTATTTTCTGCTGACAAGTATTGGGAGGATTGATGTTCTTTCAGATTATAAAATCTGGCTGAGGCTTCCTGCTTCTTGTCTCTGCCACTGAATCAACAAAGAGCCTCTTCTTCATGCCATGAGTTGCTTAAGTAAGCAGCCATATTCACTTAGGGTAGTATTAGGCCATTTTCTCATTGTAGACAACCATTTTTTACTTGCCATGGGAAATACCAATTATTTCTGCAGATATGCATGCACTTATGATGCTTACTCAAACTTTGTTTTCAATCATTTCAGATCCACGCAGCTGGCTTTTCAAATCCCACTCCAATTCAAGCTCAAACATGGCCTGTTGCACTGCAAAACCGGGACATAGTAGCTATTGCCAAGACAGGGTCTGGAAAGACACTGGGGTACCTAATTCCGGCTTTTATACATTTGAGGAGATGCCAAAACAATCCGATGTTGGGTCCTACAGTGTTGGTTTTAGCCCCTACTCGTGAGCTTGCTTCACAAATACAAGATGAAGTAGTCAAGTTTGGTCGATCATCTAGAGTCTCCTGCACAGTAAGTTCTGACCTGTTATCTTTATTATGCCCTTTTATTATCTGCAGAGAATGATAAGCATTGATATTTTATTATCTGCAGAGAATGATAGGCATTGATAACAGTGATTTTTAGTCATGAAACTATGTACAATTTTTTTTCTTGTAAGATTATGCATAATAGTTATTATATACCAAATGTTAATAATGCATTCTATTGGTGTTAAAACTTGACTCAGATCTGGTTCTTCGCAAAGTTTATGTTAGCTTCACCTTTTGGAGAAGTCAAGATGGCTTTAGGTGGCTATCACAGCACTAGGCTGGCCTGTGCCACCTGCCTAGACTAGTGCCTTTTAGCTTAGCACTTGAAATCAAGTGTGGTTCTGAACCAAATTGCTATTGGCTCTGCAAGTCTTTAGAGTAGCTTTTCCTGAACCTGTGCCTTGATCAAGAATTTCATATTGAATTGCCTTGTAGAATATGTGGATTGTTTCTGGTATTATGTTGCTCATGTCACATTCCTGACATTGGAATCATGATCGATACATTTTTTCACAGTGCCTATATGGTGGTGCTTCAAAGGGTCCTCAGCTAAGAGAACTTGAGCGTGGAGCAGATATTGTGGTAGCAACACCAGGACGTCTTAATGATATTCTGGAGATGAAGAAGATTAGCCTCCATCAGGTTTCATTACTTGTGCTTGATGAGGCTGACCGTATGCTTGACATGGGTTTTGAGCCACAGATACGGAAGATTGTGGATGAGATTCCTCCTGCTAGACAGACTCTGATGTATACTGCCACATGGCCCAAGGAGGTTACAAAAATAGCAGGGGATTTACTCAGAGATCCTGTCCAGGTCAACATTGGCAGCATTGATGAACTTGTTGCCAACAAATCAATCACTCAGGTATGCTGGTGAAATGCATATATTCGTTTCTTTCTTGTACAATTTTGCCTTCATTTAGGATGCAGAGTCTTCTCTCTAAGTGCTATACTCCTGACTGGTGTCAGAATCATATTATTGTTATGTAATCTGGAAAGGCATTCTTTGGTATCTAGTTTCAAATTTCAGTTTGTCATCCTCTACTAATTTCTTATTTAGGATGATCCATTTAAACCCTCCCTATATGTATGCAGTATGTGGAGGTGGTTCCACCTATGGACAAGCAGCGACGCCTAGAGCAGATCCTGAGAGATCAAGAAAGGGGTTCAAAAATCATCATATTCTGCTCAACTAAGAAAATGTGTGACCAACTTGCTCGTGGCATTGGTCGCAGTTTTAATGCTGTAAGCATTCATGGTGATAAATCACAGGCTGAAAGAGATAATGTTCTCAATCAGTTTCGAACTGGCAGGGCTCCAATATTGGTAGCCACAGATGTTGCTGCTCGTGGACTTGATATCAAAGATATCAGGTGAGGTTTTTTATTAAAATAGTATTCTGATGTTCAATATTACCTTGCTGAGCACTCACTAATTCTTCATGATATGCTTATTTTGCCGGTTGTCTTTCTATTGCTCATTGATACTGCACAATGTGTTTTTCTTCAGAGTGGTAATCAATTATGACTTTCCAACTGGGATAGAGGACTATGTGCATCGTATAGGGCGTACAGGAAGAGCTGGGGCAACTGGAGTCTCATACACATTCATCTCTGAACAAGATTGGAAACATGCTGGTGATTTGGTGAAACTCTTGGAAGGTGCTAACCAGCATGTTCCTCCACAGCTGCTGGACATGGCTGCACGAGGTGCTACTGGAGGTCCAAGAAACCAGGCTACTGGAATGAGTCGCTGGGATGGGCCTGGTGGTGGTCGTTTTGAACCAGCTGTTGGTGGCCCTGTTGGTTATGGTGGAGTTAGGGAGGGCCCTGGAGGTTTTGGCAGTCGTGAGGGCCCTGGAGTCTTCAGCAGTCTTGAGGGCCCAGGCGGATTTGGTGGTCGAGAAAGCCCAGGCGGGTTTGCTGGCAGGGAAGGCCCTGATGGATTTGGCGGACGGGATGGTTTTGGTGGGCGGGAGGGTCCTGGTGGCTTTGGTGGAAGGGAGGGTCCTGGTGGCTTCGGTGGCAGAAAGGGCCCAGGTGGCTTTGGCGGACGGGATGGCCCTGGGTCCAGTGGTTTTGGAGGTAGAGGGGGGCGTGGGTCTGGTGGTAGAGGCGGAGCAAGCCCTGGTGGCTTTGGTGGTCGTGGTGGCAGGGGTGATTCTCCTGGTTTTGGTGGGCGTGGCAGGGGTGATTTTTCAGGTTTTGGTGGGCGTGGTAGGGGTGATTCTCCCGGTTTTGGTGGACGAGGTAGGGGAGATTTCTCTGGTGGACGTGGTGGCAGGGGCCGTGGATTTGGCGGAAGGGGACGTTCTGACCGAGGTCCACATGACCGGTATGTCTCAGATGGCCGGGGAAGATATGATAACCGTCGAGGATTTGGCGACAAGGATAGGGACCGGAGCTACAGCCGCAGCCCGGATAGAGGCAGATCACGAGGCTATGACAGAAGAAGTGATAGCAGGAGCCTTAGTAGGAGCAGAAGCCGCAGCAGGAGCTGGTCACGTAGTAGGAGCCGCAGCAGGAGCTGGAGCCGTAGTCGGAGCCGCAGCGGCAGTCATAGTCGCAGCAGGAGCAGGAGCCGTGACCATGGTGCAGCACCAGAACGCAGGCCCCGAGCAAGGTCCGGATTCGATGTGCTGCCACCAGCAACTGGAGCAGCTGGACCTGCTTTAACCGGACCTGCACCTGTCCCTGTACCTGGATCAGCAATACCCCCTGTTCCTTCACTTCCACATGCACAATCACTCACTGATACATCTGCAATGTCGCCAATGTCACCCGGTGGACTGGTCCAGCCGGCTGCTGCACCATTAAACGGCATGAATGATGGTAACTTCAGCGGTCCACATGCTGGTCAACCTTTCCATGGGACTGACGCTGCAATACCCAGTTTTCCTGCCGCCGAAACATTTCCAGGCTCTGTAGCTCAGCAGGCAGCTCCTGATGTGTAATGAGACTAATATTCACTATTGTACTGCCTTTTTCCCTCTCTTTAAGTCCACTGTACAATGATGAATGAGTTTCTTGCAGAACAGGGGTAGTTTCGATGAGTTGATGATGTTTCCTGGAGATGACATGGTTTTGTATGCTCTTGTTTGTGCTGAGAAGAAGCAAAAGAAGTCGTTTAATTTATTGCAACCGTAACCTGTCAAAATTATTTGTTTGCATACTCATCTGTTGGTTTCCAAAATTTGTTTCTTTCACTTCCATTCTTTGAATTTGATCAAGTTATGTTGGAAACTGTCTGGGCTTATTACAATCGCTGCAAGCCTGCAACCAATTGGTATGTCAAGCTAGCATGCTTGCAGACTAGGGTGTCAAACAGTTTTTTTAAAGAGAAGTGATTCTCTGCTGATTATGTGATGTGATTCTCTGAAATGAACCAGAAGGTTGGAAGCTGGAAAAAAGTAGCTTTTCTTGATTATGTGAAGTGATTCTCCATCTTCTCTTGATTCTGTGAAGTGATTCTCCATCTTATTTTTAAGAGTTATGGTAGAGAATCAAAAAGAATCATTTTCAGGCATAAAACCAGCTCTCTCAGGTAATCAAGTTCCACGAAGAATCAGAATCAGCTAAATAGTCTACTAACCAAAACACGGAGGTAAGCTGGCAGCGAAGTTTGCTTTTAATAGTTGGCAACACCGATGTGGCAATGCACATGCTCTCAAAGCATATCTACAAAGAAGCTCTTATGTTACGTGGATTCTTTTGCTGAAAAAATCACTTAAGTACACATAAAAAGACTATAATGTGATTTATCCTTCTTTTTTCGTCATCCACATTTAGGGGAGAGGGTTGAATGTAATCTATACATGTAAGTCTAACAAAATAGAATTTTTGTCTGTCTCACGTCTTCTCCAACCTCACATGCCTTAAAAGCACATTCAATAGAACTATTATGTTTTATCACCCTATTCCTCCAAATAGGGATCCTTATGTGGATTTTAGTTTTATCCTAAGTCAGCGAAGCCGGAGCTAGAGAAGAAGCAGAAGGCGATGAGGGAGGACTTTGAGGGAAGACTAGAAGTAGATCTAGAAGCGCACCACCTCGAGCACCATTAGCTCCTCGAAAAGGATAGCACGCTGGTGCCCTCCCCATTTTCTAACACGTACAAATCTAATCCTAGCAACACCGATGCCATGACCCAGCTGGAGTCAGGAAACCTAACCTTCACTCCTCTACCATCGTCTCTCCTACCCTCATGCTAAAGAAGACCACATAGAAACATGCCTTGTTCTCCGATGAGATTGACCTCTCGTGACATGAGGTCAGTGGCAAATCGATCCAACAATAGGGCAGTAGCATAAGCCTTCTACCATGTAGCCTCCAAGATGATCTTCACTTATGCTACTGCCCTATTCTTCCTCCGATCCTCCGATCCCGATGCTGGTATTGAGTTTCTATGTATCAAGTGTCGTAGGTAGGATGGCGCATAGGAAACTGATGACATGAGGCTACAAAGGTGAAGGAGTATGTAGTCCTAGCGCAACCCAATTTGACTCCTAGCACAACTCAATTTGACGACAAGTGGCTCATATCTTTAAAACCCAATATATCTATTACGCTTAATCATTGCAAACCAATAATGAATCTATGCTAGCCTTAATATTGCATGTCTCGAAGCGTGCTAATTTCAGTTATATATAATCCAATTTTAGATAATTTACCAAAACCATTTAGACAATTTTCTACAATTTTATCGCGAGAAAGCTTTCGCGAGATCATTTGGTGGAAAACATTTTGCAGAACCTTTTTTTTAAATGAACATTAGCAAAGCAGTATGGAAAATGTTATTTTTTTTGAAACGTTGTAAAATCGTTTTGGTTAGTATTGTTTGTCAACTACTAATGTATTTTTCTATTTTTAATTGACTGTTGGAAAATACCAGGAAACACCATGAGTCAACTGTGAAGGTTACACGTAGGTAACTATGGAAAAGGGCTGGACCTAACCTCTACTAAAGATCATGCGGACACTTCCAAAGTAGCACTGAATTTGAAAAAAAAAGAAATAAAAAATTGTGAGAGGTACGTGTGGTCATAGTAATATACGGAGTAAGTAAATATTCTCCTCTCCTTTCAATTTTTTTTTGTTCATTTCGTCTGCTTTCAACGAAGAAATGCACAGCCTGTCTGTTCACCTTTTACCAGTTTACCACCTGTCTAGCTGAAGAGATGTTGAAATTTTGCAAAACAAAAGAAAGAGATTAAGGTCCTCTTTGGCACGGTTTATTTCGGCTTTGACTTCATCTATTTCACGCAAATCGAGACACTATAGCGTGAAGCCGTTTTGTAAGTCGGGACTAAAATGAACTAGAAGTTGGGTGAAGCCAGTTTTTTTTAACTTCACCGGCTTTGGCTTCACCGGTGAAGCCGTTTTGGATGAGCCGTGCTAAAGGCGTCTTACTGCAGCTCGTGTTCTCTCGAGAGCCACTGACAATCTGTCCCGTCTCCCGTGTCTTCCCACTGGGCTCCGAGGACCTCGTGGGCCCAACCTGTCATACACGCTCCCCCTCCCTCCACTCAGCTCCACTCCCCGTACCGTCTCCTTGCTGCCTCCGCCGCCGCCACGCTCCCCACGCGCCGCCATTGCCGCTGTCTCCAGCGAGCCCCCTACCCAGCGCGCGCTCCTCGCCACTCGCCGCCACCCGGCGCCCGCGACGTCCCGGTTCCCCCCTCCGCGCGCGACCCCGAACCCCGCCGGAGCGGGGAAAGCCATGGCCGCGGCGACGGCGCGCGCACCCGCCGCCGACAACAGGTACCAAGCGCTTCTCTCCTCCTTCGCATCCCCATTTCGCTGCTGTGCTTCCATTTGGGTTCGATTGGCGCTCTCCGACCACGAGGGTTTAGGGTTTATCGATTGGTGGCTGCAGGTGGGGGTTTGCTGCTGCTGCGGCCGCGCCGACGAAGACGCCCGCCGTTGGGGTTCTGGGGACGGCCCAGAAGCACACCAACCTGCCAACCCAAAGGTGACAATTTTTCTTCTCGACCTAAATGATCA
Organism: Setaria viridis; assembly: GCF_005286985.2. Classification (NCBI taxonomy): domain Eukaryota; kingdom Viridiplantae; phylum Streptophyta; class Magnoliopsida; order Poales; family Poaceae; genus Setaria; species Setaria viridis. The sequence continues at coordinate 40,334,703 of NC_048270.2, forward strand.
TCCTCTGCAGATGCCATTTTTAGTTGAATTGGGGGCTAATTGTGCTAATGTGCTTCTTTGTCTTAGCTTACTGATCCCGCTGGGGTTTTTGTTCCAGAGCGGGTTGTCTGATACTCTCCTTCACCATGCTTTATGTGTTATAGTTTGACAGGCTTGGGGCAGTGGGTCTGGAGAATCCGATTGAAAAGGATTTTGTTGTTGACGGACGCTCAGATAGTTTTACACTAGTGTTTAGTATAACAGAGAAATGATGCTGGGTCAGTCATATGTGTGCTCTTTAGCTTCTTTGGTCCCTTGAAATGATGATCCAGAGTATGTGAAGTAACTATGTTGGCTTAGATGCACAAATAGAGTTGTTTCAGTTTCAAAAATGCTAGTCTTTACTCTGTATAATGCGCTGTCATGGGGATCTATTGTCCAGAGTTCCAGACAAATTTTGACTGTTTCCCTGTTGTTGCTATGTAGCCTTTATCCCACTTAGTCCCAAATTAGGTTTAGTAGTCATGTTAATTTTGATGCTCAAATAGTTCTGATTCAGTGTTAAAATGGTAATCTTGATAATATGAAGATTATGAAAATTGTGAAAATTTCCCAGTTGGTGATATACTGATATTATATGCTATCTGATGGGGTGTTGGAATGGATGCAGGGGCACCTTCCAATGGGGCGACAGGCCAACGCCTCCAGCACCAAATGCGTGGGGTTCATCGTCGCTCCTATCTCTCAAGAATGATGGAGGTTCTGGTTCGTTTGGCAACATCAATGATCGCCCTTCTTCCCGAGGAAGCTCGAGGACATCAACAGATGGAAGTGACTTGCTCGATTCACCTCTTGCTTGGGGTCGAACTTCGTATAATTCTACAACTGCGATAAGTCATCCTCAAAGAACAGAGTTAAGATCAGGAAGCTGGCGATTTCCACATTCTCAAACTTCTTTCTCGGATGTTCTCAAAGGCCCATTAAACAGTATTGCCAAAAGGGTATGCACTTCATATAGTATTCATGTTGTCAGGTAACTGGATACATATAGAAGTCATCAATAATCCAATATTTCATTTTGCCAATGCAGAGACCTACATCACACGGAAAGGGGTTTACCCTAAGTGCAGATGATTTCCCAGTACTAGTTTCCAAGAGCTCTCAGTCAAACAGTCAATTAGGTGACTACATGCGACACCAGATTATCTTGCATAAAGTCTGCTTGTATTTTTTCAGTCACACATCTAAACTCATCATTTTTTCCAACAATAACCCTGTATTTCCAGTTGAATTTATGGTTGTGGTGCTAAAAACTTTGCCAATTCCATAGAGTTTATGTAATGAACCTACTACAAATGTTTAGTGCACTTAGTGTCTTCTTACTTGCAGGTAATAGTTTTCAAGGGCGACCAACTTTTAGTTCTGTTATAATAGCGGCACGAGATGAACAGAGAAAGATCCCACCAACTGGTATACACCTAGTTCACTAATGATCTCCCATTATTTCATACTTGTCATAGCATTTTGCTGCGACACATTTACTTTCCTTTTAATATGATGATTTTTTTTGTCAAGGGCATATGATTTGATTTGTTATTTTTGTATGACAGGAGGTGATCCTTTTTCTACTGCGGACTTCTCTATGGAAGCACAACAGGCTCAGCTACATGCTACACAGACTCCTGATATATGTATGCCTCCTCCATGTATTGATTACTGGCATCCTCCTCCTGATCACCCCCCTGACAGAAATGGGATTTGGCCTGGAGGAGTGGCATCATATGGTCTGGGCAAGCCTGCAGACACACATGGCAGTTTCCCTGTTGAATCTTTTACTCACAATGGTCAGTCCCTTCTCAACCAGAGGGGAGAAACAGGGCATGGTCCAGCACATGGTGGTTTTCAGCCTGAAAACAATAATTCCTGCTATGCTCATGAGCCTGCCGATGCTAGTGTCAAAACTCTACCTCATCTCATGCTTGGAAAGGTCAAAGGTAACCATTCAGATGCACTTGAGAAGCAAGTCATCAAGAAGGATGTGGCATTGTTAGAGAAAATAAAGTGTCTAAATATCAAGGCTAGAAATCTTCGTGCCAGTAACATATCAGAAATATCTTCGTGCAGGGAAGCCAAGGTTGGACACCCAAAAAGCATTGGTGTAGAAGCATATCATGTGGCAAATGATGCTCCTGTCAGCGCTGTCATTTGTGATATCACTTCTGCCTTTGACTTGGCTATTTCTGTTTCTGAAAGTAGTAATCATGTTCCAATTGGTACATCAAATGTGTCTGCTTCTGCTAATCTTGTAATGATTGATCTGTCAGAAGGATACCCTACTATATTCAGTGAAGCTAGAGAGCCAGGTGAATCTGCTGATAATTATGTATATGTAGTAGGGAATACTTCAAGAAACAAGCATGTTAGCTCTGCTACGAACACTGCATCTGATATTTGGGGACCTGGATGGGAAGAACACTCTACAGTTGACTCTTTACCAGTTGATATGATAAATACTCATGAAGATCAACGATTTGCTGGAAACAGCTCACAGCAGGTGGATGTGAGAACTGTTGATGATATGCTGAACTCTCCTGATTATGAAATCCAGGTACATGCTTGCCATTTTGCATGATGCCATGCAATTTTCCACCACTATCGAGTAATGATGTGTTGTACTTGATCAGGAATACTTATTTTCCTTTATCAGGCTGAACTGTTTTGTTAGTATGAGAACACCTTACTTTGAGATACCATAGTTAGTACCCAAGCACATAAACATATGTTTCTGTTTCTGTTGCTTACATGAATGACTTTCACTCTATAAATTCATCTATATCCATGTCAAGTTTGATGTGTATCCTTCAAAATATGCAGTCTTGTCCTATCAAGTGTGATTCTAACATGCGTTCTATTTAGGCATGTCCATTTCATTATTAGTTACTCCACTTCTATTGCCTTTGGATTTCTTAACAGACTACCCAAGAATTGCACATGACATAAAATGAAACGTTAAAAGTGAGCAAGCAGCAGTGCAAAAGGGCTAATTAAGTTTCCTGTGTCCATGAATTCTAGTCTTTGTTGTTAACTTGTGTTTGTTTTGTGTATTCAGAATTCAATGAGATATATATCTGCTCAATATGAAAAACAACTACAGGAAGATGAAAGGGGGGAAATTGGACAAAAGGCAAAAACTATTGTAAAACTGGAAGACTTGCACAGACACTCATTTGTACAGAGTCAGAACTCAAATGGTACACCTGGTAAGTACCATGCATATAGAGGGAATTCTTCAAGAAAGTGGCATGTTAGTTCTGCTGAGGATATTTCATCCAGCATTTCTGGACATGGATGGGAAGATCATCAGGATCTATCATTTTCTGGGAACACCTCTACATGGCAGGTGCATATAAGAACTGATGATATGATTAACTCTTCTGATTATGAAATCCAGGTATGGATTGCCATTTTGCATGATGCCATAGGATTTTCCACCAGTGTCAAGTAAATGACATGCTTTACTTCATCTGTAATATACATTATTCTATTTCCATTGCATGATGCCATATAATTTTCCGCCATTTTGCATACCTGTCCTATACAGTGTGATTCTAACATATATATTATTCTACTTCCATTGCCTTTCAGATTTCTTAGCATATTACCAAGAATTTGGCATAACATAAATAAGTGTTAAAGCGAGAAAGCAACAGTGCAAAAAGGCTGCTTAACTGTCCTATAGCCATAAATCTTCATATTTGTTATTTAAACTTTTGTCTATTTGGTGTATTCAGCATTCAAGGAGAGAGTTGTCTGCTCAACGCTCAAAACAACTACAGGAGGAGGAGAGGGGGAAACCTCAACAAAAGGCAGAATCTACTGCAAAGCTTGAAGACTTGAACGTACATCCATTATTACAAAGTCAGAAGTCAAAAGACGCACCTGGTAAATCTGCTGATGCCCATGAATATGGAGGATGGAATGGTTCAAGAAACAAGTGCAGTGGTTCTGCCGAGGACATTCCATCTAACATTTCTGGACATGGATGGGAAGACCACCCTGGAGTTGAGTCTTTGCCAGTTGTGATAAATTCTCATCAAGGTCAATCAGTTCCTTGGGATACCTCTCAGCATTTGCATGCCCGAACTAATGATGATAGGCATAACTCTCCTGGTTATGAAATCAAGGTACGCAGTTGTCACTTTGCATGATATCGTGTTATTTCCACCATTGTCAACTGAATGATATCTTGTGCTTGACCAGTGTCAAAGTCACCAAACTGTTTGTTGTTATGAATTTACATTAAAATGCCATAGTATTCAAACATAAATTTTGGAGAAAATGTTTCTGTTCCTTCTAGGAATGCTTCTACTTAATAAGTTAATCTATATCAATGTTAACATTGATGCCTATCCTCCAGCCGTTGCACTCTTTACTATACAGTGTTACTCCATGTCCAGTGCTATCATATCTCTCAAAAGGGTCCCAAGAAACTGTGCATGCATGAAAATGAGATATTAAAAATAGGCAATCTTGTTACTCCATGCCTCTGAGGGGCCACTTATTCCTGAATCTTGTACTTTTGTTGTAACTTTTTTTTGGGGTTCATTCAGCATTCAAGATGGAGAGAGTCTTCTGCGCAGCATGCAAAAGAACTACAGAAGGAGAGGGAAAACATTCAACACAAGGCAACATCTATTGCAAAACCACAAGGTTTGAACAGACGTCCATTTCTACATAATCAGAAGTCAAATGATGCACCTGGTAAATCTGCAGATTACATTGAATATGGAGGATGGCGCGCTTCAAGGAACAGGCATGGTAGTTCTGCCGAGGATATTTCATTTAATATGCCTGGACATGGATGGGAAGATCACCCTACAGTTGATTCTTTGCCATTTATGACAAATACTCATCAAGATCAATCATTTCCTGGGAACAACTCTTGGCAAGTGCATGCCAGAACTGCTGATATGCTTAACTCTCCTGGTTATGAAGTCCAGGTAAGCAATTGTCACTTTGTATGATGCTATGTTGTTTTCTGCTGTTGTGAATTAAATGATGTCTTGTACTTGACCAGTAAAACTTGTTTTCCTTTCACATTATTAATGTCACCGAACTGTTTTGTAATTGTGACACCAGTTTACATGGAAATGTCATAGTATTCATACTTCAAATATAAACAGATGTTTTTCTTCCATTAATGCTTCGACTCTATAAATTCATATATATAAATGTTAAGGTTGATGCCTGTCCTCCAAAAAATGCATTTCCCCCTCTATAATATGATTTGTCCACACATTCTATTTAGGTGCTCCCTTTCATATGTTACTCCACTTCCATTGTCTTTCTTAACAAACTAAATGCTCATAACATAATGACATGTTAAAAGTGAGCAAGCAACAATGCGAAAGGGCTAGTAAGTATTGCACGCCATGAATCTTAGTATTTCTTGCTGTTAACATGTGTTTATTTGTTGTATTTAGCATTCAAGGAGAGAGTTGTCTGCCCAACATGCAAAACGACTACCAGAACATGAGAGGGGGGAAATCCAACAAAAGGCAAAACCTATTGTAAAACTGGAAGACTTGAACAGATGCCAGTTTTTACAGAGTCAGAAGTCAGATAATTCACCTGGTAAATCTGCTGATTACCATGTATATGGAGGAGGGAATGCTTTGAGAAACAGGCATGGTAGTTCTGCTGAGAACGTTTCATTTAAGATTTCTGGATTTGGATGGGAAGATCACCCTACAGTTGACTCTATGCCAGTTGCTATGACAAATACTCATCAAAATCAATCATTTTCTGGGAACACTGCTGAGCGAGTTTATGAGAGAACTATTGATGATATGATTAACTCTGCTGATTATGAAACCCAGGTACCCAATTATCACATTGTATAATGCTATGTTTCTTTCTTCCCTTACCCCTTGTCAATTAAATGATGTCCTGTTCTTTTTACAAAAAAAACTGATGTTGTGTTCTTTTACAAAAAAAGAAAAAAGAACTGATGCCATGCTCTCAACTTAGGATAGTTGTTTTCCTGGCACATTATCATGGTCACTGTACTGTTTTGTTATTATGAGACCAGTTCACATTTAGATGCCATATTATTCAAACGTAAAAATATAAAGAGATGTTGCTGTTGCTTCTAGGAATGCTTCTACATTATAAATTCACCTATATCAATTGTAAGATTTGGTGCCTGTCCTCTTAAGTTGTACTTGGTTGCACTCTTTCCAATACAGTTTGATTCTTCCACGCATCCTATTTGGGTGCATCTTTTTATTATATTTACTTCACTTCCATTGCTGTCGGATTTCTTAAGAGAGTACTATGCTATAAATAAAATGTTAAAAGCAGGCAAACACCATTCAGAAAGGGTTACTGAGGTGTGATGTATCCATGAATTGTACTTTTTGTTCTTAACTGTATTTATTTGGTTCATTCAGCTTTCATGGAGAGAATTGTCTGCGCAACATGCACAACTACAGAAAGAGGAGAGGGGAAAACTTCAATTAAAGGCAAAAGTTAATGGAAACCTGGAAGAATTGAACAGAAGTTCATCTGTACAGAATCAGAAGTCGAATGATGTGCCATTAGAAGCAGACAAAATTCTTCGTAAACAAGGTGCTGAAGGCAGTGGAACTAGTAATCATGATACTTCAACATCAGATACATGTTGTACTGCATATGCTGGGAATCTTAAGCCTTTGAGAGCAAATGGCACGGAGAATGCTACAGTTCCTATCAGCTCCACTCTGGCAGCTGACACTGCAAGTGTTAACAGAGGTCCTCTGACTCATAATGTAATGCCTTTAGCCAAGAAAACTGACACTAACATGCTGGAACACACTGCCCAGAAAATTCGAGCACAGTCACATGACAGCAGTGCTCCAAAGCATTTGCAGGTGGAGGATAGGGAAGGACAAGTTCATAAATTGGAGAGTATTTCAAGGGTCTCCACTACAGTATCAGGCACTGCAGATGCTAACAAAGGCCCTTTGATTCATAATGCCTTTCGTTCAGCCAAGAACACTGACATCAACATGATTCACATTGACCAGAAAGGTGCATCAGAGTCATATGACACCACTGCTCTGATGCATTTGCAGACGGAGGATAAGAGAAGACAAGTTCATTCACAGGGAAGAATTTTAAGGGGCCCTCCAGCTTCAGAATCTGCAGGTCTCAACAAAGGCTCTTCAATTCTTAATGTCATGCCTTCAGCAAAGAACAATGGCATCAACATGAAGGAATACATTACCCGGAAAAGTGCATTATGGTCACATGAGAATAGTGCTCCAAAGCATTTGCAGATGGAAATTAGGAGAAGGCAAGTTCGTTCACAGGAGGGAGTTCTAAGGGAGAGGTCCAACATTGCTGAAAGTACAGAAAATATTACAACCGATTCTGGGACTCCTGTGGACACATGGAATACTGAAGCTAAACCTCATGCGGAACTCTCAACCCACAGCAAGAACAGGAGACCTGCTTCACCACTTGTGTTTGGTACCAAGAATACAGAAGCCTCGAGTGTGCATAAAGCCCATATATCAGGTGTCATTATCAATAGTGCTATAATCCCTGTGCAGGTTTCTTCTGTTAGAGGTTTTACTGTAGGGAGTATAATGCTTGGGGATGCTTCACTTGCATTTGTGAATCAGGAGAAAACAGTGGCCAAGGAAGTGCATGATGATGTAACACATAGCTGTTCAATCCCTAAGCAGACAGAGAAATCAGGAACAAATCAGCCTGGTGTGCAGCATGTCAAGGATCCTCATGGGAGTGACCGTATCATGCACACACCAGTTAAAGAGCCAAGAAAGAGAGAACAATCTGAGGCTGGCGGGCTGAACTGTGCAGCAATACCTGCTCCCATTCAGCCATCTGGGAATCAAAGCATTGTTTCACAGAATTCGGCGCCAGAAAAAACAAGTGAAATGGAGAGGCATGCACATAAGCCTGCATACAAAGAGTTGGACCTGCGGAATCCCAGGAAAATGCTACCGGCAGAGAACCACACAACATCTTCTGATAATTTGTCAACCTCCAAATCGGATACTAAGACTGTTGATGAAGAGGCACTCGATGCTCCCACTGCTACAAAACCTGAGAATCGGGAGGATGAGAAAACTAGCAAGCATCTAGGGAGGAGCAGTGCTAGTTCGAACCAAGGAAGCACGAACGGTTCTGCCTCAGCAGCACCAGGCCTTAACGAACAGGAAGCCAACTCTGTATTGAAAATCATGCACGAGTTATCTGATCAGTTGGAGCAAATAGAGAAGCACCTCGATTCCAGCACCCATGTTGCCACCGTGAACCATCCACAGCCAACTCAAATGGTTATGGTTTCCATGCCTGGCTATACTTGGGGAGAACACGCAGGTCGCAGCCAAAGGCAGTACCACGTCGATGGTCAGGGAAACATGTGGATCAACTACGCCGCGAACAGCCACATGGATGGGAGAGTCATGACACGGGGCGGGTCTGCAAACTGCGCATTTGTTGCCAGGTCCCATCTCCGTCCCCGTTCCTGTTCCTGAGAACAACTTGGCAGGCGTCAAAGTTGGTCCAGCTCCAGGATGGAAGTGGGACACCGCTGAACACGTACTGATATCCGACACGGGCGATGCCCCGGGTCTCAGTACTGCCAGAAGAGGTGCTGCACCCACTCAGAATGCGCTTAGGGTCGGCCAAATGGATGTGATGCTCGGCGTGCAAGCCACGGGAGGCATGGCGTACGGAGCTGCCACTGCTGCTGTGAACCCTGAGGTCTTGTACCACGCAGGTCCGGAGCTTGAGCAGCTGAACCCTGCATGGTTCCCCCATGTCCAGCATGACGGCACGCACCACCACGGAGGAAGCGGTGGCACCAGCGTGTACTTGCTGGGGATGGACGGCGGCGCTGGGGCGCACGCTCACGGCGGCGGCGGCGGCGGCTATATGACTGGACCACCAATGGTAGGCCCCGTGCACCCTGAGTATCAGCTGATGCCTGCAGTTGCGTCCCCTGTTGCCGTCTGGAGCGATGGGGGGAGTGCCATGGTGCCTGCATTAGGGCATCCGGCTGAGACTTGGGGACCGGCGTACGGGGAGCATGTGTACTATGCCTGATCGCGTGATTAGCAGTTGCAACGCTTGTCGCATTGTCTGAAAATTAGCATCTCTTGTTGTGTTTTACTTGACTCAACTCTGCCCTGGCTATGCTGGCCGTCTGTGCTACTTGGAATCGTTGTATTCCAACTTTCATTCAGTCATGTAACGACATTGCTCCGTGCTCTTGTAGCGGTAGCGGCATTCTAGGACAAGTTTTGTGTCACCTTGTATATACCACTTTGTCTATCAGCGACTTGTGAACCTATGTGTGGCACGTGAATGTTTCGGAGCATCTATTGCGTATGATATCTGAAAGGATTTGGAGTTGGAGCATCTGTTTGCTCTGTTTTTTTTCTTCCCACTGAATTCAGTCTTGTAAAGACGTTGCAGCGTGCTCGCTTCTAGGTACCTGAATGTTTTGGAGCATAGCATTATATTTGTGCATGGTACTTGAACGTTATGGAGCATCTCTAGCACACAGAGGAGCGAATACTTCAAGAAGCTTGTGTGGTAGTTCTGCTGAGGATACATCATCTAATTTTTCTAGATATGGACAGGAAGCGTACTCTACACTCTCCAGCTGAGTTTTGTATTTGCTCTTGTTAACTTGTGTTTATTTGGTGCATTCAACATTCAAGACAGGTTACAGAAAAGAGGGGGAGGAAAGTTCAACAGAGACAAAAGCTATTGCAGAATTGGAAGAGCTGAACATAGTTGATTTGTACAGACACAAGTCACCGACAGAAGCAGATGGAGTTCCAATGTTGTCTATGCTGACAGCGTTAATGGGCCTCTGCAGGAAATGTAGTGAACAACACTACAGTTTCTATAAGCTCTGCAGTGTCTGAGGTCTGACAATGCAGCTGATAATGAAGATCCATTGATTTCACATGATTTGAGCTTAATTTTTTCCCAGAAATGTCTCACAGCCACATGACAGGCTGCGGGTCAAAAGCAATTTCAGAAGGAGAACAGGAGAAGGCAAGTATGTTAAAATTGTTGCTGAACTTCTACAGGCATCACACTTCTGAAGTCCAGCAGGTTATGACCCGCCTTTTACCATGGTACTTGGTCAAGCTACTCATGATAGATCTGCAAAGTTGAAAAAAGTGTGACTGATTGGCTATAGCTTATACTCTCATGGAAATCTAGACATAAATCTAACAAAAAATATCTGTATCATGTCTACTACAGACAACAGAATACAGGTTCTTATGTTTCTGCACCTATTTGTATCCTCTTTATTACTTAATTACCTTACTTTAATTTTTTATCTGTACTCTGTTTTTGACAAACACAAGTGGTATGTCAAATAGATTTCTCAGACTAGTCTGTCTCCATAAGAAGAAAGCTAGTTCGCCTGATACTTTTTCTAGGCGTGTTAGCTAAATAATGTGACAGATGTACATTTCACCCTATTTATTATTTGAAAAAAGAATCTATTTTTGACCGTCGAACTATCGCCTCGGTTTGGTTTTAACCATCCAACACCAAAGCCATGAATCTTTGACCATCGAACTATCAATACTGTGCATATTTGGCCATCAGACGGTTTTAGCGGGTGGTTTTGTGATGTGGATGCCACGTGGCGGTGGGGCCTGTAAGTCAGCTCATTTTATCTCTTCTCTATCCTCTTTCTCTCTCTCCCCCCTCTCCTCTCCCTTGCCAAGGCGCTCCGGTGGCCACGCAGCGCATGGGTGGGCGCTTCGGCGACGGCGGCTCGCGGGCGGGCCAACTCTCCAGCGGCAGCTGCTCCTGGGCAGGCGGAGCGGCTGCTTGTAGGTGGGCGTCCACTCCAGCGGCAAAGGCGCACGGGCAGGTGGCGGCAGGCACTCCGCGGCTGCAACTCACGGGTGGGTGGAGCCGCGGCTCGCGGGAGGCCGGCCGCTCCGGTGGTGGAGGCGGGCGGTAGCTTCGGCCCGACCCTTCCTCTGTGCCACCACTGCAGTGCCGGAGCCGTGGGCCCCGGAGCCGGAGTACGGTGACGCAGGCGGTGGTGAAACAAGGTGCAGAGGAGCAGGGGGCATAGCTCACCGCGGTCGGCCGGGCGAGCGAGCTGGGCCAGTGCGTCCGGGCATGGAGACTAGAGAGAGAATAAAGAATAAGGAGAGAGGAGAGAGAAAAATGACCGGACATGTGGGCCCCACTTCCATGTGTCGTCCACGTCAGCGAAACTACCGTTCAAAACCAGTGAATTGCCAAATGTAAACGGTTTTAGTAGCTTGATGGTTGAAAATTCCTGATTTTGGAGTTGGACGGCCAAAACCAAACTCAGGTGATAGATCAATGGTTAAAAATGGACTTCCTCATTATTTTCCAGCGTCAATTCGAAAATCCGAAGCCCATCAAAGATAGTACGTTGCAGCCCAGTTATTTCCCAATAGGTGGTAGTCGGGAGCCCAATAGGCCCAAACGATCAATAAACTATTTCTTCTCATCCCTCCGACTCCTGCCTGTGTCTCCCGAAGCCGAACTTTTTTTATTTTTTTATTTTTTATTTTAGTATTTTGAAAAAATATAGTCAAACAAAAAAATTGCAAATCTAGACCTATACTGCCGTTTGAAACGGCTATAGCCAGATGAAATGACGGAAGGGGTACTGTAGCATCCTTACTACCGTTTCAACCGGCGGAATCTCCCACCACTCGACACTACACTTCCAAAAAATCACAACTAATTCATATCAACTCGGATGGAGATAAACTTTATATAAAAATTGTATATCTCAACGATATCTACAGCTTTGTAGTTTAAACTTTTTTATTTGATATCATACTGGTGCTCAAATAATCAACACAAGTTTCATATCTAAAATTCGAATTTTAGATCTGAAACTGGGTAGCACACTTTCAAAAAATGATAACTAATTCATATGAGCTCAGATAGAGATATGTTTTATGTGAAAATTGTAGCCCTTGACGAGATTTACAACTTTGTAGTTCAAACCGTTTTTATTTGGAGCCATTTAATTACTCAAATAATCGACACATGTTTCAGAACTAAAATTCAATTTTAGATCTGAAACTTGTGTTGATTATTTGAACACCAATATAACATCAAATGAAAAAAAATTCAACTACAAGTTGTAGATCTCGTTGAGATCTACAATTTTTATATAAAGTTTATCTCCATCCGAGTTGATATGAATTAGTTATGAGTTTTTGGAAGTGTAGTGTCGAGTGGTGGGAGATTCCGCCGGTTGAAACGACAGTAAGGATGCTACAGTACCCCTTCCGCCGTTTCATCTTGCTATAGCCGTTTCAAACGGCGGTATAGGTCTAGATTTGCAATTTTTTTATTTGACTATATATTTTTGCAAAATGCTAAAATAAAAAATAAAAAAATTCCCCGAAGCTGACGGCGTGAAGAACCCTAGCCGCGCCTAACCGGAGCCTTGATATAGCAGGGAGAAGAGGTCCGGTAGGCAAGCGACCCAGCTTAGGGGGGCAAGCTCATGAAGTGGGATTGGAGTCGGCCTTGATATAGCAGGGAGAAGAGGTCCGGTAGGCAAGCGACCCAGCTTAGGGGGCAAGCTCATGAAGCGGGATTGGAGTCGGCTACGCCGGCATGGCTCAAGGCCAAGGTAAGTTCTGCCCCAACTAAAATCTTTGGTATTAGTAGAGATAGAGAAAAGATGCAGAATTGTTATGCAGTTGACATATGCATCCTTAGAGTCGAAATTATCTAATTGCTGGTTGAAATTTAAAAATTTCTACTTCTTTTGAATAATGCATATATATACATATATGTGTGTTGGTGACGGCTAGTGATGTATTGGCCAGTGACGGCTACCTAGCAATGTATTGGTGGTACTGGTACTATCATATATATGTGACCTGTGATTAATTGAATTGATTTACATGCGCACCTCTTAACTAGTTTATTAGGATGTACAGAAATCTTCTAGGATATCTTGTCTGCGCTCATCTCATTCCCTTTAATTTGGTGTGCACGAGCAAGCAAGACAGCAGTCGGTATCATGGAAGGGTACCCTTTAACCGTTTGCAGAATGGAAGGTGCAATAATGTACAAGAAACAATCAGTTCGTCCCTCACATCCAATGCAATAGATCTAGAATAGTCGGTTCTAACAAATATCTACTAGCAGTCTGATAGTGGACTTAGAGATTGATGGGCCTTAAAACTGTAGAATTTTTGTGGGCCTTCAAACAAATATATATAGATACAGTGTACAGTGAATTCCTTATTACAAGCTGAAAAAAGGGATAGCAATCCCCCTCGACAAATTGCTAGCTAGGACGTGGGCTCCAAAAGTCAACCAATGCTCTACAAATAATTTCTGCGGACCTAAAAAATTGTCTTCTACTTAATTTGTGTGTGCTCATTTCATTCCCTTTAATTTGGTGTGTACGAGCAAGCAAGACAGTCGGTATCGATATATACAACCATCATCCAAAAGCAAACCAATGCTCTACAAATAATTTCTGTTGACCTAAAAAATTGTCTTCTACTTTCAAGTTGCAACAAAAGTTAAAAATGAAATAAATACATAATAATGCAGGCATCTTCTGAATGAAATAAATACATAATAACAAACTATCTAGAACAAACGGATCACATGGCCAAGTGCACTTCTCCAGGATCCTGTCATAAATCTGAAATCAGTATCTGAAATCTTGTCTAGGGGTTGGATTGGACATGTTGTCAATTTACCAAAGATCGTCTCATGGCCAAGCTCAACTTAAAGAAAAAGAATGATACAAAAGGCAAATAATTTCTTAATTAGTCAGAAGTGAAAAATATAGGGCCTGTTAGTTCCAGAGAGGTTCCTCTGCTTTAGCATGGATTTTCACATGAGCAAAGCTTCCGCGCTGCCAAGAGGGAATATACATGATTAGTTCTGTGCTTAATTAGAGACAGAAAAATGATGCCTCCCATGCTTAATTATTCTGGATTATTTGGCAGATAAATGAAAAATGAAAGACCGTGGATGATGATCTACATACTCTATTGTGTACAGTTAATTTCTTATTCTAAACAAAAAAAGGATAGCAAACCTCCAGAACTTGCTAGCTAGGACGTGGGCTCCAAAAGTCAACCAATGCTCCACAAATAATTTCTGCTGACTTCACAAATCAGTATCTTTTACTTACAAGTTGCAAGACAAAATTATAGGTGAAATAAACATTTAATGTTGCTGGCATTCTTGCAAATACTGCGGAGAACAAACGGATAATTTGGCTAAGTGCGACTTCTTGGAGAACTTAAAATACCAGGATAGCATTTACCCCAATTTGGTCGTCCTTAAGGCATCATAGTTTTCATGGTTTTGGAAGATGCTGCTCTGCTAAATGCTTTTGGAAGGTTCTGTTCTGCAAATAATCTCTGTTGACTTCACCAAGTCAATGTCTTCGCCCTACAAGCCAAAAGAGCAAAAAAATGGTGGAATATTTGTTTTCCAGTGAGGACAAACAGATAAGACTGCCTATAAGAATCGAAAGATATTCAAATATATGGTACAACATGCATGCTTGGGAATTTTTGCAGTTTCTTAAAAATTAAAAATATGAAGTTGTTTTGAAATTTTAATCAGTAAAAAATGAAAAGAATAAAAAACATCAGTAACTAGGTTCATTGATGATATCCTGTGAACTTTTATGCATAGCTATGTACAACACCAGTAGTGGCTTCAGTTCAACAATTGTATGCTCATCTATATATAATCAATTAACTAGGTAATTACAGGTCAACAATTATCACTTAAAAGCAAGTGTTTTCCCAATAATATTTGAATGAGCGCCACTAGTTGATAGATGTGTGACATCATTTGGAATGAGTTCGCATCTGGTGCCTGTTCGAACTGAGTTTTATATATATTATCTTTGTCCCGATATATAGGCAAATCGTGCTTCATATTAATTTTCTAAATAGCTAGTTTACTTATATCTAAGACTGTGATGAGTCAGAAAATTATTAGTTGACATACAGGAACGTTGAGAAAACAAGATGATTGGTATTGAATCAAAAATTAATATTCAATCATGTGTATGAACCATTTTTTTGGGAGTTTATGAAACGTACTGGAGATATAATCATCAGCGACAAGCAGTTTGGTAATTAATGTGCCTATGATTTGACTAACAATAATAAGTTCAAAAAATATTTTGTAGTAAAAAGTGACATGAAAGACGAAATAAATCTTACATGTATTGAGAGAACATGCAAAGTCTTATAATCGTCATTTTTAGCACATTATAGTTGAACTAATAGTCAGCACTGAAAAATTATAGGTGAAATAAACATTTAATGTTGCTGGCATTCTTGCGAATACTGCGGAGAACAAACGGATAATTTGGCTAAGTGCGACTTCTTGGAGAACTTAAAATACCAGGATAGCATTTACCCCAATTTGGTCGGCCTTAAGGCATCATAATTTTCAGGGTTTTTCCTTTCATTTTTGTAATTTGTCCATCTGTGTCCTGTTCTTCTCTAGGCACATATCCTTTGAAAATGCATGGCACAAGTACCCAAAATCTATTTTCATACAGGTCTAGAATTTTTTTTAAAAAATCTGAAATCTTGGCTAGAGCTTGGAGTGGACAAATGTTGTCAGTTTACACAAGATCTCGTGGCTAAGAGATCAACTTAGAAAAAAAATAAATACAAAAAGGAAACTAATTACTCATATATAGTTTCCTCAGCTTTAGCTTGGATATTCGAACTGAAGAAAAGGCTTTGATGCTCTCAAGCGGGAGTGAAAATGCTTAGTTCTTTTGTCTGCTTGGTAGTGCTTCACTGTTGTCTACTTAAGAAAAAAGATGATGGATATATGCTGATCTGTATTATCAGACATTAACACAGGCAAGTGGTATGTTATAAAGATTAGATGCACGTACCTTACTGATACTCGTGACATCATTAGGAATTAGTTGAGTCTGTATTTGTCCTTGTATATATATCTAGGAACGTCATGCTTGAGATTTAATTTATGATGAACAATATATATAACTTACCGAATGAGATAAGTTCAAGTAGGAACGACCATCAGAATGCATATATTATCGGCTAATCACATCATTGGATGTTAAGAAATGAAATGATTATCAATCCATCCCGGCCGTCATCCCCGCCTATATATAACCCTGCATGCGGCCAGATCGGAAAGTATGAAGCCAATGCTACAGCTTCTTTACTGTCTAGCTAGTTAGCATCTAAGCGCAGACAATCCAGCAGCAGCCATGGCGCCTCTCCAAGTTCTACTGTGGCATCTCCTTGTTCCTGCCCTAGTAACTTCCCACCTGGTTGCGGCTGCCTCCAACTCCTCGATGGCGGGACCAGAGGACTGCCACATGTGCGGCAACATAGAGATTCCCTATCCTTTCGGCATCGGCAAGGGCTGTGGCCGGCCGGGCTTTAATCCCTACGTCATCACTTGCAACGATAGCTTTAGTCCTCCGCGACCATACTTGGTCAACGTTGAGATCGCCAGCATCTCGCCGGGGACCGGCGAGATACGCGTCTTCTCCTTACCTTCCTCCATATTCTACAACTTGAACTCTCCCAGATTCTTCACCTCCTACGAAATTAAGTGGACACTTACCAATCCATTCGTGATCTCGGAGAGGGGCAACGAGTTCACGGCCATCGGATGCAGCACGGTGGCGATGCTGAAGAGCAAGAGCTACTACACCGGCTGCATCAGCTACTGCAGTAGCATAGAGGACGCGGCCGCCGAGGGCGACAAGTGCACGGGGCTCGGCTGCTGCCAGATACCCATCTCCGGCAACCTTAGCACGACGGAGGTACTCTGGACCTACGAGAACGGCACCACCGACTATTACCCGTGGCAGTACAACAAATGCATGTACGCTTTTGTTGCCGAGAAAGGCTGGTACGCACATATACTTGCATTGCTACATACTACGTATATCCTATGCAACATAACGGCCTGTATCTATGCTCGACCAGCTACAAACACATGTTAATTTCTCTTGAATATTCTCTAGGCGTCTTAGTTAATTAATTAGTGGCTTAATTAGACAATATAGGAGGGCCTCGTCAATACGACTAGCAGATATGAAAATTATTGTGCTGTGGTATATTTTTATTTGTTCATCTTGTTTTGTGGTAATTTTCTATTGTTGAAGTTTCTTGGGATCTCTACATTCTTTGTGGAACATGTTTTACGTTAAGTTAGAAAATTTTCTCCTAAACGTACAACATTTATTCCAACTTGGTAAAAGAAACTTTGTTGTAAAAACACTGGTCAATCAAAAATTTAATTTAAAAATTATAGTTTTTCTTTGTGCGTCCTGTTTGGTACTACGACTCTATGAGTGAGTCTCACGTAGTATTTCGGATGTCAGTTAACATTCCCGTAACTTTACCTCTTCTACCTCTTTTAAATGATGTTCCTTCTATTACAAAGATATTTTAGTTTTATTATATATCTTCAGCCAAACATCTATTCTTTGATTAAGTTTATAGAAATACAAGCACAGCATGACTGATTTTCATTTAATGTTTAACTTTAGGTATAAGTTCAGCCGGCAAGATCTTATTCTCGACGGAAACAATTCATTTTTCAACAGAGTTCAGGAAACCAAACGTATGCCAGTGGTACTTGAGTGGGCCATCAGGGATGACGGATCATGCCCACCCCCACCCAAGGATGGTAAACCCACAGCTCCCGCTTGCGTCAGTACAAACAGCTTCTGTGTCAACGCGACACAGGGATCCGGTTACCTCTGTAATTGCTCTGACGGATACACGGGCAATCCCTACGTCACCGGTGACAAAGGATGCAAGAGTGAGTTTATTTCAACTGGTTGCCTAAGATAATTATATATTTTTAACATAAAATGGCTTATTCTTAATCCAAGTCTCTCTATATATGCATAGCATGTTTTTCCAGTTTCTGTAGGGACATAACTTGTTGGTTCACTATTATTTTATTCGAATAGTACTATGGTCCGTTACTATTATTAGTCAATAATGCATGCCTATGTGTTGCCCTGCTGACATCACAAAACATAATATACTTCTCATTGGATGCTTAGGTCCTAAGCCATATATAACTTTGAATCGCTTCATGCGCGACCGTGGATATACATGGTGTAGTTTAGAATAAAAAATCATTCCTTTTTGAATTTTCCTTTTAATTAGTTTCTCCTCAAACCTTGTGAACTGGCGTTAATTAAAAGAGCATAAGAGCATAGTCTCCATTGAAATCAAACGGAACATACCTACCAGTTGATTGATGCATTTGACTAAAACATAGGTGTTTTTAATTTCATGATCGAAAAGAAGGATCGATCGATATACTATACCTACCGGCCTTGACATGTAAATTTGCCACTGATTGTCTGACACAGATATATATCCCAACTAACTAACTATTTGGATATCCCATATATCTTTGACACAGATATTAATGAGTGCAGTCTTCGGAAATCAAATCCTGAGAAGTATAAAAAACAATATCCTTGTTATGGTGGTAGCACATGCATTGATACACAGGGTGGTTACAAGTGCAAATGCAAATTTGGTCTAAAAGGAGATGGTAAAAGTGAGAATGGATGCCAGCCCATATTTCCAGTATGGGCAATATCAATATTAGGTGAGCATTCACTCTTTACTTAGTCATACAGCATTGCACTCATTCTTTTTGAAGATGAAAAATCTTTTAAATTGCTATGTGATTTCATTGCTGGTTTTGAGAACTGCAAGCACTTCAGTTTTAAATTTTATTAGTTGCATAGTACCAGCAGGTATATATGCATGTTGATCTAACACTGGCAGGTATCCTTGATAACTTATTGATTAAAAAAAATCTTTATTGTCTTCGCTATATCTCAGTTTCTTTTCTATTTTGTACAGCATATATTAAAAGGCTTTTGTGTTCAAAGTTGTTTTTTACGAGTCCACAAGAAAAAATATTTTATACGAGCCAAAAAATGGAAATAGTTCCTTTAAGTGCGTTTGATATGTACTGATGTTCAAGAGTTGGAACCTTTATGATGTACAAATTCTTAATAGAAAAAAGCAGCCACACATAATTTATAAATGCAAGAAAATGAAGAATGGATTAGTTTTAGCACAAGATAAATTTCCAATAAAACTAAGGAACAAATGGTCTGCATGTAACTGTATGGCTGACGACAGATTATCCTGTGTAATGGCTGCAGTAATAATTGTTGTCGCCGTCGTAGCAACTTTCGCAATTTTTGAGGTAAAGAGGCGAAAGCACAGGAGGTTTTTCGACAGAAACGGCGGTGACATACTCAAGAGCATGGGCATTAACATCTTCACGGAGGGTCAGCTGAAGAAAATCACAAACGGCTACAAAAAATCTATTGGAGAAGGTGCCTTTGGCAAGGTCTATATAGGGATGACAGATGACTCCCAACAGGTCGCGGTTAAGTGCTCCACTGCGAAAGGCGATGTTCTTCCACAGGAGGAGTTCGTTAACGAGATCACCTTCCAGTTCCGCATCAGCCATACTAACCTTGTCCGCCTCGTCGGGTGCTGCCTCGAGACAGATGTTCCCATGCTTGTCTTCGAGTTTGTCCCCAGAGGCAGCCTACACAGCGTCCTCCACGGCGCCGGCAAGACGCTCCCTCTGTCCATGCCAGTGCGCCTGGACATTGCCATTGGCTCAGCGGAAGCTCTCGCCTACATGCACTCACACGGTGGCCACAACCACGTCCATGGCGATATCAAGTCCGGCAACATCCTCCTCGACGACAATCTCACACCCAAGGTCTCTGATTTCGGGTCGGCGAAGCTCGTGTCCGTCGCCAGCAGGTACTCCAAGTGGTGTGTGTCCGGGGACATGAGCTACATCGACCCAATATACATAAAGTCCGGCCGCTTCACGGAGAAGAGCGACGTCTACAGCTTTGGTGTGGTGCTCTTGGAGCTCGTCACGAGGAAGCCGGCCAAGTACGGGGACAATAGCCTCTACATAGACTTCATCAGGTCCTTCAAGGAGGAGGGCAATGGAAGGAAGTTGTACGACGAAGAGATCTTGTCTGGTGATGATGATGCCCGATCACATCATCACATGGAATGCCTTGACAGGATCAGTAGGCTCGCGGTCCGATGCCTCAAGGAGGACGTGGATGAGAGGCCGACCATGGCTGAGGTGGTGGAGGAGCTTAAGGAAGTGAAGGCAATAGCCAGCGGAGGCTCGAGTTCTGTTGCAAGCTAATTAAGCATGCATGGAGCATGGTCAGCACTCAATGCAAGCAAGGCAGCAACTACTTTGTAGCAAGAGTAATGCAGCATGAGCATAGTCTATCCCTGTGTATATTCGCTGTTACCATTGTTGAGTTGATTGTACTATGAATTGTGCATCATGTAGTGTGGTACTCTCTTGTATTAGTGTTAATATTTGTGTATATATATTTGTGTAGCGCAACTTATTGTTGTCCATTTGTGGGGGTTTTCTCTTATTTTCTAACTAGGAAATAGAGAAATGGATAAAAGAAAAAAATACAGAAGGGCTGACCGAACTGGGCTACTTCAAGGCCCAAAAGGCCGAGCCGCACAGCTGTCTCGCCGGCCGGCAGGGCATAGCGGCTGCTGCCGATAGTACTACACTAGCTAGCTACCATGGCCCTGCACTGTCCCTATGAATACTTCCTTCGCAATTTTCTTCTAAATTTACAGGTTTGAACCATTAATTTTTCTTACGGTGTGTACCGTTACAAATTAATAACATATTGAAAGATACGTAAAATAGGAAAATATTGCTATTACTTTTGAATGCTAGACGTGCATATTGTTACTTTTGAATGCTAGACGTGCATATTGAAACCTACAAATTTCAAGTAAAAGGATATTGAGCAGCAAGCCAGCAAGTCAATGGGAAGAAGTCAACACAACCGAACAATATTAAATTTGAAGGAACAAGTCTGTCTCTGTGATGCCGTAGTGTAGCTTGTACTGTAGCTACAATCCGATCGACTGTAACTGTACAAAATAAAGGACGAATCGGACAGGTTATTCGCCGGGCGACGACCAGCGCAAGACTCTGTCAAGTGGCGAATACTTACAAGCAGTACAAGATTCTGACGGGTACGGTACGGTCGACGTCTTGACGACGATGTCCGCAGCACCGAAACAGACTTCCTTGGAATTTCATTCTTCGGCTAAGAAACAAAACCGGAGCAATCCCTTAATCTCGCTACCAAGGACGTGGATTCGCACTTGTCTAAAAAAGTAGCAATCTCTCAGACCGCTTTCCAAAGAATTAATTACTAACGCTGTAAGGCATGTAAGCTTAATGATTATTCTTTCACTAAAAAGATCTCTATTGACTTCACTGAGAAAGGTATTCCCTCCGTTTTCTTTTGATAGGATATGTTTCACCTTGATATAATGAAAAAGAAAAAACAACCTGCTTATCGTCCAAATACTAGCTTTCACCACTATTCTGCTTCACACCACAGGTTTAGAGAATACTGATGCAGTTGTTGTTCATCCAAGCCTTGACCTACCACAACAAAAGGCCTCCCTAAAAGACCCGAAGGAATGCATTCATTTTTAAAAACTGGAATGCTACTACACACCTATCCACGTAGACATTTAACAAAAAATGAGGTAAAGCGATTGGTATTAATGGTTGAAGGATAGAACAGACACTAGTAAAGAATTGGCCTTTAGTCCCGGTTGGTAGGATGCAAATCTCCCGAAAATCCATCCGGGATAAACCAACCGGGACAAAAAAAAAAATCCCGAGCTCCCAGGAGGCCCCCCACACGCGCACGTCACGCGATTTTTCACGCGAAATATGCGCGTGCGCGCTGCGTGGGATTCGAACCCACAACCTCCAACCTCGCGCGTAGCTTCCTTGCCATCCCACCTACACACCACATCTAACTATATAGGGGATGCTATCCTTTTGTATTAACTTGTGGGGGACTCTTTTATCCCGGTTGGAAACACCAACCGGGATAAAAGGGTCTTTTATCCCGGTTGGTATTACAAACCGGGATAAAAGGGTTCGAGAGATTTAGTCCTGTTTCAGTCACCTCGTTGGGGACCCTTTTATCCCGGTTTGAAACACCAACCGGGATGACCCCCCTTTTATCCCGGTTGGTATTACAAACCGGGATAAAAGGCTCTCGACCCTTTTATCCCGGTTGGTGTTACCAACCGGGATAAAAGGGGGGGGGGTCTTTTATCCCGGTTGATGTTTTAAACCGGGATAAAAGGCCTCTCATGGTCTTTTTTCCCACTAGCCTTTGCAACCGGGATAAAAGGTCCCGGTTGGTGAGGCCCCCACCAGTGACCGAGCTTTAGTCCCGGTTGGTGAACCTTTTATCCCGGGCCAACTTTAAACCGGGACAAAAGGGGGCGCATCGAAAGCCAATTCTCTACTAGTGAGACGATTCATGGAGATTAATTGGTATTAATGAGCTAAGCTGATTCATGGAGCAAAACTAAATATACATAAATTTTCTTTTTAAGACCTTTAATACAAAAATGTAGATCATTGGGGGGGGGGGGCATCCAGCCTGCCTCCTGGCTCCGTCCTTAGCGATATTGATAACCAATGACTGTGCAAGTTTAGAACTCTGAGTCGCTGCAGTGGTGGAGGTAGAGGTTAGTGTTAGATTGATCTCCTCCCCAATGGGCCCAAAGGCCCATCGGGACCCTGATCCGCGCCCTGATCAGGGGTGCCCACCCTAGCATTGGGTGGTGGGCCCCTGTCGCGCTGCGCTATATAAACAGGGTGGGGGCCACGGTTCGGCTCACGAGGTTCGCCGCTGCTAGCCGCCCCACCGACACACCTACCGATCTAGGTCTTGCGCAGTAGCGACGGGAAGCACCACCGCCGCCGCGCCGTCAATGCAACTGCACTACGCGTCGTTGCCTTGCGCAGATCTTCAACGACAGAACCCGCGATGGCCAGCAGCTCTGTTGCTTCCACCCCTAGGGGTGAAGGTACCCCTATCTCTCTCACTCCCTCTCGGTTAACACTAGAATGTCAAAAACTCTTGTCAATCCCATGAATCCCGGCTAGATGTGTATCTAGAAGTTCTAGATTCTATCCTAACAGTTAGAACTAGTGGTGCTCAGTTTTTTCCTCCACCCCCTCTATATCTTATCTCCATCACTTCCTTCCTCTTGTTCTTGTTTTTCCCATCCTCATCCTTTGCCTCCAATGGAGTTCTTGGACTATAGAGTCACCAGGCCCCACCCTTACATCAGCGCAACCCAAGAAGTCTTCTTTATCATCGATGAACTGAGTTGCCGTGTGACGACTGGCAAGACTGCTGAAAGCTAACTCATGTGAATGTTGAAGATTGATGTTCACCATGTACATACCATGACGTCGCCCAAGGAGACTTCATATGTACCACACCTGTAGAAGAAAGTATTTTCAAAGTATATAGAAACAAATGTAGAAGAAAGTGTTATGGAGAAGAAGGAAAAATGAAAAAGAAAAGCTTTGCTGAGTGCCCCCGATCTGGCACTCGGCAAACAAATTCTTTGCCGAGTGCTATCCCAAAAACACTCGGCAAAGCAAAAAATTGTAGGAAAAAAAACCCACCCGCCCCTAAAATCACCCACCCACCCTCCCCTCCCTCACGCACACACACCCTCCTCCTGCACCGTCCCCTCCCCTCCTCCTGCACCCCCGGCCCCTCCCTCCGCCTCCCGGCAAGATCCCCTCCTCTGCCGCCACCCCCCTCCCTCCTCTCCTCCCGCCGGCGGCTGGCCCCTCCCCTCTCTCCCCTTCTTTTTTCCCGCCGGATCCGGCCCCTCCCCAAAGAATTAATTACTAAGGCCGCAAGGCATGTAAGCTTAATGATTATTCTTTCACTAAAAAGGATCTTTCTTGACTTCACCGAGAAAGTATTCCCACCATTATCTTTTGATAGGATATATTTCACCTTGATATAATGAATAAGAAAAACAACTTGCTTTATCATCCATATATTCTGTATCATGCCGCAGGTTTAGAGAATACTGATGCAGTAAAAGCCTTGACCTACCACAACAAAAGGGGTCCTGTGAAAAAACCTGAAGGAATGTATTCGTTCCTCAATCGTGGAATGTTACACGTGGATATCTGAGAAAAAAAAAGAGGTAAAGTGATTGGTATTATTAAATATTAATGGTTGAAGGACAGAATAGACATTTCATTAGTTTATTTCTAAGATGTTCCTGATTATGATAAAGAGCGAATGGTATGATTATTGTAGTTAGTCAAAGACCGTGATATCGATAACCGATGACTGCAAGTTTGGGCCACTGACTCGCTGCGGTGGTGGAGGCAGAGGTTAGAACTAGGGGTGCTCGGTTTTTTCTTCCTCCGCTACCTCTTATATATCTCCATCTCTTTCTTCCTCCTGTTCTTGTTTTTCCTCCTTAATTTGCTTCCAATGGAGTTCTTGGACTATAGAGTTGCCCAGCCCCACCCTTTCATCGGCCCAACCCGAGAAGTCTTCTCGACCGGCAAGACTGCTGAATAACTCTTGTGAATGTCGAAGATTGATGTTTGCCATGTATATACCACGACGACACCCAAGGAGACTTCATATGTACGACACAAAATTGATGTGCTTGCATACGAACTCTTCAATCTGAAATTTCTACATCCGATAAGGAACAAAAAGGAGCTTGCAAACCTCAAAATCTTGGTACCTAGCTCTTGGATTCACACTAGCGAAAGACACAGTTCATGTGTTGTGTTGCACCATCCGATCTGTTTGGGATGTATACATACATTTTGTTGCACACAAATGAAGTCCCTTGAAATATATATATTTCAAAAAAATATAGTACATATCATTGAGTTTTCGAAGGAAAGCAACTTCTAATAGATAAAGGATTGTCTTAATTCTGATGTATACAAAAATTGCTATCATATAGCAAACTCATGATGAAAAGACTAATTAAGGATTGACAATCTGTATGTTAGGAAGAGTTTTTACATGTAACTAGGATCTTGAGATAACCAATGCAAGTAAATCGCACTGTACTAGGTTTTTACTCGATATCCCTTGGCTTATATCTCGTTGCACACATCAATTAAATAGGCATCAAGAACCCAAACTCATGAGGAAAGAGAAGGTATAATCCATTGCCAGTTGTCATAGTATATGACTAGTCAATAAAAAGAAGTCTCCTTCACCCTTAGTAAAAAAAAATTACCACATGTATTGGAGAAAAAAAATACTCTCTCCATTTGAAATTACAAACTTTGTTTCACCGTGCACATAGACCTAGAAACTATTAAACCTTACTGGATTTCTATAAAAATGAAACATTTAACGCATGAACGTAAGTGTATGCAAAGTTAAAAGAGAAGTAAGTAAGTGTATGCAAAGTTAAAAGAGAAGTAATAATATATTAGAGGTATACACAAAGAAGACACAAATTTTGTACTGGACAATCAAAGAAGTCTTGTATTGAGAAGTTCTATTTCACCCAACAACCCACTTTGCCCACTTAATTAACTCTCCAAGCAAATGTAGATCTGATTATACAGTTATGTGAAAATGTATAATAATTTTGTGTGATTAGTTCCATTTGCAAGAGTTGAAGGCTATAATTAGCCTCCAGGTTGGTCAACGGAAACAGACAATTATCATTAAAGGAAGATACATGTTTGTGCTACAGTACAACACTGTAGTACAATGTACAGTAGCTAAAGCACAACCTAGCATAGAATCTTGCGAAGCCTGAAAAGGACACACTTTGACGGGTAGCGACCCACATGCAACTGCCATAACATAGCGACCAACTCCATCACACGGGTCATTCTCCTCAATCAAAAGCAACAAATGAAGGTGGGCCCTACGATCGTTGATTGCGCCTCCAGGTCGGTCAACGACGACAATTATAATATTAAAGAAAGATACATGTTTGTGCTAGAATACAACACTGTAGCGCAGCGTATAGAAGCTAAAGCCCAACCTAGCATATAATCTTGCAAAGCCTGAAAGGGGCACACATTGACGGGTAGCAACCCACATGCAACTTCCATAAAATAGCGACCAACTCCATCGCATGGGTCGTTCTCCTAAACCAAAAGCAACAATTGAAGGTGGGCCCTACGATCAAAACTAGTTGATCGCGCCTCCAGGTCGATCAATGGAAACATACAATTATAACATTAAAGGAAGATACATGTTTGTTCTGGAGTACAACACTGTAGCACAACGTACAGTAGCTAAAGCCCAACCTAGCATAGAATCTTGCAAAACCTGAAAGGGGCACATTTTGACGGGTAGCAACCCACATGCCACTGCCATAAAATGGCGACCAAGTGCATCCCACGGGTCATTCTCCTCAACCAAAAGGAACAAATGGAGGTGGGTCCTACGATCAAAGCTAGTGGATTGTGCCTCCAGGTCGGTCAATGACAACAGACAATTATAATATTAAAGGAAGATACATGTTTGTGCTAGAGTACAACAATGGAGCACATCGTACAGTAGCTAAAGCCCAACCTAACATAGAATCTTGCAAAGCCTGAAAGGGGCACACTTTGACGGGTAGACACCCACATGCAACTGCTATAAAATGGCGACCAACTCCATTGCACGAGTCGTTCTCCTCCACCAAAAGCAACAAATGAAGGTAGTCCCTACCATCAAAGCTAGTCGATCGCGGTAGTCATCTTGCTTGAACAGTTGCACTGACGACCAAGCCACGGAGAGTTAGACTTGTCGTGCCACGACCGATCGTCTTGGTGGTACGCCTTCATTGTGCCCCGGTGATGCACACATTATGTATTTGGGTTCAATGAATTTAATTTCTTCTGCTGAGAAGAAAACAAATGTATCAGCATCTTCATCTCATTACTTAGCACGCGGATTCAGACTTCCAAAGAACTAGCAAGGTGGGTTGTAAATACCGGGGCTAGACTTGTCTTAATATTTATTTAATTTCAACTAAAAATTCTAAGCAAAAGTCTATGTGCATTACCACAATGTACCTGGAACTTTTGTTTATTCTTTTATTTTCACTTGTTCTCATACTTGAACTTTTTCCTGCTCGTGCATTTTGATATTATACCAAGGTAAATAGAAATCTACACGTACAATTCTTTTATAGATAATGCCTAAAAACTCCGGCTCCATCCTGCTATGTGAGAAGGAGCAAATCCACAGTTATTGTACGTTATCTAAACACTACATGATCACTGGCAAACATCATGACAAAAATGATATATTAATAACAAATCTTGAAACTAAAAAGGTTATATATCCATGGGAGCCAAAGAACTCCATTGTCGACACCACCGTTCAGCAAGCCTCAATCAGCAACTCCTTTCAGTGGTCACTGCAGTGCAACTGCGTCAAAAATTGGAGTTGGCGGAATTTTTTTTGTTGCCATTTGTCAAATACAACATCGTATCTTTTCTTGTTAGCCAAATAGCATACCAAAAGGTTGGTTTTGTGTGGGTGTGGGTGTGTGTGGGGGCGGGGGGGGGGGGGGGGGGGGGGGGGGGTTATCAGTATACACAAGCAGGAAGGAAAAAATTTTAGCATGAATTAAAAGCAAACAAAAAGAACAGATAAAGTTTTATATTCAATCTGCTATGCAGTGTGCTACATAATTAGTCTTTTGCTTAGATATTTCTGTACTAATGGAATAAATGTTAAAACAAGTCAAATTGGGATACTTGCTGGTTTGCTCGAAATGAAAGTAGCAATCAATTTGAGTGGTCCACCTTAATTTTATCAGAAGGGTTTCAACCACCACCAAGCGATGCTTTTTCTTGAGCTGTATATATACGACCTCAGGGCTCTCCGGGACTCCAAACTGCGTACTGTCTTCACTAGAGTGAGATAGAGAACTTGGCTCGCCCACTCCACCGTCATGGTTTTGGCACCGAGTCCCCAACCAAGCGACGATTCGCCCATGCGGCATTGTATTGAAGATCATACAAAGGTTGTGGAAGCTTTTGTGTTCCTGGCCGTTGTGGCCATGTTCCTCTTGCATATACTTGGTCCGTTACGCCGGCGGTTGAGCCATGGCCTCCTCCATCATATCGTGATGGGAGTCTACACTCTCTCCTACCCTTTGGTGGGCTACACCATTGGGCGGATGCAGTCTTCTGATATGTACTACATGGACTTCACCGTGTGGGCCGTGTTCCTGCTTCTGCTCCTCAGCAGCACGGACAGCTTCACAGCTTGCCGCCTCAACGACATCGACAGCTGGAAGAGCATCTACGTCAAACAACTCTTTAAGGGGGTCTTGCTGGTGTATATCATTATAACGTTTGGCTATGACTTCGAGGAGAAGCACAATGCGAAGTACCTGTGGTACCCACTCTCGGCCATCCTGTTTGTTACCATCCTCAAGTCATATGTGATGATAGCTTCCATGAGGATGGTGAGCAAGTCCTACCTCGGCAAGAACGTGAAGGTGATAGCGGAATATATGCAGTATATAGATAACAAGGTGGTGGCCTTCGATCCTGTGACCAGGGAAGGCTACCGGTACATGGTCGCTGGAGAGAAACACTGCATCAACCGGCGTGGACGCACACCATGGTACAAGAAGCAGGAAGACTTGAAGGTTACCACCGTGGAGCAGATCTGGCAGTGCAAGGGGAATCTGCTCACCGATGATCGGGGTAATGAGCTCAAGGATGTGTGCCTCTCTATGGCACTCTCCAAGATGCTCAACCGAAGGTTTGCTGGCTTCAAGCTCTCTGAGGCAGAGCTTGAGAAAACCCATGACTTCATCTTCAAAGGCCTGCTTGCCGGGGACAAGCCACATTTGCGGGCCTTTAGGGTTATTGAAGAGGAGCTTGTTTTTGTCCATGACATGTATTACACAAGGTACTCCTACCTCTACCAAAAGGGTAGATACCTGGCTCTATGTCTGCCTGTCATCATGATTGCCCTATGCTCGTGGCTCACAGTCGCCTGCCTGCAGATCAAGTATTCTAACGACCACCATCGCAGTAATCATGGCAAACGCAGTCTGTTGTCTGAAACCATAGTCATAATAGTTGTCTTGGCATTCCTAGAAGCATACCAGCTGTACCTGTACATAGCCTCAGGTTGGTTCAAGGTGGCACTGATACGGAGCTACGTCACCGCACCTGTTTTGCAGACAAGCTGTTGCTCTAAGATGATCATACATCTTCTCTTGATGTTGAAGGTGTTTCGCCCATGGAAGGGCAGACTTGGGCAGTACTGTTTCCTCGAGAAACTTGGCCGCCAAAGTAGGTTAAAGAATTGTCTCCATTATACTACACTGCGCCTGATGGACAAGGCAAGGAAGGGACGCAAGAATTCAGTAAAGCTGTCGGAAAGTGTGAAGAAAGCCGTCATCGATTCCCTACTAGGAAGCAACGGACACCTGACGAACGGGATAACATCGCTGCAAAGAAATGGCGTCCATGATGACCTTGCATGGGCATGTGATGCTGCTGCTACCGATGGAGCGGTGACTCGCACCATTCTTGTCTGGCACATTGCTACAACACTGTGTGAGCACCTGCTGGATAAAGAAGGCAAAAAAGCAGAGGCGGTTATAATAGCCTCCACTTTATCAAAGTACTGCATGCATCTGCTCGCTTTCGCACCTGACCTCTTACCTGACCACAGCTCTATATCGGAAGCCATACTTGATGATCAGTCAATTGATAAAGAAGGCGACCAGTGGCAGCGACTAGGCGGGCTACTCGAAGGCGCCAATGATTTGGAGAGCAGGTGTAAGAAACTATTGGAGATTAGCACCAATGACGGTAATGACGATGAAGCTCCGCTTCTTGCACAGGGCGCTCAGCTTGCAAGGCAGATTGAAGGCATACAAGACTCCACAAAACGGTGGAAGGTGCTATCTGATTTCTGGGCGGAGATGATGCTATATGTCTCGCCGTCTGACGATGCCCGGGTGCACCTGGAAGTTCTTACAAGAGGAGGGGAGTTCATCACGCACCTTTGGGCGCTGCTCACGCATGCCGGTGTGCTGAAGCGAGGCCCTACAGAGCCGAAGGATATTGTGTGACCTCTCCAACAAGTCCACACGTAGCAGTCCTTACATCTACCTAGTGCTTGTAACATTTTATGTATATTGCCTACTGTCTTGTTGGGACACACCAACTTGTGGCACGCCGTGTGAGTTAGTCTGTCGAGTCTGTATCTCTTTTCATGTCGTGTCTGTTGTCGGATTTAGGTCAGGGTCGGAGTCTGTAATTTCTGCAAGTTTCGTTAAGAAGAGGGCGAGTTCAGGTTGCTGGACGTGCGCGCGTCTTAGGTGGTCATTACTACAGTCATGATCCGGTGACCACTTGCTCAGGATCGCTAGTTATGTTGCATAAATAAAGGGGAAGAAAAGTGAAAACGCTGCAGCGTCATCGCAGCACAAATCCACTGTCTCAGTTGCGTCTGTTTGTGTGTCAACCGAGCAGGTCCTGTTGCAGAAGAGATTGACCCTGCTACTACAGGGAGGGGTTCAACCTTGAGATAGAAAGACGCCAGGGTAGGAAATTCTTGCATTAATATGGTGTCCTCACTCTTCCCTCTCGGGGGAAGAGAGGTTTTATTCTTTGTTACGTGCATTGGATCTCCATTTTGGGCACAAGTATAATGGTATTTACATGATGCTGGGACCCTAACACTGCGCCCACTTAGAAGAAAACGAGATAAAGGTATGGACTTCCTTATGTGGCTCTATGGACTCATGCGGAGGGACACATCCGCAATTTATATGTCACATTTTTTTTTGCAAAACCTGATATGTCATCATTGTTAAAAGTATTTATTTATTTGTTCCTTGATCAGGATGGGCTCTGTTTCTGGGCATCATTATCCCACCCTGCTTCTGCCGTGCCCTTGGTTTATATACATCACGCATGTATAATTTCAATTTTGTACTGAAAGATGTACACCATTTTTGTAACTGGTTTATATTTTTTTTCTTAGTCTTCCGTAAACAATGAAGTATATATGTCACCTGAAGAGAAAATTTTAAAACGAAAAAGAACAATTTGCACAAATGTTAGCACTAAAAAAAAATTAGGCTACCCTAAAAAAAATTAGCACTAAATGATAATTCTGAATAAATCTCAAAGGCCCATTAGCATAAGAGGGGGTACACCATCTATTAGTCCCATATTACTAATAGACGAGGGTGTTAGGGGTTTTTCTCCCTATATATATGGACCACCTCCCTCATGGAATAGATGCAATATAGACTACTATACGGGAAGGCCCCAAGTTAGGGTATCCCTAAGGTGGTTTGCACGAGTTAGGTTTTTGCCTCTTCTCGCTATTGCGCTGCCACCATAATCTACTCCATCCCGAGCGTCGGCGTGCACCGGCGAACGGGAGAGCAGGTCTCCGGAACCTCTCACTGTTGTGATCCTGCACCGGGAGAGGGCGAATAAGTTTTTTGGGAAGCGCTCTGCGCGACTGCTCAAGGTCTTCACCACGGCTCATCTTTCATCCCAGTCCGGTGTTGCGGCGGCTCGTCGTCTTCAGTGTCGTCTGCTGCGCTCCATCCGCAACACCTTCGTCGTTCCGTCAGCACCACTTCCGATCACGACTGCGCCTGCTCAGTATGTACGCTGTGATTTGATCTATAATTTCAGCATGTTTTATGAGAATATGATGTCGTTCTTGCTGTTGCCTAGTATGTTAGAGTCTTGCATGCTAGATTTATTTCTTTTTATGAGAAATATAGTTCGGAATTTAATCATACAATTGCCTAATTTTCCAACATATATAGTAATCCCTACAAATGGATGCGAGGGAATGTGTTTATTATCCAACCAAACACAAGACCTTCTTGCTAAGTCATATCCCTTCCTCTGCTCCGATCCCAAAAAGGGATTAATTATATGCTACCATCGTCAATCAAAATTATTCAAACTAAAGGACGATGCATGATCATGAGGAAACAATGCCAACACCTTGTACTAGCGGCCAGTCGCGAGGGGGTTGTCGAGGAAAAGTCAGATCGAGTTCGCGGACGAGCTAGAGTCATCACGGAAGCCAGCCGATAATAAATAATGAGCGATTCATGAGGGGGAAATCACAATCTTGGCAGAGGAGAGCCAGCGGCCGGTGCGAGCTTGGCCATGTAATGTCAAGGATGTTCACCGCAATTCTTCGGTCGGAGTCGCAGAGTTTCGGAGAAGAGTGAGGCCCGGCAGTGGTTTGGACCGGCGGCCTAGATCGATCACGGCGGATCGATGGATGGGTGTGGTGGCGCAGGAAGGATGGACCTTGAGGCATGCATGCCCGGAACAGAAGAGATTGGTTGCTGGTCCGATCCGTCTATAAGGAGGGTTATATGTAACTTGAATATATTCTTAACCAGGATGTTGTGCCAAACATTAAACGGTGTTTGAACATATCGAATTTAGCATATTCGTTTGATTTTTTTTGTCGTAAACAGAAAACCAAGGATAGATAATATTTGCTGGCATGGAGTTTAGGAGTGCAATAAACATTGGCAATGCCAACATGAAAGAAATTAAAGGGGACGCGTTGTTTTATTAGATTTAATTTGATATATAGCTACGAACACATACATTGGATGCATTACATGGAAGAGAATTCCAATATTTACTGCATTCATGAAATGAATCTAGCCATCGCGGCGTCCATTTCAATAATATTATTCAACCAATGAGCCCGTTATCATCCTTTGCACCAGCAACTTGGGGAGGCGGCAGTGGATGTTGTTCTACATAAAATCTGCAGCAACACATTTTGACATCTTCTCTGACATCAGTTTTGTCGCATGACGCCAGAAAAGGGTAATCGTTGTGCTCTCTGGCCACCTCTTGACATCTTCTCTCACATTTTATATTAACGCACGGGTCCATTTTGACACATTTTCTATAAACTGCATGTGCATGCAATCAACATGCATTGCCCGAACACAATGAAAAACATGGTAAATACAAAAGCAGTTTGATTAGAAACGACATACACTCAGGCCTCATTCGTTTCACCGGGATTGGATTCCAGCTAGGATTACTTCCGGGTCCGGTTTAAGTGATTCCACCCGTGTCACTCAATCCGGCTAGAATTCATTCTAGGGGTGAGGAGGTATGGTTTCAATCCAGGCCATTTAATGTAGAAGGATTCCAATTTAGGCCGCTTTTCGTTCCAGGCTAGACTAAAACGAACAACCCTTTCAATGCAAGTCTGGTTTCAAACTGGGTCACTTCAAACCACCCGGAATGGACCTCATTCCGGACCAATCCGGTGAAAACGAACGAGGCCTCCACGGGTTCTGACCGGGACGAAGACGCCATCACAAGAATGCAGAGAGCGGCAGCGCACACGGCTCTCGTCACGTTGCTGTTCATGACAGCCATCTTGAGAGAAGAACAATGATGGTATGCCTATAGAGCTATCCTGTTATGTTCCAGTATGCTTGTTGATGTCTTTGCTCTTGGTTATATAGAGGCAGGGAAGCATCTTACGCCGTGTACTTATTTATTACAAGAGTATCTGTATATATCCTGTCAAATTTAAATAACGTGGAGGTACCCTAGCTTGTTGTTTGTTTTGATATCTTGCACCATTATCAAATAAATATGAGATATATATAATACTTATTTATTACATGAATAATCTATATATGTACCCTCCTAAATTAATGTCGAGCTACCCCTATTATTATATGGTTTGATATCTTTCCGCACCATTGTCAAATAAATATGAGGTACATCATATTTATTTATTTATGGCATGGATCTATGTACCATCCTAAATTAATGTTGAGCGCTACCCATATTGTATGGTTTGATATCTTTCACCACTGTCAAATAAATATGAGATGCATATCTTGTTTAGATTTTTCACTAGAACTCGAATATTTGTACCCTCCCATGTTAATGTTGATGCACATTTAAATAAATGTGACCATATCCAATTTCTGCAATAAACTCACTCGATTTCATTCTGCCTCCCACCAGTGTCATGATATCTCAAAGCTACAGGATTGTACCTTTATTAGATTCAAAGAAATGATAGCATCAATTGTCATATTGGAGTAAACCATAGACATGTGGCCGCATATTAACACACTTGATTTCTATTTAAAAATAATATTTTATACAAGAAGCAAAAGGTGGCAAATAGCTGGAAAATATTTTAATTATATGATATTTTATGCATTAAAAATTTATATGGCTATCCTTACTTGTTTCTAGAATGAATTCTGAAATTGATGCATTCGAATTCTTTTTTTCCATCTTTTTTCATTATCTAAGCTCAAATAACTATTTGAAATAATAAATGTGCATATGGATGGATATCTAAAATTATCTGTATTCATAAAGAATAATAACATCTTCAAGCCATACTATAAATATAATATTTTTATTTAGTTTGCAATTAATATATTTACTAATGTAAATTGTTTTAAAATATTGATTCATTGTAAATTATTTCATGACTGCCATCTCTGACCTCGACACCATCCACCGCGACGTCATCGACAGCGCAGCCGGCAAGCATGCCACCATGTGGCGACAGCGGCTCACTGACTCCGGCGATAGCGGCTCGCGGGCGGGTGTTGCATGTAATCCTCTATCTGCTGTTCGTTTCTTTCGTTGAATAAGCTCGCCACGTTTATATATGAAATACACATAGAAAACGCTGCCGGTTAAGCAGCCCAAAAGATAACCTGTGATCACTGTGCATCTTCCTCCTCGCGTGCGTGTGTGTAGGTTTGACTTGAATCTGCCGGAGTGCACAACTGCCGGGCGACGGAGCTCGCCGGAGTTGCTGACAGCGGGCAGCCTCTCCAGTGGCGGCCGCTCTTGGGCAGGTGGAGCGGCATCTCGCTGGTGGGCGTCCGCTCCAGCAGCAGAGGCGCATGAGCAGGTGGTGGTAGGGACTCCGCGGCGGCGACTCGCGAGCGGGCGGACGCTTTGGCGGCGGGTGCTCACGCGCGGGTGGAGCGGCGACTCGCGGGAGGCCGGCCGCTCCGGCAGTGGAGGCGGGTGGCAGCTCCGGCCCGACCCTTCCTCTGTACCACCACTGCAACGATGGAGCCACATGCCCCGCCCTACGCGCTGCAGCGAAGGCAGAGTACGGTGACGCAGGCGGTGGTGAAACAAGGTGGAGAGGAGGAGAGGGGGCGCACCTCGCCGCGGCCAGCCGGGTGAGCTCGAGCTCCGCCGTTGGCCAGCTACGCCGGGTGAGCGAGTTGGGCCAACGCGGCCGGCCGGGCGAGCTGGATCTCCGCGCATGAAGACAGGAGAGAGAAGAAAGAATAAGAAGAGAGGAGAGAGAAAAATGACCTAACGAAACTACCCTTCAAAACCTGTGAATGGCCAAAATGTAAACGGTTTTAGTAGCACGATGGTCGAAGATTCCTCATTTTGGAGTTGGATGGTTAAAATAAAAAATGGACTTCCTCATTATTATTTTCCAGCAATAGAAAAAGTATCCTGTACGAAGAGAATGGAAACAGAGAGCCTTTATGTATCTAGAAATAAGTGAAGATACTTGACTTGCTGAAATTAAATCAAACAGGAAGTACATAAGTTTTACAAGAAAACATGAATGCTGGATTTAGAAAAATATAAATGCCGTTTGGTCGTGAGCTTACTATGTGCGAGCTTGGTCTTGTTCTCTTCTGACTTGCACCACTGCTGTAGTTCATGGTTCCGATCAATAACTAGCAGCTGCCGGAGGTTGGTGAGGTGCTGTATATACATGCAGGTAAAGACTTAAATGCTATCACAGCTCTTGATGACGAGCTTTTTAAGAGAGGAGATGTCGCTCAGCCATTCTCTTGCAGTGCTGATATGCTGTGACAACAATTCAACTCGAGTGATTGAAGGGAGGAGAGTTGCTGTATGCCCTCCGGCAAGCTCGTCAGATTTAAACAACATGAGAATTCCAACTCCTGGAGGGCAGGAAGTGGTGAAACAGCCTGAAACTCACTAGGACAGAAAATATTTTTCCTGGCGGGTGAAAGGACACTGCGCTTGTCAACAACTTTGAACCAGCCATTTGCAAATGGCTCACTGTGCTGACAGGTGCTCGCCCGCCAGCACAGTTGATTTTTCAATTAAAAAAAGCCATCAGGTCACCGCTGCCTGCCGCTCAATGGGGAACACGTACGGCGGCGGCTGTAGGTACACCCGACCTCGCCACCTAACCCGACGTCATCGGCGCCGTGCTGTAGAACCTGCCGAACTCGGCGGCGGCAGCTATAGGTAACCCAGCCTCGCCGCCTAACCTGACGTCATCGGCACCGGCGCTGTAGAACCCGCTGAACTTGGCGGTGGTGGCGGCGTCGCTGCTGCCACCACCATAGACCGAGTCGCCGCAATCGAGGAGCAGGCGCGCCCTCTTCGTGACCTCCCCTCCGACACAGTTCTCCTTCAGACCTGAGGCGAATCCGATGCCGACTCTCGTGTCGGAGGCCCCGGAGGAGACGAGGCGGCACAGGACCCGCGGGTCACCGATGACCTTGATGAGGAAGGTGAGCATCTGCTTTGTCCTCGATGGCGCGCTGCTCCCACTTCAGCCAGACCACCTCCAGGCAACCACGTCCTCGTCCACAGTCCCGGTGTCGCCACCGCCACCGCAGGCGTCATCCTTGCGCTTGCAGCCACCACCGAAGCCGCCCGCAGCTGCTGCCGCCTTCGCAGCCGTGCCTACCGCCGCTCCCGTGGCCCGCCGACGCTGCCACCCGCTAAAGCTCCTCCCTCCCCCAGCCGCACCCGCCGCGCAGCCGCCACGCCCCAGCGGACGCTGCTCCCCCATCGCTCCCATGCATCGTCGGCCGTGCCTCCCACCCACCTGTGTGAACAGATAAGGAGAGAGAGAGAGGAGAAGAAAAAATACCTCTAAGGAAGCGACAAACGGACCTTCAATCTCCCCTCCCCTCCTCCCTCCCTCCCTTTCACTAGTAGAGAACTACCTTCCATCCACCCGTTTTATCTTGGTTGATATTTGGCCCGTAACTAAAGGTTAATGAACCAGGACTAAAACTCAGCCACAGGCGGAGGGCTCACCAACCGGGACTAAAGAGCCCCTTTAGTCCTGGTTGTAAAGACCAGTGGCCCTGAGGGACCTATCATCCCGGTTGGAAACACCAACCAGGTCTAAAGGCTCCCCTTTAGTTCTGGTTGGTAATTCCAACCAGGACTAATGTTTCCCTTCTTCTCCTCCCTTCCTTCCTTCTCCTCTCCCTCCCTCTCTTCCTCTTCTCTCGCTGCTGCTATGGCTCTCGACCTCGCTCTAGCTCGCTCGGCGCATGCAGAAATGAAATGGGCGAGCGTCCAGGTTGGCCGTGCACCTGCTTTTATAAGGGGAGGCCTCCCCGGCTCATTTGGCTAAAGCTTCCAATTCAAACAGCGGCCTCCCCGGCTCATTTGGCTAAAGCTTCCAATTCAAACAGCGCCTGCGTTCTGCCAAATCACCCGGTGGAAGCGCCTCGACCCCTGCGCCACTGAATTCTGTTACCGCCATTTCAACCAGCGGTCCACCTTTACCGCCGTTTCAAGCGGCGGCACATGTCTATCTATGCAAATTTTTCGTTCAACTATTTATTTCTGCAAAATCGTAGAATAAAAAATATAAAAATAAAAAAATTCTGATCTGACCGAGAACTTGTTTAGAACTTGAACACCTTCCCTGCCAATTCGTTGCAGCCCAGTTATTTCCCAATAGGTGGTAGCCGGCAGCCCAATAGGCCCAAACGACCAATAAACTATTTCTTCTCATCCCTCCGACTCCTGCCTGTGTCTCCCGATGCTGACGGCGCGACGAACCCTTGCCGCGCCTAACCGGAGCCTTGAGATAGCAGGGAGAGGAGGCCGGGCAGGCAAGTGACCCAGCTCATGAAGCGGGATTGGAGTCGGCAACTGAAGTCGGCCGGCATGGCCCAAGGCCAAGGTATGTTCTGCCCCAACTAATTAAAATCTTGGGTACGTATTAGTAGAGATAGAGAAAAGATCAAGAATTGTTATGCAGTTGACATATGCTGGTTGAAATTTAGAAATTTCTGCTTCTTTTGAATAATGCATATATATACATGTGTGTTGGTGACGGCAAGTGATGTATTGGCCAGTGACGGCTACCTAGCTAGCAATGTATGTCACCTGTGATTAATTGAATTGATAGTGGCACTGGCACTATCATATATATGTCACCTGTGATTAATTGAATTGACTTACATACGCAGCTCTTAATTAGTTTATTAGGATGTACAAAGATCTTTTAGGATTTCTTGTCTGTGCTCATCTCATTCCCTTTAATTTGGTGTGCACGAGCAAGCAAGACAGTCGGTATTGATATATACAACCATCATCGACAATTTGCTAGCTAGGAGGTGTGCTCCAAAAGTCTACCAATGCTATACAAATAATTTCTGTTGACCTAAAAAATTGTCTTCTACTTACAAGTTGCAGCAAAAGTTAAAAATGAAATAAATACATATAATAATGCAGGCATCTTCTGAATGGTGCGGATAACAAACTATCTAGAAAAAACTGATCACATGGCCAAGTGCGACTTCTCCAGGATCCTGTCATAAATCTAAAATCTTGGATTGGACATGTTGTCAATTTACCAAAGATCGTCTCATGGCCAAGCTCAACATAAAGAAAAAAAATGATACAAAAGACAAATAATTTCTTAATTAGTCAGAGGTGAAAAATATATGGCCTGTTAGTTCCAGATAGATTCCTCTGCTTTACCATGGATTTTCACATGTGAGACGCTGCCAAGAGGGAATATACATGATTAGTTCTGTGCTTAATTAGAGACAGAAAAATGATGCCTCCCATGCTTAATTATTCTGGAATA
This sequence comes from Setaria viridis, assembly GCF_005286985.2. NCBI lineage: Eukaryota > Viridiplantae > Streptophyta > Magnoliopsida > Poales > Poaceae > Setaria > Setaria viridis. Next base: position 40,373,518 of record NC_048270.2, read on the forward strand.
TTTGGCAGATAAATGAAAATAAAAGACCGTGGATGATGATCTACATACTCTATTGTGTGCACTTAATTTCTTATTCCAAACAACAAAAGGATAGCAAACCTCCAGAACTTGCTAGCTAGGACGTGGGCTCCAAAAGTCAACCAATGCTCCACAAATAATTTCTGCTGACTTCACAAATCAGTATCTTTTACTTACAAGTTGCAAGAAAAAATTATAGCTGAAATAAACATATAATGTTGCTGGTATTCTTGCGAATACTGCGGAGAACAAACGGATAATTTGGCTAAGTACGATTTCTTGGAGAACTTAAAATACCTTGATAGCATTTACCCCAATTTGGTGATCCTTAAGGCATCATATTTTAAATGTTTTTTTCTTATCATTTTTGTACTTTGTCCATCTGTGTCCTGTTCTTCTCTGGGCATATATCCTTTGAAAATGCATGGTACAAATACTCAAAATCGATTTTCATACAGGTCTATAATTTTTCAAAAATTCTGAAATCCTGGCTAGAGGTGTTGGAGTGGACACCTGTTGTCAGTTTACACAACATCTCATGGCCAAGTTGAAGATTACGTACAACAGTGTACAGCCTCTAAGTAGCTCTCAGTTTCTTTGCGTGCATTGGCTTTGTAGGTCAGCTTCTATGATACAGCATACTCACGATGAAACGTCGTATCGTGATCTTGCTGAAGGCGCGCATTCGAGTCCTCGCACTCCTTGAGGTACCGCTTGAGCCTTTGCTCCCTCATCGTGGCATTTGCTCATCCAAACAAGTCTACATCAGCACCAAGATCTCAAGGGCAAACACGATTCTGCATGTCGGCATAACATACCTCTCAGGTGCGAAGTGAGAACTTCCTTCTCCAAGGCAAGGTCCAGATCCTTCTGCAGGAGTAGGTCGACATGCTTCACGGCGTCCTCCTTAGCCTTCTTGAGGTCGGCCTCAAGGCGCTCTGCCCTCAGGCGGTAGAACTCGGCCTGGTGGATCACGTCCGCCCTCTTCTGCGCATGCTCGGCCTTACCCTACACACATCCTAACATTCAACGCTCGGCAAAAGAAAATGGATTCCAGATACATGTTCCTCGGGTTGGTCGGCAAACTTACACTCAAAAACTCGGTGATCCTCAAGGACGACTGTTGCAGCTCGTCCAGGGCTTTCAGGTCTATTGCTGCATCCCCAACGGAGGCCGACCTGGAGAAGTTCAAGGTATCAGCGTCACCTCCACCTTGCACACCGATGTTAGTGCCCCAGCTGGATCCTTCCAGTGGTGGGTCATCCTTGGGTAGCTGCTCCTATTGAGGATTAGCTCTGGCCCCCTCATCTGCAACCTGCTTGACCTCGGGATCCACCATGGCAATGTCTGTAGCCTCGGAGCTAGCTTCATCATGTTGCAGCGCTAGAGTTGGCACAACTTCTCCGGTGCGACCTTCTTTATTAGCTCTGGCTTCCGGACGCGACAACTGTTCCACAGTGCGACCGCTTATCGCCTCGGTTTGGGCTAAACACTTAGTCAGCTATGCACCGGATTGATCATCCAGCATGACAGTCCTGCATTGTTGGTGCAAGTTATCATTCAAGCAAAACAGGCGGTAACAGTAACTACAAGACAGCCAACATAAGCAAATTGCATTTAGAAGGTGTTCTTCTTCTTCATTCTGAATTTGGGGCGCAATGGTGGTGACGGTGCTGGTGTATCCCCACTGGATCCTCCGTGGATCTGCACCTTCAGCACCTCCTTGACACACTCCGCGTCATCCGCAGTGGTCTCAAGGAGTTCCAACTTCTTTTTTCTTAGCGACCAGGCTCGGCGTGTTGGACTCCTCATCCGCCTCGCTTGCCAACGTGGCTGTGGACACTGTGCTCAGGGCTTCTTTCTCCTTCTTCTTGCCAGCCATCTTCTTCCTCTTCCTGCTCGGCTGCTGCAACTTGGAGGCGGTCTTCTTGCGCACGGCTTGCCGTGTCTACCGTCCAACCGGTGCAGTGTCTGTGGCCTGGCCAACCCCTTCCAGCACGTTCTCATCTGATCCAATGGAGGAGTCAAGACTCCCACTGAAGGTTGGCAGGCAGATCGTTGGGCTTGTCAGTCGAGCTGAGCTTGGGTCGCTGTGGCTCACCCCTCTAGGAAGTGGCGCTTTCCTAGCGTTGGGCAAAAGAATATAAATTTGTTGTCTGCGTCAATTCACAAGCATATTTAGAAACAACTCACAAGCACATACAGTAGCCCAAATCAATGCCATTGACAATCTTACCGGGTTGGCTGGCATCCTGTTCAACGAATAAGCCTTAGGGCATCTCTTATTTTTGATAACACCCCCAAAAAACTCGGACACCTGGTTGACAATTTCTTCTTTAGGCACCTTCCACTGGTCCTCCTGGGTCCAGTCCTGCAGCCCTGCGTACTCATACGCTAGATGCACTTGGTGCTTGATTGGTTGAGTCAAACTCCGACAAAAGTTATGCTGACTGCTCCGGCTATTAGCCCACACGACTTCAGATCAGCAATCCTCACCAGCAATTCATTCACCTGGACTTGTTCCTCCGAGGTTGGTTGGTTTGACTAGTCGGGCATGACCACTGGCCCGTATCTAGTGCGCGGCCGGAGCTCGGGCTGTTGATTGGTGATGGTGAACCACTCTTTGTGCTAGCCCTTGTTGGAATCCTTCAACTGAAGGTCGAAGTACTCCTGGACTTTCTTTGGCCGTAGAGAGAAACTACAACCCCTGATGACTCAGAGCTGTTTTCCCTTGGTTGCAACGATTTTCATGTGGTACAATTACCTCAACATATTGAAATGTGGGGGATGCCCAGATACGCCTCGCACAGATGGATAAACACCACAATATGTAAAATCAAGTTGGGGTTCAGATGTACCAGCTCAATCTTGTAGTCATGCAGAAGACTCTGGAAGAAGTCTCCGCATGGGATGCCGAACTCGTGCTTGAAGAATGATGCGAAGACCACCGTCTCCATCTTGTCCTCCGACGGGAAATCCAATAGCTCTTGAGGCCTGAGGAGGCTCCGATCGACGAGCTTCGATATGATGACCTAAGTTCTTGTTCACCTACACATCGCTCGGGTGCTTGAGGGATATGGGTACCCCATGGGTCCCTACCAACAAGGATACTGGCCGGACTTTACAAGTGGGCCCGTCTGACCAGGGCATGCAGGCTAAGGACATGAAGACATTTGGAATACAAGACAAGGTAGCCGAACGGTTCAAATTTGCCGAGATATTGTAGGGCACGTATTGTATTCCAACTCAGATTACTTTCCATGTAACAATCGAGTAGATTAGATCAAAACTAACTTGTAACCCTAGGTCATCAGCCTATATAAGGCGTCCAGGGGCACCTCCTGAGGGCATCAAATCTCTCAAGCAATACAAACCACCAAGCATATAGGACATAGGGTACTACTCTCCGGAGGCCCGAACCTGTCTAAAACTCTCGTGTCCCTTGTGTTCTTGCGATCACCTTCGAGTTCTTGGTTTTGCAATCGCTTCAATCTACAAATCAACCACTTGGGTAAACCCCTGGTGGACTGCCGGACTTATAAATCCGACAATCGGCATGAATGCAACACACACAGAACAAAACTATCTAATTTACCTATACTACATTTCCTATCAAGAAAATAAATGTTGGAAAATTTTTAAAATTATAAGAAAATTATTGTTTAACTGTTCTTTCTAATCACATACTGAAATCCAAAAATTTCAGGGTGTTACAATAGTCAACCTTGTAAATACCTACGTATGGAATTATCAACAAATTAATACTGCTTGAAGTACTAAGTACAGAAAAGGAAAAGTAAATTGCAAAACTACAAGTCAAATAAAATTCAGGTAAACGCGTGAGGCCTGACCAAGTCGTGGTAAACACCGAGCCCACTATTTGAATACCATGATTGTATTCACGTCCTAGTTAGCGATACCTTTTTGTCATGCTCCCTCCGTCCCAGAATATACCTATGTTTAGACTTTTCAAAGTCAAATCTTTTCAATTTTGATTACGAATATCAAAATAATCATAGAGACTAGACATAAAAATGATTATGGACCAATTACGTATATATACTCACAACATTATACGTCGTTGCGTGAATGATGGACAAATAATGATTGTTCATTGTCCATTATTGTACTCTAGTAATAGTATAATATTAGTAGTATATATCTTTATCGCTAAGCAGCAGGTCTAACAATTCAACTTGATAAGATCAAGTTAGGTCACTTTCGTATATATTTCTAAACATAGGTCCTTTTCATTTTTTAGATACATAGATTTTGCTATGCATCTAAATATAGAGTTATATCTAGGTACATAACAAAATTGATGTATAGAAAAGTCAAAATAACCTACATTTTAAAATGAAGGGAGCGTATACTTGTTTTTGGCAGTTGTAGTTGCATATACCTTATTAGATGATGCTCAAGTGGGCTTTCATGGACCATGTATGTCTTCGCCTGATTTGGTGCTCAGGTGGGCTTAATTATTAACTCTTGAACCACTAAGCTGATGAACTGATGACTACATTACATACGTGTTATTCCTACCCGTATGATCGTACGCCTTGTTTAATGTGAAATAGTTCCTCCAAAAGTTTCTTTTAATCCAAATTCAATGAAATAGATGCCAATGACCACATCATTTTATAGTGTACCAAAAAACTGCACACTTGCAGCTTCTTCCCCAGGTGGAATATGGAAAAGGTCACCATATATAGCTATGAAACACTAGTAGGGTCAGCAAAGCAATGCAATCGAATGCTCATGTGTTATGATTCCTTCTACTACTTGTTTAAGATTCCATGACACTGAAGATAATTTTAGGATGTTCATTCCATATATATCCACTTGCCACTTTAGCACAACCTGCATGACCTTTGGCCTAATCATGCGACAGAATGATCACTTTATAGCACCAAACTGATGAAATTTGATACATTGACCTCACAAAAGTCAACGTCTAACCCTGAGACTGAATCGACTTAATCTTAAATACCACCCCACCAGTACTGCATCAATACCGGTTCAAACGTCTCAAGCCAGACAATAATTGGGCCTGACATATGAAGAAGCTTGCTCCAGTATGCACAAAATTATTGACGAAACACACATTACCAAGTACTGCCATCGTTTGAAAATATTACAAGGCTTTATTTTGTTTTGGTAGGATAATCATTTGACCAACTATATATCTTCACTGAAAAGGACGAGTGTGCTGATATATGTGAATCTTCCAAACCTCACAACGTTAACATTTTGGAATTAATACTCCACGGCAGAAGAGTTGATAGGTTGGGGTTGCATAGCTAGCTCCACTACAAAAACAAGAACCTTCGTTAGGTTGATGGAGCTTGACTGTAAAGGAAGAAGATGGAACCTCTAGGCCATGCTTTTATTTAATGATGTTGGCATAAAACAACATGTTGATCTTTTCGTGGTACTGAGAATGAGTAATGTATAAACTGTTGAAGAGACGAATGGGTATGTCTTTGGCGTGGCTTGCAGTATGGTATTATATTTGCAGTTTGATTAATGGCACATATAGTATTACGTCTTGGAATGATTGATGTACGTACGGATAGTTTTGTATGTAAGGTCGTTAAAGTGATAAAAATATTAAGTTATCATGCGTATACAACTGAATTTGATACCAAGGTTTAAGTACAACCTATACCTAGGTTCATTGCATTTTTCCATGAGCAAGTTCATGGCATTTTTCCATGAGCAAGTACAGCGTTAACAAATTGAGCGGTTTGGAATCAATGCTCCACGCATCTATTCAAGTTGAAGGTTGGCTTCAACTTGTGCCATGAGCAAGTTTATTTAACTAAGTTGAAAGACTTAATCTTTAGTGATGTTGTTGCTGTAGAGCTACTGAGCTAGCTAGCTCCCTTAACAACATTAAGAATTCTGGCTAAGTGTGCATCAGGTAGAGTATTCTGGCCAGATATGTAATCACCTTGGTAATTAATTAATATGTACCAGAAGGAAGTTAAAAGTTAAAGAAATAAAAAGAACAAATAAACAAAAGTTCTATACTGAACCTGGTAGGCAGTAATTAACGGAATTAGTCTTTGGTTCCAAAATTTCTATATAAATGAAACAAATGTTATAACAATCTAGCTCTGCTATTTGCACGGACCACATCATTGCTAGTTTGTGTCAACAAAAGCAGCAACTAAATTTTATTAGTCCACCGTGATTTAACAGGAAAGTGTCATTCTACACCGTTATTCTATTGCTGAACAACCACCAAGCATTTGTCGTACCCGAAAGTGCTCCAGTTGGATTTTTGAGATCTATACGTCTCTCTAACGGGACTAATGCTCACTTTTTCACCAGTGAAATCTTGAAACTAAAATGGCTATATGTCCATGGGAGCCAAAGAACTCCATTGCCGACACCACCGATCAGCAAGCCTCAATCAGCAACTCCTTTCAGTGGTCACTGCAGTGCAACTGCATCCAAAATTGGAGTCGGCTGAAATTTTTTTGGGTTGCCATTTGTCAAATACAACATCGTTTCTTGTTAGCCAAATAGCATACCCTGGTGATGCTTGGCCATTTTGATACTACTCTCGCCACAAGCTAGCTCATAATATCAGTGTGCACAAGCAGGAAGTAAAAAAATTAGCATGAAAACAAACAAACAAAAAGAACAAATAAAGTTTTATATTCAATCTGGTATGCAGTAGTGCACAAAATTAGTCTTTTGAGCGGTCTACCGTGATTTTACCAGAAGTATTTCATTCTCTATTTCATTCTACAGGTTCCACCCGGATGAAAGCGATGCTTTTTCTTAAGCTATATATATACGGCCTCAGGGCTCTCCAGGACTCCAAACTGTGTACTCTCTTCATTGCGGTGAGGTTGAGAACTAGGGCTCCCATCCTGATTAGATTCTGGGGGAGAAAACCATGGCTACTGCCGACATGGTTCCCCCACCACCAATTCCCCAAGATGATGCGCTAGCTTTGGTCTCGGTGGTAGCGTTGGTCTTGCTGGCGATGGTGGCCATATTCCTCTTACATATGCTGAGTCCGTTACGCCGGTGGTTGAGCCACAGGCTCCTCCATTCTATCGTGATGGGAATCTACACGCTCTCCTACCCGCTGGTGGGCTACACCATTGGGCGGATGCAGAGTTCCAATTGGTACACTACGGGAAACCTTAAATTTGCCGAGTGTTTTCTTTTTGCCGAGTGTTTTTTTTCGGACACTCGGCAAACAAGCTCTTCGCCGAGTGCCAAGTCAAAAACACTCGGCGAAAAAAAAACACTCGGCAAATCGGGACTTTACCGAGTGTCAAATAAAAAACACTCGGCAGAGCCCCCTCTTTGCCGAGTGTCAAAAAAAACACTCGGCAAAGAGGAGAGTTTGCCGAGTGTCAAAAAAGACACTCGGCAAAGAGGGGGGTTTGCCGAGTGTTTTTTTGACACTCGGCAAAAAAATAATTTTTTTCCTCTTTTCATCACGAAATTTTTTCTACTCCCCACATACAACATGTGGTACTCCATGTTAAAATTTGGTATATTTTTGGATTTATTTGCTATATTTATTTAATTAATTGCATTTCAAGGAAATTTTTGGTATAAGTCAAATTTGAACTGCAAGTGATTCAAATTATGGAACAAAATGAGTAGAAAAATGATATTCATGTTATTTGGCCCAATTTGAGACCTGACCCATGAAATGAAAAGAAATTTCGAACATCTTGTTCAAGAAACACGACCATGAACGTGTGTCAGTAGTATTTTTAAATTGTAAAAAAACAAGCAAAGTCTGAAAATCATGAGATTTGTCATGATGTGATGATATAATACGTGGACGCTATGGAAAAAAATTGAGAAGGTTTTGCACATTTCATCATGTACAATGATTACAAACTGAAGCATCTCAGAAGAAGAATAGTAATTTTAAGAAGATTCGATAAGATTTAGAGTCGAAGTGACGGTCGAGTTTGGTTTGACTACAAAACTTTTTGTATAGGCAATAGAGAACATATATTGATTCGTGTGAAAATTTGGTATTTTTTTTGAGACGGTTAGATATTTTTTAAATTTTTTTCTAAAAAAATTTGCCGAGTGTCCTATGGTGGACACTCGGCAAATAAACCGTTTACCGAGTGTCCACGTAGGACACTCGGCAAACAGACGGCCCACAAAATAAATTAACCTCCCCCAGCCGGCCCCCTCCCCCAACTCCCTATCTTCTCCTCCTGCCGCCTCCTGCCGCTCCCTGCCCCCTCCCAGCCCACGCCTCCTGCCGCCGCCGCCGCCGCATGCCATCTCCCTCCCCCGGCCCCCTCCCCTCCCTCTCCTCCGGCAGACGCCATCTCCCTCCCCTGGCCCCCTCCCCTAACGCCCCCGGCCCCGCCGCCCGGCGCCCCCCGGCCCGGCGCCCGGCGCCCTCCGCCCGACGCCCCGCCGCCCGCCGCCCAGCCCCCGGCCCCGCCGCCCGGCGCCCAACCCCGCCCGCCGCCGCCCCCTTCGGATCTGGCCGCCGCCGCCCCCTTCTTCCCCTTCCCCGGCTCCCTCCCCTCCGGCCGGATCCGCGCCCCCTTCTTCCCCTCCAGCGCGGATCCGGCGGCCCCCACCTCTCTCCCCTCCGGATCTGGCGCGTGGTGGCGGGCGGCAGCGGCGTGGCGGCAGCGGGCGTGGCGGTAGCAGGTGTGGCGGCGGCGGGCGGCAGCGGCGTGGCGGCGGCGGGCGGCAGCGGGCGTGGCGGCAGCGGCTGGCGGTAGTGGGCGGCAGCGACAGGCGGCAGCGGCGTGGTGGCGGGCGGCAGCGGGCGTGGCGGCAGCAGGCAGCGTGGTGGCCGTGGCCGTGGATGGCCTGGGCGTGGCGGCGGCGGCGGCGGCCAGCTGGAGCTGCCCCCGGTGGTCGGGGTATGTTTTTTTTTATTTTTTTCTGGAAATAGTTTGCCGAGTGTTTTGTGCCACTCGGCACACCCTTTGCCGAGTGCCCGACCAAAGACACTCGGCAAAGTTAACTTTGCCGAGTAAAACTTTGCCGTGTGCTCGTCGCCGAGTGTTACACTCGGCAAACAAGTTGCCGAGTGTTTTTAGGGTTTCGCCGAGTGCCTGGGGCACTCGGCAATTTGTAGCTTTCCCGTAGTGGTACCTCTATGACTACACCGTGTGGGCTGTGTTCCTGCTTCTGCTCCTCAGCAGCACGGACAGCCTCACGGCTTGCCGCCTCAATGACATTGACAGCTGGAAGAGCATCTACGTCAAACAACTCTTTAAGGGGTTCTTGCTGGTGTATATCATTCTAAAGTTTGGATATTACATCGAGAAGGATGTGGATGCGGACCACCTGTGGTACCCGCTCTCAGCCATCGTATTTCTTATTGTCATCAAGTCATATGTGATGATAGCTTCCATGAGGATGGTGAGCAAGTCCTACCTCGGCAAGAACGTGAAGGTGGTCGCCGATTACATGCAGTATATAGACAACAAGCTGGTGACCTTTGATCCTGTGACCATGGAAGGATACCGGTACATGGTCGCTGGTGAGAAACACTGTGTCAACCGGCCTGGACACACACCATGGTACAAGAAGCCGGACGACTTGAAGGTTACCACCGTGGAGCAGATCTGGCAGTGCGAGGGGAATCTGCTCATTGGTGATCAGGGCAAGGTGCTAAAGGACTTGTGCCTCTCTATGGCTCTCTCCAAGATGCTCAACCGAAGGTTTGCTGGCTTCAAGCTCTCAGAGGCAGAGCTTGAGAAAACCCATGACTTCGTATTCAAAGGCCTGCTCGCCGGGGACGAGCAGCGGGCCTTCAGGGTCATTGAGGAAGAACTTGTTTTTCACCATGACATGTATTACACAAGGTACTCTTACCTCTACCAAAAGGGTCGATACCTGGCTCTCTGTCTGCCTGTCATCATGTCTACCCTATGCTCGTGGCTCACAGTGACCAGCCTGCTCGACAGGCGCAAAAACCCCTATCAAAAATCCTCCTTATTCGCAAAAGGCGAACTGGGTTACCCCACCATAGTCACAACTCTTGTCGTGGCACTCCTGGAGGCATACCAGCTGTACCTGTACATGGCCTCAGGTTGGTTCAAGGTGGCTCTGATACAGAGCTACGTCAGCGCACCATTTTTGCACACAAGCTGTTCTGAGATGATCATACGTTTTCTCTTGATGTTGAAGGCGTTTCGCCCATGGAAGGGCAGACTTGGGCAGTACTGTTTCCTCGAGAATCTTGGCCACAAAAGTAAGGTTATGAATTGTCTCCATTATGCTACACTACGCCTGGTGGACAAGGCCATGAAGGGGCGCAAGAAATCAGTGAAGCTGTCTGGAAATGTAAAGAAAGCCATCATTGATTACCTACTAGGAAGCAACGGGCACCTGACGAATGGGGTAACATCGCTCCAAAGAAATGGCGTCCATGATGACCTCGCATGGGCATGTGATGCTTCTGCTACCGATGGAGCGGTGACTCGCACCATTCTGGTCTGGCACATTGCTACAACATTGTGTGAGCACCAGCTGGATCAACAAGGCAAAGAAGCAGAGGCGGTTAGAACAGCCTCCACTTTATCGAAGTATTGCATGCATCTGCTGGCTTTCGCACCTAACTTCTTGCCCGATCACAGCACTATATCGGAATCCATACTTGATGAGTTAATTGTACAGGGCAAGCTACTCGACGGGTCCAATGATTTTGATAGCAGGTGTAAGCAACTATTGAAGATTAACACCCATGATGGTGATGGTGGTGAAGCACCCCTTCTTGCACAGGGCGCTCAGCTTGCAAGGCAGATTGAAGGCATACAAGACTCGAAATTGCGGTGGAAGGTCCTCTCTGATTTCTGGGCGGAGATGATGCTGTATGTCTCGCCGTCTGACGATGCCCGGGCACACCTGGAAGTTCTTCCAAGAGGAGGGGAGTTCATCACACACCTTTGGGCGCTGCTCACGCATGCCGGTGTGCTGAAGCGAGGCCCTACAGAGCCAAAGGATGTTGTGTGACCTCTCCAACAAGTGCACACGTAGCAGTCCTTATATCTATCTAGTGCTTGTAACATTCTATTTATATTGCCTACTGTCATGTTGGGACACACCAACTTGTGCCACACCATGTGTGAGTTAGTCTGTCGAGTCTGTATCTCTTTGCATGTCGTGTCTGTTGTCGGATTTTGGTCAGGGTCGGAGTCTGTAATTTCTGCAAGATTCGTAAGAAGAGTGCACGTTCAGGTTGTTGGACGTGTGCGTCTTAGGTGGCCATTACTACAGTCATGATCCAGTGACCACTTGGCTCAGGATCGCTAGTTATGTTGCATAAATAAAGGGGAAGAAAATTGAAAACGCTGCAGCTTCATCGCAGCACAAATCCACTCTCTCTCAGTTGCATCTGTTTGTGTGTCAATCGAGCAGCAGGTCCTGTTGCAGATGAGATTGACCCTACTACTACAGGGAGGGGCTCAACCTTGAGATAGAAAGACGCCAGGGTAGGAATTATTGCATTCATGTTCGTAACAAGACTGAATACGGTGTCCTCACTCTTCCCTCTTTTTTTTTTGAGTAACAGGAGGGGACAAGCCTCTACTGAAATTTATTGAATGAAATACGAGTCAAAAGAAAGGGAATACATAGGGAAGAGATAGTGATAAAAAAAGGGCCGAAAAAATAGGGAACCAAGATTACAGAGCCTCCAGGCAATCCATCATGGCCGTGACCAGGGAGGGTTTGGCCCTATGTATACAGACTGTGTTCATTTCTTCCATGAATTTTCGTTTGCAACTTTGAATCGTGGGTGTAACATTGTTGAAGGTCCAATCATTCCTCACGGACCAGATGCTCCAAGTCATTACGATGATGATATCCATGAAGAAGGGCATATTCAGTTTGGCCTTATTGAATTTAAAATCTGAACAGGCTGTCTGGATGTGTTCACCAGTACCCCGATAGAGGCCCAGTAAGCTTCGGCGAAGTTGCATCTCAAGAATAAATGTGGCACCGTCTCCCTTTTCTGTAGAATGCAGAGCTCACACGTATATGCATCCAAAAGCATTGTTTTGCTGCCTAAAATATCCTTGGTGCTCAATCTATCCTTAATTAGCAACCAGTTGACATTTAGATTTCCACAGCCATCCATACAAGGGGTGAATGCTTCTTGTACTGTCACAATATTCCCCAATCTATGTTGCAGGATCAACAACTGCTGGTGTGCCTCTTTTGAGAGGGGGAGATGAAAATTATTTTGAGCCAGCGAAGATGTATTGAGGGCCTCCTTATATGAAATCAGTTTGTTCTTGGCAAAAGAGAATAACCGGGGAAATTCTAGAGATAGAATCTGTTCATTCCAAGTGTCCATCCAGAACAGTACAATAGAACCATTCGATACCCAAACTTATGCTATTCCCTTGAATTTGTCAAATATCTTGACTATATCTCTCCACTAGAATGAGCCCTTTTTACGGTGCCCAGGCAATTTGCCATTGGAGTAGTATTTATCCCAAACCAGATGGACCCATGGTATATCAGCTTTGCTAAAAAAGCTGATATACTGACTGTGTTCATTTCTTCCATGAATTTTCATTTGCAGCTTCAAATCATGGGTGGAACATTGTTGAAGGTCCAATCATTCCTCATGAACCAGATGCTCCAAGTCATTAGGATAATGATATCTAGGAAGAAGGGCATATTCAGTTTGGCCTTGATTGAGTTTAAAATCTGAAGAAGCTGTCTGGATGTGTTCACCACTACCCCGATAGAGGCCCAGCAAGCTTTGGTGAAGTTGCATCTCAAGAATAAATGTGGCATTGTCTCCCTTTTCTGTAGAATGCAGAGCTCACACGTATATGTATCCAAATGCATTATTTTGCTGCTTAAAATATCCTTGGTGCTCAATCTGTCGTTAATTAGCAACAAGGAGAAGATTTTATGTTTCATTTGACATTTAGATTTCCACAACCATCTATACAAGGGGTGAATGCTTCTTGTACTGTCACAATATTCCCCAATCTATGTTGCAGGATCAACAACTGCTGGTGTGCCTCTTCTGAGAGAGGGAGATGAAAATTTTGAGCCAGCGAAGATGTATTGAGGGCCTCCTTATATGAAATTAGTTTGTTCTTGGCAAAAGAGAATAACTGAGGAAATTCCAGAGATAAAACCTGTTCATTCCAAGTGTCCATCCAGAACAATACAATAGAGCCCTCCGATACCCAAACTGATGCTATTCCCTTGAATTTGTCAAATATCTTGACTATATCTCTCCACTAGAATGAGCCCTTTTTACATAAAGGAAACAAATAAGAAATATCAATATAGAATAAAACAACAGAAAATAAGAAAAGAAAGGAAAAAAATTAGTACCTGTTGGGATCCTCAACCGGTACTAAAGGACCCCCCTCTAGTACCGGATTGCCAGTACCGGTTGCACAACCGGTACTAGAGGGGGGGTTGGGAACCGGTAGTAGAGGTGATTTTTTCAGTAGTGAATGTACAAAATGTGCTATCACTACTAGAAATATGACCTCTTATCCCTAGCTTTAGTACCGGTTGTTTTTAGACCCAGTACTAATGTTAACGTTAGTACCAGTTCCAAAATTGAGATGTCATGGACCCCCTCTAGTACCAGATGGTAGTTCCAACCGATACTAGAGGCCACCCTTTTTTCGATGCCAATTGCCACCTTTTTTCGTAGTGAACCAAAACAAACTTACTGTCTCAGCAGCTATCTCCTGGTGCACGCCCTTCATATGAGGTGGAAACACAAAGAGCAAGAACACACAAGTGTCCCCCGCAGTTTCTTCCCCAAGTGGAATGGAAAAGATCACAATAGCTATGCAACACTAGTAAGGTCAGCAAAGCAACTGAGTGCTTGTGTGTTATGATTCCATCTACTATATATATGATTCCAAGTCTGAAAGGAATTTTAGCCTGTTCGTTTCGTCCCCAGTTGCCACTTCAGCACAACCTGCAAGACCTTGGGCCTATGCATCATGTGATAGAATGATCACTTCATAAAACCAAACTGAAATTCTATACATTGACCTCACAGAAGTCTACACCTAATCCTGAGACTGACTGGACTTAGGGCCCGTTTGGTAGGGATCCAGATTCTCGTAGAAACATTTTGATTCCAGATTCTCATAAGAACGTTTCGGATGACGAATCAGAATCACTAAATCGTTTGGCTGCAGAACCAGAATCACTGCGAAACCACGTTTTCAGCGATTCACATTCGTAGGCAGAAAAACGAGAATCACTTGGAACCAATTCTACGAGAAATGTTTCACTGGTTACCCGTTTTGCAGTGATTCTAGTGTTTCTCGCTATAATCTGAAACGTTTCTCGCTGCCAAACGGGGCCTTAATCTTTAATCAACTACCTCTTTACACCCTTGTTCACTGTGCCATGGGCCAGTACTTCACTACTATCAAACTAAACTTCAATACCACCCCATCACTACCGGTTCATTATTGTAGCATCAATACGGGTTCAAATATCTCAAGCCAGAAAATGATTCGGCCCGAGATATTAAACAATTCAACTACGCATGGCCGCTGAAGTGATGGAATGTTAAGTCGTCGTCATGCATGGTACAATAGTCGATGAAGACATCAAACGCCACAAAAAGGTACGGTCATCAGTCTTCGATATATACTACCTGCTTACATCATTGTAACGGGTGAAGATTCCCATGTGATCACGCGAAGTACCTCTTTCCGTTATGTTTGTGTGTTCAGCTTGTGAACTGAGAATACTGTAAAAAACTTGGCTGTGTGTGATCGCAAAGGCCAGAGAATTATTCATTTTCTAAATTTTTTTTGTTGTTTAAGTTAAATGGAGTAGTGCTGCCTAGATTTCATTCACGTATGAAGTTATTGCATGGATATCTACTCGTTCCTATTGGTTTTCATGGCCTATTTCTAATTGGGTACATGGACTACCATAACTGGATGGTAACAATAATCCGTGGTAACAAATATAGAATAAAATAAGTAAAACATAGAAAAATAAAATGAGGAAAAAAGAAAAGAAAAAGGAATTTAGTACTGGTTGGTATGCCTCGGCCATAGACGACGTGCCAGCCAATTTAGTATTGATTGGTGTCACCAATGTAGTAATTAATGTCCTACTATTTACAGCATTTAAAAATTTGGACTCTTTAAAATTTCTTTAAACCTAATATTATTTATTTTCTTGAAGTCATTCCACTCATTTTATACTTTGAAAACTATGCATGGAACCTACATATGAGAAACATTTGCTTGTATTAGAAATCCTATTCTAAATCCAAAACCCCCAAAACATAATATATTCTTCCCTAAAAATCCTAGAAATAATATCCCATAACATTCCCTCTTCTCAAGACTCTATGAATCAATATTCAAATTTAATTTGAATATTAACTCAAACAAACCTCGATAAAACCTTAGGCATAATCTAACATCTCTAAACAAAAACTCTTTCTAAAAGCTCCATTTCTAAGTCCTATTCACAACCCCAATCCAAACTTAATTTGAATTTGAAATCCAATTCAAATTAAAAGCACAAAACCCTACCAAACAAAAGACAAACTCTTAAAACCTAGTATGGGCCGCCAACCTCGAACCCGGCCTGGCTTAACTCAGCCCAGCCCACGGCCGCGCGCGCCCACGCCCGCCTCCCACGTAGCCTAGCCTTCCCCCATGCGGCCCAACTCAATTAGCCCACCGCACCCGCCAGCCCATCTCGCTCAGCCTAGTACCCCCTCCTCCGCGCTCGCTCGCTCACCCGCGCTACTGCCGGTGGGGAGAAATTCCCCCGCCACCACCGTCGCCCTCCGCCGCGCTCTGCACGATTGCACCAGATGCAATCCATCCTCGTGCACCCCCATAGCCTACCTTCGCCCCCAAGTAAACCATCCCTCATCTCCCTTATCCCCACCGGTGCCTCCCCCCTCGCCATGTGCCGCCCCCGGAAGCATCCTTGCCAATCGTCCATCCACATCCTTCCGCCATGCTCGTCACCAGATCACGGACACCATCAAGCTAATCAAGCTTCCTTTGTGGCTATAAAAGGACACCATTCTTCCCTCTCCTCGGCAGCAAAAACAAAAGTTGTCTTCCTTTATTTTCCTTGACCATAGCATGAGCTCAAGCATAGCTCCAGAGCTTGAGCTCACAGCTCCCATGTCCGCACCCCCTTCGACCTACCCCTCACCTACCCAAAGACCTATATGAGCTCCCCTTCTTCTCCTCTCCCTCCACATGACCTTCATATGGCCCATGGTGGGCGAAGCAATCACCCCAACAAGCTACAAAACCAAATTTCCACCCCTCTCGTGGCTGCCATGCTTCCAGCCCCCACATCGCCTCCACGAGGCCTCAGATGGATTCCCCTCGAGCTTCTCTTCCTCTTGGTGCGAGCCTCATGGCCGGCAGCGAGATCCACCGCGATTCTGGTGAAAAGCCACCGCGTCCCATGATGGAGAACCTGGCAATGCCTCTTGACTTGGCACGAACTGACGCCCGTCATTTGCCACTGTCCCGCTGCCGTATGCTCCCTATCTCCATCAACCTGACGTGCGGGCCCAGCCAGGCAAAGCCATCTGCTACGCCGTCACACCACCCACGCCTCCCCTCCTGCACAGGGTCGACTAGACCACAGGCACTGAGAGTGCTGGCACAGTGCGCCACCCATCAAAAATTGCTAAGTACACCTGGTGAATGTACACACATCTTTACTTAGAGCCCTTCTCTATTCCAAAAATTTCACAAAATTGTCCAAAAATACTAGAAAATACTGTAAACCTATCCATGCCTTCCTTTCCCATAGTTAATTTCATGTGAGCCCTTTTCCAAAATATTTAGCCCTTACATAATAGAAAAGCCCTATCATATGTACACCAATATATGCTTTCTTTTTATTTCAATTCCAAAAACTCAAGGAGAATTCCTAAAAATATCTTAGAGCCATCTAAACCTATTCCAAGCCTTACTTCCACATTTGCACCTACTATGATCCCATGGCTAACCTGCTGTCGCTATCACCTTTCATGATGTAGGTGTCCCCTGCCCGGGAAAGCTCTGCATAACGACAACAGCCTAGTCAAGCCATTCTTTTAACCGGGTTACATCTGAGTCGCTATCAATCTTCTCTTGCCATAAGCACAAGCTCGGGAGATGAGCTTGAGAAGACGCCGATCTTGCCCGGCTCCACCTATCGCCATGTGACTACCCCCTAGCATCGGATCAGGTCAAAGTGAGTTCATCATGCAAGCTCTTTGGCATCCATTCCTATTCCGCACTATCTTGCCTAGCTCCACCTGTCGTCGTGCGATTATCCCAAGGAATTCTCTCGAGCTCCACCCACCGAAGGGCTAGAGCTCAGGTCGAAGTAAGTTTCGCCGCGCAAATTTCATGAACCCACATCTAAACTACCATGCTAAGGATCCGTCCAAAATCCTAACGCCGTATAAAACCTAGCCGTTATCCTGCCCCACCAAAACCTTAGTTGTTGATAAAACTTAGCCGTTATGCTACCCAACCAAAGCCCTAGAAATTCCTAGAAAATCCATAAGTAATTTCCTCGAATTATTTTATAAACCATTCACCAAAATCAATTAATTATTTATAAGATTATCTCTAAGTCATTAATAAATCATTCATCCTTTATCAAGGAATTATCCTTTAGATATATGATAATTCCCAAAAACACCCATCATCCATTCTCTTTCGAATCCCTTTGCTGTAAATTGACTGTAAGAATTGTTTACATGCTTGTATGCCTGTTTGACCCGAGAATATTACCAAGATATAGACAGAAGCCAACGATCCTGAAGAAATAAAGTCAAAGGTCCGACCGCCTAGAAGACCTAAGTCATGTTAGCCTAACCAGGATCCAATGAGAAATTGTAGATCCAAAAGGTGAGAAACCAAGGCCCTGGTAAACCTAGGAAGCATATAAGGATCATCAATGAAGGCAAGTCCTAGAACCAACCTCCTTGATCATATTCTAGTCCTATTTTTTCTAAATATTAAAATTAAACCAAGAATATAACTTTACTTGCATGCTTTTAAAAAACCCTAAGGGCAATCCACCTCTATTTCTTCTTGCCATGACTTGAAGCTATTTCTAACCAGAAAGCCTAACAATGATCCGGGTCACTACTAGATCAATGATCGACAATATTTAGAAACAAAATTCTTAGGAACAATGCAAATACAATGATTTTTATGGAAAAAAACAAAAGCTGTGTGTTTTCTTGTTAAGTCTAAAATGAACCAACTAAAGAGTTAGTAACCATTATGAATAGGACATGGAAGTAAGGTGGCAGCTGTTGGGGACCGCCCCACAACGCACCCTGAACAGCACTGGCAGGGACCCTCTCTCTTAATCGACTCCAAACTCGTCACCTTCCCCTTTTACGAAGCCAGCGAATAACCGAAGTCAACTATCACGAAGGTATCCACTCTGTTGTTTTGCAGGCAAGGACTTGCGAAGTTAAATCTCCCACGGAGCTCTCAGCAATTTGGCTTCGGGGAGATTCCGTGACCAGAAGCCGAAGTTAGCTGACTTCGACCGAAGAAGGTGGGAAGTTTACGGAAGTTTGCTCGGTCCCGACGAAGCTTGTGAATGAGGAAGAGGGTAATCAAGACAGCCCTGGGACCACATTACAGCAAGACAACTCTGTAATAAGAATCTTAGAAGGTTGGAAATGTAATTCTACTGTGAAAGTGACATTTTGAATAGGAACCAAGTTACTGTCCTGTACGGAATATTCTTAGGATGTAGTGGTTGAGTATGGGTATAACGGGGATGCGGAAATATAACTTTATAACCATATAAAGGGAGATGAACCGTCCCCCCCCAGGAGGGGCATTAATCACTGATAGGATAGCTATTGTCATGTTTGTCTGAACGATCGTTATCTTCGTTCGTTGGGACATTCTTACTATTGCTTGGGTGTACCCCAACAGCAGCCTCAGTGGAGATTTCTGTCCCGATGCTTACTTCGATCACTTAAGAACCGGTCCACAAGCAAGTCTTTCTAGTGAGACGTACAACCATAAGTGCCAAAAAGGTACAGCCTTCGGGAGTGCCTATTCATGTGAGGCCCTTATTCACACCCTACTAAATGAACCTAGAAATCCATCCCAAGGGGCCACGGGTAGGGAATGAATATATTGGAACAAGAACTTCGTATAGTCCTAGATCCGGTCAGCACAGGTTGACTGTGAGAGGGTTGGAGACCCTATTGTTAGTTGCTTTGTGCGCACTTTCCCAGTGTTATATCCGCGAGGCAGATGATAGTAACCCTTATTTGGATCCCAGTATATCTGTTTTAAGGACCTAGGGGATATTGTCTAGAGATTGACACTGGTGGGTACGGGTCTCGTAAGTCAGTACCGCCTAAAGCTAAGGTATGGACTAATCAAATGTGTGTGTAAAGTGTACAAACTTTACAGAGTCAATAATATATCTAGAGAGCTGAGGCTCGTGTCGATTCGCAATCTTGTGTTTACATAACTAGGGTGTTAGCGGGGAAGGGCTGAGGCCCTAAGAGAGTTATTTTAGAATGAGGAGTAAGCCGGCCCAGGAGGACCTAACGGTCCCTTGTGCTCTTTAAAACATGGGAACCGGTATGGGAGGTAACATTCCCCCTCCAGGGTCAACAAATTCATAAAAGTGCTTTTTTCTTTTTCTTCTCCCAAAACTCACCTCAACTTGCATAAAATGAGTTTCTTGACAAAACCAAACCTCATGTCCAATTCCGTGACTATCCTTTCATTTATAATTTCAACGCTAGGATTTGCTAAGTACCAACCATAAGTGTACTCAACCTTGCTTTCATTATACAATTTTAGACATTCTGGCTCTAAATTTATTCTGCCTGTGGAGTGGTGAAAAACTATTTTTCCATAATTTTATGCGTATTTTATTGTTTTGATGCTAATTTGTGAGGAGGATTATATCAGCTACTGATCCAGAGGAAGGTCCCCACAACCAACTGGTACTAAATGAGCACCTTTAGTATGAGTTATGTGGCTTCATACTAATAGCCCCCTTTAGTACCAGTTCTTCAACCAGGGTTGAGACCGGTACTAAAGGTGGATTCCCCAGTAGTGTGTGGTGCATCACACCCCGTATTCTTGTTATAAACTGGTAGAGATACTACCTTTCATACCCAGTTGTAGAATTGCGAGTAAGACCCTTAGGTATTGATCCCTCGTATGCACTACCGGTTCACATTAATCCTGAACGAGGAGTGTTGTCCATTTATATAGTAGTGTGATTTAAAAGGAAAAATATAGTTTCCATTAAATAGTTAGTGATGTGGCCTAATCGTTGTTGCTTATTGCGTTTTGTTTTCAAGAAAACACGAAAGACATTTGTGCGGGGGAGTACCATTTCATGTATACATATATCTTTCCATCACTACGGAAAAGATAAAAATTGCCGAGTGTTTTTTCTTTGCCGAGTGTTTCGAACACTCGGTAAACAGGCTCTTTGCCGAGTGCCAAGCTAAAAACACTCGGTAAAGAAAAAACACTCGGCAAATCGAGGCTTTGCCGAGTGTCACAAAAAATACACTCGGCAAACCCCCCTCTTTGCCGAGTGTCAAAAAAAACACTCGGTAAAGAGGGGGGGTTTGCCGAGTGTTTTTTTTGACACTCGGCGAAGAGGGGGGTTTGCCGAGTGTTTTTCTTGACACTCGGCAAAAAAATATTTTTTTTCCTCTTTTCACCTTGAAATTTTTTCTACTTCCCACATACAACATGTGGTACTCCATGTTAAAATTTGGTATATTTTTGGATTTATTTGCCATATTTATTTAATTAATTGCATTTCAAGGAAATTTTTGGTATAAGTCAAATTTGAACTGCAAGTGATTCAAATTATGGAACAAAATGAGTAGAAAAATGATATTTATGTTATTTGGCTAAATTTGAGACCTGACCCATGAAATGAAAAGAAATTTCGAACATATTGTTCAGGAAACACGACAATGAATCGTGTGGCGGTAGTATTTTTAAATTGTAAAAAAAATAAGCAAAGTCTAATAATCTTGGATTTGTCATGATGTGATGATATAATATGTAGAGGCTGTGGAAAAAAATTGAGAAGGTTTTGCACATTTCATCATGTACGATGATTACAAACCGAAGCATCTCAGAAGAAGAATAGTGACTTTGAGAAGGATTCGATAAAATTTAGAGTCGAAGTGACGGTCGAGTTCAGTTTGACTACAAAACT
Organism: Setaria viridis; assembly: GCF_005286985.2. Lineage (NCBI taxonomy): Eukaryota > Viridiplantae > Streptophyta > Magnoliopsida > Poales > Poaceae > Setaria > Setaria viridis. Next base: position 40,394,737 of record NC_048270.2, read on the forward strand.
TTTTGTATAGTCAGTAGAGAACACATATTGTTTCGTGTGAAAATTTAGTATTTTTTTGAAACTGTTGGATATTTTTTAATTTTTTTTGAAACCCTTTACTGAGTGTCCACATCGGACACTCGGTGACTTCTTTTTTTCCCAACCGCCCAGAGTACTTATCCCCGGCCGACACCGCACCCACCCGATCTCCTTCATTCCTCCGCCACTACCCCACCCGTCCCCCACCTCTTCCTCTCTCCCTGCCGCCACCGCCGCCCGCCGCCCGGCGCCCGACCTCCGGCCCCGCCACCGCTCGACGCCCGGCGCCCGGCCCCCGGCCCCGCCCGCTGCCACCCCCTTCTTCCCTCCGGATTTGGCCTCTCCTTCCCCGGCTCCCTCCCCTCCGGCCGGATCCGCGCCCCCTTCTTCCCCTCCGGCGCGGATCTGGCGGCCCCCTGCTCTCTCCCCTCCAGATCTGGCGCGGATCCGGCAGCGGGTGAGGCAGCGTGGTGGCGGGTGGCAGCGGGCGTGGCGGCCGGTGGCGGCGTGGTGGCCGTGGCCGTGGCCGGCAACCGGTGTTTCTATTTTTTTTTATTTTTTCTGAAAATGTTTGCCGAGTGCTTTTTGACACTCGGCAAATCATTTGCCGAGTGCCTGATGTTCGACACTCGGCAACTCCACCGTTTGCCGTAGGAAAGTTCGCCGAGTGCGGTTCGCCGAGTGTTACACTCGGCAAACTGTTTGCCGAGTGTTTTTGGGCCTTTGCCAAGTGCCTCAGGCACTCGGCAAAGTTCCTTTTTCCGGTTGTGCATGGCGTGTATTATATATGGTTTTGCTCTTGGAAGTTCTTGTCACTGGTAGAGAATTGGCCTTTAGTCCCGGTTGGTAGGGTGCATATCTCTCGAAAATCCATTCGGGATAAACTAACCGGGATAAAAGGGGGGGGTCTCTAGTCCCGGGTCTTTTAACCGGGAGTAAAGGTCCCCCTTTAGTCCCGATTGGTGTCACCAACTGGGACTAAAGGGCCTGCCACGCCAGGCGCGGGACAGGCCCTTTAGTCCTGGCTCGATTCCAACCGGGACTAAATGGCGCTTGCATGGCACTGCCGTGACGCCTGAATTTTTCATGCATGCATCACGTATACGTAGTACCGCGGCCCTTTTAATTTGTTAACCTTGTAGTTGAGATTTTTTTAGAACGAAATCAACTAGTATTTAAACGAATGGGATTTGTAATTATACAATTACTATATATATACACAATCCTTATACACAATTCAACTAGCTTAGTAAAAATCGATCATAATTAGCGCGTATTATATATACAAATAAATCAAAGTATCTTCCTACAATCTTCCCGTCGTGGTGTTGCTGATCGGAGTGTCTAATTGTCGTCCATCGTAATAAAATTCTCCTTTTGGATTTACCACCTCGTCCATTATGAATCCAATGAGACCTTCACATATTGCCGCTACTCTTTCTTCCTTCAAGAGTCCTTGTTGAATATTTAACATCTATAATTTGGAAATTTGTGAATGTTACATGAACAAATACATATAAGGAGCTAGAAAATAATTAACTATTAATAGTTTTATTTTACGTACTTTAAAGTTGTGCGGCGTCATCTTCGGTCCCTTGGGTCCCATAAAACTGTGCATGTGCTCACAGGTGTAGTAGCCACATAGATTATTCCCGGGTTCCTGTCTTAAGCACTTCAGTGCAGAAAAAAATAAGTTATGAAATATTCGTGTTATACAATGTAATAAATGTGCAGACTGCATACGTACTGGGAAGTCTGTGTTCCATGTAAGTTTTTCTTTGAATGGACCTTTGTGTGTCCTTATGAATTGTTTCCATGCGCTGCGGATTAGAATAATGAATGATATAGTGTAACACGGATAAAATTTAGGAAATAAATTTTTGCATAGAGATAAAGGTCCAGAATTATTACAAGCCTAGCATGTCTTGCAATTCTTGGTAGTCCACCGGATCTTTACTTAACAAATCAAAGACAGTGACGTGGCTTCTTTCAGGCTCAATTATAATAAGGATCCAGTGGAAGCTGCGTGCGTAAAATGTTCATGCATATTAGAGCTAACTAACATGTAGAGATAAGGAAAAAGACATCGAAAGTAGACGGTATACACACACTTACTTGAAGTTGTATGGAAGTAGTATGAAATCCTTGAATGTTTGTTTGTGTAGCAAATTGTATATTTCCGTAAAGGTTTTTTCCGGCGCTAATTGTATTTGTTGTTGGTTAACTACAGATGGATCCATGAAGCCTATATGTAGGTACGCATCTCGGCGACATGTCTGAATTAGCATCCTACATGAAATGGAAGATGAAGTTAGTACGGTGACGCACGCCAAAATTTACATGTAGAGATAAACGGACACTTACAGAATCCAAGCGCTGATCAGAGAGACGTCCAGAGCATCATGATGGTACACTTCGTATATATCCTTGAAGTCTAGCCACAGCACTTTCTCCCCTTCACCGTGAAAATCTATCGGTTTTACCTTCATGCTGATCATCTCCCTCGAGTCGGCGGATGCCATCATGTACCATTGATGGAATTCGTACATCTTTGTTGATAGCTTCCGTACCAATGAAGGCTTTACTAGAGGTTTGCCTAGCTCATAAGGCCACTTCGGCTCAGGGGGCAGTGCAGTTGGCATCTCAACTTGCCCTATGCATTCATCAAGTCCCAGACCTGTTTCTTCCATGAACTTCAATACATTTGCTTGTTGATCCAAGGGCATTGCTTTTACCCGTTGAGCATCTTTTTTTGATAAATGGCTGAGGTCGGGGACTGGACCGCTGGAAGATGACTTTCCTTTCCTTTTATCCTTTTCATCAGCCTTTACTAGAGCCCGTTCATAGTTTGACAAGAGTGGTATCCTTTTCTTGGCTCCTTCTTCCATCCTGATAAAAAAGTTTAAATCTCGCCGACTTACTGGCGGTGGCTCCATCTCCCTTGCCTTTTTTTCTTCGGCTTGTTTCTTGAACCACTCACTGGCCTCTCGTTGGATTTCTGCCCACTGTTCTGCATGAGACATTACCTCAAAGCGTTCCTTACGAGTCACTTCAGGCTCCTTTGTTTTCTTCTTTCTCTGTCTTTGCTTGGGAGGCGGTGCTCGTGACTACTTTAGTGGTGCTGCAGGTTCCTTCAAGGGGGCCGCTCTTGGTGCCGGCGACGGTGATCGGGGAGGGGTGTTGTTATTGTCGTCGTCGCTCCCAGCACCAGGATGTGGTGGAGATGGAGACCTTGATATAGATGGAAGGGACGGTCCTGGAGCAGGAGATGCCGGTCTCGAGGTATGAGGAGAAGGTCGCTGCTAGGGATCTACGGGGAGCGGTCTTAAGGTCTGAGGAGATGGCTCCGTGCGGAGAATAATGATGTAGTGTTTCTTCCATAGAATGATCCCATGAAGCGCATCTGCCAATGTCTTTTCCCCGTCGCCTCCCGGGAAGTCGAGCTCTAGACCTTCATACTGGGGATCAACTATTTGCTCGATGCAGACGCTGGTGTAGCCTGTTGGAATGTCCATGCCATGACTGCTCTGCCCTGCCAGGGTTGGTAACGCACTCCCGTACGCTACCTGTACATATAGTAGAAGTAAACAAGTTGAACTCCGATCTCGAGGCCTGGATCAATTGACAATATTGCATAAATATTATGTATAAGTATACCTTAATAGTGAGGTTGCCGACCGGTGCATGCAGCTCACATGAGGTCCGTTGCTCCTCCACGGGTAACCTGGGCGTCTGCGCATCGGGGACCCCTGTAGAAGCACAACTGCTCAAGAGGTGTTGAGAAGGGCTGGCGGTGTTAGGATTCGGCATTGCTCCAGATTGGGCCAACTCCGCAACTGCGTGGGCCACCCACCGATTGATTTCATCCATCATTCTTTGTTCTAGCATCTGCCGCCAGCTCTCCTCGATCTGTTCCTTTCTTCACTTCCGGCTTCTGTAAGAGGCGCTGTCGCCTCGGAAAGCGAACTTCCACGGAACCACCCCGAACCCTCGGCAACGTCCTGGGTGCTCTGGATTACCGAGGGCCAATGTGAGCTCATCATTTTCTCGGTCCACCTTCAACCTCCCAGCCTTAGAATCTTCAATGTTCTTCATGAGATGTTTGGCCTTCTCACGTATTGTGTCATTAAAAATCAACGTCCCATCCTCTTGGCTTAGGGAGCCTCCATGAGCGTAGTACCAATTTTTTGATCGTTCGGGCCATTCAATAGTTGCAGGTACGATTCCCCGTTCGATCAGATCTTGTTCCATCTTCCTCCACTTGGGAATTGCTGAGCCATACCCACCTCGCCCCAAATGATGGTGGTAGCCCTTCTGACTAGCATTTGCTGTGTTGGTCGTGATCTTTTTCACACCTTCTTCACTCCTCTTATATTCAACAAATGCATCCCAGTGGTCCCTCAACTTTGGCCACGCGTTGAAGTCTGGAGTTTTGCCCTTCTTGATGTAGTGGGTATCCAGCATCTTCTTGAATGTCTGGAATTGAGTAGCCATCTTCTTAAGCGTCCACGCTTTGACATCCTTCTCACTATATCCTTCGGGGAATGTGAAATGTCTCTTCACGTCTTCCCACAGCATATTATTTTCTGTCTCTGGAAGGGCGTACGGATTAGTGCTTCTGCCCTTCCATTCTCTAATGCTGATAGGCACGTTGTCCCGGACGATTGCCCCGATTTGACTCACGTACTTCTTTGCTACTTTCTCGGGAGCAACCGGCCTGCCCTCTTCTGTAACTTCCGTGATGACAAGCCTCCCTTCCATCACCTTTGTACGACCTCGGGTCTTCTGCCCTTGTGTCGATCCGGAGGGCTAACAGTTCAAGATTCGTTAATTAGTACGTAGTAGTAACGGTGGCGTGAAACAATTCAAGAATGGTTGTATATACCTCGCCGAAACCTTCCGCCACGGCAAGTTGTTGCTGCGGCTGTTGCTCTTCATTCCCATCGGCGGACATGTTGACGAACATGTCCGCCTGGGTGCCCTCTTCATCCGTGTATGATAGTGGAACGTTGTCGCCACTACCATCACCAGCGATTATCTGCTCCATGATATACCTTGCGGTCTCATCGTCTGCCATTTCAACTATTGATGGAAACATACATGGAATCATACATGACAGTCATAGAACTCGTCTTACTACAGATTTGTACAAAGTCCTACAAAGTCCGGAATCATACATGTATATAATGAAATCATAAAATAACATGAATCGTACAAAGTCCGGAATATTTATACAAATTTCTACGAATTTCTACGAATTTCTATAAATTTCTACGAATATCTACGAATTTCTACGAATTTCTATGAATTTCTACAAATTTCTACGAATTTCTATGAATTTCTACAAATTTCTACGAATTTCTACGAATTTTGACGAATTTCTAACAATATCCACGTGCGGTGCCTAGGTTGTGACGGCGGTGATCAGGGCGGCGGAGGCGGGACGGCGGCGGTCAGGGCGGCGGTACGGCGGAGGCGGGGATGGTTCACCGGAACCACGGGCGGTGCCTACTAGGTTGTGATGGCGGCGGTTAGGGCGGCGGTACGGCGGAGGCGGGGACGGTTCACCGGAACCACGGGCGGTGCCTACTAGGTTGTGACGGGCGGCGGGACGGCGGCGATCACGGCGGCGGGACGGCGGAGGGGACGGCAGTGCATCCTACAAATTTCTAACTTCATTTTCTAACTTAAAAATCTAACTTAACAAACTAACTAAAAAATCTACAGTACAAATAAAACTTAATTTTCTAGCTTAACACTCAAAATTAGAAATCTATCGTAAAAATATAACTTAATTTTCTAACTTTAAAAAAAACCCTCCCGGCGCTGCCGGCCGGCGCGGCAGCGGACCTCTTGCGCGCGGGGCAACGGCCGGGTCGGCGGGACGGCGGCGGCCGGGGCGGCGAGGACGGCAGCTGCCGAGGCGACGACGACGATGGCGGCGTAGGCAGGACGGCGACGAGATGGCGACGAGGGGCGACGAGGGGCGACGAGGATGGAGCCGGCGATGACGATGGAGCCGGTGGCCGGAGGCGACGAGGTGGCCGGGGGCCGGGCGCGTCGACGGACGAGGAGGGGATCGAGGCGGGCCGGCCGGGGGACGACGACGGCGCAATGGGGGACGTCGACGGCGCAATGGGGGACGACGACGGCGGTGGCTGGCGAGGGAGGCGGACGGGCGGCGACGGCGGAGAACGCACGGGACTTGGCGAAAATTTGGCTAAGTGTGTAACTGGCAGGGGGTAGAAGGGAGTACAGTGCCTTTTAACCCCCCCCCCCCTTTATCCCGGTTCGTAATGGCACCCGGGACAAAAGGGCCTTTTGTCCCGGGTCCCGTCACCAACCGGGATAAAAGGTCCCCCTTTTATCCTGGTTGGTGACGGGACCCGGGACAAAAAGGTGCCCCCGCCAGGTGGGGCTGGGAGCGTACCCTTTTGTCCAGGGTTCCGTCACCAACCGGGATAAAAGGCCCCCTTTTATCCCGGTTGGTGACGGGACCCGGGACAAAAGGGTGCCCCCGCCAGGTGGGGCTGGGAGCGTACCCTTTTATCCCGAGTGCCACCACCAACCGGGATAAAAGGGTACGTTCGGGCGGGAGACGAAACGTACCCTTTTATCCCGGTTGCCGTTTGCAACCGGGATAAAAGGGGGGCCTTTTGTCCCGGTTGCTGTTAACACCCAAGACAAAAGGTCTTTTTTCCTATTTTTCTTCTCCCGCCTGTTTTTTGGAAATGGATTTTATTTTATCTTTTCACTGCATTTCAGGATGAAAAACAAAACCTTCACAGATTTTGTACATGCAAAAATATATTTAATTAACGAGTAAATTGACAATAAGTATGAATTAATCATTAATTCTATACCAGTTCATTTAGCCTGTAAAATATTTATTTTACTGCATTGCTGTGATCAAGAAATTATTCAATTAAATTATTTCAATGCGCAGAAAAATCCATGTTAGTATGTGGTTAACAATGTTCATGTTTATCTAAAAAATCTTCACCTAAGAAATTTAATAACACATAAAATCATACATAGGGTAAATTACAAATTGTATCAATTAATACACAAAGGTCATGTACATTTAACGCATTACAATACAACGTTGTAAAATTTCTTCTTCACGAAAGTTTACTTGATCATGATCGTGGCGTAAGTACGGAGCCTCTTCTTTGGATAGCAGGATGCTTGGATCAACTTCAACGGCGAATGGAGGCATGCCATCAAACTGATCATAATCATCTGATTGGTCTGTTTTATCCTCGACTCCCACGATTTTTCTTTTACCTAGAAGAACTATGTGGCACTTTGGCTCCCATGTCTCTTCTGGATTCCTCTTGGGTTTGCTGCACATGTCCTTCACATAGAACACCTGATGCACATCATTGGCAAGTACGAATGGGTCATCACTGTATCCAGTCTTGCTCAGATCTACTATTGTCATTCCGTACTGATCTTTGGTGACGGCAGTTAGCTTCACCCAATTGCAAAGAAATAGAGGGATGTACAGCGGTCCGTATTCGAGTTCCCATATCTCCTGTATGAAACCATAATACGACTCCTTGCTATTATTTCTGTCCATGGCATCTATGCGGACACCACTATTCTGGTTCGTGCTTTTCTGATCCTGGGCTCTCGTGTAAAATGTGTAACCATTTATCTCATAGCCTTGGAATTTGACGATTGTGGTAGCAGGTCCCCTGGCTAACCAGGCAAGCTGTGGGTGAATCTCAGAGTTACCCATAAGTTGTTGGCGCAACCAGGAGGGAAAAGTTTCCATGTGATGACGGGTAAGCCAAGCATCGGATTTGGTCGGGTTTTTGGAAGCTACCATCTACCTGTGCTGCTCGATATACGGAGACACAAAGGATGACTGTTGTAGAACAGTGTAGTGTGCCTTGTCGAACAAATCAGTATCATTGCTCAAACTTGATTTGCTTCCAAGGGTGCCCATTCCTCGGAGCCTCCCCTCGTGGCGTGAAGTTGGAACCCCAATCGAGTCAATTGAATCAATAAAATCAACACAAAACTCGATCACCTCCTCTGTTCCATATCCCTTGGCGATGCTTCCTTCTGGACGGGCATGATTAAGAACATAGTTTTTTAGGACTGCCATGAACCTCTCGAAAGGCCACATATTGTGCAGGTATACAGGTCCGAGAATACCAATCTCTTTTACTAGGTGAACCAGTAAGTGCGTCATAATATTGAAGAAGGATGGTGGAAATAACAACTCAAATTTGACAAGATATTGCACCACATCGTTGTGTAGCTTTGATAGCTTGGATGGATCGATTGCCTTCTGCGAAATCGCATTGAGAAACGCGCATAGCTTTACGAGCGGCAACCGGACATTTTCTGGTAGAACACCCCTCAGTGCAACCGGAAGCAACTGGGTCATCAACATGTGGCAGTCATGAGCCTTGAGATTTGTAAACTTCTTTTGTTTCATATTTATTATTCCCTTTATATTCGAGGAGTACCCAGACGGGACCTTCATACTATTCAAGCATTCAAACATGCTATCCTTCTCTTCCTTGCTGAGAGTGTAACTGGCAGGACGTAAGTAGTGCTGTCCATTATCTCTCTTTTCCGGATGTAGGTCATCTCGTTGCCCCATGGCTTTCAGGTCCTGTCGTGCTTCCAATGTATCTTTTGAGGTTCCATAAACACCCATGAAGCCTAGCATGTTCACGCAAAGATTCTTACAGTGCTTCAAGTACATGCTGTCTGTGTCGTCTAAACAGTGGGTGCATGCCCGATATCCCTTATTTGTCTGTTCTGAAAGGTTACTCAATGCAGACCAATCGTTGATGGTTACGAACAACAGTGCTCGTAGATTAAAGATCTCTTGTCTATCCTCATCCCACACACATACACCTTCTTCCTTCCAGAGCTGTAAAAGGTCATCAACCAACAGCCTTAGGTACACGTCAATGTCGTTGCCGGGTTGTTTTGGGCCTTGGATAAGCGCCAGCATCATAATGAACTTCCGCTTCATGCACAGCCAAGGAGGAAGGTTGAACATACAAAGGGTCACAGGCCAAGTACTATGGCCACTACTCAACTCACCGAATGGATTGAATCCATCAGTGCTTAAACCAAACCTTATGTTCCTTGCTTCACTTTCAAAGTCTGGGAATGTTCTATCAATTGATCTCCACTGTGCCCCATCTGAGGGGTGTCTCAGCATCTCATCTTCCGTACGGTCTTCTTTGTGCCATCGCATCAACTTAGCATTTGCCTTGTTCCTGAACAAGCGCTTCAAGCGTGGTATTATAGGGAAATAAAACATCACCTTCGCGGGAACTCTCTTCTTGGGAGACTGCCCCTCGACATCACTAGGATCATCTCGCCTGATCTTATACCGCAGGGCTTCGCAGACGGGACAAGCATCCAATTTCTCGTATTCATCACCAAATCAACTGACCAAGGTCATCAGTAGGGTCATTTTCTGCAAACTCATCTTCATCAGCCTCGCCCATTGTAGTACCTGCAAAAGCTTGGCCTGCAACCCAGTCCGGAATGGTGTCATCTTCCTCCTCCTCCTCGCCATCTTCCATTACAACCCCTAGTTCACCGTGCTTGGTCCAAACCAAATAGTTAGGCATGAAACCGTATTTAAACAAGTGGCTGTGAATAGTCCCCCAGGAATCCTTTGAATACTCCTTCCTGTTATTGCATTGGAAGCATGGACAACATACGAACCCATTCTCTGGCTTATTCGCTTTTGCCACTTCGAGAAAATAATGCAAGCCATCAATAAACGCCTTGCTCCGCCTGTCTGCATTATACATCCATTGCCGGTCCATCTGCATCATATTACGCATGAAAATGGATTACACTTGACAATGGATTACGCGTAAAAATCGATTAAAGATCCAAACAATATGGTACAATACAACAACATGAAGATCCAAATAAACATATTTAAATTAAAGTCCCAAACAACATGATACAATACAACAAGCCATCCACTGGTTATTATCAAGGAGGACTTTAAGCATCCTTGGACGGTGAAGACGAAGGTTCCGCTGACCCAACCTCATCCTTAGGTTTATTTGTGCCGCCTGAAACGGTAGTACTAAGTGGACGTGAAACACCCGGGACTGAGGGTGGAGCATAACGACCACCAAAAGGAGGTTCCTGACCCGCGGCAACAGCTTCTTCATGACGTTGCTGCAAATAACGAAGCATTGCTTTTTCCAGCGCGCTCTTTTTCTTCGGCTTATGCTGAGGGCCAACTATGATTGGAACCTTGCCATAATAGGAACCACGATCGCCCCCACCATCGCCACTTCCTCCAATAGCAGAAGCCATCTATGTACAAAAATTATTATCTTAACACTGCATAAGTTGTTCAACTTGAAGACCGTGATCATCTCGCGAGGATGTCCTCAACTGGGCGGCACCGCACTTCGTCATGAAAGAGGTTAGATGCTACGGAAAAGGGGACACGGTCACGATGTCCGTATCCACTCTTTCTCGTAGAATCGAACCTCCTTCTTGACATACGTTGCTGCTCGGCGGAAAACATCCTCGGAGAGATGAACACGGTATGCAAGTTCAACAAGTAGCAGAAGTCATCTATGTACAAAAATTCTTTCCTTACCACTACAGAAGTTGTTGAACTTGAAGACCGTGTTCATTTCGCGAGGATGTCCTCAGCTGGGCGGCACCACACTTCGTCATGAAAGAGGTTAGATGCTACGGAAAAGGGGACACGGTCACGATGTCCGTATCCACTCTTTCTCGTAGAATCGAACCTCCTTCTTGACATACGTTGCTGCTCGGCGGAGAACATCCTCGCCGAAATGAACACGGTATGCAAGTTCAACAAGTATGGATTTAAAAAACCATATTGAATTTGATAAGATAAACCGTCTAGACAAGGTAGCATCATTTTTAAACCACTGCAATAATGCATACTATATATGACACATCAATCTCCCTCACATTCTAGCTCAAAATACCTCTCCATTTTTCTACTTCATCATCACATTGTAGCAAATAATCTTTCCATCTCCAAAGCATAAATCAAAGCATAACACGAGGATGAAGTAGCAAACCTTCGCAACACTTGTGTTGGCCGAGTGAAATTCCCACGAAAATGAGGGAAAAAACTTCGGGCAGCACCTTCCTTGCTTGCTTCGACACCACTGGAGAGTAGGTGAAGCTCAGCTCTCTCTGTCAATGTGCTGGATTGGCTCGGGCTGGAGGAGGAAGAAAGTCCTCTGTCTTGGCCGTATATAATGGGGATGAGTTTTTATCCCGGTTAAAAACTCCAACCGAGACAAAAAGGAACACCTTTTGTCCCGGTTGGAAGTTTAGTCCCGGTTGGAGGATCCAACCGGGATAAAAGGTGAACCCTTTTATCCTGGTTGGAGGCACCAACCGGGACTAACCTTTTTATCCCGGTTGGTGCCTCCAACCGGGATAAAAGGGTTCACCTTTTATCCCGGTTGGATCCGCCACCGACGCCCTCCAGCTAGCCGTTGCAACCGGGACTAAAGGGAGTAAATCTCCCCTCCAATTTTGCCTACCGTGGCGCACCCCCTTTTGTCCCGGGCCAACTTTAAACCGGGACAAAAGGGGGCGGATCGAAAGCCAATTCTCTACTAGTGTGTGGATACGGCCTCACGGTCTCCTCATCATCCTTCAATGAAGAAAGTGTATATAAACGTACTCATTCTGTATATTCGACGACCTAGTATCGTATACCTCCCAAGTCTTTGCCTGATAATTAAGCACGTGATCAAGTTGGCTTTACAAAGTCTCGTTAGCAGTAGCTTAATACATAATTAAGTTTTCTTATTGCCCGTACGTCTTGTTCGATGTGCAACAAGTCCTGCCGTACGGTGCTTTTAGTGCAAATTTAATTAAATAGATGCCAATTGCTACGCTTGAAGGATGAAGGACAACACACACAAGTGGGCCACCTGCAGCTTGTCTTCACCATCACATGCTCTAACTGCAAAGATAAGTACTTAACACACTATACTAGCTAGTATACTACACTAGCATGTGTTGGATGATGTAAGCATGCAGTCTCTGGATGATGCAACTAAATTAATTTATATATGTCCGGTAATTAACGTTGTGTTTAAATTTTTTCCGTGCCGGCAAAACAAAGTGTCTCCAAAAGGTATGTCTTTTAGTCACCGTCACTGTAACTGAATTCTTTGCGTAGTTTGCTGTTGCTTAACTGCACACATAAACCAGTTTAACATTCAAATGAGCCAAGGGCATCTTAATTAGCATGGTAATTTCATGTCGACTTGGCACTTTTGGCAACATGCAAGACTTTTCTTGGTCTTGATTCCGGAGCCACTACTAGCGCACCCGATCAGTGGGCCTCGCAATTCTATGCCAAATCACGTGATAGAATGCAACTAGTTAGTACTAGCCTATAGCACAAAACTGAATTTGATGCCTTGACATAGGATTAGTTTACACCCAATAATCCCAAGCCCGAGGCGCGCTAGATCCAACCACCGGAGGTCGCGCCGTGCTCCACGCCATGCCGCACCGGATCCGGTCCTGAAAGCCACATCTCCACCGCCCAAGCGCCGAGACCTAGGGCGCCTCGCTCTTCCTCTCCCTAGCAGTTGGCCGTGCCCTAAGCCCGCCGTCCCCCGCCACACCTAGCAGTTCAACATTCAAATGAGTGATTTCATGCCTACTTGGCACTTTTAGCAACGTGCAAGACTTTTCATGGTCTTCGATTCCGGAGCCACTACTAGCGCACCCGATCAGTGGGCCTTGCTCTAACTAGTTAGGTTGAGTGTTATTAGCAGTTTCCATTGACATGATCACCTAATCTGGCAGCTAGCTAGAACGTGCGTGAAGTCAGAGTTAAGTAAGGTACAGACACAGTTGCTTTTCAAAAAGCAACTTCTCTGCAAATAATCTTTGATGACTTCACCAAGTCAACGTCTTCGTATTAGTTGGACGCATTCCACTTGCAAGGTACTAAGCACTCATCTCTAGTGCAAAACTCAGGTATCATTGCTGCTATCAATGATCCCTGCTTGTTTAATTGCTCTCTCTCTCTCTTTTGACCTTTTCCATGTCCAAATGCTCCACATGCTTGGCCTGCAAGAGGGCACTGCTAGGAATGTGGACTTATTGAAGGGACATGTTTACCTCGGCCTTTCCACTGAACAATCATTTTCATGGAAAACCCCAAAAGGTGTGGGTTTTGTTAAGTCTAAAATGAACCAACTAAAGAGTTAGTAACCATTAAGAATAGTGTTGGGGATCGCCCAAAAGATCAATCACCCTCGAAATCATTCGAAACAAGGTCTTGTACTTGGCTCTGCATTATGCTTAACCTCGAATGGAATTCCCCAACCTCAGAGGGAAAACACAGTGCAAAGAGGCAGATTCAGCCCGAAGCCAAGTGGCCTTAACCGCTCCTTAGGTTGATTGATCCTAACCTCGAGCACCCGAAGCTAACCCTATGTGCCAAGTTGTCTATTATCCTATGCAGGTTCACCTCTTTTGGTCTGGAACCAGAACGCAAAGTTAAACGTGTCTTGGTCATGAGGCCTAGGCGGACCAGACTCTCGAAGCTTGCCGACCTCGGACGCTTGGTTGGAGCCCTGAACGCGAGGTTAGAAGGCATGGAGGCATTGAAGCGGTCAAGGTGGGAATCGCGGAGCCTTGTGAGTGCGTGATTTGCGGAGCTGTCGGGCAGCGTAAGAAATGTGATATCCAAATGACTTGCATGTAAAGCATATTCTGAGAATGTAGTTGTTCAATGGGGGCAAATGTGTAATGCCAAGTACCTCTCAGGACACTATAAAATTAAAGGGGAACCATCCCGTTGTAAATTTTACGCTCACTCTTGTATACAGTAAGACCAAGGAGGCTTATTGCGCTCCGTTGTGACAATTCTTGGCCGAAGTTAAGACCCAACAAATACAACATGGAAGTAAGGTGTCAGCCTTGGTAGAGATTTATGTCCCAAAGCTTACTTCGATCACTTAAGGACTGGTTCACGGGCAAGTCTTTCTAGTGAAATGTACAACCATATGTGCCAAAAAAGTACAGCCTTCGAGAGTGACTATTCATGTAAGGCCTTCATTTATACCCTGCTAACTGAATCTAGAAATCCATCCCAAGGGGCCACGGGTAGGCAACAGATATACTAGAACAAGTCCTTCACATAGTATATCTGGGGAAAGGAGAAAAGTGGGAGGAGAGAGAGAAAAGTGGGAAGGGTAGGGGGGTAAAGAGTACCCTATAAGCAAAATAAGCAGCTCCAAACTTGCTTATTTGCTTATGCAAAAGCAACTTATAAGCAAGTCTATAAGCAAGGGTGTTTGGGTTATAAGCAACTTATTTGCTTATTTATAAGTTGCTTATTTATAAGCAATGGTAACCAAACAGACCCTAAAGCAACTAATCAAGACGGCGGGCTCTACGATCAAAGCTAGTCGATCGTCTCCGTGGTACGCCTTCATCGTGCCCCGATGATGCACACATTATGTATTATTTGTGTTCACTGAATTTAATTTCTTCCGCTGAGAAGAAAGCAAGTGTATCGGAATCTTCATCTCGCTACCTAGCATGCGGATTCATACCAACTTTATGCATGTGCAGTTGATTTCCAAATACAACATATTTTCTTTCTAGCCAAATATGGCATACCAAAAGGTTGGTTTGGGGGTGGGGGGATCCTACCCTGGTGATGCTTGGCCATTTGGATACTACTGTGTTACTATTAGGTAGCTCGATCATAATATCCATGTCTCACTAGTAGAGAATTGGCTTTCGATCCGCCCCCTTTTGTCCCGGTTTAAAGTTGGCCCGGGACAAAAGGGGGTGCGCCACGGTAGTTGACTTGCATGTAAAGCATATTCTAAGAATGTAGTTGTTGAATGGGGGCAAATGTGTAATGCCAAGTACCTCTCAGGACACTATGAAATTAAAGGGGAACCATCCCGTTGTAAATTTTACGCTCACTCTTGTATACAGTAAGACCAAGGAGGCTTATTGCGCTCCGTTGTGACAATTCTTGGCCGAAGTTAAGACCCAACAAATACGACATGGAAGTAAGGTGTCAGCCTTGGTAGAGATTTATGTCCCAAAGCTTACTTCGATCACTTAAGGACTGGTTCACGGGCAAGTCTTTCTAGTGAAATGTACAACCATATGTGCCAAAAAAGTACAGCCTTCGAGAGTGACTATTCATGTAAGGCCTTCATTTATACCCTGTTAACTGAACCTAGAAATCCATCCCAAGGGGCCACGGGTAGGCAACAGATATACTAGAACAAGTCCTTCACATAGTCCCAGATCCGGTCAGCACAGGTTGACTGTGAGAGGGTCAAAGACCCTATTGATATATTTGCTTTATGCGCACTTTCCTGGGGTAATATTCGTGAGGCAGATGAGAGTAACCCTTGTTTGGATCCCAGTATATATGCGGATGGACCTAGATGATATTGTGTAGAGATAGACACTGGTAGGTACGGGTCTCGTATGTACCGCCTAAAGCTACGATATGGACTGACCTAATGTGTGTGTACAGTTTACAAACTCTGCAGAGTCAATAATCTATCTAGGAGCTGAGGCTCACAGTCACTAGCTCACATAGTTAAAGCTCCCATTGATCAGCAATCATGTGTTTACATAACTTGGGTGTTAGTGAGGAAGGGCTAAGGCCCTAAGAGAGTTACTTTAGAATTAGGCGTAAGCCGGCCTAGGAGGACGGTGGCGGTCTCTGGTACTCTTTAAAGCATGGGAACTGGCAGGGGCGGATCCAGGGCCCGGGCTGCTCGGGCTGCAGCCCGGGGCGAGACCATGAAGTCCCTTTAACCTATGTGCTGTTTAGCCTAACAAAATGAGGCTTAGGAGACAAAATTAGACTATTTTAGGTGTGATTCAACAGCTCAGCCCGGGGCGCAGTCCCATTCTGGATCCGCCCCTGGGAACTGGTAGGGGAGGTAACATTCCCTTCAAGAGCCAACAACTTCATAAAAGTGTTTGCTTCTTTTTCTTTTCCCAAAACTCACATCAACTTGCATAAAATGAGTTTCTTGATAAAACCAAACCTCTTGTACTTTTCCTTGACATCCCAAAACTCACATCAACTCTTGGAAGTTCTTGTGGATACGGTCTCACGGTCTCCTCGCCATCCTTGAATGAAGGAAGTGATGCACTTATATGAACGTACACATTCTCTATATTCGATGACCTAGTATCGGAGACCTCCCAAGTCTTTGCCTGATAATTAAGCACGTGATCAAGTTGGCTTTCCAAATTCTCGTTAGCAGTAGCTTAATACATAAGTTTTATTATTACCCGTACGTCTTGTTCGATGTGCAAAAAGTCCTGCCGAACGGTGCTTTTAGTGCAAATTTAATTAAATAGATGCCAATTGCCACGTTTCATAGTAAACCAAAAAAAACTTGCTGAAGTTAGACACCACACAAGTGGGCCACCGGCCTGCAGATTTTTTAAAGGAATACATGGGAAGGAATCTTTTCCTTTTCAGAAATGCATGTACAATAGCAATGGGCTTTCTAGTTGACCAACCTAGACGTATCGAGCTCTGTCAACATCATTAATTTAGCTAGATTTAATAAACGAAGTTTCCTCGCAACCATGTTTTGACACCATCAACCTAAATCGTCCATAATACTAAAGACTGTAAATCATATGACCCGCGCCTATAAATAGCCACGCCGCCGGAGCGAATTGCAAAGCATGAAGCGCCTTGCAGCCATGGCAGCACAAGTGCTGTGGTTTCTCCTTACTCCTACCGTAGCATTTTCCTATCTAATTCCACTGCCGCCATTGGTGGCAGCAGCCTCCGGTTCCAACATAGCGCCACCACCACCGGTGGTAGCAGCTCCAAGGCCGGGCTGCCCTAGCATGTGCGGCAATGTAAGCATTCCCTACCCATTCGGCATCGGGGACGAATGTGCCTTGGGCTCGGACTTCGCCATCACTTGCAACCATAGCTTTAACCCTCCAAGACCGTATGGAGGCAATTTTGAGATCATCAGCATCTCGTTGGAGGCCGGCGAGATGCGTGTCTTCTCCCCCGTGGCCTACATCTGCTACAACTCATCCAACACCACTGATTCAACCGGAGTCATCGACTGGACATTCAACTTCTTCACATTTCTTATCTCGCCGACGCGCAATGTCTTTACAGGCATCGGCTGCGACACGTGGGCGTATATGGAAGGCAGAGAGGATTCCAGCTTCTTCACTGGCTGCATCACCACATGCAACAGCTTGCATGCCGCGGCTCGAGACGGCGAGGAGTGCGCGGGGCTTGGCTGCTGCCAGAGTTCCATCCCGACCAACATCTCCACGATACACATCTACTGGGAGAGAAACAGCTCAAATAATGCATGGAGATACAGCCCCTGTAACTACGCTTTCATCGGGGAGAAAGGCCGGTATGTAATACCACTAACTTAAAAAGTCCAAATTAAACTACACAGCCCCTGTGTATTATGATGGCCTATCTTATGTTCTTAACTTGTCAAGATGAACTTTGATATTTTGTTATTTATTGTAAGGTACCACTTCAAACAGAGAGACCTCATCACACGTGTTGCAGACAAGACCTTTACTGACCGTTTTGGAGACAGAAGCATCCCTATGGTGCTTGATTGGGCCATCAGGGATGGTGTGTCTTGCCAGGCACCACCAAAGGATGCTGGGGCGTCGGCTAAACCGACAGCTCCCGCTTGCATCAGTAGAAACAGCTTCTGTGTTAACGCCACACAGGGACCTGGGTACGTCTGCAATTGTTCCAAGGGCTACACGGGCAACCCCTACGTCACCGATGGCTGCACAAGTTAGTAAATTTTATTTACTCTTCGTATATAGTCTGTATTCGTTTTGCATAAATAAGCATGGCATTTTTAATCATTAAAGGATTTATTTGAGGGATAGGAAATGGTTTACTAGGATTGTTGGATCCATTGAAAGGCTTATTAGATGCCTTGTATATTGCTCAGTGGCATGCTTGGCGTCATGACCTTGAGCCTTGCAGTCCAAGCATACCGATTGGCTCGTGTCATGCTCTGCTCCGTTTTATCGGTATCGTCCCTTGTTGATTGAGGTCCCTGCTATTGTTTGCAGGTCCAAACTAAAAACCTGCAACCGTAAACCTGCACACTTTGACCGTATAAACTGGGCTGGTTGGAGGAAGGGAGGCCTTGTTTGGAAGGGGGTGCTAAAACTTTAGCACCCCACTTCTAGCACCATTTTAGGACTTGTGTTGCCAAACAGATGTGCTAAACGTGGGGTGCTAAAGTTTAGTCCCCGTCTCCTTTAGCTCCTCTAAGGGGTGTTAAAATGGGCTAAAAGTGGTCCCAAGGACTATCTTTGCCTGGTTGCCCACCCCCACCCCCCCTCTCTCTCCTCCGCCAGCAAATCCGCCTCCGCCCGACCCCTCTCTCTATCTCCTTCGCGCCGCACTCCGCCTCCACCTTGCCGCCCAACCCGTGTTCTTCGGCGGCACCCCTGCCACCAGATCCGGGGCGGCCGGCTAGATCCTCGCTCCCCATCCTTGCAACGCGGGCCTAACGGGCCAGACGCTGGATTCGAGGCGGCCGGCGACGTGCTCATCGCCGGAGGACATGGAGAACAGCTGGGCTAGCGCGCCGCGGTGGGGGCGTCCTTGGTTCCGCAACCTCTTTTTCTACGAGTCCACGATGATCTTGTCTCCGATGGCGCCGCAGCTGGGCGGGGACGTGTGGGAGTAGGTAGAGCAGTTGGCGTCCGTCAAGCACGGCACCATGCTGGGCCAAGAACAGGCTGGTGGCTGTAAAACCCCGTCCTCCAAAGCCGCACCATCCAGCCCTTCTGAGGGGCGGACACGCATACACATAGCACCCTGCTTACACTTTCGTCCTCGCTTCATATAAGAGGGTTAACCCGAAGGTGCTATGGCTTGTTGATGAAGGCTTATAAGTTGGTCCCACCCTTGCTCAACTAGCAATGTTGTACTAAACATGCGCGCCTACGCTCATAGGCCACACTGGGCCAACCAAATTGGGCCGGGTGTCATATTCACCCCCCCCCCTCAAAAAACCCGACATCCTCGTCGATACCGTATGTGTAGTGCCGGCACCACATGCCATGCCATGTGTCCCATCCAGAACCCACACGAGCCATGCGCCATATGCCCGCATACAGACCCGTACGCGCAACCGTGAGTGCCGGTACAACTCACCCACACATGGGAAAATGTCTAGGAACGTTCCATCTTAGTGCATGATTGTACGCCCAGTGATACCCGCACACTGACCCGTATGCGCAACCACGAGGGTCAGCTCTGATACTATTTGTAACACCCCGTCCTCCAAAGTCACACCGCCCAGCCCTTCCAAGAGGCGGGCACACGTACACATAGCACCCTGTTTACACTTTCGTCCTCGCTTCGTGTAAAAGGGTTAACCCGAAGGTGCTATGGCTAGTTGACGAAAGCTTATAAGTTGGCTCCACCCTTACTCAACTAGCAATGTGGTACTAAACATACGAACCTGCGCTCGTGGGCCACAATGGGCCAACCAAATTGGGCCGAGCGTCACAATGGCGTTCGTCGGTTTGAGGGGGAAGTACCCGCGATGGGGGCAGTTCGTGGTGGCGAAGTGCCGGATGGACCCGCGAGGCCTGTTCAACGGCCCATTGTCCGACGAGGTCATCGGCGGGGTGGAGATGGAACCGGTGGTGGCGCCGCTTGGATGTGGAGGGGGCACGAGGGAGGAGAGGAGACCGTGGGAGGCACCCGTGTGCAGCGGAAAGGAGGGAAGGAGGGGTACACGTGTCTTTTGTAAATCCTTTAGTCCCGGGTCAAAAATCAGCCACCCGTGGGAGACCCTTTAGTTGCGGGTTAAAAAATCAGGCACCTGTGGGAAACCCTTTAGTCCCGGTTGAGTGACCCGGGACTAAAGACCCCCCTGTCTTGATTGCTTTATCCCAGATGGATTTTCACGAGATTTGCTCCCTACCAACCAGGACTAAAGGGGACTTTTCCATGGGTGAATCTGCAGGTTGTCAGCCCTTCAGAGTTCTCAGGCCTTCAGCGTTTCAGTGTCATGTTGCCATGCTGTGAGTGCCGACCCTAGAATCTTCAAGCTAGCTGATATAATCTTAGTTGGATATCGATAGTAGCAATCACGCGGAGTGTGGAAAACGTTAGCATTTCCTTCGTTACCGTATATATAAATTTCTTCCAGTTTCCGTAGTTTTCTTCTACACCCGCTGGTGCCAGTTTTCTTACAGCTATATGTGCTTACATAGTCTAGTGAACTGGGGAAACATAAAATTCTTAGCCTACAGCTTCCACAACTCTTCATAAAATAAATTAGACCCGGCTGTCTAAATATACACATAAAGTTCATCTAGTGTACTTGCACCCACCAAATACATGTTTTGCAACCTAGCTAGAGATAAACCTCGTAAGATACTACTATACAAATGTAAAGGCACATAAGATTGCAAAAAGTAGTCACAAGAACTTAGGAATGAGCTAGAGGATGCAAACTCTCGATTTTACCTCATGGTATTGGTAGTCAAATGCTACCCCTAGTCCACGTTGGACTACAACCAAATTAAGGATATGCTCAAGGCCACCAAATCTCTCCCGGTAAAAGTTCTGGACTTGTCATTCATGTTTCTTCCAAGATGGATGAGGAGCATGCCATAAAAGGCAAGTGACAATTCTCTCTTCTGGTCACATTGTCATTGTCTTCACTACAAAGCTTCTCCAAAGAAGGAGGTATCCTTGTTAATCGCAACCACTCCACACCAAGCCAAAGGTTTGACAAAGGTTCCGGTGAGCCATAAGCCCAAATGGTGTCGGTGCACCAAGCTTACAAAAATGATTCACCTCCTTGAACCAAGCATTAGACATCAACACCTCCAATTTCTCTCTATAGGCATAATCTAGCACTAAACACACTCTAAACATGTGCTAGTTAATTGCCTTGAATGATCAACTTAGCACCTTGGTAACTTGGATATGCCTCTAGTGTATCTTGGAATACCTTTGAATTCAGCACACTCTAGGGTATGTGCACCCACGCTTCAACCACATAGCCATTGGAAAACATAATACCCAAAGCTATAGCCAGTTTCTCTCGTTAAGCTTGATATCTCTCGTTAAGCTCCAGTCGTTATATACTCCAATGTCTCCATCTAGCCTTCGAGTTTTAGCTGCTTTCTTCACTCCAAACCAAGCCGATCTCATTTCTTTCATCCGTTGCCTTGATTTCACTACCGGTCGGATCTTACAATCACCTGTTCTTCTCACACGGATCATGTTTCATAGCTCCGATCAATTTTTCTGGTCGGCCATTCTATCTTCAAGTCATAACTTTGAATCAGGACAAAAGTTTGCAATTTGCACATGTTTGTTCGGGCGAACTCCGGTCAGTGCTTCAATGCACCAAAGCATCATCCGATCACCTTTGAGTGCAATGCCTTGAGAAAATTCTATCTCATACAGGTGACATTAGTAAATAAATGCATACATAGTTGCTTCGTATATGCGGGCTAGGGTTTGGTTTATCAACTAGGTGGAAAAAACTTTCTTTTAGATTTTCATGTATTATTAGTTGAAGTTTATGTGAATGTCTTTTGCATCTTATTGTATACAGATATCAACGAATGTAGCAGTACAACGAATGGTCCTTGTGGCATGTATAGCACATGCGAGGATACAGATGGTGATTATAATTGCAAATGCAACTTGAACCGGAAAGGAGATGGTAAAAGTGAAAAAGGATGTTATCAGTATGTATTTGCACCATATGCTATTGCTGCCGTAGGTGAGGCTCATTAAATACAGCACGCTCCTCTCTACCATATGCTATTGCGTCCACTTTCGTAAGGGTTTAGTAAAAAAACATTAAAGGACATTTAACCTTTATTTGTCGGAATATATAATCAGTTATTTTTAAATCAGTACAATATATCAAAACCTCTTTGAAATACATATATTGTTAGCATAATGATAGGATCCCTGCTGGCTGATTAACCATTTCCGTTTGTTGCAAAATGTCAGTCATACAACCTATTACTATTTTTATAAGAACAAACTTCTTCGGTTTTAAGATTAAAAAAACTTTTACTTTAAAGTGTAGATATGGAGTTGCCGTAACTTAACTTATATGTTAGTGAATCACACAACATGTATCCTTATTGTTTGCAGCAATAACTCTTGTCGTCATCCTAGCATGTTTGTCAATTATTTTGCTTATGAGACGAGAGCAGAGGAAACTTTTCAACAAAAACGGTGGCGACATTCTAAAGGAGGTGGGTATCAAAATCTTCACCAAAGGGGATGTGAATACTATCACAAAGAGCTACAGCAATCGCATTGGAAGAGGCTACTTTGGCGATGTCTATAAGGGGACCATCATCGACGATCCCCCCCAAGCACTACAGGTCGCGGTTAAATGCACTGTGGCGAAAAAGGTGGCACGCCTTCGGCAGAAGTCGCTGCGAGGTGAGGCGCCGCAGCACGAGCAGGAGAAGCTATGGAAGGAAGGGTTCGTGAGGGAGATCAGCTTCCAATTCAAGGTTAAGCACCCAAACATGGTCCGCCTCATCGGGTGTTGTCTGGAAACGGATGTCCCCATACTAGTCTTTGAGTTTGTCGGTAAAGGAAGCCTCCATGAAGTGCTTCATGGTGCCAACAAGCTCACTCTCTCGCTGCCAAAGCGGCTTGACATTGCCATTGGTTCAGCAGAAGCTCTCTCCCATATGCACTCGCATGGTGATTATAAACACGTCCATGGCGACGTCAAGTCCGACAACATCCTCCTTGACGACGACCTCAATCCCAAGGTATCTGACTTTGGGTCTTCCAAGCTCCTTTCGGTCAAGAGTTATGCTAGGGACGTAGCTGCAGATGGGAACTACATAGACCCAGTGTACTACAGCACGGGACATTTCACGGTAAAGAGTGATGTCTACAGCTTCGGTGTCGTGCTCCTTGAGCTCATCACAAGGAAGAAGCCTAGGTATGGCAGTAGCGATGGTAACATTCTGACCATAGACTTCAAGAAGTCCATCAAGAACCACAGCAATGCACGGGAGATGTATGACGCAGAGGTCTTATCCGATGACAATGCTCAATCTCATCGCTACATGGAGTGCCTTGACATGGTCGGTGCGCTCGCGGTCCGATGCCTCAGTGAAGATGCGGATGAGAGACCAACCATGGCAGAGGTGGTGGATGAGCTTAATCAAGTAAAGTCGATAGCCTGCGGGATCGGAGCTCATGCTCTGACCTGAGTTGAAAGCAGCATATGAAGGAAACAAATTAGGTACGAATGGTCATGGCTTGAGCTTATTAGCAATCTCTATATCCATTAATTATAATTGTCAAGTTGAATGTAATATATAGCTATGGACGTAGAAATGAGTAATTTTATTTTCCTGCATTTGTTTTAATAAGGCTGCTTATTATTAAGCTGCATGTAATTGTGCACTGGTTTAATTCAGGGAACTTTGTATGTCTACTATGCGGGCTGATGCTTCCTCACAGAAAGATATTAATTCTGTTAAAATAAACATGAATATTACTTGGAGGATGTGCAACCATGCAAAACATGTACTCCCATGTCACAATATATGTTTATCTGTAATTCTATGAGAGTATGGCGGCATATAGTAATGCTCTATCACAATACCCGACTGGATTAAACCAGGGTTCTAGGATTCGGTCTGAAATCCAAAATGAAACCAAATCGGTCAAAAAATTCTACCAAAGTTGAATTTTTCTACCATTACTTAAATCTATTGTCACACCCGGTTTTAAAACAAAACCATGTGCTACCTATATGTATGCCAGGATCTAGTTCCATATATATAGGTAGCACTTGGTTTTGTTTTAAAATCAGGTGTGACAGAAGTGTTATCAGAGCTGTATCGACTGTAGGACGTAAGCCTAGATAGCATTGGTCTCTTCCTAAGGTCTGTTTTACCATAAAAACAATTCCTGCCTTATCCTTGACCTCTCTGATGACTATTTTCACTCCTTGAACGTATTATCTACACCTTGATTGCTTATTTCTGAACAACCTTGACTCTTAGTCTTTTACCCCCTCTTTGTAATGCTAAACCCTCAATCTTTTCAATTGACTTACTCCCTCTTTGAAAAAAAAACTTATTTTTTTGCTACTCGCACCTTGTCAACTATCTATGTTGTTTTTGCTAAATCCCTAACCCTTGTATGTTTATTCTTCCTCATTGATGCCTATTTGACTTTGATTATACATCTTCCTTGATGAATGACTTTCCCTATTCCAAGCATCTCACCTCCTTTTAATTTGTTGGTGAAATTGCTTACACCTTACTCCTTGATATTTTTTATTTCTTACTTATCTTTTATGCATATCTCCTCCTTGATTTTGTTTCCAACATATCCATCATTCCCCGTTGTACCTCTCCTTGCTTTTCAAATAATATCACTTTGGATTCTTCCCTTGATTTTGATTCCAAAGTATCTTTTCTGATTTAAAAATGTTTAGATGATCTGTGTCACCTTTCCTAAAACCCATCGAAGTCATCTGAAGAATGAAGCTACTAGTTCATCACTAGAAGTCAAGCCTCAACAACCGAAGAAGTAATCCCTTCATAGGAGTACCCCTTGCAAACCTCACTAACAACGATTAGCTTTTGTTCCTTAACTGTGTGTTGATTGGTGAAGTTCTGTGTGTTGCTTGATGATGTTTGTCTTGATGACCTTGATTGAGTTGGTTCTTTGTATTGATTGTTGATGTATTGTGGGTCTTCTACCTGCAATGACATCAGTTGTCTAGTTGGGTTCTTCTTTTGACCTCCCACCTCTGTGTTATCCTCCTTTCTTTCTACTCAAACCAATGAAGAAGGTCGGAAGAAGGAAACTGAAGTCAACACCAACGTTAACAAGCAAGTGTTAACATCACCACCACCATCTCCCTAGAAGCAAGTTGAAGATTTGAGGCTTTACTCTGATCTCCCTAACCTTACTCTAATGAAGATTACAAGAACCAAGATGATGAAGAAAACACGAAGATTCTACTCGACAAACAAAGATGAAAGACTATCTATTCTAATAATCTTGTTTTCTCCCTCCTTGTTTTTCTTTCTTCGAATCTCGGGACGACATTCCTGTTGAGGGGGTAGTGTTGTCGTACCCTGAAATTTTCAAATTTCAGGATATGATTAAAAAAGGATTAATTAATCAATGATTTTATATAATTTAAAATTTTTCCTAACATTTATTTTCATTCACAGGAAATTTCGTATAGGAAAAATAATTGTTTGTCTTTTTTGAAATTAAATAATGTTGTTCTGTGTCTGTGCATTCATGCCGATGCATCTTAGTATTTCTTGAGTGAAAAAATTTTAAAAATGCGTTTAGATGTTGGCTAGACCCTTCTGAGAATTTTTCTAATTTTTTTGGAATTTATTCTCCTTTTCCTTGATCTTAATTCAATTTTGGATGGCTCTAGAATCCTTTTCCCAAGCTCGAAATATTTTATTTGGATTCCTTGTGTCTCAAAATATCTCTGGGATTTTTCCTAGAATTTTTGGGATTTTCAGTATTTTTCGTGGTTTACAATATTTATCTAGAATTTTCTGGATTTATATTCCCACGTACAAATAATTTCTGAAAAATGATCAAAACTTTCTTTTCCTTTCGGGGCGAGCTCGCACCTGCGAATCCGGCCCATCTCCTCCCTTCCTTTTCTTTTTCTCTAGCAGGCCGCCAGCCCAGCAACTTTCATCGGCCCAAAACACCATTGGCCCACCTCTCTCCTCCTCTCCCTGCTCTTCCACCGGCCCAACCTCCTTCTCTCTCTCCCCTTTCTTTTTTTTCCCAGCGGCCCAGCCAGGTGACGCTAGCCCACCTCCCTCGGCCCAACATCTGGCCGGCCTGCCACTTATTCCACCTCCCTCTCTCACTCACCGACAGGTGGGGCCCACCTGTCGGGCTTCTTCCATCTCCCGACGCCAAGACGCCGCACGATGCTGCACGGATGGCGCCGTCCCTCCCAGCGCCTCCTCGCCTCCACCGGCGTCCTTCCGGCTTCCCGCGCCCCTACAGCTCCTGCGTCGCCCACTCTCCCTGGTCTTCCCTTCCATTTTCCCTCCCATCTCTAGAAACGAACGCCACCTCCTCCCACGATTCATGGCCGGCGCCCGTTTCCTCAAATAGCGCCTCCTCCACTCCCTCCAAGGCCTATAAAGCCGCCATCGAACTCATCCGGTGCTCTCCTTTCCGTTTCACCGCTCAATCGCCGCCCTAGTGCCCGGCCATCGTTCCTTTGTCGCCACCGAATGCCGCCGCCGCATCTTCCTATCCACCGCCACCCAAAACGCCAGCGCCGCCGTCACCCGCATCCCTGGCGCGGCTGCCGCTGCCGCCGGCTTGGCCGTCGTCGGCTTGACCGCCCCCGGCCGGAAGTCCTCTCCCGAATAGCCCCTGTGCGCCGGCGAAGCGGCCGGTCGTCTAGCACCCCTCCCCCTGAGACCTCTGTCTTGGTTGAAGAAGAAGGAATTGAAGGAAGGGATAAGGTTGTGCTTTTCACCCTAGCCCCTGAAGTTTCATTTATTTTCTCATGTATTCCTTGTGCCTTCGAAATTCTGCAGAAAAAACCCCTGAACTTATCAATACCTTGCAATCTGACCCGAACCTTGCCGTTTTGCAGATCTACCCTTCAAATTTTAGAATTTCACAAGCATGTGCCCTGCTTCTTCGTAAACTTCTTTGCTACCCCTTGTAATCTACGGTAATCGCGTTTAGGTCCCTAGAACTTTGTTTAGCCCGTAGTTTCCTCGTTTTAGCTCCGTTTTGATCCGTTCAAGTTGCGTTGCGCTCATCATGACATAAAATACACGTTAGTAGTGTTGTCATATTACATTTCATGCCTTTTAAAATAAATTTAGTAGTAATTGATTAATGCCTAATAAACGTTCTTTTCAAAATAAAAGTCACCAAAGAGCTATACACCGTTTTTCATAATGAATATCAACTTGATTAATGATTACTTCATAATCTTTCTAAATAAAAGCCAATTAGGATATACATCGACTTTTCATAGAGTAGAGTTAATTTGATTAACACTTATCTAATGTTTCTTCAAATTAAAAGCTATTTAGTGATACCCCGGCTTTTCATAAATCAAATTTGATTTGATTAATATTTATTTAATTTACTTTCTAAATAAAAGCTACATAGGTTATAACTCGAATTTTCATAAATAAAAGTTAATTTGGTTGATATAAATATCAATGTGTTTTTAATATAATATGCTTAGTTGAACTCAAAATATGAAGCTATGCGCTTAGATGTTCATATGTGCCTTATTTTCAAATTAAATGTTTAATTTGTATAACTTATACATAAATGTTTGCAAATAAAATTGGCCTGAGTTTCACACCGTGTTTTCATAGACAAATATAAATTGATTAATTCTAAATAGGATATTTCTCTGAAATAACCTATGTGCATGTTTTATTTAATTAAAAAGGATCAAGCATATAGTCTTTTTATTTCTTTGATAAATCAAACTTCTCAATAGTTTCGATCTTACGTTTGTGTGACCCATAGAACGACCCTCGCCTTTAGTACGTTGTTTTAAAGCCTTTCTTTTGTTTTGGTGTATTGTTCTTAGTTGTACTTGTTTGTTTGTTAGTGTCGATGTTTGCTTCAATTAGAAGGATCGCCGTTCGAAGCTTTGAAGGTTAAGAGTTTCAAGAAAGCAAGAACCGAAGAGCAATAAGAGTAGCTTTACGTTGGAGAAAGGCAAGTGTCCCTAACCATCCTTCTACCTATGCTTTGTTCACAGTGTTATGATAATCTTAATTGGAACATGGAGAACCATCCAAGAAAACAGTACAACCACAATATCACGTGGCTCTGATCTTAGCCAACTAATTAGGCATGTGGTAGACTAGTGGTCTTACCGAAAGGGCAAGGAGGGGGAAGGTGTCGATGGTATGACCCGGAGCACTAGCCTTCTAAGGTGCTGACTCATTACAACGGGTTGTGACCCACATCGCTACTGAAACTCTAGCGGGCTACTAGTTAGCTATGTGTCTTTGTAAAGGCTTCGTAGTGGACCCCCTAGCCACTCACCAAAGGAAGTGTTTAAGGGCTTTGCAAACCTGGGCAACACGGGGGACCACGAGTTGTGGGTAAAGTGTACAACCTCTGCAGAGTGTAAACTGATATATCAGTTGTGCTCACGGTTAAGAGTGGCTTAGACCCTCACATGATTAATTAAACTTGAAGATGGATTAAATCGTAATTCTAGTTAGTTCCTATGGCCTTGCTGAGTACCAACCATAAGTGTACTCACCCTTGCTTACTGCTGCTCAGAAGAAGAAGATGCAATGGAGATGTTGTGAAGATGCTGCTGAGTTCTAGGCGTACGCAACCCCCAGTTGAGTGCCTGTGAAGTTTGGAGCCTCCGTTTCTAGAGTTTAAGCTCTGTGTCTTTGTTAGTCTTGTAAGTCTCTTTTTGTATCTTTTTACGTGATATTGTTACTGTTAATCACTAATGATGTCACTATATGTATGGAACTAGATCCTGGCATACATATAGTTAGCACTTGGTTTTGTTTTAAAACCGGGTGTGACATCTATACAAGCTCACATACTCCCACTACTGCAAAAACATAGCTTCGATCCAAAGTCTTTAGTCCCGAATGATTTTGGACTTGGGACCAAAGAGCCTTTTGTCCTGAGTCAAAAATCAGTCACCGATGGCCACCAATGGGGAGCTCTTTTAGTCCCGGTTGGTAATACCAACCGGAACTAAAGAGCCCATTTAGTCCCGGTTGTAAAATTCTGACCCTCGGAAATCTAGCGGGGCGTTTAGTTCCGGTTGGAAACACCAATCGGGACTAAAGGATCCCCATTTAGTCGCGGTTGGAATTAGCAACCCAGACTAAAGGGGGTCTTTAGTCCTGGTTGGAAACACCAACTTGGAGAAAACGTCCCCCCTCGGTCTACGCACCTAGCCTCGGATCCTTATCTTCTCTGAATCCGCTCTCCTAACCACTTCTCCTCTCCTCCTCTTCTCTCTCCCGCCCGGCCACCTACCTCCCTCCCTATCGGCCATACATCCTCGGGCCCATCAGAAGACCTGCACGGACCCACTCAAGGGGACGTACTCGAGATGTATCAGAACATGGAGACTACGATACAGGCAAACATAGGCTACATGGACTCCTGAAAGACTAGTCGGAATATAAGGAAACTACTCTGCCGAGTTAGAGTAGGACTCTGTAGTCGTGTCCGTCTAGTACCCTTGTAGCAAAGACTACCTTGTAACCCTGCTTCCCCAGTATATAAGGGCGGGTAGGGAACCTCTCAAACAAGTTCAATCCAATACAAGCATACAAACACACAGGACATAGGATATTACGCGATCTAGCGACCTGAATCTGTCTAAATTGCATCCCTACGTGACCATCAACTTCCTGATTCCGGTGACACCCACCAACCAAAACTCAACCCCGGGTACTCCTGTGGTAGGTTGTCAGGTATAAAACACTAACAGCTGGCACGCCAGGTGATGACGACATCACCATGCTGGATACACATGAGCCTTGATCTTCCTCAAGTTACAAGTCGTCACCGACTTGTCGCGTTCGGTTCGAAATCAGCCGACTACTCTAGACGGATTTGGCAATATCTCCTTTATATGACATCGAAACAAGGTGTTCTTTGATGTGTTGGAAAGAAGACAATGAACACTTTCATTTGGTTCTGGTCCTAGCTCCAGAAGCATCATGGATCATTCTGTGTGACCACAACAAGGTGATGTGTCACCAGTTTTGGACAAAGTTGGCCTTATATCGTGTCGGGCCTTAAGCTCAAGTTGTGGTCGCCCCCAACCCTAGCTCGCCCCTTTTTTATATAAACTTAGTAGCAGCTGCCTTAGAAACTCGGGTTTTGTTTAGTTCTAGTTTTCCATTGAGAAACTGAGATTGATTCATTATAACTCGGCGACAAGTCCTTTTACAGTGATCCAGGGCCCCTATTTTGTTCTCCTCCACTATGTCGATTAGTACTTTTGAATTGAGAGCTTGAACCCATATTTATCTTCACTTCAGATATATTTGCAATTTCAGATTGTGCGTTTACACTTTCTTGCTTGTGTTCTTTGATTCACTTGCAGGGAAAGCCTTCTTGGTGAGGTCAATTGAGTTGTTCTTGGTTGATAACCAATGGAGCAGTGGTGTAGCGGTTGCAGGGATTCGAATCATGTCTGATTAGAAGCCCGGATTGTCAATGTCGAGTTCTTCACCAATCAAATTACCCCCATACCTATCAGAAGATTGGGCCAGTCCTACATCAAGTGGTATTAGTATTCCAGGTCACCCGTGAGGTATATTATAGTGTTCCCCCCTTAGATTCAGTTCATGTTCTTTACCTATAGTCCACAAAAAGCCCCCCAAAAAACACATTTACACTTTCCACTGTCCTGTCGCCTTTTTAGCCTTTGCAATCTTTGTTTTAGATCCCCTTTGTTGAGTTCGTGTCCGCGGTCAAGTCTTATTGCTGGTTTAGTGTGTTCGCGGTCGTAGTCCAACCGCCCATCGCAGTTTCGTTTCCGCCGCTATCCCATCCAACTTTTCCATACAACAAGTTGAGCCATTACATTACTTGACTTTGCCCCCGCTAGCTGCCTTGTGTGAATTCTTGCTGCACAAGCCCTAGATAGGTTGCAAGCCGCAGTGTGCCTTTTGCCTTGCATTGCAACCATACTTGATTCATCTGACAATACCTATTGCATCTACCAGGAAAGATTTTGCCGTTGGATTGCTTGCTGAGAAGTCTTGCTCAGCCGTGATCGGTGTTGGGAGGATAGGGGAACTTTGCCCTAGCTGCCGCCGCTGCGTATGACCTATTGAGCCTTCAAAAAATGCTGATTCGGAGGCCCTTGCTTAAAACAGGCATAACTATGCTGGGTTTTGCAGTTCTCAGTTTTGCCAAATTTGCTCTGGAAGTGGGAGTTCTCAAGCTTTAAAGTGGTTGCACGCTTTCCAGAGAACATGCCTGATTCTCTATGGACCATATAGTACCTCCGTTTAAGCTGAAACTTTTTGTGGTTCCATCTTGTGTTATCTTGCGACAACCCTTAAGGGTCTGGCCCGTGCCATCCGCCCTCGGCCTGCGGCGCCAGATGCGAGCACGCGCGGGTGTTGCGGCCAACGGCAGTGGTGGCATCCGCTGCGGGCACGCACTGGCAAGGTGGTGTCACTGTGAGGTAACCTGTGGTGGCAGCGTACGCTGCAGCTATGGCCACGAGCGTAGGAGGTGCTTCGCGTGGGCCGGCCATGGCTCCACGCGGATATGGAGCCAACGCCAAGACCACGCCGGATGTTTGTGCAGGATCCATCTAGATGGAAGGTACAGCAAGCTCCAGCGCTTGGCTGCGCTCAGATCCGTCCTCCCCTAAGCTTGATCTCGTGCTCCCACCCGGGGCTCCTCCCCCTGGTCGCGGTCTTGTGGCTAGCGGCTGGTCGGAGCTCTGGCGTGGCCTGGCCAAGGATGCCCGGATTTGGCCCAACATGGGGCTTAGTTGCCGGATCTGCTGTGGAGCTAGCTAGATCCGGCCAAGTAGCAGCAGTGCGGTCACCCCCAAGCGCCCCCCGCTTGAGTCAGCCTAATCTAGGTCGCCATAGCTACCTTAAGCTCGTCAGCTATCCATACTATGTGCGTTGGGGACGATGGGCTTTGTGGCGAACGGCGCACGGTGCTGCAGCTGCAGCTGCAGTTTTGGTGACCAGTTTGAGTGGAATTTGCAAAGAGAAATCCTCTTCTAGTGTTGTGCTGGTTTTCGGCAACAACGACGCTTGTGGGTGCCGATCTCCTCTGTGGAGGCATTGTCAAGTTTTGTTCCATGTAGGTGCTGGTGCAGCCAAGGTAGGTGGGCAGGAACCTACAGGGAGAAATCCATGCCAGGTATTGCGCTGGTGCCGACAATGGTGATGCCTTCGGGTGCTGCTCCCCTCCATGGAGGCTTTGTTGAGATGCCTCATGACCACTTGCTACTGCTGCTGCTTGCTTCCCAATGAAACTGGTATCGCGTCCTTCCCCTGCCAAGATGTTGGTTGGTACTGCTGCTAAGGTCTGCCTCCCTGCACCATTTTTTTAAGCTTTCACCATGACCAGAAATGTGATTATTGTCGGTATCTCTACTCTATCATCATCCTTCTTCCTTTATTGTACTGTCTCATCTTATGTCGGGTTAACGGGACTATGATCCCCTCTATTCGATCTCCCCGTTCTCCCCTTGACGGCCCTTCCTCCTTTGTGGTTTCCTCCCCAGAAAGGACGTAGAAGGATGTTGATTGGATCTTGGATGGTCCTCCAAGGCACTGCAATCAAGACTGTCGTTTGTCGGCATCGGCTTTGACTCAATGCTTCACAGTTGTGGAATGGAGATCGGCAAAGTATACTTTAGTTTGATGATAATACAGGCTAGTGAAAAGGCATCTTGCCCTCATTTGGTTGCATGTGTTGGATGTTTGATCTTAATCTTCCTTTCTAGATTGGCACTGTGGGGTCTGTTTGGTCTTTTGTAACTGGTACCCCCTTTTTTTCCGTTTCCTCCCCTGAAAATAGAAGTGTAACACTTTGGCCTACCAAAGGCCCCAATAATGCAATCAGGTGGGGATCTCCCCCGTTGAATCTTAAAAAAACTTAAATTGAGACAGAACTAGAAAGAGTGTCGGGACATCGAGAGGTGCGTGGCCAGGGTCGCTTGGTCGCCGCGATGTACCGACGCACCGCCATGACCTGCCAACCAGTGAAGCAAGTGCATGGCTGCGAGCCATGTTGATGAATCGAGTGCCCCTGTCACTGAATAATGGAGCGAATTGATTGCCCTGGACTTGACCGCGTCAGAGCTTCACGATTCTCACCAGAGGCGGCGGCGGCGTCATTGATGGAGAGAACAAAGCCGGAAGTGCTGACCCAGACCCAAGAAGGGGGTTGTATGCAAAAATTCGGATCTTGATCGATAATCACGGTCCAATTTAGGGTGGAATTTGTAATTAAGTGGGCCTAATTGCAAATATTCGGATCGCGATCCAAAATACGGGGTATGTGTAAAACTTCAGGGGCCAAATTGATAATAACTGGATGGATAAACCAGGGTGTCTTCTGCAGAACATTCAGGGCCAGCAGACATGGCATCCGGCGACGCCGCGCCACCGCCCACCGCCCGCCCCGTTGCTAGCTGACTGATCCATTCATGTTATATTTCCCCTTAGGTTGCAATTTCTGTAATGCCTCTTGTACAAGAGAAACTAGTTATATCTTTCCACTCTGCTCTCCAAACTTTGCATGATGGTGCAGTTAGCATCCAACAAATGAAAATTAGTTTGTGATTTCCGCCTCACTGACTCAAATAACTTTTGAATTTGTAATTGTGTAGCCTGCCTCAATTTTTATTTTTTGAAACGACAAACTATATTCATTTGTATGCACATAACACAGGGTATGAATGTCCCCATGTTTCATTCACAGCTGTACAACTTTGTTTCTTCACAATTGTTCTATGCGAAATCATATATTGTATAAATCACAATATGTTGAAATGATGTTTTTATGGTGGCCACCGACAGTGCAGGGTATGTAGCTGGTGGACCTGTTCTGTTGGGTCCCAGCAAGACTGACTTCGGACCTGGAATCAAGTACTCGTCTACGATTCCAGAACATCATGTATATACGAGTATGAGTCTACGAGTAGTGCCAGAACACAAAGTCTTCCTGTATATGTTTGCAACTTCATCTGCCGAACTTATCCTGCCGAACTTTTGCAACAAGACTGACATCTGACTTGGGACACCCAGCATACGTTTGCCGACTACGATCAAACGCAGGCTCCGTCGTCTCGTGCGGGCGAAGCTAGCTGACCAGTCTGCGAGAGCGATTCTTTAGTACTCTCTGCAGGGTCACGTAGAGTAGGCCCGTCCCTAGGGGGCGTGCAGACTGTGCGACCGTGAGGGCCTCCATTTTTTTAGGGCCTCCAGTTTCCAGTGCTACAGCCATCTGGCTCATCATTTCCTGACCTCTAAACCTTATTTTCCTTATTGCTGGCGCTCTCCTGAAGACCTGAACAGCCCAAGCGTCATTCTCTGTCCATGTCTGTGGTTCTGCGCCTATTCATCTCTTTGTCTCCTGATCGGGATGAAGATTTGAGTATTTAAATCAGTCTCAAAAAAAGGGCTACAGCCTATGGATATGTTTATTATAGAATATTCACAAGTGCCATCCGATAAAACACTTGATCATGGTTCTATAATTGATAGTAATATTTACAATGATCCTATAAATAGTCAGATAGACACCAAAACATAATTTTGAGGTTCAGTAAGATCTTATTGACAACACAAATGTGCAAACGGATAATACCGTTGATAATGTGAATACTTCTAATGCGGATGTTGAAGATTCTAGCTATTTTACTAGCCTACTATATCCCCCATTTTAGAGTTTCGTACAGGGCCTCCATTTATACCGGGACTCCATTTATACCGGGACGCCCTGCCTATATATATAACCTATCAGCCCAAAAATACACCACAATTCACAACAATGGCCACTGCGAGCTACCCGGTCCCTCTAGTGTTTTTGGTCATCTTGCTACCAGTCCTATTGCCTGCTGTCATTTCTTCGTCTCCAAGCCTAAGTGTAACCCATGTTAATGGCAGCTACACAGATGTCACTGCCCTGCTGGCTTTCAAATCGCTGCTCTCTGATCCTCTCGGAATCCTCGCCAGCAGCTGGACATCCAACGTATCCTTCTGCCGATGGGTCGGCGTCTTGTGCAGCCACAACTGGCCACGCGTCACGGCTCTGTGGTTGGTGGACATGCCCCTCCATGGAACGCTCAGCCAACACCTCGGTAATCTTTCTTTCCTCACCATGCTCAACCTCACAAGAATTGGTGTCGCTGGACACATCCCTGCTGAACTTGGAAGGCTACGTCAGCTTAGGTTTCTCGATCTTTCTGGAAATGACCTCTCAGATGCCATTCCTAGTACCATAGGAAACCTCACAAGGCTGAAGATTCTTCGCCTAAGTAACAACACCCTCTTGGGGCAGATTCCACCACGGTTACTATAGAGCACGAGAAACCTTCAATGGTTTTCTCTAGTATGGAATGACTTGAGTGGTAACATACCGTTGTATCTATTCAATAACACACCTTCCCTCAAGCACATGAACCTCGCAAAGAATAGCCTATCAGGTCGTATTCCATCTGGTCTTGCATCATGCCAACACATGCAAATGACCTCCTTGTCATACAATTTTTTTTGTCGATGTTGTGCCAACATGGTTGGCTCAATTGCAACAGCTTACCTATCTATTGTTGGATACTAATTCCTTACATGGCTCTGTCCCAGCTGTTCTTAGCAATCTCACCCGTATTACTAATCTTGGACTTTCTTTCAAGAACCTGACAGGAGAGATTAAAAAAGAATTAGGCCTCATGCGAGAACTCTCGTATGCATCTTGGACAGAATTTGCTAACAGGTCCAATTCCACCTTCTATTGGAAATTTATCGAAACTGTCTTACCTAGTATTGACTAATAATTCATTGTCTGGATCTGTACCAGCAATATTTGGGAGCATTCAAACTCTAATCTGGCTAGGACTGGAATATAATAATTTGAGTGGGAATCTTAACTTCTTGTCATCTCTTTCCAACTCTATGCGACTCCAACGTTATAATTCTTTCACCGGACGAATCCCTTACACTGTGGGGAATCTGTCTACACAATTACTTGTGCTTACCCTTAGTTACAACAAGCTAACAGGTGGGCTTCCATCCTCACTGTCAATCTTGAGCAGTCTTGAGTTGATTTATCTTACCAACAACCAGCTCACAGGGACTATCCCGGCACAAATTAGTATGCTCAGAAACTTACAAAGGCTTATTAAATCTATGGAAATAGATTTCATGGCTGTATACCTGAAAGCATTGGAAATCTTACCATGCTAGAATACGTCTGGTTGTCCCAGAACCAATTCAATTCAATTATACCAGCAAGTTTGTTCCACCTTGACAAAGTTACATCCCTAGCTCTTTCTATGAATTTCTTTTCTGGTCCACTACCAAGTGACGTTGGTGGGTTGAAACAAGTGTTTATGATTGACCTTTCTTTCAACTTTTTGCTTGGAAGCATCCCCGAATCATTTAGGAAACTAAGCATGCTCGCCTATCTAAATCTATCACACAATTCATTTGAGGACTCTATCCCCGTGTCATTTAAAGAGCTGAGTAGCCTCGAGTGGTTGGACCTCTCCTCCAATAATCTCTCAGGTACCATTCCCATGTTCCTAGCCAATTTAACCTTCTTGAAAACCTTGAATCTCCCCTTTAATAATCTACAAGGCAAGGTACCAGAGGGTGGTGTTTTCTCTAACATCTCGTTGCAATCTTTGGTTGGGAATATTGGGTTTTCTGCAAACCCCGTTTAGGATTCTCTCCATGTATGGAGAAACCTCACTCAAATACGATGCACTTTCTAAGATTCCTGCTCCCTTCTCTCACCATAGCATTTGGTTGTACTGTGATTTTCATTTACCAAACCATTAGAAAGAAACTTAAAAACAAGGGAGAGGTTGAAGATTCTGGCATTGATCCTAGCAATGTTATGTACCATGGGCACCTGTCATACCATGACCTCGTCCTTGCCACCGGTAATTTTAGCGACGACAACCTGTTGGGGACTGGGAGCTTTGGAAAGGTCTATAAAGGTCAACTTAGCACCAGTTTCACGGTGGCAGTAAAAGTTCTAGACATGCAGAAGGAGCAGGGCATTAGAAGCTTTGATGCTGAGTGCAGCACACTTCGCATGGCTCGGCATAGGAACTTTATATAGATATTGAATGTCTGCACCAACTTGGAGTTCAGGGCATTGGTGCTTCAGTATATGCCCAGTGGAAGCTTAGAGATGCTCTTACACTCTAACAGCATAGAGCACTTAGGGTTCCTTAAGAGGCTGGACGTCATGCTAGATGTGTCAATGGCAATGGAGTATCTACACCATGAGCATCACAAGGTAGTCCTGCACTGCGACTTGAAGCCTAGCAACATGCTATTTGATGAAGACATGACGACACATGTAGCGGACTTTGGAATCGCAAAGTTGCTATTGGGTGATGACAACTCCATGATAACTGCAAGCATGCTTGGAACACTTGGGTACATGGCACCAGGTACGTCCATACTCCGTACTGTGACACTGAATTTTGTTTGGTATATATATTTGGTTAACAGTGCTGATTCAGTCCTGCTTGAATTCTTTGTTTCCGGTCTCATGAGTAGAGTATGGATCTTACGGGAAGGCATCACGCAAGAGCGATGTTTTCAGTTATGGAATCATGCTCCTTGAAGTTTTCACTGGAAAGAGACCCACAGATCCCATGTTCGTCGCAGATTTGAGCATTACACGGTGGGTTCGTCAAGCATTTCCAGCTCAGCTTGCCTCTGTTCTGGATGACCGGCTATTGCAAGGTGTTTCTTCCTCTGTCGGCAATCTGAATGACTTTCTTACGGCAACATTTGAGCTGGGTTTGATTTGCTTAAGTGACTCACCTGACCAGAGGATGTCAATGAGAGATGTCACGGTGGCACTGAAGAAGATTCACTACTAGAAAAATGACCTTTCATCCCTAGCCTTAGTACCAGTTGCATTTGGAACCGGTACTATATTAGTACCGGTTCCAAAGGATACTGCCTGTAGCGCATTGCGAGGACCCCTTGACAACAAATCGGCAATTGATCTTTGTAGGAATCTTGTTCATCATGATAGAAGCAAGCATATTGAGACCAAATACCACTACATCAGAGATTGTGTGGAAAAGGGCAATATTGTGGTGGAACGGATCTCTACGAAAAATCAGTTGGCAGATGTACTGACGAAACCATTTGGGCGGGCTCTGTTCCAAGAGCAGCGTTGTAAGATCGGGGTCGTCAAGCTCAAACTCCAGCAGCAGGATTAGGAGGAGAAATGTTGCATGTAATCCTCCATCTGCTGTTCGTTTCTTTCGTTGAATAAGCTCGCCACGTTCATGGGTTGAGCGAGTCTCTAGGGAGCCTGACATGCGCGCTGTTCGTATGGGGCGCGTCAATAGGAGTGCGTTGTGGGCGTGGGGGATGGTGCACGCCATGAGCGGCTCACCGTTCTTGTAGGAGGTTGTTACACTTTATATATGAAATACACAGAGAAAACGCTGCCGGTTAAGCAGCCCAAAAGATAACCTGTGATCACTGTGCATCTTCCTCCTCGCGTGCGTGTGTGTAGGTTTGACTTCAATCTGCCGGAGTGCACAACTGCCAGGCGACGGAGCTCGCCGGAGTTGCTGACAGCGGGCAGCCTCTCCAGTGGCGGCCGCTCTTGGGCAGGTGGAGCGGCATCTCGCTGGTGGGCGTCCGCTCCAGCAGCAGAGGCGCATGAGCAGGTGGTGGTAGGGACTCCGCGGCGGCGACTCGCGAGCGGGCGGACGCTTTGGCGGCGGGTGCTCACGCACGGGTGGAGCGGCGACTCGCGGGAGGCCGGCCGCTCCGGCAGTGGAGGCGGGTGGCAGCTCCGGCCCGACCCTTCCTCTGTACCGCCACTGCAACGATGGAGCCACAGGCCCCGCCCTCCGCGCTGCAGCGAAGGCAGAGTACGGTGACGCAGGCGGTGGTGAAACAAGGTGGAGAGGAGGAGAGGGGGCGCACCTCGCCGCGGCCAGCCGGGTGAGCTCGAGCTCCGCCGTTGGCCAGCTACGCCGGGTGAGCGAGTTGGGCCAACGCGGCCGGCCGGGCGAGCTGGATCTCCGCAGGGCATGAAGACAGGAGAGAGAAGAAAGAATAAGCAGAGAGGAGAGAGAAAAATGACCTAACGAAACTACCCTTCAAAACCTTCAAAACCTGTGAATGGCCAAAATGTAAACGGTTTTAGTAGCACGATGGTCGAAGATTTTGGAGTTGGATGGTGAAAATCAAACTCAGGTGATAGTTCAATGGTCAAAAATGAACTTCCTCATTATTATTTTCCAGCAATAGAAAAAGTATCCTGTACGAAGAGAATGGAAACAGAGAGCCTTTATGTATCAGAAATAAGTGAAGATACTTGACTTGCTGAAATTAAATCAAATAGGAAGTACATAAGTTTTACAAGAAAACTTGAATGCTGGATTTAGAAAAATATACATGCAGCTGCCGGAGGTTTGTGAGGTGCTGTATATACATGCAGGTAAAGACTTAGATGCTATCACAGCCCTTGATGACGAGCTTTTTAAGAGAGGAGATGTCGCTCAGCCATTCTGGCAGTGCTGATATGCTGTGACAACAATTCAACTCGAGTGATTGAAGGGAGCTAGTTGCTGTATGCCCTCCGGCAAGCTCGTCAGATTTAAACAACAGGAGAATTCCAACTCCTGAAGGGCAGGAAGTGGTGAAACAGCCTGAAACTCACTAGGACAGAAAATATTTTTGCTGGCGGGTGAAAGGACACTGCGCCCATCAACAACTTTGAACTAGCACAAATGGCCCACTGTGCTGACAGGTGCTCGTTCGCCAGCACAGTTTGATTTTTCAATTAAAAAAAGCCGTCAGGTCGCCGCTGCCTGCACTACGGGAAACTTTAAATTTGCCGAGTGTTTTCTTTTTGCCGAGTGTTTTTTTTCGGACACTCGGCAAACAAGCTCTTCGCCGAGTGCCAAGCCAAAAACACTCGGCAAAAAAAAACACTCGGCAAATAGTGGCTTTGCCGAGTGTCAAATAAAAAACACTCGGCAAAGCCCCCTCTTTGCCGAGTGTCAAAAAAAACACTCAGCAAAGAGGGGGGTTTGCCGAGTGTCAAAAAAAAACACTCGGCAAAGAGGGGGGTTTGCCTAGTGTTTTTTTTGACACTCGGCAAAAAAATAATTTTTTTTTCTCTTTTCACCTTGAAATTTTTTCTACTCCCCACATACAACATGTGGTACTCCATGTTAAAATTTGGTATATTTTTGAATTTATTTGCTATATTTATTTAATTAATTGTATTTCAAGGGAATTTTTGGTATAAGTAAAATTTGAACTGCAAGTGATTCAAATTATGGAATAAAATGAGTAGAAAAATGATATTCATGTTATTTGGACCAATTTGAGACCTGACCCATGAAATGAAAAGAAATTTCGAACATCTTGTTCAGGAAACACGACCATGAACGTGTGGCAGTAGTATTTTTAAATTGTAAAAAAAACAATCAAAGTCTGAAAATTATGAGATTTGCCATGATGTGATGATATAATACGTGGAGGCTGTGGAAAAAAATTGAGAAGGTTTTGCACATTTCATCATGTACGATAATTATAAACCGAAGCATCTCAGAAGAAGAATAGTAACTTTGAGAAGGATTCGATAAAATTTAGAGTCGAAGTGACGGTCGAGTTCGGTTTGACTACCAAACTTTTTGTATAGTCAGTAGAGAACCTATATTGGTCCGTGTGAAAATTTGGTATTTTTTTGAAACTGTTGAATATTTTATAAATTTTTTTCAAAAAAAGTTTGCCGAGTGTCCTACGTTGGACACTCGGCAAAGAGTTTGCCGAGTGTCCAACGTAGGACACTCGGCAAACAGCTCCCACCACAAAACAAATAGCCGCCCCCCCCGGGCCCCCTCCCCACTCTCTATCTTCCTCGGCCCCCTCCCGGCCCCCATTCTCCTCTTGCCGCACGCCGCCCTCCGCCGCCGCCGCCGCCGCACGCCTCCGCCGCCGCCGCCGCCGCCCGCCTCCGCCGCTGCCGGCTCCCCTCCCTTGCCTAGCGCGCCCCCTCCCCTCCCCTCACTCCATCCTCTCTCCCTCCTCTCTCCCCGAAGGCCCCTGCCGCCGCGCGCCGCCCGGCGCCCCCCGCCGCCGCCGCCCGGCGGCCCCGGCACCGCCGCCCGCCGCCCCGCGCTCCCGGATCCGCCGCCGCCCGCCGCCCCGGGCCCCGGATCCGCCGCCCCGGCCCCCGGATCCGCCGCCGCCGCCCGGATCCGCCCGCCGCCCCGGCCCCCGGATCCGCCCGCCGCCCCGGCCCCCGGATCCGCCCGCCGCCCCGGCCCCCGGATCCGCCGCCGCCGCCCGGATCCGCCGCCGCCGCCCCGGCCCCCGGATCCGCCGCCGCCGCCCGGATCCGCCGCCGCCGCCCCGGCCCCCGGATCCGCCCGCCGCCCCCCCCCGGCGCCCGGCCCCCGGCCCCCGGATCCGCCGCCCGCCTGTCCCCTCCACCGGATCCGCCGGCGCCGGGGCCTGAAGAGAAGAGGAGAGGATGGTGGCGGCGGCGGCGGCGGCGGCGGAGCAGTGGCGCCCGTGTATGATTTTTTTTTTATTTTTTCAATAATTGTTCGCTGAGTGTTTTCTGGGCACTCGGCAAAGTCTTTGCCGAGTGCCCGACACAAAACACTCGGCGAACTAGTGTTTGCCGACTCTATATTTGCCGTGTGCCGTTTGCCGAGTGTTACACTCGGCAAACGGTTCGCCGAGGGTATTCTGCCCTTCGCCGAGTGCCAGGGGCACTCGGCAATTTGACTGTGTCCGGTAGTGCTGCCGCTCGATGGGGAACACGTACGGCGGCGGCTGTAGGTACACCCGACCTCACCACCTAACCCGAAGTCATCGGCGCCGCGCTGTAGAACCTGCCGAACTCGGCGGCGGTAGCTGTAGGTAACTTAGCCTCGCCGCCTAACCTGACGTCATTGGCACCGGCGCTGTAGAACTCGCTGAACTTGGCGGTGGTGGCGGCGTCGCTGCTGCCACCACCATAGACCGAGTCGCTGCAATCGAGGAGCAGGCGCGCCCTCTTCGTGACCTCCCCTCCGACGCAGTTCTCCTCCGGACCTGAGGCGAATCCGATGCCGCTTCTCACGTCGGAGGCCCCGGAGGAGATGAGGCGGCACGGGACCCATGGGTCACCGATGACCTTGATGAGGAAGGTGAGCATCTGCTTTGTCCTCGATGGCGCGCTGCTCCCACTTCAGCCAGACCACCTCCAGGCAACCACATCCTCGTCCACAGTCCCGGTGTCGCCACCGCCACCGCAGGCATCATCCTTGCGCTTGCCGCCACCACCGAAGCCGCCCGCAGCTGTTGCCGCCTCCGCAGCCGCGCCTACCGCCGCTCCCGCGGCCCGCCGAGGCTGCCACCCGCTGAAGGTCCTGCCTCCCCCAGCCGCTGCCCCCACATCCACCACGCCCTAGTGGACGCTGCTCCCCCATCGCTCCTGTGCATCGCCGGTCGTGCCTCCCACCCACCTGTGTGAACAGATAAGGAGAGAGAGAGGAGAAGAAAAAATACCTCTAAGGAAGTGACGAACGGACCTTCAATCTCCCCTCCCCTCCTCCCTCCCTCCCTTTCACTAGTAGAGAACTACCTTCCATCCACCCGTTTTATCTTGGTTGATATTTGGCCCGTAACTAAAGGTTCACGAACCAGGACTAAAACTCAGCCACTGGCGGAGGGCTCACCAACCAGGACTAAAGAGCCCCTTTAGTCCCGGTTGTAAAGGCCAGTGGCCCTGAGGGACCTTTTGTCCTGGTTGGAAACACCAACCAAGTCTAAAGGCCCCTCTTTAGTTCTGGTCGGTAATTCCAACCAGGACTAATGTTTCCCTTCTTCTTCTCCCTCCCTTCCTTCTTCTCTCCCTCCCTCTCTTCCTCTTCTCTCGCTGCAGCTATGGCTCTCGATCTAACTCTAGCTCGCTCGACGCATGCAGAAATGAAATGGGCGAGCATCCGGGGTGGAAGCGCCTCTAAATTCAAACGACGCCGTCTGCGTTCCGCCAAATCACCCGGTGGAAGCACCTCGACCCCCGCGCCACTGAATTCTGTTACCACCGTTTCAATCAACGGTCCACCTTTACCGCCGTTTCAAGCGGCGCCACAGGTCTATTTATGCAAATTTTTCGTTCGACTATTTAT
The DNA here is from genome assembly GCF_005286985.2 of Setaria viridis. Lineage (NCBI taxonomy): Eukaryota > Viridiplantae > Streptophyta > Magnoliopsida > Poales > Poaceae > Setaria > Setaria viridis. Next base: position 40,437,696 of record NC_048270.2, read on the forward strand.
TTCTGCAAAATCATAAAATAAATAATATAAAAATAAAAAAAAATTGATATGACCGAGAACTTGTTTAGAACTTGAACACCTTCCCTGCCAATTCGAAAATCCAAAGCCCATCAAAGATCATACGTTGCAGCCCAGTTATTTCCCAATAGGTGGTAGTCGGCAGCCCAATAGGCCCAAACGACCAATAAACTATTTCTTCTCATCCCTCCGACTCCTGCCTGTGTCTCCCGATGCCGACGGTGCGACGAACCCTAGCCACGCCTAACCGTAGCATTGAGATAGCAGGGAGAGGAGGCTGGGCAGGCAAGCGACCCAGCTCATAAAGCAGGATTGGAGTCGGCAACTGAAGTCGGTTGTTATGGCCCAAGGCCAAGGTAAGTTCTGCCCCAACTAATTAAAATCTTGGGTACGTATTAGTAGAGATAGAGAAAAGATGAAGAATTGTTATGCAGTTGACAAGGACTGTTGCAGCTCGTCCAAGGCTTTCGGGTACCTATTGCTGCATCCCCAACGGAGGCCGACCTGAAGAAGTTCAAAGTATCAGCGTCACCTCCACCTTGCACACCGATGTTAGTGCCCTAGCAGGATCCTTCCGGTGGTGGGTGATCCTTGGGTAGCTGCTCCTATATTGAGGATTGGCTCTGGCCCCCTCATCTACAACCTGCTTGACCTCAGGATTGACCATGGCTAGGTTCATCATATTGCAGCACTGGAATTGGCACAACTTCTCCGGTGCGACCTTCTTTATTAGCTCTGGCCTCCGGACGCGACAACTGTTCCATCGTGCAACCGCTTATCGCCTCGGTCTGGGCTAAACACTTAGTCAGCTACGCACCAGATTGATCATCAAGCACGACAGTCCTGCATTGTTGGTGCAAGTTATCATTCAAGCAAAATAGGAGGTAACAGTAACTACAAGACAGCCAGCATAAGAAAATTGCATTTACAAGGTGTTCTTCTTCACTCTGAATTTGGGGCGCAATGGTGGTGACGGTGCTGGTGTATCCCCACTGGATCCTCCGTGGATCTGCACCTTCAACACCTCCTTGACACGCTCCGTGTCATCCACAGTGGTCTCAAGGAGTTCCAACTTCTTTTTCCTAGCGACCGGGCTCGGCGTGTCGGACTTCTCATCCGCCTCGCTTGCCAACGTGGCCGTGGATGCTGTGCTCGGGGCTGCATTCTCCTTCTTGCTAGCCATCTTCTTCCTCTTCCCGCTCGGCTGCTGCAACTTGGAGGCGGTCTTCTTGCGCACGTCTTGCCGTGTCTACCGTCCAACCGGTGCAGTGTCTGTGGCCTAGCCAACCCCTTCCAGCACGTTCTCATCTGATCCAATGGAGGAGTCAAGACTCCCACTGAAGGTTGGCAGGCAGATCGTTGGGCTTGTCAGTCGAGCTGAGCTTGGGTCGCTGCGGCTCACCCCTCTAGGAAGTGGCGCTGGGCAAAAGAATATAAATTTGTTGTCTGCGTCAATTCACAAGCATATTTAGAAACAACTCACAAGCACATACAGTAGCCCAAATCAATGCCATTGACAATCTTACCGGGTTGGCTGGCATCCTCTTCAACAAATAAGCCTTGGGGCAGCTCTTATTTTTGATAACGCCCCCAAAGAACTTGGACACCTGGTTGACAATTTCTTCTTTGGGCACCTTCCACTAGTCCTCCTGGGTCAGGTCCTGTAGCCCTCCGTACTCATACGCCAGATGCACTTGGTGCTTGATTGGTTGAGTCAATCTACGATAAAAGTTATGCTAACCGCTCCGGCTATTAGCCCACACGACTTCAGATCAGCAATCCTCGCCAGCAATTCCTTCACCTGGACTTGTTCCTCCGAGGTTGGCTGGTTTGACCAGTCGGGCATGACCACTGGCCCATATCTAGTGCGCGGCCGGAGCTCAGGCTATTGATTGGCGATGGTGAACCACTCTTTGTGCCAGCCCTTGTTGGAATCCTTCAACTGGAGGTCGAAGTACTCCTGGACTTTCTTCGGCCACAGAGAGAAACTACAACCCCTGATGACTCGGAGCTGTTTCCCCTTGGTTGCAACAATATTCATGTGGTACAATTACCTCAACATATTGAAATGTGGGGGATGCCCAGATACGCCTCGCACGAATGGATAAACACCACAATATCTAAAATCGAGTTGGGGTTCAGATGTACCAGCTTGATCTTGTAGTCGTGCAGAAGACCTCAGAAGAAGTCTCTGCACGGGATGCCGAACTCGCGCTTGAAGAACGATGCGAAGACCACCATCTCCATCGTTTCCTCCGATGGGAAATCTTGGCCGGCGGTGGGCTCCCAAGCCAACAACTCTTGAGGTTTGAGGAGGCCCCGATCGACGAGCTTCGCTATGATGACCTAAGTTCTTGTTCACCTACACATCACTCGGGTGCTTGATGGATATGGGTACCCCATGGGTCCCTACCGACAAGGATACTGGCCGGACCTTACAAGTGGGCCTGTCTGACCAGGGCATGCAGGCTAAGGACATGAAGATACTTGGAATACAAAACAAGGTAGCCGGATAGTTCAAATTTGCCCAGATATTGTAGGGCATGTATTCTATTCCAACTCATATTACTTTCCATGTAACAACCGAGTAGATTAGATCAAAACTGACTTGTAACTCTAGGTCATCAGCCTATATAAGGCGTCGAGGGGTGCCTCCCGAGGGCATCAAATCTCTCAAGCAATACAAACCACCAATCATATAGGACATAGGGTACTACTCTCCGGAGGTCCGAACTTGTCTAAAACCCTCGTGTCCCTTGTGTTCTTGCGATCACTTTCAAGTTCTTAGTTTTGCAATCGCTTCCATCTACAAATCAACCACTTAGGTAAACCCCTGGTGGACTGCCGGATTTATAAATCCAACAATCGGCATGAATGCAACACACATAGAATAAAACTATCTAATTTACCTATACTACATTTCCTGTCAAGAAAATAAATGTTGGAAAAAATTTAAAATTATATGAAAATTATTGTTTAACTGTTCTTTCTAATCACATACTGAAATCCAAAAATTTCAGGGTGTTACTATAATCAACCTTGTAAATACCTACGTATGGAATTATCAACAAATTAATACAGCTTCAAGTACTAAGTACAGTAAAGGAAAAGTAAATTGCAGAACTATAAGTCAAATAAAATTCAGGTAAACGCGTGAGGCCTGACCAAGTCGTGGTAAACACCGTAGCCCACTATTTGAATACCATGATTGTATTCACGTCCTAGCTAGCAATACCTATTGGTCGTACTCCCTCCGTCCCAGGATATAGCTATGTTTAGACTTTCAAATATCAAGATAATCATAGAGACTATACATAAAAATGATTATGGAGCAATTACGTATATATACTCACAACATTATACGTCGTTGCGTGAATGATGGACAAATAATGATTGTTCATTGTCCATTATTGTACTCTAGTAATAGTATAATATTAGTAGTATATATCTTTGTCGGTAAGCAGCAGGTCTTACAATTCAACTTGATCAGATCAAGTTAGGTCACTTTCATATATATTCCAAAACATAGGTCCTTTTCATTTTTTAGATACATAGATTTTGCTATGCATCTAAATATAGAGTTATGTCTAGATACATAACAAAATTCATGTATCCAGAAAAGTCAAAATAACCTACATTTTAAAATGAAGGGAGCGTATACTTGTTTTTGGCAGTTGTATTTACATATGTCCACGTATGTCTTCGCCTGATTTGGTGCTCAAGTGGGCTTAATTATTAACTCTTGAACCACCAAGCTGATGAACTGATGACTACATTACATACGTGTTATTCCTACCCGTATGATCGTACTACGCCTCATTTAATGTGAAATAGTTCCTCCATAAGTTTCTTTTAATCCAAATTCAATGAAATAGATGCCAATGACCACATCATTTTATAGTGTACCAAAAAACTGCACACTTGCAGCTTCTTCCCCAAGTGGAATATGGAAAAGGTCACCATATATAGCTACGAAACACTAGTAGGGTCAGCAAATTAAAGCAATGCAATCGAATGCTCATGTGTTATGATTCCTTCTACTACTTGTTTAAGACTCCATGACACTGAAGATAATTTTAGGATGTTCATTCCATATATATCCACTTGCCACTTTAGCACAATCTGCATGACCTTTGACCTAATCATGCGACAGAATGATCACTTTATAGCACCAAACTGAAATTTGATACATTAACCTCACAGAAGTCAACGTCTAATCCTGAGACTGAGTCGACTTAATCTTTAAATACCACCGCACCAGTACTGCATCAATACCGGTTCAAACGTCTCAAGCCAGACAATAATCTTTAAGTACTGCATCAAGGCTTTATTTTGTTTTGGTAGGATAATATATCTTCCCTGAAAAGGTCGAGTGTGCTAATATATGTCAATCTTCCAAACCTCGCAACGTTAACGATCCAGCATTTTGGAATAAAAACACTCGGCAAATCGGGACTTTACCGAGTGTCAAATAAAAAACACTCGGCAGAGCCCCCTCTTTGCCGAGTGTCAAAAAAAACACTCGGCAAAGAGGAGAGTTTGCCGAGTGTCAAAAAAGACACTCGGCAAAGAGGGGGGTTTGCCGAGTGTTTTTTTGACACTCGGCAAAAAAATAATTTTTTTCCTCTTTTCATCACGAAATTTTTTCTACTCCCCACATACAACATGTGGTACTCCATGTTAAAATTTGGTATATTTTTGGATTTATTTGCTATATTTATTTAATTAATTGCATTTCAAGGAAATTTTTGGTATAAGTCAAATTTGAACTGCAAGTGATTCAAATTATGGAACAAAATGAGTAGAAAAATGATATTCATGTTATTTGGCCCAATTTGAGACCTGACCCATGAAATGAAAAGAAATTTCGAACATCTTGTTCAAGAAACACGACCATGAACGTGTGTCAGTAGTATTTTTAAATTGTAAAAAAACAAGCAAAGTCTGAAAATCATGAGATTTGTCATGATGTGATGATATAATACGTGGACGCTATGGAAAAAAATTGAGAAGGTTTTGCACATTTCATCATGTACAATGATTACAAACTGAAGCATCTCAGAAGAAGAATAGTAATTTTAAGAAGATTCGATAAGATTTAGAGTCGAAGTGACGGTCGAGTTTGGTTTGACTACAAAACTTTTTGTATAGGCAATAGAGAACATATATTGATTCGTGTGAAAATTTGGTATTTTTTTTGAGACGGTTAGATATTTTTTAAATTTTTTTCTAAAAAAATTTGCCGAGTGTCCTATGGTGGACACTCGGCAAATAAACCGTTTACCGAGTGTCCACGTAGGACACTCGGCAAACAGACGGCCCACAAAATAAATTAACCTCCCCCAGCCGGCCCCCTCCCCCAACTCCCTATCTTCTCCTCCTGCCGCCTCCTGCCGCTCCCTGCCCCCTCCCAGCCCACGCCTCCTGCCGCCGCCGCCGCCGCATGCCATCTCCCTCCCCCGGCCCCCTCCCCTCCCTCTCCTCCGGCAGACGCCATCTCCCTCCCCTGGCCCCCTCCCCTAACGCCCCCGGCCCCGCCGCCCGGCGCCCCCCGGCCCGGCGCCCGGCGCCCTCCGCCCGCCGCCCCGCCGCCCGCCGCCCAGCCCCCGGCCCCGCCGCCCGGCGCCCAACCCCGCCCGCCGCCGCCCCCTTCGGATCTGGCCGCCGCCGCCCCCTTCTTCCCCTTCCCTGGCTCCCTCCCCTCCGGCCGGATCCGCGCCCCCTTCTTCCCCTCCAGCGCGGATCCGGCGGCCCCCACCTCTCTCCCCTCCGGATCTGGCGCGTGGTGGCGGGCGGCAGCGGCGTGGCGGCAGCGGGCGTGGCGGTAGCAGGTGTGGCGGCGGCGGGCGGCAGCGGCGTGGCGGCGGCGGGCGGCAGCGGGCGTGGCGGCAGCGGCTGGCGGCAGTGGGCGGCAGCGACGGGCGGCAGCGGCGTGGTGGCGGGCGGCAGCGGGCGTGGCGGCAGCAGGCAGCGTGGTGGCCGTGGCCGTGGATGGCCTGGGCGTGGCGGCGGCGGCGGCGGCCAGCTGGAGCTGCCCCCGGTGGCCGGGGTATGTTTTTTTTTATTTTTTTCTGGAAATAGTTTGCCGAGTGTTTTGTGCCACTCGGCACACCCTTTGCCGAGTGCCCGACCAAAGACACTCGGCAAAGTTAACTTTGCCGAGTAAAACTTTGCCGTGTGCTCGTCGCCGAGTGTTACACTCGGCAAACAAGTTGCCGAGTGTTTTTAGGGTTTCGCCGAGTGCCTGGGGCACTCGGCAATTTGTAGCTTTCCCGTAGTGGTACCTCTATGACTACACCGTGTGGGCTGTGTTCCTGCTTCTGCTCCTCAGCAGCACGGATAGCCTCACGGCTTGCCGCCTCAATGACATTGACAGCTGGAAGAGCATCTACGTCAAACAACTCTTTAAGGGGTTCTTGCTGGTGTATATCATTCTAAAGTTTGGATATTACATCGAGAAGGATGTGGATGCGGACCACCTGTGGTATCCGCTCTCAGCCATCGTATTTCTTATTGTCATCAAGTAATATGTGATGATAGCTTCCATGAGGATGGTGAGCAAGTCCTACCTCGGCAAGAACGTGAAGGTGGTCGCCGATTACATGCAGTATATAGACAACAAGCTGGTGACCTTTGATCCTGTGACCATGGAAGGATACCGGTACATGGTCGCTGGTGAGAAACACTGTGTCAACCGGCCTGGACACACACCATGGTACAAGAAGCCGGACGACTTGAAGGTTACCACCGTGGAGCAGATCTAGCAGTGCGAGGGGAATCTGCTCATTGGTGATCAGGGCAAGGTGCTAAAGGACTTGTGCCTCTCTATGGCTCTCTCCAAGATGCTCAACCGAAGGTTTGCTGGCTTCAAGCTCTCAGAGGCAGAGCTTGAGAAAACCCATGACTTCGTATTCAAAGGCCTGCTCGCCGGGGACGAGCAGCGGGCCTTCAGGGTCATTGAGGAAGAACTTGTTTTTCACCATGACATGTATTACACAAGGTACTCTTACCTCTACCAAAAGGGTCGATACCTGGCTCTCTGTCTGCCTGTCATCATGTCTGCCCTATGCTCGTGGCTCACAGTGACCAGCCTGCTCGACAGGCGCAAAAACCCCTATCAAAAATCCTCCTTATTCGCAAAAGGCGAACTGGGTTACCCCACCATAGTCACAACTGTTAGGAACGAACGGCGTATGGAATATGAAGTAAAGAATCAAACCGCAAGAAGACACACGATTTACGTGGAAAACCCCTCCAATGTGAAAGGGAAAAACCACGGGCACCAGCCGGCAATAATCTCACTATATCAAGAGTTTGGGGCTACACGCCTATGGCGGCTTACAAGAGAATTTCTCTCTTCTGTTGTTCTTCTGTCTATCCCACGAAACCCTAGCAAGGGTGTCGGTATATATATAGTACCGAAAACCCCAGACAGGGGGTATTGAGCGGTACGGACTCTTGATCCCGTACGAGGATGGAACTCCTCCTCGTCCGACCTTGAGTCCTTCGTCCTGGAGTCGGATGCGCCTGGGACTCCGTCTCGCCCGACCTCAAGCCTGGGGTCGGATGCGCCTGACCCCTTGAGGGTCGATCTCCGATTCGCCCGACCCCGAGTCTGGGGTCGGGAGATGCTCCGACTCGCCCGACCCCAAAGTCCAGGGGTCGGAAGACGCTCCGCCTCGCCCGGCCCCGAGTCCTGGGGTCGGGAGATTCTCCGCCTCGCCCGACCCTGAGTGTTAAGGGTCGGGAAGGTCGGCCTTTATCCTGGAGTGAATTTGGAACAACTCCAACAAACTCCACCTTGAGACAAATTCATCTTGTATCATCAACCCTTCATCCTGAACAGGACAAAGACAAGAAAAAACCACTGGTGCCAACAATAGTCTCTTGGACTATCCAATTAAACCAACTAAGCCTGAGCACAGCTCAAACTTAGTAACAGGAACAGGCTTTGTCATCATATCAGCAGGATTATCATGAGTACTGATCTTGCATACCTTCAGCTTACCTTCTTCAATCACATCACGCACAAAATGATACTTGATATCAATGTGCTTAGTTCTTTCATGGAACATTTGATCTTTAGTGAGGTAAATTGCACTTTGACTGTCACAGTGCAAACTTATGCAAGATTCAACTCCACAAAGCTCGGCGTACAAACCTTTCAGCCAAATCAATTCTTTGCATGCTTCACAAATCGCCATATATTCTGCTTCAGTAGTAGACAAAGCAACAACCGACTGTAAAGTAGCCTTCCAACTCACAGCACAACTGCCAACAGTAAACACATAGCCTGTGAGTGATCTTCGCCTGTCCAGATCAGCAGCATAATCTGAGTCCACATAGCCAACAAGACCCTCATCAGTTCTTCCAAACTTTAAACAGGAATTTGCTGTGCCTTTGAGGTATCTGAAAATCCATTGAACTGCCCTCCAATGTTCTTTGCCGGGATTAGACATATATCTACTAACAAGACTCATAGCATATGACAAATCTGGGCGAGAGCAAACCATGGCATACATCAAGGATCCAACAGCACTAGAATAAGGAATCTTTGACATGTCTTTGACCTCTGCATCTGTACTAGGACACTGAGCAGCTGACAACTTGAAGTGAGGTGCAATAGGAGTACTTACAGCCTTAGCATCTGGCATGTTGAAACGCTGAAGAACTTTCTTGATATAATTCTGTTGACTAAGAAATAGCAAACCAGATTTTCGGTCTCTTCTAATTTCCATACCAAGAATTTTCTTAGCACTACCAAGATCTTTCATATCAAAACCACTACTCAATAGCTTCTTTAACTTATTGATTTCATTCTTACTCTTGGCAGCAATCAGCATATCATCAACATATATCAGCAAGTATATAGGTGATCCATTAACATGCTTGATATAAACACAGCTATCATACTTAGATCTTTTAAAACTGTGTGATAACATAAATGAATCAAACCTCTTGTTCCACTGTCGAGGGGACTGTTTCAAACCATACAAGGATCTCTTCAACTTGCACACATATTTCTCCTTGCCAGGCACTATGAAACCTTCTGGTTGGTCCATGTATATGTCCTCCTCAAGCTCTCCATGCAAAAACGCAGTCTTCACATCTAATTGTTCAAGCTCAAGATCATGTGAAGCAACAACACTAAGAAAAGTGCGAATTGAACTGTGTTTTACCACTGGAGAGAAAACATCATTGTAGTCAACACCCGGAATTTGGCTGTAGCCTTTAGCAACTAACCTTGCCTTATACTTTGGAGGCTCTCTTGGAGATAAACCCTCCTTTCTCTTGAAGATCCACTTGCAGCGGATGGCCTTCTTATTCTTAGGCAAAGGTACAAGTTCCCATGTACTGTTCTTCTCAAGAGATTGCATCTCCTCATGCATGGCCGAAATCCAATTTTCAGTATCGCCACAATGAATAGCTTCTTTATAGGTTGCTGGCTCATGAACATTCTCCACCTGTTCAGCACAACTCAAAGCATGGTAAGACAAATTACACTCTTCAATGAGACGGTTAGGAGGAGCAACTGTCCGTTTGGACTTTCGTTGAGCAATGGGTAGATCCTCCTCTAGAGTTTGCTGGACATCATCATGAGCATCAGCCGACCCCGAGCCTGAGGGGTCTGGCGCATCAGCAACAGCCGACCCCGGAGCCAAGGGGTCTGGCGCCTTAGCATCAGCCGACCCCGGAGCCAAGGGGTCTGGCGCATCCGACCCCGAGACCAAGGGGTCGGGGTTATCAGCATCATCACGAGCGTTCTCCACCTGCATGCGCATACGCTGCAGTTCTTTGTCTGGAACTTGATCTGAGGGCAAGCTGTCAATAAACATCACAGATTCATTGAAAATAACACTTCTGCTCATAAAGGTCTTTCCTGTTTCCGGGTTCCACAATTTATAGCCTTTGACACCCGAACCATAACCAAAGAAAAGACATTTAACAGCTCTAGGCTCTAATTTTCCATTATCAACATGAGCATATGCAGTGCATCCAAAAACTTTCAACTGTGAGTAATCAGCAGGCGTACCAGACCATACCTCAATGGGAGTTCTTTTATTTAGTGGAATAGAAGGCGACCTGTTGATCAAGTAACAGGCAGTATTAGCAGCTTCAGCCCAAAAACGCTTGCTCATCCTGGCATTAGACAGCATGCACCGGGCCTTGGATATGATGGATCTGTTCATGCGTTCAGCCACACCATTCTGTTGTGGAGTATGGGGTATGGTGTGATGCCTTACAATGCCTTCTGATCTGCAATAATCATTAAATTCACGCGAACAAAATTCTCCACCATTATCAGTACGAAGCAATTTCACCTTCCTTTCAGTTTGCCTTTCAATCATGACTTTCCAGTCCTTAAAAGCAGCAAAGGTATCATCTTTCTGTTTCAGAAAATAAGGCCACACCCTTCTAGAGTAATCGTCAATAATTGTGAGCATGTAACGAGCACCACCAAGCGAAGGCTTACGAGAAGGCCCCCATAAATCAGCATGAATATAATCAAGAGTACCTTTAGTGGTGTGAACAGAAGTGTTGAAACGTACCCTTTTATGCTTCCCGAAAATACAGTGCTCACAAAACTTCATTTTACTCGAAGTGCAGCCATCCAGTAGGTTTCTCCTTATCAATTCTGCCATACCATGGTGACTCATATGTCCCAGACGCATATGCCAAAGGTTAGTTTTACTAGGTTCCTCATTAGTAACAGCAGCAACAGCGGAATCAGAACCAGTTAAAGTACACCCTCTAAGAACATATAACTTTGCAGAATTGAGATCACCCTTTAAGCAGACAAGATTACCTCTTGATACCTTCAGAACACCATCCGAACCAGAATATTTGTAACCTTTTGCATCAAGCGTGCTCAATGAAATAAGATTTCTGGACATCCCTGGTATGTACCTGACGTTTTTCAGAGTGCGTGTCATGCCATCATGAGTCTTGATCTGAACTGATCCAATCCCCACAATATCACACGGGCTATTATCTCCCATCCGCACAACATCCCCTTTCGGCATAGCCTTGTAAGAGCTAAACCAATTTCTGTTAAAACAAATATGGAATGAACATGCGGAATCAAGAATCCACTCATCATGACCAGCAACACAACCGGCAAATACCACCAGGCTATCTCCAGATTCTTCATCAGACACGGCAGCAGCAATAGAGACCTTACCAGCCGACTTGTTTTTCTTCTTCTCCTTATTCTGTACTTTTCTGCAATCCTCAACATTGTGATTTGTTAGCTTGCAATAAACACAGAATTTTTTGTTACCATGCGGCTTGGACTTTGAACGGCCTCGTCTTTCATAGTTTTTTCTTCCATCATCATTGGAGGATCTGTTATCAGTTCTGCCTCTCACAAGCAAAGCATCGCCTCTGGAGGACGACGTCCTGTCATTCTGCACCATACCTTTCATCTTCTCCCTTGATTGGAGAGCCTCATAAACTTCCTTTAAGGTTAGTTCATCACGGCTCAAGAGTATGGTGTCACGAAAATTTGTATACGAAGTTGGCAAAGAACATAACAGTAAAAGACCTAAGTCCTCATCATCATACTTCACCTCCATTGATACTAGATCGGCGACGATCTTCTTAAATTCAGCGATGTGGTTTATCACTGAATCTTCTTCCTTCATCTTCAGGGTGAACAACTTCATCTTCATCTGCATCTTACTGGTTAGATCTTTGGACATACAGATCGATTCCAGTTTCAGCCATAGTTCTGCAGCAGTTTTTTCTTTCAGACACTCCTGCAAAATATCATTATGAAGATGCAACTGTATTAAGGCGAGAGCCTTCTGATCCTTGCGGATCTCTTCTGGAGTCCACTCGGCCTTCGTCTTCTTCCCGAAGCTATCCAGCGCCTCATCATAATCGTGAGTTTGCGCCAGAATTCCCCTCATCTTGACTTGCCATAGCGAGAACCGCATGTCGTAGTTCAGTAGCGGTAGATCAAACTTCATCGACGTCGACATGAAATCCAAACAGCAACCAAAGCTCTGGTACCACTTGTTAGGAACGAACGGCGTATGGAATATGAAGTAAAGAATCAAACCGCAAGAAGACACACGATTTACGTGGAAAACCCCTCCAATGTGAAAGGGAAAAACCACGGGCACCAGCCGGCAATAATCTCACTATATCAAGAGTTTGGGGCTACACGCCTATGGCGGCTTACAAGAGAATTTCTCTCTTCTGTTGTTCTTCTGTCTATCCCACGAAACCCTAGCAAGGGTGTCGGTATATATATAGTACCGAAAACCCCAGACAGGGGGTATTGAGCGGTACGGACTCTTGATCCCGTACGAGGATGGAACTCCTCCTCGTCCGACCTTGAGTCCTTCGTCCTGGAGTCGGATGCGCCTGGGACTCCGTCTCGCCCGACCTCAAGCCTGGAGTCGGATGCGCCTGACCCCTTGAGGGTCGATCTCCGATTCGCCCGACCCCGAGTCTGGGGTCGGGAGATGCTCCGACTCGCCCGACCCCAAAGTCCAGGGGTCGGAAGACGCTCCGCCTCGCCCGGCCCCGAGTCCTGGGGTCGGGAGATTCTCCGCCTCGCCCGACCCTGAGTGTTAAGGGTCGGGAAGGTCGGCCTTTATCCTGGAGTGAATTTGGAACAACTCCAACAACAACTCTTGTCGTGGCACTCCTGGAGGCATACCAGCTGTACCTGTACATGGCCTCAGGTTGGTTCAAGGTGGCTCTGATACAGAGCTACGTCAGCGCACCATTTTTGCACACAAGCTGTTCTGAGATGATCATACGTTTTCTCTTGATGTTGAAGGCGTTTCGCCCATGGAAGGGCAGACTTGGGCAGTACTGTTTCCTCGAGAATCTTGGCCACAAAAGTAAGGTTATGAATTGTCTCCATTATGCTACACTACGCCTGGTGGACAAGGCCATGAAGGGGCGCAAGAAATCAGTGAAGCTGTCTGGAAATGTAAAGAAAGCCATCATTGATTCCCTACTAGGAAGCAACGGACACCTGACGAATGGGGTAACATCGCTCCAAAGAAATGGCGTCCATGATGACCTCGCATGGGCATGTGATGCTTCTGCTACCGATGGAGCGGTGACTCGCACCATTCTGGTCTGGCACATTGCTACAACATTGTGTGAGCACCAGCTGGATCAACAAGGCAAAGAAGCAGAGGCGGTTAGAACAGCCTCCACTTTATCGAAGTACTGCATGCATCTGCTGGCTTTCGCACCTAACTTCTTGCCCGATCACAGCACTATATCGGAATCCATACTTGATGAGTTAATTGTACAGGGCAAGCTACTCGACGGGTCCAATGATTTTGATAGCAGGTGTAAGCAACTATTGAAGATTAACACCCATGATGGTGATGGTGGTGAAGCACCCCTTCTTGCACAGGGCGCTCAGCTTGCAAGGCAGATTGAAGGCATACAAGACTCGAAATTGCGGTGGAAGGTCCTCTCTGATTTCTGGGCGGAGATGATGCTGTATGTCTCGCCGTCTGACGATGCCCGGGCACACCTGGAAGTTCTTCCAAGAGGAGGGGAGTTCATCACGCACCTTTGGGCGCTGCTCACGCATGCCGGTGTGCTGAAGCGAGGCCCTACAGAGCCAAAGGATGTTGTGTGACCTCTCCAACAAGTGCACACTGTCATGTAGTGCACACTCTATCTAGTGCTTGTAACATTCTATTTATATTGCCTACTGTCATGTTGGGACACACCAACTTGTGCCACACCATGTGTGAGTTAGTCTGTCGAGTCTGTATCTCTTTTCATGTCGTGTCTGTTGTCGGATTTTGGTCAGGGTCGGAGTCTGTAATTTCTGCAAGATTCGTAAGAAGAGTGCACGTTCAGGTTGTTGGACGTGTGCGTCTTAGGTGGCCGTTACTACAGTCATGATCCGGTGACCACTTGGCTCAGGATCGCTAGTTATGTTGCATAAATAAAGGGGAAGAAAATTGAAAACGCTGCAGCTTCATCGCAGCACAAATCCACTCTCTCTCAGTTGCATCTGTTTGTGTGTCAATCGAGCAGCAGGTCCTGTTGCAGAAGAAAACGAGATAAAGGTACGGACTTTCCTTATGTGGCGCCTAAGTACAGCTCTAAGGACACATCCGCAATTTATATGTCACATTTTTTTGCGAAACCTGATATGTCATTGTTAAAAGTGTTTATTTATTTCTACCTTGATCAGGATGGGCTCTGTTTCAAGGCATCATTATACACCACGCATGTATACACCACCCTGCTTCTGCCGTGCCCTTGGTTTATATATACACCACGCATGTATATATTTTTTTTTCTAGAATACGCAGGGGAGCTACGTATCATTCAATTAAGAAGAAGAAAATATTAATACAAAGATGTTATTATAATTGCAAATGCAACTTTAACCGGAAAGGAGATGGTAAAAGTGAAGATGGATGTTATGAGTATGTATTTCCAGCATATGCTGCCGTAGGTGAGGCTCATTAAATACAGCACGCTGTACCTCTTCTGAATCACACGTTTGCGTCCACTTTCGTAAGGGTTTAGTAAAAAAACATTAAAGTACATTTCACCTTTATTTTTCGGAATATATAATCAGTTACTCTTAAATCCATCAGCACAATATATCAAAACCTCAATTAAATATACATATATTTATAGTATAGTGATAGGATCCCTGCTGGCTGATTAACCATTTCCGTTTGTTGAAAATGTCGGTCATACAACTTGTTACAATTTTTATAATAACAAACTTCTTCCTTTTTTAAGATTAAAAAAACTTTTACTTATTGAGTTGCCGTAACTTATATGTTACTGAATCAACATGTATCCTTATTTGTTTGCAGCAATAACTGTTGCCGTCATCCTAGCAAGTTTGTCAATTATTTTGCTTACGAGACGAGAGCAGAAGAAACTTTTGAACAAAAACGGTGGCGACATTCTAAAGGATGTGGGTATCAAAATCTTCACCAAAGGGGATGTGAATACTATCACAAAGAGCTACAACAATCGCATTGGAAGAGGCTACTTTGGCGATGTCTATAAGGGGACCATCCCCCCAAGCACTACAGGCCGCGGTTAAATGCACTGTGGTGAAAAAGGTGGCACAAACATACAAGAAACAAACAAGTACAACTAAAAATAATACACCAAAATAAAAGAAAAGCTTTAAAAGAGCGTGCTTAAGGATAGAACTCGATCTAGGATTTATGAACATGGGAAACGCTGAGATCGGAGCTATTGAGATGTTTGATTCATAAAAGAAATAAAAAGACTATATGCTTGATTCATTTTAATTAAATAAAGTATGTACATAGGTTATTTCAGAGAAGCTGGCGGCAGCCGACTCAGACCCTTCGGCGGCGGCGGCGCTCCGACAAAAGGACGACGTCAGGGACCAGAGAAACGGACACGGTTCGATCTCGCGAAGCTCCTCCCGGTTCCCTCTTACTCCGGTGACACTCCTCGGCGACGAATCGGCGAGGACCGGCGGCGGCGCACGGTTTGCTTGATGGCTAGGGTTTGGGGAGGAAAAACGGAACGGCGGCGGTGCCCTTAAATAGGGAGGAGGGGTGCGTGGGTCCACGCTTGGAGATAGAGCCTAGTGCAGTTTGAAACGAGGCGGAGTCGAGCTGGATTCCTGGCGGAGTTCGTTGCGGCCGGTGGAGTCGGGGTCGAGCCGGAGGTGGGAGACGGTGGGTGGGGCCCACCGGTCAACCTCAGCGGGCAGTGAGACGGGCCGTTGCAGCCGTTGGCCGGGCTGGCGAAATGGGCCGTCTCAACTGGTTGGCCGGCGAAATGGGCCATCTCAACATTGCAATTTGAGTGTACCTGGTCGGTAGCGCCTGAAGGAACTTTCGCACAATTTCTTCTTCTGTGTAGCTGTTGTCGAGAATAGCAAGCTGGTGGACGATCTTGTTGATGCGAATGCCGAAATCATCCACAGACTCGCCGTCACGGAACTTGATGGAGTCGAACTCCAGCCGGAGTGTGTTCGCCTTCACCTTGCGCACACGCTCAACACCGACGTACATGGTCTTGATCACATCCCACACGATCTTGGCCATCGCCTTGCTTGCGATGCCACCCATCATCTCTGCAGGAACAGCTTTCACGATGACCTCGAGCGCCATGCGATCCTCGACGTAGTCCTCCGTGCCGAGGCTCATCGCGATCCAGAGACCACGCGCCTGCAGCATCACCCGCATGAGCGCCGCCCAGTCGTAGTAGTTCCTCTTGGACAGCACCGGAAAGGATCTGCCACTGCTGATCTCCTTCGTGACCCTGTGGTTCATGAGCCCGCGTTCACGGTCACTGCTCCTGGACGCTCCCCCGCCGTTGGAGCCGCAGTTCCTGACGCACCAGCATTGCTCCCGTGCCTGGGCGTCCTCCGCAGCGGCGAGATTGATCGTGGACGCACAATGAAGGCCCACTCTATCGCCCGGTTGCGCTCCCAAGTCTTGTAGCTGGCTCTGATACCAATTGTTACCGACACCGCTGAAACAACTCGTTGTTTGCAGTGACGAACTCCCAGAACTCACGCAAGAACTCGAATGGAAAACGCCCGAGACTTTGTGCTGCTAACGTCACAGCTTTTTTGAGACTCTATATTGCACATAAATAGGAAACAGACTCCCTGAATCCACACGCACGCCATGCTCCCGGCCTTATCGTGCCATCCCACAACTGAGTTACATGCCGTGCGTCACGGACTAAGGCCTTGTTTACTTCCTAATTTGGGATAGGCAAAATTGGCATTTTGCCATAAATGCGCAACTGTAGCGTTTCGTTTGTATTTGTGAATTATTGTCTAAATATTGACTAATTAGGCTCAAAAGATTCGTTTCGCAAAGTACAACAAAACTGTGCAATTAGTTTTTGATTTCGTCTACGTTTAGTACTCCATGCATGTACCGCAAGTTTGATGTGATGGGGAATCTTCTTTTTGCATAGTGTCAAAGTTGGGAGTTTGGAGGAAAGTAAACAAGGGCTAACAGACCAATAGAAAAACTAACTTAAGCCACTGCATGAACTAGAGCATGCATCAGGCTCCTAGAAACGTGCTCACACTACATGAGCCCAGTTTATTGAAAGCTAAAAGACAGAAACTAAGAGCGAGCTGGAATTACTAACATATTAATCAGCGTATTCCCAAAGAGAAGAGAGAGAGAGAGAGTTGTCGTATGCCCAACATACAAAAAAATTGCAGAGAAGAGGACCGAAGGAAAGTTTAGCAGAAGACAAAATCTACTGCAGAATTTGAAGAACCGAACAGAGTTGATTTGCACAATCACAAGTCACTGACAGAAGCAGTTGGAGTTCCAATGTTGTCTATGCAGAAAGCCTTAATGGGTCTCTGGATGAAATGTAGTGAACTACACTGCAGCTTCTTTAAGCTCCGCAGTATCTGAAATCTAACAATGCAGCTGCTAATGAAGATCATTTGATTCAACATGATTTGAGCTTGGTTCCCAGAAATGTCTCACAGCCACATGACAGGCTGAAGTTGTATGTTAAAACATGGTTTGGTCAAAAGCAATTTCAGAAGGAGAATAGTCGAAGGCAAGTATGTTAAAACTGAAGCTGCACTTCTACAGGCATAAGAAGTGCACTTCTACAGGCATCACACTTTTCAAGTCCACATGGTTGTGACCTGCCTTTTAACCTCGTATCCCTTTCCTTGATCATCCCTGCATTTTATATAATTTCAACGCTAGGATTTGCTAACTACCATCCATAAGTGTACTCAACCTTACTTTCTTTATACAAGTTGGATGTTCCGGTTCTAAATTCATTCTGCATGTGGAGTGGGAGACTACGCCACACCCCTCTATGCAAAGGTGAAAAACTATTTTTCCATAATTTATGCGTCTTTTATTGTTTTGATGCTAATCTATGACGAAGATTGTATCAACTACTGATCCAGAGGGAGGTCCCCACAATCAAACGGTACTAAATGATCACTTTTAGTACCAATTATTTAGCTTCCTTTGGTACCGGTTGTTTCAAATGAGTGAAGGGCACCTTAGCATGGTATTTTCATGCCTACTTGGAACTTTTGGCAAGTTGCTAGACTTTTCTTGGTCTTGGATTCTACAGCCACTACTAGCGCACCCGATCAGTGGGCCTCGCAATTCTTTGCCGAGTTTATCAAGATTCCAACATCAGAGTTTGGAGGGGCTCATAAAACATTTCTTCAAACATTATTAACCCAGACATGATGGCAGACATATAGTTAATTACTGCATGTGTTCTAGTCAGTAGGATGGGTTATCAGGTTTATTAATTACGTACTGAGGCGTAGCATATATTGCAGCAAGCCACAATTTTAGCTTGTCACCTTAATTGTATGTTTGCTTTCCCTGCAGTGTGCATATACCGTATTTAGATAGAAAGTTTTGCTATTGCTCATTTGAAGGGGATCCTACATTGATGAGACATAAAGTCGCTGAGCTTCGTCAGTTCAAAACGCACTAACTAGTTAGGTTGAGTGTTAGCAGTTTCCATTGACATGACACCGCTGGAAAACCCATCTTTTATCCCGGTTGGTAGGATTGAGGCATATTTCTCCAATGCCCAACCGAGATATAGTAATCGAGACAAAGGAAGGGGGTCTTTAGTCCCGGGTCGTCGAACCGGGACTAAAGAATTTTGCGCCAAAAAAATATTAGAAGTCTCAAGTCACGCGATTTTTGATGCGAAATATGCGTGTGCACGATGCGTGGAATTGAAACACATGACCTCAAGCCTCGCGCATAGCTTTCTTACCATCCCACCTACACAGAACATATGACTAGATAGGGGGTGCAATACTTTTGTATTAACTCATGGGGAAGTCTTTTATCCTGATTGGTAACACAAACCGAGACTAAAGGGTCTAAGGGTTTTAATCCTTTTTCAGCTACCCGTGGGGGACCCGGTTGATGTTTCCAACCGGGGTAAAAGGCTCCTCAAGGCCTTTTTTTCCCCTAGCCTTCACAATCGGGATAAAAGGTCCCGATTGGCGAGCCTCCCGCATGTAGCCGAGCTTTAGTCCCGGTTGATGAACCTTTAATACCGGGTCAAAAGGGGGCGCATGGAAGGTGTGTTTTCTAGAAGTGTGATCACCTAGTCTGGCAGCTGGAACATGCGTGGAGTCAGAGTTAAGGTAGAGAGACACAGTTGCTTTTCAAAAAGTAACTGCATGCTCTGCAAATAATCTTTGATGACTTCGCAAGGTCAATAAAGGAAGTGATGCACTTATATGAACGAACTCATTTCTCACTATTATTTGACGACCTAGTATCGGAGACCTCCCAATTAGTCTTTGCTTGATAATTAAGCACGTGATCAAGTTGGCTTTCAAAACTCTCGTTAGCAGTAGCTTAATACGTCTTGTTCGATGTGCAGAAAGTTTTGCCGAACACGGTGCTTTTAGATGCAAATTTAATTAAAAGGTCCGGTGTAATAACAGCCACCTGCAGCTTGTCTTCCCCAAAAGTGCTCAGGTGTACGAGTCACCATCACATGCGCGGTTTTGGTGATGCCCTCCTAACGAACTGCGAAGAAAAGTACTTAATTACCACACAATACTAGCTAGTATATACTACATAAGCATATATGTGTTGGATGATGTAAGCATGCAGTCTCTGGATGATGCAACCAAATTATTGTACTATGTCCCGTAATTAACGTTGTGTTTAGATTTTTTCCGTGCCAGCAAAACAAAGTGTCTGCAAAAGGCATGTCTTTTATTCACCATCACTCTAACTGACTTATTTGCGTAGTTTGCTGTTGCTTAACTGCACACACAAATCAGTTTAACATTCACATGAGTGAAGGGCATCTTAGCATGGTAATCTCATGCCTACTTGGCACTTTTGGCAACGTGCAAGACTTTTCTTGGTCTTGGATTCCGGAGCCACTAGCTACTAGCGCAACCGATCGATCAGTGGACCTCGCAATTCCATGCTAAATCACGTGATAGAATGGCACTAGTTAGCACTTATAGCACAAAACTGAATTTGGTGCCTTGACCTAGGATTAGTTTACACCCAATAATCCCCAAGTTTTTTATGTACCGCCCTATACAATGCAATTTATTAAAACTGCTGATGAATCAAGTACGTTCTGAGGCGTAGCGTATATTGCAACTAGCAACAATCTTAGCTTGTCATCTTAATTGTATGTTTGCTTTCCCTGCAGTGTGCATATACCGTATTTAGATACAAAATTTGCTCTTGCGCGTTTGAAGGGAATCCTACATATATCCACGAGACATAAAGTCGCAGAGCTTCGTAAGTCCAAAACGCCCTAACTAGTTAGGTTGAGTGTTAGCAGTTTGCATTGACATCATCACCTAGCCTGGAGTCAGAGTTTCCATTCAACGGTTGTTTCATGGCGGCCAACACATCGCTGGAGAAATTGAAGGTCATATCGATCTTCATTTATATATATTGCAACTCTCTGATCTGTTGCCACCATTTAGTTAGCCGACTCAGGGTCTACATTTAGCGCTGCAAGTTGATCCATCGGGTGCGCAATGCTTCAATTTTTGCGTATAATTGCAAGTTGATGAACGAGCTGTACTTTTTTAAAAAATAAAATGGTTGCTTAGAATGTAGCATTTCTACAGATTATTGATAAATTTGCTCCGTGGGCGGATCTAGGGCCCAGGCAGCCCGGGGCGAGCCCATGTAGTCCCTTTAACATATGTGGTATTTAACCTAATAAAAGGAGGTTTATGAGGCAAGATTAAACTGTTTTGGCTGTGATTTAGCAACTTAGCCCGGGATGCAACCCCGTTTTGAATCCGCTCCTGCGTGCAGGTGCTAAGAGCAAGGTAGAGAGAGATGTACGATTGAAGACTGTGGGGTTCTTGAATCCTAGCTAGTCCGGCGGTGCAGCGGTTACACGCACGCACACTTTGCTGATCAATTAAATAGGAATAACGGTTCCAACTCATGTTTAATATACCCATTGTTTTAAACTAATAATTATTTGAGCCCACGATCCAGGAGACATCATCCACATGCAACAAGAGAAGCATGGTGGCGAAACCGTGGAACATCGAAAGGAAGATGCAATGCGCATCAGCCACCTACTGGGGGTATGATTCAACTCATGGAATCATATGGTGGACACAGCACCTCCCAGCAGGAGTACCGGCCAAACAGTCAGGCTGCCTCTATTATGTAGTCCTGCCAATAAAGCATATGTAACCAGCAGGAGCCATGCATGTAGCCCAGCTATTTTCATTTCCACAGCCAACCTCGAGAAGCTACCAAAATCCTCGACCAAATCTTTGGCGTGGCACTACATGCATGCATATAGTAGCGCACCCACACGGTCACGGATACACCTCACTGGTCCTGTCCATCTCCTCTCCACTAGGTGAGAGCTAGAAACTACCGATTAATTCTCTAAAACAGAAACAAGCACGGTGTATATCATGGTCATGATCATCATGTGGTGAAGGGTTTAGGGATTCTTTCTCTGTTTCGAGTTTTTGAAAATTAATCTTACCGGTCTGTCTTTGCAGAGAGAGATGCCGACGGTAGCCATCACGCTGGACCTGTCATGTGGCCGTTGCAGAAGCAAGATCGAGAAGATCCTCTGCAGGATTCAAAGTGCGTAGAATAACTGCAGTAGCTTAGCTGATGAGTGACCAACTCACGCATGCAACTGTGTACGCAGAGCGTGGCAAGTTCGTCTTCGACAAGGTGGTGTACGAGAAGGACAAGGTTCTCATAACCGGGTCATTCGACGCCATCGAGCTCTGCTGCAAGCTAACTAGGGCGTTTTGGACTTACGAAGCTAGCAGTTTCCATTGACATCCATTAACACAGTTGCTTCTCAAAAAGCAACTGCTCCAAATAATCTTTCTTGATCGAATTCACCAAGTCAACGTCTTGGTCTAAGCTAAACAAGGTACTAGCATACTAAGGGGTTGTTTGGAGTCTCACATCGGATGTTCGGATGCTAATTAGAAAGACTAAACATGAGCTAATTATAAAAGTAATTGCAGAATCCCTGTGCTAATTTGCGAGATGAATCTATTAAGCTTAATTAATTCATCATTAGCAAATGGTTACTGCAGCACCACATTGTCAAATCATGAACTAATTAGGCTTAATAGATTCATCTCGTGAATTAGACTTCATCTGTGCAATTAATTTTGTAATTAGTCTATATTTAATACTCCTAATTAGTATCAAATATCCGATGTGACATGTGCTAAACGGTGTGCCAAACACCCCTAAACAAATTACTCATACATCGTTTTAATACAAGGTACTAAACATATTAACATATTCATTGTCAGAGTGCACGTACATTGACTACATTAATTACAAGGTACTGCATTAATTACAAGTGCCGTGGAATCCGTATTTCTTGGACATGCAAGTGCAATGGTTCAGAGTTTATTGTAAAAATTTTGCAGCAACGGAAGCCGTATTTCAAGTAGGGAAGTATGTCAGGAACTTATCGGCCTATATATAGGCTCGGCCCACTAACAAGGGCTGGGTCAAAGCATGGGCTGGAACGCGGGCCATGTGCTTTGGTTTAGAGAAGCAAACAATGGAGGCAGTACAAAGGGGCAACAACCATACTTGTATCCAGAACCTTCTAGCAGATTCTAGATACTGTCCTTCTTGTTCCTGTACGTGCATCCCCGTTCGAGTGAATCAACCAACTATAGGGTCCAAACATAATACAGCAGCCAGGCCGTTCTTGGTCTAGGAGCAGGACACGACGGCGGGGTTTGGGCCAGGCCGCCAGATCCGACTGGTGCCACCAGCAAAATGCTCATACAGTGAGTACGTGGGCCAGTACATCTTCTTCTGATCGACCACACAATAAATTATCCATGCAAGCGTTGGGTGATGTAAGCATGAAACCCCACGATGACTTCACCAAGCATGAAATTCCACGATGCGTTGGGTGACATCTTGTCTTTTGTGCTTGTATTATATTCCTAGTGTATACCAATTTTTCTCTCACCGTATGGAGCGGGGTCCTGAGGTAGTATGTACAAGTAAATGAGTTCTTCATTTCTTAGACTCCCATCAACTTTATTAATTATTAATTATGTGTTAAGCATTCCATGAGTGAAGAGTACGTAACTAACCATGGTCATTATCATGCCCACTTTAGGCACTGCTTTCAGATCTAAAATTTGGATCCGGACAGTACGCGTCCTCAAAAAACACCACCTTGGATGTACACTTAAAACTTTGTGGAAAGGAGTGTGCAATCTACTTGCCAGACAGGCCCATACCTCAGAAAATTTTGGTCAAATAAAAAACACATTGAAGCTTAGAAATCTGATGCCCAACACTACGGGAAAGCTATAAATCGCGGAGTGCCTGGGGCACTCGGCGAAACCCCAAAAACACTCGGCAACGTCTTCGCCGAGTGTAACACTCAGCGAAGAGCACACGGCAAAATTTCACTCGGCAAAGCTAAGTTTCCCGAGTGTCTTTGCTCGGGCACTCGGCAAAGAGTGTGCCGAGTGGAAAAAAACACACGGCAAACTATTTTCCAGAAAAAAATAAAAAAAAACATACCCCTGGCCGCCGCCACCGCCGCCGCCGCCGCCACGCCCAGGCCATCCACGGCCATGGCCACCACGCCGCCCGCTGCCGCCCGCCGCTGCCGCCACGCTGCTGCCGCCCGCCGCTGTCGCCCGCTACGGCCACGCCGCTGCCGCCACGCCGCTGCCGCCCGCCGCTGTCGCCCGCTACGGCCACGCCGCTGCCGCCACGCCGCTGCCGCCCGCCGATGCCACGCCGCTGCCGCCCGCCGATGCCGCCACGCCCGCCACCGCCGCCACGCCCGCTGCCGCCTGCCGCTACCCGCCCGCCACGCGCCAGATCCGGATCCGCGCCGCCGGAGGTGGGGGCCGCCGGATCCGCGCCGGAGGGGGCGCGGATCCGGCGGAGGGGAGGGAGCCGGGGAAGGGGAAGAAGGGGGCGGGGGCGGCCAGATCCGAAGGGGGCGGCGGCGGGCGGGGTCAGGCGGCGGGAGGCGGGCGGTGGGCGGCGGGGCGGGGGAAGGGGAATAAGGGGGCGGCGGCGGGCGGCGGAGGCGTGCGGTGGCAGCCGGAGATGGGGAGGGAGGGGAGGGGGCGCGCTAGGCGAGGGAGGGGAGCCGGCGGCGGCGGAGGCATGCGGCGGCAGCCGGAGATGGGGAGGGAGGGGAGGGGGCGCGCTAGGCGAGGGAGGGGAGCCGGCGGCGGCGGAGGCGGGCGGCGGCGGCGGCGGCGGAGAGGAAGAGAGGAGAGTGGGGGCCGGGAGGGGGCCGAGGCGTGCGGGCCGGGAAGTAGATAGAGTGGGGAGGGGGCCGGGGGGGGGGGGCCTATTTGTGTTGTGGTGGGGGCTGTTTGCCGAGTGTCCTATGTTGGACACTCGGCAAAGAAACTCTTTGCCGAGTGTCCAACATAGGACACTCGGCAAAAAAATTTTGAAAAAAATTTAAAAAATATCCAACAATTTCAAAAAAATACCAAATTTTTACACGAACTAATATAGGTTCTCTACTGACTATACAAAAAGTTTTGTAGTCAAACCGAACTCGACCGTCACTTCGACTCTAAATTTTTTCAAATCCTTCTCAAAGTTACTATTCTTTTTCTCAGATGCTTCGGTTTGTAATCATCGTACATGATAAAATGAGCAAAATCTTCTCAATTTTTTTCCACAACCTCCACGTATTATATCATCACATCATGGCAAATCTCATAATTTTCAGACTTTGATTGTTTTTTTTACAATTTAAAAATACTACTGCCACACGTTCATGGTCGTGTTTTCTGAACAAGATGTTCAAAATTTCTTTTCATTTCATGGGTCAGGTCTCAAATTGGTCCAAATAACATGAATATAATTTTTCTACTCATTTTATTCCATAATTTGAATCACTTGCAGTTCAAATTTGACTTATACCAAAAATTCCCTTGAAATGCAATTAATTAAATAAATATAGCAAATAAATTCAAAAATATACCAAATTTTAACATGGAGTACCACATGTTGTATGTAGGGAGTAGAAAAAATTTCATGGTGAAAAGAGAAAAAAAAATTATTTTTTTGCCGAGTGTCAAAAAAAACACTAGGCAAACCCCCCTGTTTGCCGAGTGTTTTTTTTGACACTCGGCAAACAGGGGGCTTTGCCGAGTGTTTTTCATTTGACACTCGGCAAAGTCCTTTTTTGCCGAGTGTTTTTTTTTTGCCGAGTGTTTTTGGCTTGGCACTCGGCAAAGAGCTTGTTTGCCGAGTGTCCGAAAAAAACACTCGGCAAAAAGAAAACAATCGGCGAATTTAAGGTTTCCCGTAGTGCAACTATATATCTGCCAAAAGTAGCCAAGAAAGAGACAAAATGCGTCCAATTCCCAGCGTTGGACGCAAGTGACTTATTTAATGTAGTATTAAAGAATATCTGCCTTGATTGTTCCTTGTATACAACGTTAAAAAGCACGTCTTTGCAGTTTGGAACATATATAAGTGGGGTCATGTCGTACTTTTATCCATCAGCATCTTTAGCTTGGACACAAGTGGCAAATTGAACAACTTGCGTGCTTTTTCACTATACGACAGCCCACCGGGACTGACTACATTGTAGTCAGCATAGGTCGTTGTAAGGAAGAATCATCGGATGCCAACTCCATCTATAAGTCGTTATCAGTGGCAAATTGAACAACTTGCATGCTTTTTGTTGATGACTAGCGGGTCTTGCTTTTTGTCAGCGAGAACGAACGTATGTACAGTTTCTCTTTTCAATTTTTGATGACTAATTTCATTGCTTATTATGCCTCAAAAGGGAGGTTAAGTAAACTCTAGATAATAATTCTTCTAAAAACTAATTAGGGCTGAACCAACTTAAAAAAGTTCATTAACATGTGTCACTTGTAGAAAACATGGAATTAGTCCTAGTTGGTAGGCCTCAAATATCTCGAAAATTCATCCGGGATAAAAATTTTGAGATGAAATGGGGTTCTTTAATCCTGGGTCATTCAACTGGAATTAAAAACACCCGTGCCCATTAGTAAAATCAATTGGGATTAAGGTCGATACGTGGATGCGCCATGCACGTACCCCTTTAGTACATAATACTTTAAAAAAATATTTTTCATGTGAATATTGTATGCAAGTCGTATATATATTTTATGGTAGTATGTATGTATGTATCTATGTATGTATGTATGTATGTATGTATGTATGTATGTAGGGAGAGTATACTTCGTGGCTAGCTGTAGAATAGCTTATATATGTCTGTATGTATCTATATATATGGAGAGTATAATCCGTGATTATTCTATAGTAACGCGCAAGGAATGTGGTCTGGAAAGCAACCATGTACATAGTACATCTTCTTTTGAACACAGTAAATTATCCATGCCTTGAGTGATGTAAGCATGAAATTCCACAATGACTTCACCAAGCATGAAATTCCACGATGCGTTGGGTGACATCTTGTCTTTTGTGCTTGTATTATATTCCTAGTGTATACCAATTTTTCTCTCAACCGTATGGAGCGGGGTCCTGAGGTAGTACGTACAAGTAAATGAGTTCTTCATTTCTTAGACTCCCATCAACTTTATTAATTATTAATTATGTGTTAAGCATTCCATGAGTGAAGAGTACGTAACTAACCATGGTCATTATCATGCCCACTTTAGGCCCTGCTTTCAGATCTAAAATTTGGATCCGGACAGTACGCGTCCTCGAAAAACACCACCTTGGATGTACACTTAAAACTTCGTGGAAAGGAGTGTGCAATCTACTTGCCAGACAGGCCCATACCTCAGAAAATTTTGGTCAAATCAAAAAAACATTGAAGCTTAGAAATCTGATGCCCAACTATATATCTGCCAAAAGTAGCCAAGAAAGAGACAAAATGCGTCCAATTCCCAGCGTTGGACGCAAGTGACTTATTTAATGTAGTATTAAAGAATATCTGCCTTGATTGTTCCTTGTATACAACGTTAAAAAGCACGTCTTTGCAGTTTGGAACATATATAAGTGGGGTCATGTCGTACGTTTATCCATCAGCGTCTTTAGCTTGGACACAAGTGGCAAATTGAACAACTTGCGTGCTTTTTCACTATACGACAGCCCACCGGGACTGACTACATTGTAGTCAGCATAGGTCGTTGTAAGGAAGAATCATCGGATGCTGACTCCATCTATAAGTCGTTATAAGTGGCAAATTGAACAACTTGCATGTTTTTGTTGATGATTAGCGGGTCTTGCTTTTTGTCAGCGAGAACGAACGTATGTACAGTTTCTCATTTCAATTTTTGATGACTAATTTCATTGCTTATTATGCCTCAAAAGGGAGGTTAAGTAAACTCTAGATAATAATTATTCTTAAAACTAATTAAGGCTGAACCAACCTAAAAAAGTTCATTAACATGTGTCACTTGTAGAAAACATGGAATTAGTCCTAGTTGGTAAGCCTCAAATATCTCGAAAATTCATCCAGGATAAAAATTTTGAGACGAAATGGGGTTCTTTAATCCTGGATCATTCAATTAGAATTAAAAACACCCTTTAGTCCCGATTGGTAAAATCTACCTGGATTAAGGTGGATACGTGGATGCGCCATGCACGTACTCCTTTAGTACTTAATACTTTAAAAAAATATTTTCCATATTAATATTGTATGCAAGTCGTATATATATTTTATGGTAGTATTATATATATATGTACACATATATATGCATGCATGCATGTATCTATCTATTTATTATATCATCACATTGTCAAATCATAAACTAATTAGACTTAATAGATTTGTCTCGCGATTTAGTCTTCATGTGTGCATTTCATTTTATTATTAGCTCATGTTTAATCATTCTAATTAATATCTAAATATTTGATGTGAGAAGGATTAAACTTTAATGCGTCGAACAACAAGCGAGCGCCTGGATCTAGGAGGATTAATTATGTGTTAAGGATTCTTGTACTTAATTCTTGGCACAGCAGCGGTCATTCAGCAGAGGCGTCGTCGTTCCAGCGCGCCGGGCGCCGACAGCGGCGTGGGCAGCATGAAGTCGACCCTGGACGGCGTGGCACGCACGTCGGAGGACTCGTCGTAGCATACCTTTTGAGCTCCCCGTCCTCATTTTCCTTTCCTGTAGCCAACTTGTGCTCCAAAAGCATTGAGTGTGAATATGATTTAATTTTGACTTGACTATTTGAAGAAAACTTGTGCTTCAAAGGCATTGAATTGAATATGATTTAATTTTGACTGGACTAATCGAACAAAACACGCACAGAAGATGCATCCTTTGTGCTGCCGATTTGACATGCAAGATTTGACTAGACTACTATTGGAAGTTTGGAACACACTTTGGCAAGTACGGGACCCGGTAACTACCTGACAGGAGCCGGTCGCTATTGTCTAGAAAGGGAGCCGGTCGCTATCCAACAGTAAGCTGATGAGACAGCATCCTCCGATCTGATGGGAGCCGGTAGCTATCTGAAAGGGACTGACAGATTCCTCGTAGTGGGACGACCGGCGTAAGGCTGTCCACACCTGCACCCGCTAAATCATCCTCTCTAGTATAGCCGTAGCCGAAAAAACTCGCACCAGTACTAAATCATCCTCTAGTATAGCCGTAGCCGAAAAAACTCGCACCAGTACTAGGTGACGTCCGCTACCTAAGCGGACCGCCGCTGGTCCACTACTCCCAGCCGATGCCTAGGACACCCTCTAACCGCCTCCCGAGGTCGCCAGCCCCAACAACCCCTCCCCCCTCGTGCCTCCGCTTGAAACTCCGCTGCCGGACCGCCGCCACGCTGGAACCGTCGCCACCGCCGTCGGGGAGGAGGAGTGGGCCGGCAAGCAGGAGGCCCAAGAGAAGCCGGCGGGGAGGAGTGTGAGGGGGCACGTAGGGAGGAGGAAGAGGCGAGGCATCGGAAGGGGGAGGGGACCGGTTGGGGAGAGAGATGGGGAAGAGAGAGAGGGAGGGAGGGGAATAAAATATGTTGTTATTGGTATAGAGGATGAGGTATAGAGTAACATAGATGCGTGAGAAATTCATATAGAGGAGAGAATCTCGATGACTATGATAGAATATTACTTTTAGAGTATGGAAATAGAGTATGTCAAGTGCGGACAACCTTAGACTCTACCAAGTTGCGAATACTCATCAGCAGCACAAGTTAAATCTTGGGTATGGTCGACGTCTCGATGACGATGCCCGTACCACCCGTCGGTGATAAGCATCAAAGCATATGGGTTCACTGATACATACTTTCTTCGAATTTCATTCTTCGACCGAGGAATAGATACTAGGTCATGGATGAAGGGGGTGTTTGGTTCCCATGGACTAAACTTTAGTTCACTGTTTTATTTGGTGCACTTTTAGTCCTTAACACCCAAAGAGGTAAACTAAAGATTTTAGTACTCTTGTCCACAAAATTGGACAAAACTGGACTAAAATATTTTGGGGACGCCCCCGTCCCTCATTTATTGCTCTCCCTCCCATGCGGCTCCCTCCCGCCGCTGCCCTCCCACCCTCCGCTGTTGCCACCCGCTGCCATCCCACCCGGTCCCCGCCACCCTCCCACCTGCTCCCCATCGCACGCGCTGGATGCGGCGGCGGATACCGCTGCATGGAGGCAGTCCCCTGCTTGTCTGCTGCGGCGTGGAGGCGCAGATCTTCTCCCGCCACCGCCACATTATGTAGACGAGCGACGCCCCATCCTGCAGCCATACCCGCTTCCCCTCAGCCTCAGACACAGTTGATGGCCGCTGCCGCGGTTGCCCCACCGGGGTGCCCTCGTGCGACACCAGGAGCCTGTGGCGGACCTCCATAGCCATATGGCAGCGGTGTTGGGGGCTCTTCGACGCTTAAACCCGCAGCGCGGAAGAGCACGAGCAGTGGCCACCCGTGGTTTGGGTTGTGTTTTAGGGATTTTGATTTGGGGCGAGGGATCGATCTACGCCGGGCACTCGTCTCCTGCCACCGCACGTGGAGGAGGAGGAGCGGGAGAAGTGGCTTGCGCCTCGAGCGCCATGTGGGCGGATGAGGGAAGGGAAGGGGAGGGGAGGCTGGAAGGGTAAAATGATCTTTGTTCAACAACATTTATAGACTTCAGTCCACATTAGTCCATGGAACTTAACAGGCTAGTTTTTGGAGTAAAGGAACCAAACAGGCCTAATACTTGTGGTTCTGTTTTTTCTTTGAAAAAGAATATCTGTTGGCTTACCCAAGTCAACAGAAGCTGTACCTAGTATATATTGCAAATAAATATAGTGCATAACATTGAGTTTTCAAAGGAAAACAATTGTTTATAGACAAAGTATTATCTTCATTCCCCTATATACAAAAATTTCTAACAAATAGCAAACTCATGATGAAAAGACTAAGGAAAGACAATCTGTATGTTACGAAGACTTTTTACATGTAACTACGATATTCAGATAACTAAGTAAATCTCACTGTACTAGGTTTTTACTTTACATACTCTTGGTTATATCTCGTTGCACACTTCAATTACATTGGCATCAGAACCCAAACTCACGAGGAAAGAGAAGGTATAATCCATTGTCATAGTAATTGGTCAATAAAAGAAGTCTTCTTCACCTTTACTCAAAAAATTACCACATGAATTGGAGAAAAAAAAATACTCTCTCCATTTGAAGTTACAAAGTTTGTTTCACCTTGCACATAGACCTAGAAACTGTTAAATATGATTGGATTTCTATTAAAATGATATATTTAATGCATGCACGTAAGTACATGCATGCAAAGTTAAAAGTGAAGTAATCATTAGAGGTATATACGAATAAGACACCCTTCTTGACATAAAGAAGCAAATGAACAACCTGACTCGTTATTATCACCGAGCGATTGCGTGCACCAAAGTCTTGCTTTGCTTGCTGGAAGGGCATGATCAGATCACGAAGTACCTCTGTTTCTTTCTAGATGAACTGCTAATTGGCTGAAATTGTTGTTGCATATTTCTGAGTCAATGGACGACGAGAGGGTTGGTATGCTTAGCTCTTCAGAAACTGTCGCTGGGCACGGGGGGGCCATGGCCCGCCTTGACTAATTAGTAGCTCCGCCGGTGCCATTTTGCATTGGACAGTGAAAGAAGCCTTGTATGGAGAAAGTTTGTTTCACCCAATAACCCACTTTGGCCACTTAATTCGCCAAACAAATGTAGACCTATCTCTCCATAAACGCCGTGAATTGACGGGAACCACTGATATATGCGAAATCGGCAGGAAAGTAGCATATGTCGTGAGATTAGGTTCGTCATGCATGGTTAAGAAACTCAATTCGAATCGTCTGCCTCTCACAGTTTGAGACTGCTTGACTGCACTTCTACACTGAGTAAGAAGGAGAACAAAGGATGGTATTTAATATTGATGTTTGATTAAATTGCTTGTTACAATATGATTGCTTTAGCATAAGTGCTTACTTAGAATGGATAATGTACTAAAATTTGCTGCTAAAATTTTGAAAGTAAGGATCCACTTTATAGACTTTTGGCAAAAGCAACCCCTCAGCCAGAAAGCTTTGCATGTCTAGAAGTTGGTGGAGTAGTTACCACCTGACAGTTAAATCTTGCTGAGTATTAGTATACTAAGCGATGCTTGTGGCTTTACTTTTTCAGGTATGGTCGTTAGTGAGCTCGCTACTTGTGTGACTCGGTCGTCTCAACTCCCTCCGGGTTGGACTGTCGAGTGGGACCCGTCCTCGGTCGGCGAGGATCACGGTAACTGATGACATGGCAGGCTTCACCATGGCATCTCTTCGATGTATAATTTATCATTTGATTTTCCGCTGCTTAATTTCTGAACACTTTACTTTACGTACTTTTGAAACTCTGGTATTGTATTAAAGAGATTGGAATCTATGTAATATCTATTGGAATGTTGTGATCTCTGGGGAAAACCCTCACCTTCGTGTGAGCCATGCTTTATTCGATCCGAGTTAAGTGGTTAATTGGGCTAGACCTGACGGATGACTAAGTTGACTTGTTTAAAGTGCATAATCACGTGTTAGGTGACTTAAGAGCATTTTAGCTAGGTTAATTTGGGTGGTCCCGCCACAGCAGCCCTCCTCCTCCTCTCCGTCCGCCGGCCCCTCCTCTTCCTTCGCGCCACCAGCCACATCCTGCGCCGCCCCTCCTCCTCCCCCGCAGCCGGCCCCCATCGGCCCCATACCACCGCCTCCGCCGCCCTGCCTCCGGCCTCCGCCGCGGTGCTGCACCCAATAACCCAGTTTGGCCACTTAATTCTCCAAACAAATGTATTCCCCCAAACAATTGCAATAAGTCGCATCTACCATATATATGTGATATTTCTCGTTTTGTTTCTGCGCATACAAGTGTTGTTTTAAGTTCCAATTTTGTGGAGTGGTAGAGGATCATCATAACATATGTGAAAATGTACATTAAATTTTTTATGATTATTTTCATTTGCAAGATTCCAAAGCTAGAATTACAATCCAGGTCGGTCAACGGAACAAACAATTAACATTAAAGGAAGAGACCAACTGGTGCTGTAGTACAGCGCACAGTAGCTAGAGTACAACCTAGAATAGAATCTTGCAAATTCTGAAAGGGCCACACTTTAATTTATTTCATTTCAACAAAAAAATTCAAAGCCAAAGACTAATTATCTACATTACCAGGATGTATATAGAACTTTTTGATATCTATTTGTCAAAAAAAAACAAATAGCAGTATATGCACAAGCAGGAAGTAAAAAAAATTAGCATGAAATCAAACAAAAAAAGAACAAATCAAGTTTTACATTCAATCTGGTATATATGCAGTAAATTAAATGCACACAATTTGTGTGGTCTACCGTGATTTTACCAGAAGGATTTCATTCTATGCTACAGCTTGCACCCGGATGAACAACCACCAAGCGATGCTTTTCGTTAAGCTATATATATACAGCCTCAGGGCTCTCCAGGACTCCAAACTGTGTACTCTCTTTATTATCAGGCTTCCACTCTGATTATTACCATGGCTACTGCCGACATGGTTTTGGCACCAAGTCCCCCACCAAGTCCAGCTATCATGCCCTTTCATGAAGCGTTAGGGGCGCTCTTGGTGGTAGCTTTGGTCTTGCTGGCCGTGGTGGCCATATTCCTCTTGCATATACTGAGTCCGTTACGCCGGTGGTTGAGCCAAGGGCTCCCCCACCATATCGTGATGGGAATCTACACGCTCTCCTACCCGCTGGTGGGCTACACCATTGGGCGGATGCAGAGTTCCAATTGGTACCTCTATGACTACACCGTGTGGGCTGTGTTCCTGCTTCTGCTCCTCAGCAGCACGGACAGCCTCACGGCTTGCCGTCTCGATGACATCGACAGCTGGAAGAGCATCTACGTCAAACAACTCTTTAAGGGATTCTTGCTGGTGTTTATCATTCTAAAGATTGTCCTTGACATACACGGGAAGAAGATGAAAGCGGACAAACTGTGGTACCCACTCTCAGCCATCCTATTTGTTATTGTCATCAAGTCATATCTGATGATAGCTTCCATGAGGATGGTGAGCAAGTCCTACCTCGGCAAGAATGTGAAGGTGATAGCGGAATATATGCACTATATAGACAACAAGCTGGTGGCCTTCGATCCTGTGACCATGGAAGGCTACCGGTACATGGTCGCTGGTGAGAAACACTGTGTCAACCGGTCTGGACACACACCATGGTACAAGAAGCCGGATGACTTGAAGGTTACCACCGTGGAGCAGATCTGGCAGTGCAAGGGGAATCTGCTCATTGGTGATCAGGGCAAGGTGCTCAAGGACTTGTGCCTCTCTATGGCTCTCTCCAAGATGCTCAACCGAAGGTTTGCTGGCTTCAAGCTGTCTGAGGCAGAGCTTGAGAAAACCCATGACTTCGTATTCAAAGGCCTCCTCGCCGGGGACGAGCTGCGGGCCTTCAGGGTCATTGAGGAAGAACTTGTTTTTGTCCATGACATGTATTTCACAAGGTACTCTTACCTCTACCAAAAGGGTCGATACCGGGCTCTCTGTCTGCCTGTCATCATGATCGCCCTATGCTCGTGGCTCACAGTGACCAGTCTGCACGAAAGGCGCAAAAACCCCTTTCAAAAATCCTCCGTATTCGTACGTGGCGAACTGGGTTACCCCACCATAGTCACAACTGTTGTCCTGGCACTCCTGGAGGCATACCAGCTGTACCTGTACATGGCCTCAGGTTGGTTCAAGGTGGCTCTGATACGGAGCTACGTCACCACACCATTTTTGCAAACAAGCTGTTGTTCTGAGATGATCATACGTCTTCTCTTGATGTTGAAGCCGTTTCGCCCATGGAAGGGCAGACTTGGGCAGTACTGTTTCCTCGAGCATCTTGGCAGCAAAAGTAAGGTTATGAATTGTCTCCATTATGGTACACTGTGCTTTGTGGACAAGGCCATGAAGGGAAGCAAGAATTCAGTGAAGCTGTCCGAAGATGTGAAGAAAGCCATCATTGATTCCCTACTAGCAAGCAACGGACACCTGACAAATGGGGTAACATCGCTGCAAAGAAATAGCGTCCATGATGACCTCAAATGGCCATGCGATGTCACGGCTACTGACGGAGCGGTGGCTCACACCATTGTGGTCTGGCACATTGCTACAACCCTGTGCGAGCAGAAGCTGGATAAACAAACCAAAGAAGAAGACGCTGTCAAAACAGCCTCCACTTTATCCAAGTACTGCATGCATCTCCTTGCTTTTGCACCTAACCTCTTGCCCGACCACAGCTCCATATCGGAATCCATACTTGATCAGTCAATCAATGAAGCAAGCAAGTTACTCAAAGAGGGCAAGAACAAGAAGATCAAGGGCAAGGACAAGAAGATCAAGGGCAAGAACAAGAAGATCGAGGGCAGGTGTGAGATACTAATGGAAACTACTAATACCGATGGTTGTGTTGATGATGAAACAAGGCTTGTTGCGCAGGGCGTTCACCTTGCAAGGCAACTGATTGATAACATACAAGACTCCACAACAAGGTGGAAGGTGCTATCTGATTTCTGGGCGGAGATGATGCTGTATGTCTCGCCATCCGATGATGCTCGGGAGCACCTGGAAGTTCTTGCAAAAGGAGGGGAGTTCATCACGCACCTTTGGGCGCTGCTCACGCATGCCGGTGTGCTGAAGAGAGGCCCTACAGAGCCAATGGATGCTGTCTGATCTTTCCAACTTAACCAGTGCACACGTAGCAGTCCATATATCTACCTAGTGCTCGTAACATTCTATGTATATTGCCAACTGTCATGTTTGGACACACCAACTTGTGGCACACCATGTGTGAGTTAGTCTACCGAGTCTGTATCTCTTTTCATGTCGAGTTAGTTTGTCGAGTCTGTATCTCTTTTGATGTGGTGTCTTTTGTCAGATTTTGGGCAGAGTCGGATCTTTAGTATCTGCATGTTTTGTTAAGAAGAGCGCGCTTTCAGGTTGTCGGACATGCGGTTTCATAGTTTGTGATTTTTGTGATTAATATCAAAACACGATCATTAGGAGTGTCTAGAACATGCCTTGAAGGTATTCTAGGTTCTAAGGAAGCAACCACAACCAAAGATAAGAAAAGGAACGAAGAAATCTAGTCTGGCAGCTAGAACGTGCGTGGAGTAAGAGTTAAGTAAGTTACATACACACTGTTGTGACCCGAAACGTATGAGAGTAGATGCGCTAAAACTCAAACAGTTGAGCTTCGTTACAACAGATAAGACATGGAATCAATGAAGGTACCGTTACAACTGTTTTCTCATCATCATTACAGTTGGATGGAACTCTCTATTTATAGCCATAGCGGCAGGCATTTACATTCCACAAATGCCCCGCCTCAACCACTATATTCCCGTTATATGCTCTACACAATGGTCATTTGGACATCACGTTTTTTGTGCCACCTAACAGTTCCGTGATTGACGCTCACTTATCACCTCCGCGAATCTCGGTAGGGTTGTCCGCACCTTTTTCCGTGTTCTTCATCGTCGACGGCGACTAACTATGGCGCCAAGTTTGTCATGTTTAGTGAATCTAGATAAGGACCTGGATGTAGAAGCAATGATCGAAGATGAGCTAAAAAATCTGTCTGACAGTACAAGAAGAGGGAGCAGGATTACCAATCTGAAAGAACAGAGTTATAAAAGGTCATCAGACCCGCTGTTGGGGCTAAGGAAGATAGGGAATGGATCCCGCTTCTGGCCATTAACAAATGAGGTAAGCTCGGAAGATGAGCTTGAGGATGACAATTCTGTTGAAAATGGAGAGGATGACAGCTATGCTGAAATTGGAGATAAAAAACCCCATCTGACTTCAATGGGATGTAACTCAGAAACATTACCAAGTAGTAGGAGTATGGTGATGGGATACAAAATCAAAATCCCACATAGGGCTAAAGAGAAAGGCAGTGGTAAAACAAGAGTTATTAATAAGAAAATCAAAACATGGAAAGGTCCATTGCCAAAAAGAGATCAAACACCGAAATTGTCACTAGGGGACATGTGGGTGAAGGATCTTAGGACATATGTGCTGCCAAAAGAAAACATGCGTCTTAATTCATTCTTGGATGGTGAATCAAAAGTTCTGGTAGCCGATGAAGTTTCTGTTGAAGAAAGCACATTTGCAAAGGATACAAAGGAGTTTGAATTTCAAAATGAACAGTTGGTTAACTGTCACACCCGGTTTCTGGATAAAACCGAATGCATCGCATATGTGTGCCAGGATCCGTTCTCACACATATGTTGACGTCATCAGTGAATACATCAAAGACAGTGCCCAAAAACATACATAAACCAGTAAGAACTTTATTACACTCAGCGTGATAGACACGAAGGTCTTTAATCGTTCACCGATAACTTAACACGCACGCACACACAGCGCAGCTTCTCCACAGGCTTGACTGGTGGACCGCCTGCCTAGAACTCCTCGAAGTCATCGAAGAACTCCCCGTCATCACAAGCTTCTGAACAGCGTTTGGGCAAGGGTGAGTACACTTATGGTTGGTACTCAGCAGGTGGGGGAAACATGCAAGGCTCACAAGGAATGGCTCAAGGCTTTTAAGCGGTTAGCATTTTAATTGGTCAAATTTTTATTAGCAGCACCTAATTACTAGATGTAAGTTTATACCAACCCAATTAAGCATATAACATTAACATAACCCAAAGGTAAAGGTAACACAGATTAATCTCATCTTTAAGTTCAATTATCATGTGAGGGTCCAAGCCGCTCTTAACCGTGAGCACGGCTGATATATCAGTTTTCACTCTGCAGAGGTCGTACACTTTACCCACAACTCGTGGTCCCCCATGTCGCCCGGGTTTGCAAAGCCCTTAAACACTTCCTTTGGTGAGTGGCTGGGGGGTCCACTACGAAGCCTTTACAAAGACACGCAGATAACTGGTAGCCCGCTAGAGTTTCAGTAGCGATGCGGACCACAACCTGTTAATGAGACAGCACCTTAGCGAAGGCTACTGCTCCAGATCGTGCACCCAACACCTTCCCCCTCCTTGCCCTTTCGGTAAAGCCACCAGCTAACTACATGCCTAATTATTCGGCTAAGATCAGAGCCATGTGATGTTGTGGTTGTACTGTTTTCTTGGGTGGTTCTCCATGTTCCGATTAAAACAAGTGTTCTTGCAATTAAACCTGTATAGCAACATAAATAAAGCATGATTAACATGTTTCATGATTAACACATTACCAACCCAATTTAAGCGACTAGCAAGTCTACCCAACATGATTAAACAGGTTTTCAAGGAATAAGGATTAAAACTAGGTAAGTCCTTAATAGGCATTCCCGTCAAATTTATGCACATACAAGAAATAAGTAAAGTGCTTAATCATGATATTATTGGGACAAAAAGAACATGCAGGGGAAGAAGGCCACTTGCCTTCCTCGGCAAACTGGGAGAACTCTTCTTCGAACGGTGGCTGCTCTTGGACTTGCTCCTCCGCGAACGTCACGTCGTCTACACGATCACACAAGGCAAACAAACAAAGAATAATTAAAACAGTACAACAAACATATGCAAAGGCTTACAACAAACTCCTAAATCTAACGTTCATGCAGAGACGATCGCGTGAGCGCGAGAATCGCTGAAATCGGATTTAAAACGAAGAAGATATGAGATAAACAAGTTTCAGGGGCTAAAACAGAATTAACTATATACTTCAGGGGCTAGCATGGAATTTTAGAAATATATACTGAACAGAACATGCAAAAATAGAGAAAGATAGGGTTAGATCTACAAAATGACATGGCTCGGGTTAAAATAAAAGAATGCAGGAACTTCAGGGACTTCTCTGGAAAAATTACAGGACACAAGAATTAAGAAAAAGGAATAACAGAGAGGTCAAGGACTAGATCGCAAAAACTCCATCTTCTTCCTCCAACAGACAACCAAGCACACAGGGGCATGGCCGACGGGGAGGGGGGTCAAGCCGGCGTGGGAGGGAGGCCTCGCCGGCGGCGAGCTCGCCGGCGCGCGGGCGGCGGCGCTTCGGTGGGGGAGAGGAGGGAGAGAGGGAAGGGAAGGGGAGGGCCTCACCGGAGAAGAACAGAAGCTTCACCGGTGACAGTACGGGCGACGGCGTGGCTTGGGCGGCGGTGTGGCGGTGCGAGAGAGTGGTGGGTGAGTAGCAAAACGGAAAGGGAAACTCCGGGCGAGGTCGATGGCGACCTTTATAGGCCCCGGGGAGGAGCGGAGGGGGCTCCCGGGAGAGATCGAAGGTCGGCCGGCCATTAATGGCCTTCAAGCTTGTGCGGCCGTTTCCGGGGAGAGGAAAGGATGGGGCGACGATTTGAGGCTGGGAGTGGGGAAGAAAGGAGAGGGAGGTGGCAGCCCAAAGAGGAAAGAGAAGCTGGGCCGGCGCAAGAAAAAGAGGGGGAAAAGGAAAATGGGCCGGCTGGTGGAAAGGGCCCATTCGGTTGGGAGGGGGAGAGGGAAGGTGGCGGCCCAAGAGAAAAGAGAAGGGGAGATGGGCCTGCGCAGGGGAAAAGAGAGGGGGAAGGAGATGGGCCGGCGGATAGGCCCATCCGGCTTGAAGAAGGAAGGAAAGGAAGAGAGGAGGGATTTCGGCCCAAGGAGAGGAAAGAGAGGTGGAGGGTTTTGAGAATTTAAATAGAGTTGAAGTTTTCAAAATTCAATTCAAATTCTTTTGAAAATCAAAAGCAAGCATTCAAACAAAAGCCAAAAAAAAAGAGAAAAGAAAAACTCTACCAAGCACTTATTGCTTCTAAAATTATTTCAAGTGCTCTTTAATTATTTAAAGACCGTAATTTAAATAAAGTAATTTATTTAATCCTTAGAGCACGAAAAAGTAGACCGAGTTGCTTACATTATTTTCATGATGGAATTTTGGGTGTTACAAATCCTACCCCCTTAAAGAGAATCTCGTCCTCGAGATTCGGAGAGATTGGAAAACAACTGGGGAAACTCTTCAATAAGCTCATCTTCTCTTTCCCAGGTGGCCTCATCTTCGGAGTGGTGACTCCACTGTACTTTGCACATTTTGATCACTTTACTCCGAGTGACTCTCTGAGATGTTTCCAATATCTTGACAGGATACTCTGAGTAGGTCAAATCATCCTTCACATTAAGATCTTCCAGTGGTAGCTGTTCTTCGGGTACTCTAAGACACTTCTTTAACTGAGACACATGAAACACATCATGAACATCCGATAATTGAGCAGGTAGGTCTAACTGATATGCCACTTCTCCTTTTCTTTCCAGAATTTGAAACGGACCAATGTATCGGGGTGATAGTTTCCCTTTAACCTTGAATCGTCGAAGACCTCTCATAGGCGATACCTTAAGATACACATAATCTCCGACTTCAAACGTTAGTTCCCTTCTCCGAGTATCAGCATAACTCTTTTGTCGCGATTGTGCAGTCTTGAGATTATCTCGAATTATTTGAACTTGCCTTTCGGCTTCTTTAAGAATTTCTGGTCCAAAAACCTGACTTTCTCCTGTCTGACTCCAGTATAATGGCGTTCTACACTTTCTTCCGTATAACGCTTCGAACGGGGCCATCTTAAGACTAGCTTGATAACTGTTGTTATAAGAGAATTCTGCGTACGACAAACTCTTATCCCAACTACCTCCATGCTTTAAAGCACAAGCTCTTAACATATCCTCTAAGATTTGATTGATTCTCTCAGTTTGACCGTCTGTTTGCGGATGATATGCGGAACTGAAATTAAGCTTTGTATCCATTGATTCATGCAACTTCTGCCAGAAACATGATGTGAATTGAGTACCTCGATCAGATACTATTTTCTTCGGAACACCATGTAAACATACAATCCTTGACATATACAACTCCGCTAACTTAGCTCCATTATAGGTTGTCTTAACTGGTATGAAATGAGCAACTTTAGTCAATCTGTCCACAACAACCCATATAGAATCATAACCATCGCGAGTGCGAGGTAACCCAACAATGAAATCCATTCCAATCTCTTCCCATTTCCACTCTGGTACCTTCAGTGGTTGAAGTAAACCTGCTGGTCTTTGGTGCTCTGCTTTTACTCTTTGACATACGTCACACAAAGCAACGTGGGTTGCTACATCCCTTTTTAAACCATACCACCAATATTTCTCCTTCAAATCCTGATACATCTTAGTACTACCAGGGTGTATGGAATAAGCTGAATCATGTGCTTCCTTCAATATACGCTCACGAAGATGGTCGGCCTCCGGTACACAGATCCTTTTCCTGAACCAAATAGTCCCTTGATCATCTTCAGTGAAATCTGGGGCTTTTCCTAACCCAATTAGAGTCTTGATTTCCTTAATTTTAGCATCTGTCAATTGCCCTTTTCTTATCTCTTGTTCCAGTGTAGGCTCAATTTCCATAGTCACGGCTTCTGTATGTGCAACGATTCCTAAGTTGAGTCGCTCCATTTCCCAACATAACTCTTGAGATATCAATCGTGCTATAGTCATATTAGCTTGACCTTTTCGACTTAAAGCATCTGCTACGACATTTGCTTTGCCGGGATGATACTGAATATCCAAGTCATAGTCCTTGATCAACTCTAACCATCTGCGCTGCCTTAGATTAAGATCTCTCTGAGTGAAGATGTACTTTAGGCTTTTGTGGTCGGTGAATATCTGACACTTGTTCCCGATCATGTAGTGTCTCCAAATTT
Source organism: Setaria viridis (assembly GCF_005286985.2). Lineage (NCBI taxonomy): Eukaryota > Viridiplantae > Streptophyta > Magnoliopsida > Poales > Poaceae > Setaria > Setaria viridis. Next base: position 40,478,832 of record NC_048270.2, read on the forward strand.
TTAATGCATGCACAACAGCAGCTAATTCCAAGTCATGAGTCGGATAATTTTGCTCGTGCTTTCTCAGTTGTCTTGAAGCATAAGCCACTACTCGACCTTCTTGCATCAATACACATCCAAGTCCTAGACGCGAAGCATCACAATAAACATCGAAGCCTTTGTGTATATCCGGCATTATCAGTACAGGAGCTGTAGTCAATTTCTCCTTCAGTTCTTCAAAACTTGCTTGGCACTTGTCATCCCATTTAAACTCTTTTCCCTTTTCTAACAATGACGTGAGAGGTTTGACAATCTTTGAGAAACCTTCAATAAATCTGCGGTAATAACCTGCTAATCCAAGAAAACTTCTGATTTCGGACACATTCTTGGGCGGATTCCAATTCAGCACATCTTGAACTTTGCTTGGGTCTACTGTGATTCCTCCGTCAGTGATAACATGTCCAAGGAAGGAAACTTCCTTCAACCAAAAGTCACACTTACTCAACTTAGCATATAGTTGATTCTCCCGAAGCTTCTGTAACACTAATCTTAAGTGCTCTTCATGCTCTTCTTCATTTCGAGAAAATACCAAGATATCATCGATGAACACTACCACAAACTTGTCTAGGTACTCCATAAACACCTTGTTCATCAAGTACATGAAGTATGCTGGCGCATTCGTCAATCCAAATGACATCATGGTATACTCATATAGGCCGTATCTGGATGTAAACGCTGTCTTAGGAATGTCCTCTGCTCGGATCTTCAACTGGTGATAACCTGATCGCAGATCAATTTTGGAAAATACTTTTGCTCCTCTCATCTGATCAAACAGATCTTCAATCCTAGGGAGTGGATACTTATTTTTAATGGTCACATCATTAAGAGCTCTATAATCCACGCACATTCTTCTGGTGCCATCCTTTTTATCAACAAAAAGTACGGGTGCTCCCCAAGGCGAAGAGCTAGGTCGGATATACCCTTTACTTTCTAATTCTTCTATTTGTTTCTTTAACTCAACCAAGTCTTTAACATCCATTCTATAAGGTCTTTTAGATATGGGTGATGTGCCGGGTAAAAGATCAATAGAGAACTCAATATCTCGGTCAGGTGGCATACCTGGTACATCTTCAGGAAAGATGTCGGGGTATTCACATGCAACCTTGATATCTTCCAAGGACTTTCCTTTTATCTGATTCACTAAACACTTCTCTTCTGATGGGGCGGTAGCTGTAAACTCAATTCTATCTCCTTGAGGGCTAGTTAACAGCACTGACCTCTTAGCACACAGAATAATTCCATCACATCCTTTTAACCAGTCCATTCCAAGAATTACATCAACACCATTGGACTTTAGAACCACTAGGTTAGCTAGGAAATCTATTCCCATGATTTTCAGATTGACCCGTGGGCATATTTACCTAGTTTCCATATCACCTCCTGGTGAACTAACTAGCAAGGTTTTCTTCATAGAATGCTTAGGTATATTATGCTTTACCACAAATTGATCAGTTATAAAGGAATGAGTTGCTCCAGAGTCAAATAAAACTGATGCAGGTTCAGAATTGACGAGGAACATACCGAAAACAACATCTGGAGCTTCCTGGGCCGTCTCAGCTGTCACGTGGTTCACCCTACCACGCATGAAATTTTGTTGGCCCTTGTTGCCCTGAGAGTTTGGATTTCCATTGCGTGCTTGCGACTGCTGCTGTGACTTCTGACCATTAGTCTTCTGAGGGATCTGCGTGTTGTTCTTGGGACAGGCGTTGGCGTAATGTCCCACCTCACCACACTTGAAGCACCCATTGGGTCGAACTGGAGTTACTTGATTAGTGCGCGCTGGTGTTCCTGTGGCATTGTTGGCCCGGTTGTGCTGAGAATTTGAGTTGCGCTGGGCTTGTTGATTGAAACGTTGCGGCGGTTGAGCTGTGCGTTGAAACTGCTGATTCTGTTGATAACTCCCACCCTGTCCTCCTGAGCGGAACTGGGATCCCTGCGGTGAGTTGAATCGGGGACGGGTGTTGCTACTAGATTGGCCTTGAGACTGAAATTTCCTCTTTTGTTCCCCGAGCTCTTTACGTTTACTTTCCAAACCAATGGCTTTGTCCAACAAAGTTTGGAAGTTAGGAAATGTGTGACTCTGCAGCTGATAATTGAGTGGCCCTATCAGACCATCCAGGAAACGTTCTTGCCTCTTCTCGTCTGTGTCCACCTCATTGGGCGCGTAACGAGACAGCTGTGTGAACTTGTCTTGATACTCGCTAACTGTCATATTGCCTTGCTTTAAAGCTAGAAATTCCTTCTGCTTGAGCTTCATCACACCAGCTGGTATATGGTGTGTGCGAAAACTGTTTCTGAATTCTTCCCAAGTAATTGCATTGGCATTGGCGTGGGCAGTAGTGTAAGCATCCCACCAGTCAGCTGCGGCTCCTTCCAAACGTCCCGCAGCGTACAAGACTTTCTCACGGTCATTGCACTGAGTAATATCCAGCTTCTTGTTAATGACCTTCAGCCAGTCATCGGCGTCCAACGGATCCACCGAGTGTGAGTAGGTAGGGGGGTGGTGGCTCATGAATTCCCTGTGCTTGTCCCTTGGTGCCTGAGGTGCTTGGGGTGGTTGCTGATTCTGTTGAGCTTGTAGATTCTGAACAGCTGTAGTGAGGTTCTGGAGCAGTTGCATCTGGGCAGCCAAAAATGGTTCCATTGTTGAAGGCGGTAGGGATGGTGCTTGATTCTGTTGGTTAACCATGTGAGCACGCCTCGTACTTGGAATATCTTGTCCTCCTCCTGACCTGGTGTTTACCATCTGAGTGTTAGAGGAATAAATCTTGTATAAGAATGATGTTTTGATAAGGTAGATAAAAGGAACAATGAACCAAGATTGAGACCCAAAGCTATTAACTTTATTTTATTAATTGATGTAGTTGTGGCCATCACTCCACAAAAACATCCCAGACATTACAAAGATCCAAAACAAGCATGTTTTCAACCAACAAACATTATTACATCGTACGTCCTCGCAGGAACGGTTCTATCGAAAGACACTGGTAGGCATCCTATAAGAAGGAAAAAAAACCTAGTCTAGAAGACCGGTGACAGAACCAGACGTGCCATAGCGAAGCCTCTTGCGGGGTGGTGAAAGAGTGGGGTAGTAGGGCTCGGCTGCCTCCTCAGGTGGCTCCTGTCCTGCAAGCTGTGCCTCAAGCTGTGCGATCCTGGCGTGAGCGTCTTGCAGCTCCTCATGTGTCTTGGCAAGCTCTGCTGTAGCTCCGTCGAGGTCGGTGTTGAGAGCAGCGGTGACTCGAGCAAGGACGTTGATGCGGTCTTCTCCAGCTTCTCCCAACGGTACAGCTGTGTCCTCAGTACCACTGACTCGGCGAGGAAGGTGTCGATAGACGGTGGTGCTCAACTCCTCGCGGTGAGCGAAGTAGAGGGCTGACAGAGCTCTCCTGGCGGCGTCGTTAACGGCTGCGGCGTAGGTGCCATGAGGCGTAGTGGAGTCGTGCGCCCTGTAAGTCCTCAAGCCTCTGGAAGTCGCCAAACGCTCCCTGATGTGGACCTGAGTGGAGTAGTAGTCATCCATGGTGGCGTGGGTGATACGGTGAGTGACGTACAGGGGCTTCACAGAGTTTCCCAGAGTCTCTAGTACTTCCCGGAGCAGTGTGGGAAAGTATCCAGGCTCATCATCTGAAGTCTGGTAGTCACAAACTGGTGTCACATCCTGCTGTCCACCATCTTCATCTCCACCATTATTGTCACCCTGGCTGTTGGCATTGTCGTTGCCGCTGCTGTCATCGTTGTAATCTTCATCATCTTCATCATCATTTTCTTCACCATCGCTATCATCCCCTGAGTCGTCCGGGTCTCCACCATCAGCAGCAGGTGCTGGAGCGAGATCAGCTGGTGCTGAAGCGTCTGATGCAGTAACAGCTGGTGCAGGAGCATCTGAAGTAGGGGCAGCTGGTGATGCTGTCGGGGTCACCAGATTCCCATCCGAGTCGACCTCCCTGACACTGCCATCTTCCATCTCGACGTAGAAGTAAACCTCCTCCGGATCCTCTTCAACCTCCTCCACAGGCTGAACCGGAGTAGCTGGCTGAGCGGGGGCAATGCGAGCCTGGTATCCTGCAGTGCTTTTGCGAGCGGTCAACCTGGTCCTGACCATCTGACAAAAGAAAGAACAGATACTCAGAATAAAACAAAAATAAACAAATTTTAACAAAGAATGAAAATAAAATAGATTTTTATCAGAAATTAAGACATTTTGAGAGCAGACATGGCTTGCTAGAAAATGAGTCCTTATTCACGTCCATTTCTATCTAGGCTTGCGTCCTACAGTCAACACAGCTCTGGTACCACTTCTGTCACACCCGGTTTCTGGATAAAACCGAATGCATCGCATATGTGTGCCAGGATCCGTTCTCACACATATGTTGACGTCATCAGTGAATACATCAAAGACAGTGCCCAAAAACATACATAAACCAATAAGAACTTTATTACACTCAGCGTGATAGACACGAAGGTCTTTAATCGTTCACTGATAACTTAACACGCACGCACAGACAGCGCAGCTTCTCCACAGGCTTGACTGGTGGACCGCCTGCCTAGAACTCCTCGAAGTCATCGAAGAACTCCCCGTCATCACAAGCTTCTGAACAGCGTTTGGGCAAGGGTGAGTACACTTATGGTTGGTACTCAGCAGGTGGGGGAAACATGCAAGGCTCACAAGGAATGGCTCAAGGCTTTTAAGCGGTTAGCGTTTTAATTGGTCAAATTTTTATTAGCAGCACCTAATTACTAGATGTAAGTTTATACCAACCCAATTAAGCATATAACATTAACATAACCCAAAGGTAAAGGTAACACAGATTAATCTCATCTTTAAGTTCAATTATCATGTGAGGGTCCAAGCCGCTCTTAACCGTGAGCACGGCTGATATATCAGTTTTCACTCTGCAGAGGTCGTACACTTTACCCACAACTCGTGGTCCCCCGTGTCGCCCGGGTTTGCAAAGCCCTTAAACACTTCCTTTGGTGAGTGGCTGGGGGGTCCACTATGAAGCCTTTACAAAGACACGCAGATAACTGGTAGCCCGCTAGAGTTTCAGTAGCGATGCGGACCACAACCCGTTAATGAGACAGCACCTTAGCGAAGGCTACTGCTCCAGATCGTGCACCCAACACCTTCCCCCTCCTTGCCCTTTCGGTAAAGCCACCAGCTAACTACATGCCTAATTATTCGGCTAAGATCAGAGCCATGTGATGTTGTGGTTGTACTGTTTTCTTGGGTGGTTCTCCATGTTCCGATTAAAACAAGTGTTCTTGCAATTAAACATGTATAGCAACATAAATAAAGCATGATTAACATGTTTCATGATTAACACATTACCAACCCAATTTAAGAGACTAGCAAGTCTACCCAACATGATTAAACAGGTTTTCAAGGAATAAGGATTAAAACTAGGTAAGTCCTTAATAGGCATTCCCGTCAAATTTATGCACATACAAGAAATAAGTAAAGTGCTTAATCATGATATTATTGGGACAAAAAGAACATGCAGGGGAAGAAGGCCACTTGCCTTCCTCGGCAAACTGGGAGAACTCTTCTTCGAACGGTGGCTGCTCTTGGACTTGCTCCTCCACGAACGTCACGTCGTCTACACGATCACACAAGGCAAACAAACAAAGAATAATTAAAACAGTACAACAAACATATGCAAAGGCTTACAACAAACTCCTAAATCTAACGTTCATGCAGAGACGATCGCGTGAGCGCGAGAATCGCTGAAATCGGATTTAAAACGAAGAAGATATGAGATAAACAAGTTTCAGGGGCTAAAACAGAATTAACTATATACTTCAGGGGTTAGCATGGAATTTTAGAAATATATACTGAACAGAACATGCAAAAATAGAGAAAGATAGGGTTAGATCTACAAAATGACATGGCTCGGGTTAAAATAAAAGAATGCAGGAACTTCAGGGACTTCTCTGGAAAAATTACAAGACACAAGAATTAAGAAAAAGGAATAACAGAGAGGTCAGGGACTAGATCGCAAAAACTCCATCTTCTTCCTCCAACAGACAACCAAGCACACAGGGGCATGGCCGACGGGGAGGGGGGTCTCGCCGGCGTGGGAGGGAGGCCTCGCCGGCGGCGAGCTCGCCGGCGCGCGGGCGGTGGCGCTTCGGTGGGGGAGAGGAGGGAGAGAGGGAAGGGAAGGGGAGGGCCTCACCGGAGAAGAACAAAAGGTTCACCGGTGACAGTACGGGTGACGGCGTGGCTTGGGCGGCGGTGTGGCGGTGCGAGAGAGTGGCGGGTGAGTAGCAAAACGGAAAGGGAAACTCCGGGCGAGGTCGATGGCGACCTTTATAGGCCCCGGGGAGGAGCGGAGGGGGCTCCCGGGAGAGATCGAAGGTCGGCCGGCCATTAATGGCCTTCAAGCTTGTGCGGCCGTTTCCGGGGAGAGGAAAGGATGGGGCGACGATTTGAGGCCGGGAGTGGGGAAGAAAGGAGAGGGAGGTGGCAGCCCAAAGAGAAAAGAGAAGCTGGGCCGGCGCAAGAAAAAGAGGGGGAAAAGGAAAATGGGCCGGCTGGTGGAAAGGGCCCATTCGGTTGGGAGGGGGAGAGGGAAGGTGGCGGCCCAAGAGAAAAGAGAAGGGGAGATGGGCCTGCGCAGGGGAAAAGAGAGGGGGAAGGAGATGGGCCGGCGGATAGGCCCATCCGGCTTGAAGAAGGAAGGAAAGGAAGAGAGGAGGGATTTCGGCCCAAGGAGAGGAAAGAGAGGTGGAGGGTTTTGAGAATTTAAATAGAGTTGAAGTTTTCAAAATTCAATTCAAATTCTTTTGAAAATCAAAAGCAAGCATTCAAACAAAAGCCAAAAAAAAAGAGAAAAGAAAAACTCTACCAAGCACTTATTGCTTCTAAAATTATTTCAAGTGCTCTTTAATTATTTAAAGACCGTAATTTAAATAAAGTAATTTATTTAATCCTTAGAGCACGAAAAACTAGACCGAGTTGCTTACATTATTTTCATGATGGAATTTTGGGTGTTACATTAACCTTCAAGGACCAATAAGATGGGTTGGATATACTGGTTTTGTACACGTGGGAGCACATTCAGTTTTCCAATGCATTGATAGTTTGGGACGACTCCTTAAAAATGGAGAATTGAGGTGGAGACCTCAACCCAAACACAACCATAAACAAATTCACAGAACAATCCCCTCGAAGAAACAGAAGAGGAACTAGCCTCGGCGCTCAAACAGCTAAAAGCATTGAAGAAGGAGAGCAGAGGGAGGGAGAGGATAAGGGACCGGAGGGCCGGTGCACTAAATTTAAAAGCCGGAGGGAGGTGAGGCGCGGATGAAGGCACCTTTTAGTACCGGGTGCGGGTTCCACTTGGTACTAAAGGGTCACCTTTAGTGCCAGGTGGAGCCTCCACCCGCTACTAGGGCCTTTAGAGGTGTTGGAGTGGACACTTGTTGTCAGTTTACACAAGATCTCATGGCCAAGCTGAACTTAGGATAAAAATTAAATACAAAAAGAAAAATAATTACTCATAGTTTCCTCAGCTTGAATATTTGCACTGAAAAAAAAAGCTTTCACGCTGTCAAGAGGGAGTGAAAATGATTAGTTCTGTCGGCTGTTGCGTAGTGCTTTAATGTCAGCTGCTTAAAAAAACATGTTGGATGCTGATCTTTATTATCACATATTAACAGGGCAAGTGGTAGTATGTTATAAAGATTAGTCGTGACATCATTAGGAATGAGATGAGTCCGCAGTTGGCTGAAGTTGGAAGCAAGGAATTTGTGTATGTATGTGTGTGTGTCTATCTATCTATCTATCTATATATATCCGCTATTTCGTACCCAGGGTACGGAATACCCTATTCCGTACCCGAGCCATCCTCAAGCGATCGCGCACCAGGCCGACTTCCCTCCCCGCGCGCAAGACCGCAACCTCCGTCCTGGGTGTTTTTTTAGCACCGCGCCTTGGCCCGCCCACGTACCTGCGCGCCCCTCACACATCGTGGTGGACCCAAACACAAGCAGCAACCGCGAATTGTTGGTGGCAGCAGTCTGGGTGATGGTGAGTGTGTGAAGGGGAGGGTATAGATGTCAATGCGGCTGAGCTGGGCGAATCCGTGATGCGGTGGTTTTATGGCGTGCGCAGATGGCTGCCAAATGTGCAGGTACAGGTAGGAACAGGCATTTGCTTCACTGTGCTGCCTTCAATTGCATACATCATCATTTCATTGTGCTGTCTCATTTCCAATCAATAGCAAATCACCTGAGGCACGACTAGGTTCTTATTTTATTTAATAGCTTCTACCTTGAGCTATTAAATCCGGATAAAAACAGTGGATTATTGCAGTATGGAACTTGTTTGTTTCAACTAGCGCAAACAACACCTAGCCAGGAACGTTTAACTGAAAGTTATCTGGCTGTAAATAATGCCATGTGCGAACACAAAATCTTCATCATATCCATTATAGCGTTGATTTAGCTAGTTTCGTAATCACAGATAAGGGCATGTGTGAATGGAAAAGGCTATTTCCCTTGCAAAGACAACATATTGATCATATTATTGCGAACTAGGAAACCATTATAAAACTATAATAGCAACTCTTGTAGCCTGATGAAAAATAATGACATGCGACTGTAAAGGATTTAATTTTATACAGTCAAGCATCGAGTTATTTTCTTGGTAAAAAATAATGACATTTGTCATTGCAAAAACATTGCAAACTCAAACTTCATGTTGACCTTGTCAGAATGAGTTGAAATGAGTACATACCACACTATCCTGCAAATTAGAAAAGATCATAACCTCTACACCTAGAATGTCGAATGTGTGCACTCATAATTACAACAAAATCAGAAATTCGAGTGCAGGAATACACTCCTCACACGGCCTATGCACGTAAATGACTAGGTACTTCAGCACCGTAGTGACACTATGGTGCATCTCCAGCTGTCGCTGTACTGTAGTGTTGACAATCTGAACGGGCTGCTGGACTATTATCAGCCCTAAGAACAAAACCAAACTGGTTGCTCCCTGCTGTCACTAAATCTTGGACTGCTAACTGCTTGAGGAAAACACCAGCAAGTTTTCCCACTTCTTAGTTTAATTCATCAACCTCTATCCATTGTCATAGTGACGTGTCACAAACACACCATTGTACTGCATAAAGAATAACAGGCTGTAGTTAGATGTTCTCACAAACAGAGCTTGAAATCAAAAGGATACAAACACTGACATGGGTAATGAATAACACAAATCCTAGGTGTAAGTACAAGACTCAATTTTCTTCGCTACTAGGATTATCTAAATTCAATATAACTTGAATGAAGTCTGTGCTCATGTTCTAAGAGCACACCTAGCAAGCTATCAAATTAGAGTGGCCAAAACAAGGTACTAATTGGTAAATAGCAGGGCAGCTGATACAAGAGACAGGGTTTCTTTTAGTATCTATATTATACAAACTTATTTACAGTCAATTAGCCAGAACTGGGGTGAGATGAGTAAAGAGAAAGGCGTATGGTGTCCTCACCATTAACTGGTCGAGCATGTGGCCAGCGTTTCCAGCTACAGAAGCAGCAGCAACCCCATAGTACATTCCAGAAATCAGCAAGACATCAAAGATAGTTCACTTCATCTAGTCCCAAGCTATGTATCCTGTCAATACATGCAAACGATTGACTCAGTTTTGCACAGTCGTATTACTAAAAAGGAGCATTGATGATATTGTTGAAGAGAATTAAGTTGGACTGTCATTGGATAGCATCATTGAGCTAGGCATCGAACTGTTAAGTCCTTATTGTGCCTGATTTAATTAAATTCATGAGGATGGAAGCAGGGGAAATGACACGTCGTACCTCTTATCGCTAGGGGGCATCAGTAAGGCATTTATTCTGGTAATGGAATATATCCAGTGTGAGCTGATCAATGGCGCACCAGCCGGTGATACATCCGAATGTCATTGACCTGAAAAGAAAATGACGAGTGTCAAAGATTGTATAATGATGCTAACTGCTAAGACTGAAAATGCAAGAGATAGTTACTTCAATCCAGAAATTCCTTTAACAGTATATACAACTGAAAATGCAATTACTAAAAGGCATTCTTTAATTCAGGTACGCATCTTCACTCTTCACAAATAAAACTCATCAATCCGTTTAAAAAATGAACATGGTAATACTTCAAAGAAATAAGGTTTTCTGTGATTCTCGACTGGTTTGATATATACTCTAGCTGTAGTACAAAAAGGAAAAATACAAAAGTTAAAGCATTTAAAAGAGAAACCTCTATGCAACAGCATCCAAGAACCAAGAGTCACTTGACAGATAAAAAAATATGCAAACTAGGCAAGGCAAGAAGAAATCTGATAGAACAGGTAATTTCTACATTTTTTATGAAACAATTTCTACATTACTAGGAGACTTAATCGGAGCGTTGCAATTGGACTAACTAATATGTATACGGGTCTACGAAAGCACAAGTGCACATCTAGACTGTATCACTTGCAACATCACAGAACATCTAGTTTTGGTCAATTACTTGAGACACAGAAAAATAGAGTTCCAATCCAAATACTTGGTCCAGCTCAATTGACACTTGCAAGGTCTACAAAAACCCCATAATCTTGATCACAATACAAGCGTGGGCAACAACCCATGGTGCAGATTCTCAAGAGAGTAACACAAATAGACAATTTTGAGCATGGTTCGCGCGCACATATATATGTATATATATGCATTCCTCAGGTTGAGCAGTGACATAGAGGAACAGGGGAAGGGGAATCGATCTCTCCACTGTCTCCAATGAACATAAGAACTTACCAATTTATTCAATGTAGCATCTAGTTTTCTAGTCACAAATAATGACGTTTGTGAATGCAAAAATCTTATCTTGCAAACACCTAGAGTATCATATAGAGTAATTATATGTATATTTACAGCCTTTGCCATAATGCAGATGAAGGGCAAGCTTGTTTGTTCTTACCTGTTTGCAAAGGTGTGATCTGGGAGCTGCAGGCAGATGAATAAAGTTCAGATATAAACATACTTTGTAGGAAAAGATTCAGCAGGTTAAAGACAGCTGATGATGGCTCTGGGCCTCTGGCAATGAGCTCCATGATCTTCATGGGAGCTCAGGCTGTAAACTGACATAATCCAGCTCACTCATCCGCTCTTTGTATACAGGTGAGAGATAAACTGAGAGGAGAGGAAGCAAGTCATCCCAAATCATGTATTCAATGCAGAAAACAAAGCAGGAGTGAGTAGTGAACTAGCGCCACTGCAAGTAATGAGAGCAAAAATCAGGCACGTCGAATAAAAATTCAGTATAATGGTTATACAAGATGGATCAAAAAACACAAGGTTCGGTTGTATTCATTATAGATAATACTTAAATGCATTTCAACACATTACACGGTTAAATGTACACAGGGAAACATAAGTGCACATATAGGTTGTATCACTTGTATCACCAAACAAATTCTCCATTGAAACGCACATATATATGAACAAAATTGCAGGCTGAAGGGATGATGAGTGAGCTGCCTGCCATGGAGGAGATTATCTGCAAGGGATGATCAATACGAACAAAATAACATAAGGCTTCCACTGGTTTTTATTGCTAGGAACTACAATTTGCATCAGGTTATCTGCAAGGTTTGCAACATATAATAATTATGCCAAATCTCACGAGAATATTGGGGAACTATGGTATGCATCGGGTTATCTGCAAGGTTTGCAAGGAACAATGGTTTGCTTTGGACATGGCTCGACCATCTGGGTCACGCCGTCGCTAGCAGCGAATGGAAGATGGGAGAGAACGGGGGACGGGCGGGGCGCTCACTGACGACGAACAACGGCGGAATCGGCAGCAGCTGGCGGTCAAATACCAAACTACGGCAGCTCCGTTCTTCACGCGATGGGTCCTTCCAGTGGCTAATTGAATACGACATCTTACGGACCAGTACAAACACAATTCGTTGTAGGGGCTCACCGGCGGCATCGGGTGGTCGAGGGGATCGAACCTAGCGCCAGCGGGCCATTGCGGCGTCCGGCATGGTGTTGATGCGGAGGAGGAGAGGGGCGGCGCGGGGTCGACGCGAGGGGTGGCGCGGCGTCCATGCGGAGGAGGAGAGGGGCGGCACGGAGTCGACGCGAGGGGCAAGGGGCGCGAGACATCGATGCGGAGGAGAGAGGCGGCGCGGGTCGACGCGGAGGAGAGAGGCGGCGTGGGGTCGACGCAAGGGGCGCGAGGGGGCGGCGCGGGGTCGATGCGGAGGGGGAGAGGGGCGGCACGGCAGCTGCGGGCGAGCGGCGGCAGCGGGTGCGGATGGCGAGCGGCGGCGGTGGATGGCGATTGGAGTCGAGAACGAAACGGGGAAAGGAAAACTGAACGCGGTGGCCGACCCACGTTCTTGAGAAAAAGGTTGAAAAAAACCGGTGGAGGCGGGGTGGAAAAAACTGGTGGGAGGTCAGGAGCGATGCTGGTCCGGCGGGTGGGCTCGGGTACGGAAAAAGCTATTCCGTACCCAGGGTATCATTTAGTATAATCCTATGCCTCCGCTATTCGGTCCCAGGGTACAGAATAAGCTATTGTGTACCCGAGTCCCTCCACGCACTGGCCTCCCACGCGTCCCGCGCGCTCGACTGACCCTCCGTCCGCGTCTCTTTTTTTTTCTCCCGTGCGTTTCACGTTTGCATCTGGAACCGCAGTTTCCAATTCCGCCGCCGTATGCCCCTTCGCCGGATGCAGCGACGCCCAGGGGAGGACGCCGCCGCTGTCCCGCCGGAAGCAACGCCCAGAGGACGGCGATGCCGCGACCCCGCCAACGTCTACTGCATCTTCTCGGCCAACGTGAAATGCCGTGCTGTCATCGCGTTCTACGAAGAAGACGTTGACGCCCTGGGGTGGTTCCGCGCAGACGAGCAGGGACGGTCGCCGCTGTTACCGTCGTAAACGCGAGGACTGCTGCCTGTGCAGTCATCAACGAGGAGAGGGGCTCCCTTAGATTTCGGAGGTGGGCAGCGGACGGCATCCTCGTCAACAAAGGGCTGCTGTGCATTCAGTTTGGTCAGTCAAACAGCCACTTTCATACAGCCACTTTCCAAACTTTGAGATGTAATTCAAATATTCAAACCGAATTTGACTTGACAAAGAGCTACTTTCAATTGTTGACTATGTATCATAGATCCCATTTTGCATGTTGATGCCCATCATTTACATATAGAGTGCATCAAAATATTGAGCCAACGTCAGACCAATGTTCACTGTCTTGAGAGTCAGACTCCAGGGTTCAGACTACTGAAAGTGAAAGAGATAGCCCATGCATCAGGTTGTAGTTGCAGTTTGAACGTACAAGTTCAGTATGCAACAGTATGCAGGTAGTATTATCCAATGTTCACTGTCTTAATGTACGGTCTTCGGAGTGGGAATGGTCATTGCCATTCAGTTTAGACAATGAACTCTAGACAGTGCAACTTCCAAGCTTTGAGCTCCAAACAATTTTTTTTTTCCAGATGGTTGTTGTGTCATTGAATATTTGTACAAACTCTGAATCAGGTTGTAGTTGCAGTTTGAACGTACAAGTTCAGTATGCAACAGTATGCAGGTAGTATTATCCAATGTTCACTGTCTTAATGTACGGTCTTCAGAGTGGGAATGGTCATTGCCATTCAGTTTAGACAATGAACTCTAGACAGTGCAACTTCCAAGCTTTGAGCTCCAAACAAATTTTTTTCCAGATGGTTGTTGTGTCATTGAATATTTGTACAAACTCTGAATCGGCAAAATACAGTTCTCTAATGGATATGCATTGTGTTGTTACCTTTCAGACCACCTTGCTAGTGATGGGTTGTCGGAGGATATTGTTTGAAGAAGCAGGGCCGTCCGCGCCGAGTAGGGACTCTGCGGATAGCCCTTCACCGAAAAGGCTGGAGATGAACGACATGAGAGTCGCCGTCGACGTGAGAAATACAGAAGTGCCGGAAAGGTCACCGCCACGATCTGAACCGTCCCAGCTGGGAGAACGAGACACTATTGACTCCTGCATCAAAGTTCCGGAGATGTTGGAGAGCTCCAACACTGGATTTCGAACTCCGCCCACACAGATAGGTTGCCAGCAAGGGAGTAATGAGGATCAAACCATTACAACGGGAAGACAGGGTGTTGTGTTCTCGCCTCCGGATACTTTGAACGCAAACCAGATGATTGCTAGTGAAGAAGAAATTCCACCACAAACACACGTAAGTGATGCATGATAAATCTTTGTTTGAATTGTACAAAGCAGTGATATACATAGTTAAAAAGCACAAATGCATGAGAGTAGTCAGTGAAAATATATATTATGTCATATCTTTAAGGCTGTGATGATAATTGAATTTTCTACGCAAATATTGATTCATATGACGGTGCATTAGTATATGATGTTAATTGAAATTAATGTTATTTGAAGCAGAATGAAAGCATGGATCCAAATATGGTACCCAGAGAAGGGATGTCATTCCACACGGAAGCTGAAGCAAAGGCGTTCTACATGAGATATGCACAACTGGCCGGGTTCGGCGTGAAAATGTGCAACAAGAAAAAATTCTCTAGAGTGATGAGGTGTAGCTGTGAAGGAAAAGGAGATTTTTATAAAGGTGATGAGGCTCTGCGAGTACGGAACAAGACAACAATGAAGACGAAGTGCAAAGCTCATCTGAAGTTTACGAGAGTGTATGACAGTGAAGGCAGCGAAGTAGATATGATTATAGAAAAGGCAAACCTATTTCACAACCACCTGTTGCATACGCCTTTGAAAACCAAGAAAATGAGGTCACACAAGAGCACAGAACCAGTACTTTATCAAATAATTGATGAATTGCAGGAAGCTGGCATGAGTACGCAAAGTATAAAGAATGTATTGCAAAATATGCATGGGGGTGCAGAGCTTGTTCCGATAACATCGCGGGACATAGAGAACAGGTAAAAGAACCTCACACAGTTTGTTATTCCTGAATAGTAAGGTTCATGCCAAACTAAAGTATATGATCATTGGTGTCGTTAATGAAATGTACTTACAATTTAGAAGGATAAAATGTTGAGTTTTTTTAACCTGTTTTACAGGAAGGCCACTAATGTACGGGAAGAACACGCAGATGACATAAACAAGCTTATTGAATTCTTCAAGGATTGTGGGGCTCAAAACCCGCAGTTCCGATGGGAACTCAAGCTGGACTCTGAAGGTGTTATACACAGCTTATTCTGGAGTCATGCAAGCATGCAGGGCGATTATGCAGATTTTGGTGATGCAATGAGCTTTGACACAACTCATAAGACTAATATTTATGAGAAACCACTAACAATGTTTGTTGGATCAAACCACCATCTGTAGAATACATTGTTTGGATGTGCATTGGTAGGAGATGAAACAGCTGAAACTTTTTAATGGGTGTTCAAAGCATTCAAAAAGTGCATGGGACTAAGTAGAACAAGGTGTATCCTCACAGGTAATATGTTCATCATTGATGTTTATGATAAAAATATTTGATACATGAGCATATACAACAATTTAGAGCAATTAAAGAACTAACAATGATGAATTTGCATCTTGTGGTAGACCAAGACCAGGCAATGGGAGTGGCGATTGCCAAAGAGTTCCCAGGGGTTGTTCATAAGATTTGCATATGGCATGTGGTGAACAAGCACATGCCACATCTAACCAACCTCTTTGGGATGTATGCGAAGAAAAATTTCAAGGACAAATTTTATTCTGTGCTAAACCACCCACTCACCCCTGTGGAGTTTGAGGCCGCTTGGCAGGAACTATTGGATGAGTTCGACCTACAAAAGGATAGCACTTTAGATAGCCTTTACTGCCAGCGAGAACTGTATGTGCCGGCATATTTCAAAGACCAATATTGTGGCCGGATGGCATCGACACAGAGAAGCGAGAGCTCAAATTTTGTTATGAAGAAGTGTTTTGTTGACAAGCACACGGCTTTGCACAGGTTCGCCAAAAAAAATGCTTGACTTCATGCATTCACGTAAGATGAAGGAGTCTGAAGAGTCGTACCATGGAACGGTAACGTAACCAGCGTGTCAATTCATATTTATGGAGTGCGTGTATAAACATCATTTCCCTTAACTAATTGTTGCGCTTGTACTGTAACAGAGCAAAAGGCTCACAAGAAGCAAGTGGCCATTTGAAATACAGGTTTCAAGAATTTATACTAGAAATGTGTTCAAAGACTTTGAAAAGAAGATGATCGATTGCACGGCTTTCGATATAGAAGACAATCCAATAGAGGGTGAAACATGCTATCTGGTAACTCACACAAATAGGTCTTCTAAAATATCTTGGGGCAGCACCAGTTCAAAGTGCGTGCAAACAAAGAAAATGGCGAGTTTCATTGCGAGTGCAAGGAGTGGCAGCATACAGGTACATGATAAAACTGTTACAATATTTATAGCGTACATCCCAATTTGTTATTAACAGTACATATACTCTCTTGGTTGTTTAGGTTTGTTCTGCGTGCACTTGTTGAGAGCCTTCATGAGGATCCAGCTAAATAGAATACCACAACATTACATTCTCCGTAGATACACAAAATATGCACAGCAGGAGTTGGGATTCGACAGGAATGACAAGCTCCTAGTTGGGGCTGATGGAGTCACACAGTTGTACAGACTCAAAGATCTAACGTCCCTAGCAATGGCTGCAGTCAGGTCTGGGAGCATGTCGCGCGCTGCGCACATTAGAACGAGAGAGGTGTTGGCAAAGCTTGACAAAGATAATAAAGAAATACCCCATGACATCGGGCCAAGCACAACAAACATGCACCAAGAATCACCTGGAGAGGTAAAAATTCTAAAATGTTGCATGAAGTGTATGTTGCATGGCAAGGCACTTAACCACATACATCTGGGTTTGATTTTGCAGGAGTTATCATATTGTAGCGAAAGTGATGATGACTATGGTGACAACACAAATGATGAACAATTGGCGAAAAGGGTTACCCAGATAGGCTTGTATCATGATACAGGTGTATGCGAGTTACCACACTAGGAAAAAAGATTTGCACAATAACAATGACGCAATGTGAAGCAGGAATTGGGACAAGCGAACGTGGATGAAAATGAAGCCAGAGAGAGTATAAAGGGGAAAATGGTTCTTGCAGCAAATCTGGTATGATTTGTAATGGAAGTAGTATAAATACGGGAAATACACAAGTTAACTTGCATATCAGCAAGAAATATTAAAAGAGATGTGTTAATTGTTTTTCAGGATGCTTTTGGCGGAGACTTTATGCGCAACGAGGTTGTGCTAACCAACCAAACAGACATGACAACTAAAGATGCAAGAGTGCATGAAGGATGTGCAACCCACAGTGGCGAGGTTAGAAGAATGAGTTTGGAAATAATTAATGCCATCACCATTGTTGCATTGAATTTAAAGTTTGTGCAATAATCTTTGCAGTATCATGCCAATGATGATAGACTGATCAGCCGAGTCCCACCTACGAGAGCCAAGACTAAAGGGCGGAGCATACCACCATCTGAAAAGAAGGAAATTTCGTTGGGAGCCAAAGGTGTGAAAAAGGGCACAAGGAGATGCAGTATTTGTGGGTACTACGCAACACATAACGCGAGAACATGTCCCAAACTCCAGCATAACAAAGAGCGCTTGGAAGTATTGAAGAACAGAATGAGAGGCAGGCCACGAGGAGCACAGCATAAGAGTAGTGCCAGCCAGCATGATAGTGGAGGAGAAGAGCATAACATAGGGCGACAGCAGGACACAAAGAAGTGCCAAGAAAACAAATATATTGATTACGAGAGCAATGACGAGCAGTTTTTGCGGGATTCGTCCAGTGCTCATTGTATATAAAAGGGCATTGGATGTCTCTGTAATAGATAGGGAACATTGCCAGTAGTAGTTCCTCTGAGCACGCCTCCGTGTGCAACGATGCCTAAGCGCAGAGACATGTCTTTTGAAGAATACTGGGATCATTATCGGCAACGAGCGGTCTTGAAGGATGTTCCAGACATTTGTGAAAGTAGTGAAAAAACAAAAGAAGAACGCGGCAAAGGAAAGGTAATCAAGAAGAAAGAGAATAAGGTCAGGTGTATTTACTCGGAATAATGTTTTTGTTCAGTAATTTTACTTACTAGATGTCACATATTTAATTATCAAATGTATCATTGAATAGGAAGTGGCAAAGCCCATAGAAAAACAGACTTCGTTCCAAAAGGAACACGACAAATTTATGAGCGATATAATATTTGAGGAGATGTGCCTTGTGGAAGGGGAGCTTCCGGACAAACTAGCGAGGAATGGGACAACAGAAGGCGAGATTAGCACGTGAGTTTTGAGTATTTGAAAAGAATACGAAGGACAATAGAAAAAGATTATTATATTGAAGAATTATCATAGTGTGGTATAATACATTTGCAGAATGGGGAGAACACGGAGGCGGAGGTTTCCAGCAAGATTGGACGGTGAAAAACAACATCAAGGAAGCCAAGTAGCGATTAAATAATTTACTTAATAATCGAGTGCATAAACTGATTTTTGTAATAAGAGTAATATTTTAATAAGGCATTACCCTTGTCATTGTGTACATTCTTGAGTACCGACCCCAGTATGCGAATTCTGATCGTGGCGATAGTCAAGGTGTGAGAATATGTAAGAATTAGTGCAACGGAGAACATCCCTATGCAGTGTTAGGTCCATGATTTCATTTGTGGTTGTTTGAGAATGGATCATGTGATGTTGCAGCGTGAGAAATTCTGCCCCCTGCGATTTTTCAACACACGCTAACAGGAGAAACTGAACATTGGGTAACACTCATATGCAATATGATAGCAGCTTCCTTTCAATGAATCAGTTTTGTTTCTCCGAATATCTGTGCTGCTTAAAGGCGTAGAGATGTTTCTGTCCGTCCCTACCTCCCTCAATGTGCTAAGAGACAAAGTCAGTATTACCTATAATCGAGCTCTTGTTTTACTGTGGAAATCTTTGGCGTAATTTTCTATAGAGTAACGGAGCATCACACACACGGCAAGTAAAAGGCGTATATCCACAAATATGGCACTTCAGACATACGACAAAAAGGATGAAACCTTGTGCTACATTACTGGTGTCCCATTTCCATTGCCGTAGCAACATGAAACAAACGATCAGTTTATAATATACAAAAGACTAGCAATAGCGATAGGAAAGCTAGACGCAGCGGCCTCATAAGAGAGGCATACATGCTTAAAACAGAACAAAGAGATGCGTCGGGACTGTCGCAGCAGCATTAATACACATCAAAAATGAGGTATTCACATGTCAGTCACAAAACTAAGCATTGTTCATGTATGAATCATGAGAATGTACAATATGCACAGCTACAAAAGAATAAAAAATTAAATAGTAAAGGGTTGTAATGAACAAAAAAAACTAATAGAAAAAAGGGTGATGATCATCTCGACGGCACTGAAGGATTTCGTCGGGCAGCGCGACAACCTTGTTCTGCTTATGAAAAGTGAGGTAATACAAGGTCTCAGCACGCAACTCTTTTGATCGTTCCTGAAATTAAAGACATATAGCCATGAAAAGTAAGAAACTGCATGCGAAAGGGTAGAGTCTTGGGAAAAGACTTACAGCAGCGATGCTAGTGTGTAGTGAGCCATGGCCATCACCATCATAGAACTCGAGAAACTTCATGGCAAAGAATGCACTGTCCGACGAGGCCTTCTGGACGGGAACCTTGACCGGGACATGTCTCCAGTTCTTGAATGATTTAAATTTGAGAGGTGCAGCAATGGAGAGAGCATCACTTAGTCGGTGCATGATTTTTTTCCCAAATTCCAAATGATACTTGTCCCAATTGTTGTCAGACTCAGGGGTGTACAACATTGAGTCAAGCACATCAATCCGTGATTGGCCAAAGTTAACGCAATAAACAGACCAATGGTGCTGATGTAGAACTGGTAGAAGAATCTACAGTGTGTAAAAAGAAGAATTGACTTATTTTTGCGAAAATATAATAACAAGGACTTATCTACTTAACTAAATTCACGAGTACAACATATGCTGAAGCTACTCAAACACATAATTATGAAACCAGCAAACTCATGGCCAGATTGGAGGACCAGAAAAAAATGGACAAAAGCTAACCAAAAAAAAATAGTAGATGTACCATCTTTGTCTTCTTCAAGTCTGTGAAAGGAAGACAACATTGGATGGCTATCACTGCTGCAAACTGGCTATATTTGGGTTCGGAGCTGTCCCTTTTGTGCCACTCAACATTGAGAATTGCCTTCAAGAAAAGAAATGCCATGGAATAAAAAAAAGTATGAAAGAATGGAAAAATTTTGATATATCTAGTGTCAAAGAATGGCAAAATAAAAGCTTACTGAGAGGTCAGCATCAAAAAAAATTCTGTAGCCATGGCACTCGGGTCTGATCCAATAATCATCATAGCTAAGACATTTGACAAATCATGTGATAAAAGTTGAGTCTGGGATTGCACCATCGGCAAATGATTGTGCAATCATGTCATAAGTTAAAGGGGTGCTACCAAACTGGATCACCGGCATGCTGTGGATATTACAATCAGCAAATGGAGAAATAGAAAGTTTGGCTATTATAAGATTTAGAAATGGACAAAAGCTAACCTTTTCAATGTGGAGTCATCAGCGCACATGTGTCCAAAGAGACTCATTGCTGTGTCCACATTGGGTGCAGGACGGGACATAATTCCATACTTGAAGGGTGAAGAATATTTAGCAGGCTTTCGTGTCATGCGTTTCCCTATTCTCTGTTCTGACACATGTAAAGTGCCTGACACCATGTTATTTTGATCCTTTGGAAAGGTCAAAATAACATGTAGTTCGAAAATAATTAGCTGGAAGGATTGCAACTCGAATCGAATGGAGTGGGTGGTAATCGTGTCCAGTTAAACATACAGTTTTGGCCTGGTCTTCAAATTGGGTAGTGCGTGATGCAGGGAGAGTATGCATAGGATTTGATTGCTCTTCACAATAGATGGCATCAATGAGATTGTTGATTCTATTCATATCATGGTTGCTGTCAGGCAAACTAGAAGAGGGGGTATATGATCTGAAAAATTAATTTCATGAATACAGCGTTAAGCAAGAACAGAAATGACTCCTAAACAATTAAAGGCTAAGCATATGGGTAACAATCCTGACAGCTGCATATTGTAATGTAAGCCTGGATACAACCTGGAAAAGAGATAAAGAGAAAATTCAGACTACATAAAGCTAACCTGAGCAAGTAGTAGTACGTGCATGGTCGTCCCTGCAAGCTTCTTGATGAGGTTTAGTGCAAGGTGTAGTGCCACCAGTTTTAGATGTGGCGGGATCTGTGACCAAGATTTCCAAAATAACTGCTGTTAAGCTTTTATGGTAAAGGGTCATTACCGAGCATTTTGCTTGTTGTAGTATGCGATAGGCAGTACCTGTGGTGTATGAGTTTTGGCCGTTGCCATCCCTTAATACGTCATCTCTGTAGCAAGAACTTGGGGTCCTGAAAACACCGCCGTTTCCATGCTCGAATAGTTGATCTACAGAAAGTAATGTACAGAAAAATAAGTTGAAACTTTCAGGAGCAATTTGATTAGGAATTGAAAAAAAGTACATAATCAGAATGGATTGTGGGGATCGATGTGTGCCACCGTTGTGAGGATCGACAAAGTCCTCTTCGATGCCTGAGTTGTTCCTCCGTGAAGTCTCCCCAATATTGTTAGGATCAGAAGCCGACCTCTGGGCAGCAATAAGCTCCTCTATTACCGGTCCGCACTTTTCAGCTAGACGATAAGGAGCTCTAGCAATGTTGCATAGAGAAGCTTGGATGGCACAAGTGTTCTCAGATAAGGTTTGATCAAACTGGTCGAACAATTCATTAAATGCTTGCAAGGGGTGACCAGTGAGACAACCCAATGGACGGGACAAGAGATCATGCAAACGTGGAATACGAATCTTAGGGACATTAGTCATGTCATCCAAACCAACATTGAAGTTCCTAGGTCTTGGTGGAGCCTGGCATGTATAATGATGTGTAAAATTGAGTATATACAAGGAAAAAGAAAATGACACTAAAAGTCAACCATGTAAAATATAAGGAAACTACATGGAACATATGTCAGGTTTTAGAAGTGAGTAATGTACACGAAGCAACTAGAAGAATAATACAACACCGGGAATTACTGCATATATATGTGCATAGATATTGTGTGTGTATTTGTAACATGACAATTCAATTTAATATTTGGCACATACCTCTGTGCCATCCTGGGCAAGGAAATAATCGGTTAATCGCCTAGAATTATCAGCTGCACTATTCTTTTCCTTTGAAGAGCGGTGAGAGAACCGAAACTTCTTCCTACGGCGATCTACAACCCCGGTGCGATCATCAGAAGCATTCCTCATACGGTGAACAGATTTATTGCACCCCGGATCATGGTCATCCGCAATAAAATCAGCGCCAGGATCATCAGGAACATAACTTTGTTGAGGAACATTTCGGTTGGGTAGCTGTTGAAAAGACGATCCAGGGCCACCACCCACTGGATAAGATGATCGCAACTCGGGTCGAAGAAGAACCTCGAACCTGAAGTGAGAAAAATGAAAGTATAAAGTATAGACCATGAATCAATGAAAATACAGTGGACTACAGGAGAGGCGGTGAAATTATAAACACGCGCATACCTCTCCTGTGTGCTCTCGAATACAGCTAGCTTCGGGTTGATAGGCATCCTATTCACCAACCGCTGACAAGTATCTGTCCTGGGAGACAAATCAAATTGAACATACTCTGTGTCAGTAATAATGAATACAATGAGTGGTTAGGATCCAAATATGTTGTAGTTGTTTACATGGAATATTTACAAACTGAAAAGAATAAAATGATGTAAACGTTATGACAGGCTTGGGAAAGCGGTAGAGATGAGAACACAGACAAAAATGAGTCACATAAGACCTTCTAGTTGAGTAGATCCGTGGAGAACCTTGTTGAACACCTTCTGACTGTAAGGGAACCGTATCTACACATGGAAGAAAATAATTAGAGAGAACTACAAAAACTACTCTTTCTTTACTCGTTTTCTAAAGATTTAGCAGATACCTGAAGACTCCATGGGTAGGTATGAAAATGAAGGAAACCACAGCTCGGAGGGATGATGGCTGAGCTGCCTGGCATGGGGGAGGAAAAGAGATGTTAATAAAGTATAAAAAGAGTTGTTTTCGAGTGCATCATTAATATCATATGAATCCTGTTACCGTGGTGGTTCTAAAATACCTTTCTGTTTTATTCTTCAAAAAGGATTGACTCCAAAATAAGAACAATTGAGCTTGATGGTAGGCGCATAAAGTTGCAGATCTGGGATACTGCTGGGCAAGAACATTTTCGAACTATTACAACTGGTATGCAATATGCTTCGTTTGCTGTGAGGAGCAGTTTCTTTAACTATTTATGTTAAACTGCTCTGAATCTACAAACTTTTGACTATGCAGCCTACTACAGGGGTGGAATGGGCAATTTGCTTGTGTATGATGTTACTGACGAGTCATCATTCAATAGTGTGTATTCTTCAACTTCAATCAACAGACTTTGGCTTCCTAAACTGACCTTGCTGTGGTCATTGGCAGATATAAGAAACTGGATTAGGAACATTGAGCAAGATGCTTCTGACAATGTGAACAAAATTTTGATAGGCAACATAGCAGACATGGATGAAAGCAAACGGGTATGTTCTGTTCTTCTTTATTGTCTCTTGTCCATGATATGCTGACATCCTATTTGCGATTGTGCATTTTAATGTTCAGTTTAAAATGAAAACGTAAAATCTTACTGGTGCTTGGAAGTATTGATGAACTGGCTTCTTCAACTGACCTTGCTGTGGTCATTGGCAGATATAAGAAACTGGATTAGGAACATTGAGCAACATGCTTCTGACAATGTGCTTGCATTAGTTCTGGCATAGAACTTCATGATGTGTTACCTACGGAACAAAGTTACCTACGGAAGATGCGTGAAATCAAAAGCTTAAATCAGATTGTTGAATCTAATGTCCGGCTCGGCCATGGCTCGGCCAGCAGGAACTCGACAGCACTGCATGATGAAAGGAACGCACAAGAGCAACTAATTAAAGAGAAGAACAAGGACGCGACGGAGTACTAACCGACGAGGACCAGCGGAATCAGCTGCGAAATGCCAAATTGAAGATGACGGCCTGCGAGCGAGGTGCTAACAACTGAATGCGGTGGAGGCCCTACCCGCCAGCAGCTGGGGAGCGGCGGATGCGGGGGATGCCGAGCGGCGGCGGCGGCGAGGGATGGAGACAGGCGGTGACGCGAAGATCAGAGGGCGCGACGACGGCGGAGCGCGGCGAGCTTAGGGTCTGGGAGCGGCGGCGGATGGGGATGGCAAACGGCGGCGGGGTGGGATGGCGAGCGGCGGAATGAGATAAGTTCAAGTAGGAACGACCAACAGAATGCATACACTACCTGGTCAATGTCCATATCGGCTGGAAACTCAAAGTTGCTCTCTGTACGTATCCTCATATGCAAACCAGATGGTGTCGTCTGATGGGAATCAATTGTAAAAATCCTTAAAATTCCCAGCTGCGGTTGATACTGTCAGAGGATCACCTGGGAGGGTTGATGCTGCTTCACCGTGAGATGTGCATCGACGGCGAGTTACCCGTGCACCCTCAGCATAGTCAGAAGGGAAAGTACTCTTGGTCAGATCCTGACGAATATCAAAATAATCATAGAGACTAAACATAAAAATGATTATGGACCAATTACATATATATACTCACAACACTATCCGTCGTTGCGTGAATGATGCACAAATTACTAGTATAGAATTGGCATTCGATGCGCCCCCTTTTGTCTCGGTTTAAAGTTGGCCCGGGACAAAAGGGGTGCGCCACGGTAGGCAAAAATGGAGGGGAGAGTTAGTCCCGGTTGGTAATTGCAACCGGGACTAAAGGCCCTCCTTTAGTCCCGGTTGCAACGGCTAGTTCCGGCGCGTCGGTGGCGGCACCCTTTTGTCCCGGTTGGAGGTTCCAACCGAGACAAAATGTTTAGTCCCAGTTGGAACTTTCAACCGGGACTAAACTTTCAACCGGGACAAAAGGTGTTTCATTTTGTCTCGGTTGGAGTTTTTAACCGGGATAAAAACTCATTCCCATTATATACCAAGATAGATGTCACACCCTGAAATTTCCGAGTTTCAGGATGTGAATAAAAAGAATAAATAAACAATAATTTTCTCATAATTTTAAAATTTTCCCAACGTTTATTTTTCTTTACAGGAAATTTAGTATAGGAAAAAAAAGTTGCTTGCTTTTATAAATTAAATAATGTTGTTCTATGTTTGTGCATTCATGTCGCTGCATCTTGGTGTTTCTTGAGTGCAAAAGTTTGAAAAATGCGTTTAGACGTTGCCCAGACCCTTGTGAGAATTTTCCATCTTTTTCCGGAAATTATTCTCCTTTTCCTAGAGCTAAATCTAATTTTTAGAAGGCTCTAGAATCCTTTTCATGAGCTCCAAGTACTTTATTTGGATTCCTTGCATCCCTGAGATTTATCTCAGATTTTTCGGAATTTTCTAGGTATTTTTCTCGCTTTAGAAAACGAGTCCGGCTATTTCTGGAATTGTTTTCGCGCAGATAAATAAATTCAGAAATTCTGAAAACAAAAAGTCAACTCGAAAATATCTTTTTCCGAGTGTGGCGTATATATATATCACCGCGTTCGTCTCGACGCGAGGATTTCAGATCTGAAAACCTTTTTACGAATTGCATCTCCTAACTCCGTAGATCTGAAGTCAAAGTTCGGTCTTCGTCAAACTCCGGTGAGCTTTTCCGGCGAAACCGTGGACTTCCGGCGAAAACCGACACCACCATGGAGTTCCTCTCTTCGAGCTCTATGCCGTGGTGTGGTGGGTTGCATGAATCCGATGTCGGCTCCGTCGTCTTCCCCAACTCCGGCGAGCTTTTCCGCCGCCATTGTTCGTCTCTGGCCGAAGGTGAGCACACCATCTTGTTCGTCTCGTCGATATCGTTCCATTTTGCCGTTCATGCGCGAGATCGGACTTCGTTTCCAGCTTTCCCATCTTTCTCTCTCTTGTTTCTGTTTCTGTAAGCAACCGAGCCGTCCGTAACCATGGCTGCCGCCTGGTTCGCCCCTGCTCGCCCGCCGTGCGCCGCCTGCAGCTGCCCGCCGCCGCCGCCGCGTCTTGCGCGCCTAGCGCCGCCGCGCCCCTGGCCTGGCCCGGCCCCGGCCGCCGTCGCCGGCCAGCGCCGCCGGAAGGCCCGGGAGGGCCGGTCGGGCAGTTCAATCGGGAGGAAGAAGATAAAGGTCACTTTTACGTTTTAACCCTCGAAGAAAAGAGTAATCCAGCTGGAATAGTTTGAGTCTTGCATGTTTTGTAGAAAGGACCTTGAGAGTTTTAGATTCCTTGAATCCAGTTCGTCCCCTGCGGTTTTGCAAATCTAACCCTGTCCTTTAACCTTTTCGCGAGCACTATTCCTTGTGTCTTGCCAATCTTCTCAGCTAACCCTCCAAGTCTACGGTTAATTACGTTTAGACCCCTGCAACGTCGTTTAACCCATAGATTCTATGTTTTAGCTCCGTTTTAATCCGTTCAAGTTGCGTTAGATGCATAACAATGTAAATTACACGTTAGTGGTAATGTTTTCCTTCACACATGTTTTTGAAAATATAATTTATATTAAAATTGACTAATGCTTGACAAACGAGTACTTCTCTAAATAAAATCTATTTAGTGTTAAACATCGTCTTTCATAATGATTGTTAATTTGATTAATGCCTACTTCATACCCCTTCTAAATAAAAGCTAATTAAGTTATATATTGGTTTTTCGTAAACTAAAGTGAATTTGGTTAATACCTATCTAAATAATTCCTCCAATTAAAAGCCACTCAGAGTTGTACCTCGACGTTTCATAAATTAAATTCAATTTGATTAATATTTATTCAATTTGTTTTCTAAATAAAATCTGTATAGGTTATATCTCGAGTTTTCATAATTAAACATTAATTTGGTTAATATAAATATAAATGTGTTTTTAATTTAATCTACTTAGTTGAACTCGAGATGTAAAGCTATACGCTTAGATGTCTACATGTATCTTATTTTTTTTAAAATTAAATGTTTAATTTGCATAAATTGTACTCAAATATTTATAAATAAAATTGGACTTAGCTTTACACCGTCTTTTCTTATGAAAATATAAATTTGACTTGATTAATTCTAACTAAGGATATTCCTCTGAAATATCTTAACATTGCTTTTCTCAACTAAAATAAATGAAGCTTGTAGCTCTTATCTTTCTTTTATAACTCAAAACTCTCGATAGCTTTATCTCTTCAACCATAGTTCCGTTTTAAGCGTTCCTTACGTTCGCATGACCTTATATCGAGCCTTGTCGTTTAGTACGCTCTTTTAAAGCTTTCCTTTTGTTTTGGTGTATTGTTCTTAGTTGTACTTGTTTGTTGCTTGCATGTTTGTGCTGATGTTTACTCTGAGTAGAAGGATCCCTGTTCGGAAGTTTTGAAGAGTAAGAGCTTCAGGAGAGCAAGAGCTGAAAAGCAGTAAGAGTAACTTTCCGTTGGAGAAAGGCAAGTGTCCCTAACCATCCCTCTACCTATGCTTTGTTAATAGTATTATGATAATGTTTAATCGGAACATGGAGCGACCATCCAGGAAAACAGTGCTACCACAAGACTAAATGGCTCTGGTCTTGGTTGAATAATTAGAAACCTTAGTCTGGGGTGACCTTACTCGTGATGAGGCAAGAGGGGGGACTGAGTCGTTGCATTTTTGCCTGGGATGGGTGGTGCACGCTAGACACCGAAACCTTAGCGGGTTACCACTGACTAATGAATCTTTGTAAAGGTCTCGTAGCGTCCCTATGCAATCACACCTCGGAAGTGTGGTATGATGCCTAGCTAGCATCGCATGGTTGGGTCCAAAGTTCTTTGAACTTTTACGCGACTTGTGGGTAAAGATGTGCCACCTCTGCAGAGTGTAAAACTGATCGATCAGCCGTGCTCACGGTCAAGAGCGGCCTGGACCCTCACATGATTAATTAAACTTGAAGATGGACTCAAATCGTTATTCTGGTTATTTCTTGTGGCCTTGCTGAGTACCAACCATAAGTGTACTCACCCTTGCTTACTGCTGCTCAGAAGAAGGTGTGTGAAGTATTCCGAAGATGATGCTGAGTTCTAGGCGTACGCAACCCCCAGTCAATTGCCTGTGAAGTTTGGAGCCTCCGTCTCCAGTATTTAAGCTGTGTATCTCTGATGGTTTCGTAAGTCTTTATTTATATCTTTTTACGTGATACTGTTGCTGTTATTCACTTATGATGTCACTATATGTATGAAACTTGATCCTGGCATACATATAGGTAGCACTTGGTTTTGTCCTTAAAACCGGGTGTGACAATAGAGGCCTTTCTTCCTCCTCTAGCCCGAGCCAGTCCAACACATAGACAGAGAGCTGAGCTTCACCTACTCTCCGGTGGTGCCGAAGCAAGGGAGGTGCTGCCCGAAGTTTTTTTCCTCATTTTCGTGGGAATTTCACTCAGCCAACACAAGTGTTGTGAAGGTTTGCTACTTCATCCTCGTGTTATGCTTTGATTTATGCTTTGGAGATGGAAAGATTAATTGCTAGAATGTGATGAAGTAGAAAATGGAGAGGTATTTTGAGCTATAATGTGAGGGAGATTGATGTGTCATATATAGTATGTATTCTTGCAGTGGTTTAAGAATGATGCTACCTTGTCTAGATGGTTTATCTTATCAAATTCAATAAGGTTTTTCAAATCCATACTTGTTGAACTTGCATACCGTGTTCATCTCTGCGAGGATGTTCTCCACCGAGCAGCAACGTATGTCAAGAAGGAGGTTCGATTCTACGAGAAAGAGTGGATACGGACATCGTGACTGTGTCCCCTTTTCCATAGCATCGAACCTCTTTCATGACGAAGTGCGGTGCCGCACAGTTGAGAACATGCTCGCGAGATGATCACGGTTTTCAAGTTCAACAACTTCTGCAGTGCTAAGGAAAGAATTTTTGTACATAGATGGCTTCTGCTACTTGTTGAACTTATCAAATTCAATATGGTTTTTCAAATCCATACTTGTTGAACTTGCATACCGTGGTCATCTCTGAGAGGATGTTCTCCACTGAGCAGCAACGTATGTCAAGAAGGAGGTTCGATTCTACAAGAAAGAGTGGATATGGACATCGTGACCGTGTCCCCTTTTCCGTAGAATCAAACCTCTTTCATGAAGAAGTGCGGTGCCGCCCAGTTGAGCACATGCTCACAAGATGATCACGGTCTTCAAGTTCAACAAATGAGACACTAAGCATGGTCATTTTCATCAAATGAGTTGCTTTTGGAGCTGGGGAGAACGTATTTTTAATATCATGTAACTTGCTGAACTCGACCGGGCATGTACCTCTGAAAACACCATCTTGGAAGTATGCTAAAACTGCATGGAAAGATGAGTGTTCGGTCTGCTTGCCAGGCAGGCTCATACCTCAGAAAATTCTGGTCGAATAAAATATACATTGAGGTTTAGAAACCTGAGGTTTCCTTGAAACCATGTTGCTAGTAAACTACCAAAAGTAGGCCAAGCAAGAGAACAAAGATGTCAATTTCTCAGCGTTGGAGGGGAGTCCTTATTTAATATATTAAGGAATATCTGCCTTGTTTATTCACTACTGTACAACATTATAAGCAAGTGGTTGCAGCTTGGAACATATATAGGTGGGGCCATGTCGTATGTCCTTCATTCAATCAGGGCCGCCACATCAACGTCTTTACCTTGGGCACAAGTGGCAAATGGAACAACAACTTGCACGCATATGATGAAGAGTCCTACCCGCGTACTGCTTTAATTTTTTATTTTTGTTGATGACAGGCTGGCTGATGTTATGGGTGCGTCTCAGTTCTGTAAATAAAGGAGGAAACGTGGTTGCCTATTTTGGCTCACCACGGATGCATATTTATATAGGACCAACCGCTCAAGATATATACAAGATCTCGTCATCGTACGTGACTCGGATACCGTTTACAAAAGACTTATCTCTAATCTACCTCTAAGTATCCGAATCAACTAAGGATGACAAAGTAGTTGGAACTGTTTACACAAGATATTCTATTCTAACATCCTCCCTCAATCTAAACTTCTCTTCTTGAGATTTAGATGGTGCTTGAAGTCTTCTAACTTGCCGGCTATCAAAGCTTTAGTAAAACCATCCGCAACTTGATCATGAGTGGATACTAATCTGACTTGTAATTGCTTCTTGGCAACCCTCTCTTGTACAAAGTGAAAATCAATCTCTATATATTTTGCACGAGCATGAAAAACTGGATTTGCTGAAAGATATGTGGCCCCCAAATTATCACACCATAAGATAGGTGGTTATGTCAACTTTACTCCAAGTTCAAGCAACAAAGATTCTAACCAAATCAATTCTACAGTAACATTTGCCATAGAATTATATTCTGCTTCAGTACTAGATCTTGAAACTGTACCTTGCTTTCTAGCACTCCAAGATACAAGATTAGGATCAAAGAATATTGCAAACCCCCCTGTAGATTTTTCATCATCAACACTACTAGCCCAATCAGTATGAGAAAATGCACTCAATGTCATTGAACTAGACCTTCTCATATGCAATCCAACATTCAAGGTACTAGAGAATCAACCCATCATCATCTTCATGTCTTGTCTAACATGTACTGACGTGACAGGAATTTGCCATGCGACGACCGCCAATATTCTAGTCTCCGCACAAGCTAGCAACGTCCAAGGAGACTGCCCACAGTCTCCCTTCAGTGAATTGTATATGTGTGTAAATATAAAAGGCAGCAACATTCATGAAATGTCGACCACTAACTAGCGAGATCGTGGATTCACATTTAGCGAAATGTCTCTAAATGGTTCTTACATTATAATAATATAAAAGATCTCTATTGACTTCACGAGTCAAGATAACAGTGACACTGTTCTTTTTGCCACCACAGAAATATACTCACATAGCGTGTGACAAATAAATAAAGGAAACACATATTTATTTAAATTCTTAGTTTGTATTTGGTTTGCGAACGAGATGGTTCTCTTCGTCCTAGTGTTCTGTTGACTTCACGAGTCAAGATAACAGTAACACTGTTTTTTTCGACACCATAAAAAATACTTGTCAGATACCGTGTGACAAACAGATAGAGAAAATACATATTTAATTAAACTCTTAGTTTTTTTTTTTTGCGAACAAGATGGTTGTGTCTGTTCTAGTTTTTTTAGGATGGGATGATTCCTTCTTTTGCTTGGTTAAGGGAATAGTGTCACCTCTATTTTATATATTTCATAGGAGGGATAAGGAGAAAGAGGATGGATAGCTGTTTTCAATACGTGAACCACCATTAGCATGGGCCTTAGTTGTTAGCTCCAACAGCGGAGGTTAGCGATGAGGAGGGAGACCGGGCATGCGGAATCAGTAGTGGAGCTGCTGTGTGGCCTTGGCCATGGCAAGAGAAGATGGGAGGCAGTGCCACCATGGCTGCCCGTCTGTGCTTCATTCACCCGCCATTTACCATCAACCCGAGCTGCTCGCCGTCGGTCAGAGCTACTGCAATGTCAATTCAATCCACCATTCTCTTCCATGCTACACTCGCCACCTCACCGTTGATCTGACTGGTACCTCAGCCATGGACAGCCACCATTGACGCCAGGACATGAAGATGGGACACATTTAACGATGCCAAAGTAGGATGAGTTGGTCAAAAAATTTTAAGAACCGGATTCATTCCTTGGGTGTGGGGTGACGTGCAATCCTAGCAATCCCTGATCCAAACAATATCAGAAACTTTGATATCCCGTTTTGTCTTGGTTCCCACAAACTAAATCTGACTCCCTTCGATTCAAATTGTAAGTTGTTTTAGCTTTGTATATAGGTTTTATGATGCACCTAAATATACGTTATGTCAATAGTAAACCTATATATTTTAAAAAGTCAAAACAACTTACAATTTGTAAGGGGGTATATTAGTAGGCAAAGAAGCCTAACTCTCTTAATTTCTCTAAGCTTTTGAAGTAGAGCAGAACTTCAAGTTGGTTGTAGGACATTTGGGTGTATATATGTAAATTTCCTTGCTTTGACATTTCTTCATCTAAGAAAATACAAAAGAGTAGCAATCCTCAAAATCTCGACCGCTGCCCAGTTCATTCATGTATTCACACTTGTTTGATACTGAAAAGTTTTGTGTTACTTACATGACACCGAGTCCTATCTTTTATTCCTTATTTGACATTTTCAACTCTTGTGTCACTTCAGTCGAACGAAACAACCATCAAATCATCTCCAAAATTCATGAAACTTTTTTTGGTAATAGAACAAATGAAGATGAATCCATTTTGCTTAAATTCGCTATGTAAGTTTTGCTAGGAAATAGTTAATAAGTTCTAGCATATGATGTGAGAAATATTATTTATTTTCTCATAATTTTTAAAAGTGTGTTGATGCCATAAAAATTATGATAATTTTAGAAGCAGCTTAATTTGGTGAATTTTCGTTTTAAAACCGTAAAGGTTTATGTGTCCTTTATATCAAAATGGGTTAATATTCGTTTGTTGTATCCCTACAAAAAGTTTCATGATTTTTGGAGGTGATTTGGAGATTGTTTCACCTAACTAACTAACTAACATAAGTGATGGAAATATCAAATAAGGAATGAAAGTTCGAAGTTGGTGACATATTTGGAAGCAAAAACTTTCCAGGGTCAAAAAAGGAATTAACTTATCTTCGAGTGTCAAATAAGAAACTTCCTCTAAGAAGAATCGAAGAATATTCTTCAAATACCAAGATGGTAATGACCATGTTTGTAATTGGCCCAGTACACACCTGTTAAAGTTTAGCCGCGTTCGTTGTTGGTGTGTCGTGGCAGCCCCGTGATTTTGAGATGGAAGGACAAAGAACAACACAACTTTATTCCGCATGCATTGGGTGACGTAAGCATGCAATCCCTGGATGACTTCACCATGTCAGCATATATCAAGTACAGTTGTGTTTTCTTCCCCAGGCTACCACAAAAAACTGTAGTCCAAAAACTACGTCTCAGTCATCCTCATCCTATGCCAAATTTTTGTCTATTTTTCCCTTGCTAAATTGAATAAATGTGTTCTTTTTTTCCATGAGTGAACTTGCCCATCTGGCCACCTTTCTAGAATGTTCAAGTCTAAAATGAGTTATATTTGGACAGGGGTAGTACGTATTCAAAATCGTGTTCCTCAATGAACTTTGATCAAGTGCTTCTGATTACAAACCAAGATTAAAGGCTCCAAGGGCTTAAGTCCTTTTTCACCCACCCGTGGGGACCCTTTAGTCCCGGTTGGTGTGATTTTTTCACCCGGGACAAAAGGATCTCCCACGGGTGGCTGATTTTTGACCCGGGACTAAAGGGGGCTTTAATCGTGATTGGTATTTGACCCGGGACTAAAACCCCTCTAGTCACGGTCCAACTTTAAACCGGGATAAAAGGAGGTGCATGGAAGATGAGTTCTCTACCAGTGATACCAATGCTAGACTTGTTTTAACATTTATTTCATTTCAACAAAAAAATCCAAAGCCAAAGACTAATTATTTACATAACCAGGATGTATATAGAACTTTTTGATAGCTATTTGTCAAAAAAAACACCATTCCTTGTTAGCCAAATAGCATTGCAAAATCTACCTCACAATATCAGTATGCACAACCAGGAAGTAAAAAAAAATAGCATGAAATCAAACAAAAAAAAGAACGAATCAAGTTTTACATTCAAGCTGGTATGCAGTAATGCACATAATTAGCTAGTCTTTTGGTTTGATATTTCTGTGCAAATGGAATAAATCTTAAAACAAGTCAAACTGGGAAATTTGCGGGAGCCAACTTGCTAGTTTGCTAGAAATAAAAGTAGCAATCAATTTGAGTCTACCGTGATTTTACCAGAAGGATTTCATTATATGCTACAGCTTCCACCCGGATGAACAACCACCAAGCGATGCTTTTCGTTAAGCTATATATATACAGCCTCAGGGCTCTCCAGGACTCCAAACTGTGTACTCTCTTCATTGTGGTGAGGTTGAGAACTAGGGCTCACACTCTGATTAGATTCTGGGGGAGAAAACCACATGGCTACCGCCGAAATGGCTTTGGCACCAGGTCTCCCACCAAGTCCCACTCCCAAACTTCATGAGGCGCTACCTTTGTTCTACGTGATAGCTTTGGTCTTCCTGGCCGTGTTGGCCATATTCCTCTTGCATATACTGGGTCCGTTACGCCGGTGGTCGAGCCATGGGCTCCTCCACTATATCGTGATGGTAATCTACACGCTCTCCTACCCGCTGGTTGGCTACACCATTGGGTGGATGCAGTCTACCAATTATTTGTACTTCAACGACTTCACTGTGTGGGCTGTGTTCCTGCTTCTGCTCCTCAGCAGCACGGACAGCCTCACGGCTTGCAGCATCAATGACATCGAGAGCTGGAAGAGCATCTACGTCAAACATCTCTTTAAGGGATTCTTGCTGGTGTTTATCCTTCTAAAGTTTGGATATTACATCGAGAAGGATGTGGATGCGGACTACCTGTGGTACCCGCTCTCACTCATCCTGGTCGTTATCGTCCTCAAGTCATATGTGATGATAGCTTCCATGAGGATGGTGAGCAAGTCCTACCTTGGCAAGAACGTGAAGATGATCGCCGAATACATGCACCATATAGACAACAAGCTGGTAGCCTTCGATCCTGTGACCATGGAAGGCTACCGGTACATGGTCGCTGGTGAGAAACACTGCATCAACCGGCGTGGACGCGCACCATGGTACAAGAGGCCAGACGACTTGAAGGTTACCACCGTGGAGCAGATCTGGCAGTGCGAGGGGAATCTGCTCATTGGTGATCAGGGCAAGGTGCTCAAGGACTTGTGCCTCTCTATGGCTCTCTCCAAGATGCTCAACCGAAGGTTTGCTGGCTTCAAGCTCTCAGAGGCAGAGCTTGAGAAAACCCATGACTTCGTATTCAAAGGCCTGCTCGCCGGGGACGAGCAGCAGGCCTTCAGGGTCATTGAGGAAGAACTTGTTTTTGTCCATGACATGTATTACACAAGGTACTCTTACCTCTACCAAAAGGGTCGATACCTGGCTCTTTGTCTGCCTGTCATCATGTCTGCCCTATGCTCGTGGCTCGCAGTGGCCAGCCTGCACATCAAGCGTACGGACGACCCCTATCTCAGTAGTCGTCTCAACCGCACTCTGCTGTCTGGCACCATAGTCATACCGGTTGTCGTGGCATTCCTGGAGGCATACCAGACGTACCTGTACATGGCCTCAGGTTGGTTCAAGGTGGCTTTGATACGGAGCTACGTCACCGCACCATTTTTGCAAACAAGCTGTTGTTCTGAGATGATCATACGTCTTCTCTTGATGTTGAAGGCGTTTCGCCCATGGAAGGGCAGACTCGGGCAGTACTGTTTCCTCGAGAGTCTTTGCCGCAAAAGTAAGATTATGAATTGTCTCCATTATGCTACACTACGCCTGGTGGACAAGGCCGTGAAGGGGCGCATGGAATCAGTAAAGCTGTCCGGAAATGTGAAGAAAGCCATCATTGATTCCCTACTAGGAAGCAACGGAAACCTGACGAACGGGGTAACATCGCTACAAAGAAATGGCGTCCATGGTGACCTTTCATGGGCATGTGATGCTACTGCTACCGATGGAGCGGTGAGTCGCACCATTCTGGTCTGGCACATTGCTACAACACTGTGTGAGCACCAGCTGGATAAACAAGGAAAACAAGCAGAGGCGGTTAGAACAGCCTCCACTTTATCCAAGTACTGCATGCAACTGCTCGCTTTCGCACCTAACCTCTTACCTGACCACAGCTCTATATCGGAAGCCATACTTGATGAGTCAATTGATAATGGAGGCGACCCTCGGTGGCAGGGATTACGAAAGCTACTCGAAGGGTCCAATGATCTGGAGAGCAGGTGTAAGGAATTATTGATGTTTAACATTGATAATGGTGATGGTGGTGAAGCACCGCTTGTTGCACAGGGCGCTCGGCTTGCAAGGCAGATTGAAGGCATACATGACTCGAAATTGCGGTGGAAGGTCCTCTCTGATTTCTGGGCGGAGATGATGCTGTATGTCTCGCCGTCTGACGATGCCCGGGCACACCTGGAAGTTCTTCCAAGAGGAGGGGAGTTCATCACGCACCTTTGGGCGCTGCTCACGCATGCCGGTGTGCTGAAGCGAGGCCCTACAGAGCCAAAGGATGTTGTGTGATCTGTTCAACCAGTGCACAAGTAACACTCCATATATCAACCTAGTGCTTGTAAGTTGTAACATCCTATGTATATTGCCTACAGTCATGTATACCATGTGTGAGTTAGTCTGTCGAGTCTGTATCTCTTTTCATGTTGTGTCTATTGTCAGATTTTGCGGGAGCCAACTTGCTAGTTTGCTAGAAATAAAAGTAGCAATCAATTTGAGTCTACCGTGATTTTACCAGAAGGATTTCATTATATGCTACAGCTTCCACCCGGATGAACAACCACCAAGCGATGCTTTTCGTTAAGCTATATATATACAGCCTCAGGGCTCTCCAGGACTCCAAACTGTGTACTCTCTTTATTATCAGGCTCCCACTCTGATTAGATTCTGGGAGAGAAAAACCTGGCTACTGCCGACATGGCTTTGGCACCAAGTCCCCCACCAAGTCTCACTCCCCAAGATCATGATATGCTAGCTTTGTTCTACGTGCAAGCTTTGGTCTTCCTGGCCGTGGTGGCCATATTCCTCTTGCATTTACTGGGTCCGCTACGCCGGTGGTTGAGCAAGGGTCTCCTCCATCACATCGTGATGGGAGTCTACGCGCTCTCCTACCCGCTGGTAGGCTACACCATTGGGCTGATGCAGTCTGCCAATTGGTACTTCAACGACTTCACCGTGTGGGCTGTGTTCCTGCTTCTGCTCCTCAGCAGCACGGATAGCCTCACAGCTTGCCGCCTCGACGACATCGACAACTGGAAGAACATCTACGTGAAACAACTCTTTAAGGGGTTCTTGTTGGTGTTTATCATTCTAAAGTTTGGCCGTCAGATGATGATGAGGAATTTGGATGCCGACTACCTGTGGTACCCGCTCTCAGCCATCCTGGTCGTTATCGTCCTCAAGTCATATCTGATGATAGCTTCCATGAGGATGGTGTAACACACTAAAAAAAAAATCAAAGGCCCAGCCAGCCCAACCCTTTTCCCTGGCCCGTTGCCCCCTCTCCCATCTTATCCAGACCAGTCCTCTCTTCCTTCTCACGTTTCTTCCTCCTTCCCTGCTCTCCCATGGCTTCCCCTCCCTAAATCCCCTCTCTACAGCAGCAAACCCTTGGGGGGAACTAGCAAAACGGATCGAGGACAACAAGAGGAGCAAGAAAGGTGCATCTTCCATGTAGATCGGTCCTTTCCCCATATCTTCCCGCTGCCCTAGGGTTTGGGGAACGACTAAGGTGAGGTGAATCCACTTTAGATCTGCTAATTGATGTTTTTAGGAGGTTCTTGGTCCTGAGGATTAGTGGATTTGTTGGGGAAAACACGGTTTGAAGGTCGATTTAAGGTGTGCTGTCCTGTAGCTCGGGCAGTGCTGCTGTCCTTGTAGATTTGGTGACCTAAACGATTTCTCCTCCAAAAGTGGATCATACAAAAGTTGTAGAGAATTATGAGATGTAACTGCTGTCCAAGTTTCATATTTTTGGTGGAGTATACCTTCAGTTATTGAATATTGTTTGGACGCTGTTTCTGAATGTCCAGATTTTTGACAGCAGATGTTCAGAGATGTATTAGATGATCTTAAGGATGGAATTCGTGGAAACCCATAATAACAAAGTTTTAGGTTTCTCAGAGATATATGTCCTGACAAAATTTTAGAATTTTTGGACAAGGGGTTTGGGAGATATGAATTTTTGTATGCTGCTGCCCGAAATTTCAGACAGATTCTGTACTTCACATTCAACTGCAGTTTTACCCCTCTTTGGATTATGCTAAAAATAAAGGATCTGAACAAAGTTATAAGATTTCTCCCTTAATTTTCTAAGATATATTTGCTTGCTGTCATATCTTTTGTAATTTTAAAGATACAAAAAAGTGAAGCAGCACTGCTGCGGTTAACCTAGGTGATGTTTACCATCGTCGCTTGTTTGACCGGTTGGGCTATATGGGTGCTTTACTTGCTGTGTGCACATGGTTGTTTGAGGATATGTTCTGATCTTATTGTGTCAAAACAGGTGGTAACGCTCCGGATCACGCTTAGAGCGGCTATCTCCTTCATTGGGAGGCAAGTAACGTAGCGGTGGTTGCTACAAGCTTTAATTTGCTATTTTTCCTACCTCCACCTTAAATTTCAGAATGATAACTTATCCAATATCATCCATTCAATTACAAGTTTATGCACATCTTACTGTTGTTATTACATATGCCTTATTCTTTACTTTATAACTTGGTAATGGCTCTTGTTAGCATAATTATGATGAGGTTTATGTTGTCAAATGAGGAGAGACTTATCTGGTATATGCGGTGTATACTCTCTTTGTGCGATCTGTCTTGGCATTGCATTTCATTGCATCACAATGCATGGCATATGGAGTTAATTCGCCGCTTGATAGCCGCGACCGTACCGGTACAGCATCGTTTATTGGGCATAACGGTGCAGCTTCATACTTTGTTGAGTATGAAGGCAGGAGACATGGCATTTGCATTGCATTTGCATTTAGGGTGCTATCGGTTTTCTATGGTATTTATTTGGCAGTGGTGGTGAGAAGTGAATTTTCTCCAAGGTTTGGTGACGAATTGGTTTTATTTATGTATGAGGGTGTTGGAGTTATTATTATTATTATTATTCATTGAGGAGATACACTTACTGATAATAGTTAAACCATGGTCTAATGAACTTGTAGTTTAAATAGCTTGTTAAAGCTAGTTACTTGCTGAGATTTTATATCTCACCCCTATTTTTTTGTTATCCTCTCAGGTACTTGATGGATGGATGCTTTGCTTGGGGGGTTGGGAAGTAGCAGCACGTCATACACTTCTCTTTAATCAAAATCCTCTAGTGTGATACTGTAATATTTAAGTCCTTCTCTATGAGAGTCTATTTGTTGCTTAATGATGGTTAAGCTTTGTTAAACCTTGCCTTAATCGTTTGAATTTCATGTTAGGATCTTTTATTTATGCTAGTGTGCTTTATCTATTTTCATATCTTATTGTTTCTTGCTTCCGCGGTGTTCCTGATTTAGGGAAGATGCTGTCAAAATCTGTCCCTTTTGTCCGATGTGGCTTAGTAGCATCCTAAGGTGGCGTTTGTTTTTCTTGGGGTGTTACAGTTGGTAATCAGAGCTTAGGTTAATTTAATCCTAGGAAAAAATAAAGTCTAATTTGACACACTTGCACTTGTAGGTTGGGTACGGGTACATTGGTGTGTATGGATTATTTTGTCTTTATGCATACTTTAAATTGTTGGAGCTTGATATTTGTGTTGTCTGTGTCTTGTGGTGGCTGCAGTTATGCCGCCTAAGAAGCAAGGTCGGGCACGACCAGCGAGCGGTGCCCAAGCTGATGGCACTAGTCAAGCAGAATTACTTGCCGCAATGCGTGAGATGCAAAATGAGATGAGGACTTTGAGGCAGGCTGCTCGTGCGGGTGCAGCACAACCTAATCCTACTACCTCTACTCAGGAAGTTGCTGCCCCAGTTGGCCCTGAGAGTGGTGTCTCGCTGAGAGAGTGGGTTGGCATGAAGCTCGATAGTTTTGATGGCAATGGTACTCCTATTCAGGCTGCTGATTGGTTGTCATATGTGGAGGATAAGATGGAAGCTTTTGAGGTGTCAGCTCATGATCGTGTTCGTTATGGGGCACAATTACTAAAGGGTGAGGCACAGATTTGGTGGAAGGGTGTGCAGTCAGCTCGCACGGCTACGCATGGTTCTTTAACTTGGCCTGAGTTTGTTAGGCAGTTTGAGAGGAGGTTTTACCCAGTGACCTTCCTGGACAAGATGAAAATTGAGCTAAATAACTATGTGCAGGAAAGGAAGACAGTGGCTGAGTATGAGGTGGGGTTCAACCAGATTGTTCGCTTTGTTCCACATGTGGCCCATGATGATGCAGAGAAAGCAAGGCAATTTCGTCAAGGCCTTAAGCCTTCAATTCGCCATGTGTTGGGTGCCTTTGAAGTCACAGACTTTCGCTCCATGGTAGAGAAAGCCTTGGGAGTTGAGATGCAGCTTCAGGTCACAGCTGATCTAAATAAGTCTTTGAGTGGTGACCAGTCTCATGGTCAGGGTGACAAGAAGGTCCATTCTGGTGGTCATGTTCATAGGAAGGGCAAGTTTCAGCGTCACCAGCCGTACCGTGGTGGTTCAGCTCAGTCTCGTACTCCAGGAGGGAGTACTCCTCAGTATCGTGCCATTCCCAAACCTGGCACGGGGATGGTGTGCTTCAAATGTGGAGATGCGCATCATCTTCGAGAGTGCCGATGGTCCGGCAAGTGCTCTATTTGTGGTCAAGATCACAAGGACGTGGTTTGTAGGAAGAATCCTGATGCCAAGCTTCGTTGGGAGCTAGTGTCTTCTTCAGCTCCCAATGGTGCATTCCATATGATGGCGGCTGCATCTTCTACTCCTCACCTACCTGCACCGCCACCGCAGCAGCACCTACTTGCACCGCCACCGCAGCAGTACCTACCTGCCCCTACACCTCAGTACTTGCTAGCGCCACCGGTGACTCCATCGGCTGCCCCTACACTTCAGACTGGGGCTTACTGGATGCCCCATGCTACTCCTTCAGCACCCATGGTTCCATGGGCTCCCACTCCGACGGGTCCTACTTCGGGTGCCTCTTCTTCGCCTGGCGTTCCAGGGGCATATGTTATGCCTGCCACTAACGCTAGAGATCGTGGTGACGTGGTAACAGGTATCATCTCAGTTGATTCTTATGATGCTCATGCTCTTTTTGATTCTGGAGCTAGTTTCTCTTTCATCTCAGAGGCTTTTGTTGGTCGTTTGGGTCTTTTTGTTGAAAGGATTGGGGAGGCTATCGTTGTTAGTTCTGCTAGAGGGCTTGTTTCGAGTTCTATAGTTTGTCCAGGCTGTGTTGTCACTCTTGCGAATGAGGATTTTATTGCTAACTTAGTGGTGATTCCGTTGGAGCCTTTTGATGTGATTCTTGGCATGGACTGGCTCTCCCAGTATAAGGCCGTTATCTCTTGTTTCTGGAAAACAATCACTTTGCAAGCACCATCAGGACGAGAGATGATCTTTCAAGGGAGTGGTTTGAAGTACTCTATCTCCTTGTTGTGTCAGTTATTTCCTAATCGATGGACACAAAAAACTGGTATTCTTTTTGTGATGATTGGTGATCAGGAGGTTCCCTTGCGAGTGGATGATATTCTAGTGGTTTGTCGCTATCCAGATGTTTTCCCAGATGAGCTCCCAGGTTTGCCTCCTGAAAGAGAGGCTATTTTCCACATAAAGTTGGTTCCTGGAACGCAACCTATATATAAGACACCATACAAGATGGCTCCTGTGGAGCAGGTGGAGTTAAAGAAGCAATTGGATGAACTTCTTGCTAAAGGGTTTATCCGACCAAGCACGTCACCTTGGGCTGCCCCAGTCTTGTTCGTAGAAAAGAAGGATGGCACTAAAAGACTTTGTGTTGATTATCGAGCACTTAATCAAGTAACAATCAAGAACAAGTACCCTTTGCCTCGTATTGATGCTCTCTTTGATCAATTGAGAGGTGCCAAGGTATTCTCTAAGATTGACTTGCAATCTGGTTACCATCAACTACGTATCAAGGAAGAGGATATTGAGAAGACGGCTTTTAATACCAGGTATGGGCATTATGAGTATGTGGTTATGTCTTTTGGACTAACAAATGCCCCTGCTGTTTTTATGGAGGCCATGAACAGGATGTTGCATGAGTACTTGGATGTTTTTGTTGTGGTATTCATCGATGATATCTTAGTTTACTCCAAGTCAGAGGAGGAGCATAAGGTTCATCTCAGTCTTGTCTTGGATGCACTCCGGAAGAACAAGTTCTATGCAAAGTTGAAGAAATGTGCATTTTGGCTTTCTGAAGTGAGCTTCCTTGGTCATGTCATTAATCAACATGGCATTAAGGTGGATACTAAAAACGTTGCCTCAGTGGTGGAATGGCAAAGACCGACCAATGTAACAGAAGTT
This sequence comes from Setaria viridis, assembly GCF_005286985.2. NCBI lineage: Eukaryota > Viridiplantae > Streptophyta > Magnoliopsida > Poales > Poaceae > Setaria > Setaria viridis. The sequence goes on from NC_048270.2 coordinate 40,521,142, forward strand.
CGGAGCTTTCTTGGGCTTGCAGGTTATTATCGGTGTTTCGTGCAGGGTTTCTCAATTGTTGCTAAGCCAATGACTAATCTCACTAAGAAGGGTGTTCCATTCATATGGACTAAAGAGTGTGAGGCCAGTTTCCAAACTCTAAAGAATAAGTTAGTGAATGCTCCTATATTGACATTACCTGAGAGCGGCAAACGCTTCACTTTGTATACAGATGCTTCTCGAATCGGGCTTGGTTGTGTGCTTATGCAAGAAGGTAAAGTGATTGCTTATGCATCAAGGCAATTGAAGAAGCATGAGCAAAATTACCCCACACATGATTTAGAGTTGGCTGCAGTTATTTTTGCTCTAAAGATTTGGAGGCATTATCTTTATGGAGAGTCATGTGATATATTTACAGATCACCAAAGTCTCAAATATATTTTCACACAAAAAGAACTCAACTTGAGGCAATGGAGATGGTTAGAATTGATTAAGGACTATGATCTCACTATCCAGTACCATCCAGGAAAGGCAAATATGGTGGCAGATGCTCTTAGTAGGACAGGTGTTCCTAAGACAGTGATGTCCTTGATTGTTGATATGGATCGCATGGGGGTTTCGTTTTGTTATGCGGGCGTTGCACATCAAGAGACTCAAATGCTTATTCAGTCTCCCATAGTTGATCAGGTGCGTGAGGCTCAACAACATGATCGTTTGCTTCAAGAGGTTCGAAAGAGAATTTTAGGGGGTAGACCACGGGAGTTCACCATAGATGAACATGGTGCTATTCGCTTTAGAGGGCGTCTTTGTGTGCCACAAAATTCTGATGTGAAGATGGATATACTTAGGGAGGCACATCGAACACCTTACACAATTCACCCTGGTGAGACCAAGATGTATCGGGATTTAAAGAAAAATTTTTGGTGGAAAAGGATGAAAGTTGATGTTGCCAAATATGTAGCATCTTGTGGAATTTGTCAGCAAGTTAAGGCAGAACATAAAAAGCCTGCGGGTTTATTACGGCCTTTGGAGATCCCTGAGTGGAAATGGGAACATATCACCATGGACTTTGTGGTCGGGTTACCTCGCTCACCTCGAGGGAGAGATGCCATATGGGTTATTGTGGATAGACCCACTAAGTCTGCACATTTCATTCCGATGAAGTCAACTAGTTCAGCACCAGATTTGGTTCCCTTATACATGAGAGAAGTGCTAAGGCTTCATGGTGTGCCAAAGTCCATTGTTTCTGATCGAGATCCCAAGTTTGTGTCTAACTTTTGGCGAAGCTTGCATAGTGCATTGGGCACAAATTTGACTCTTAGCACTGCTTTCCACCCTCAGACTGATGGTCAGTCGGAGAGGACTATTCAGACCTTAGAGGACATGCTTCGTGCTTGTGTTCTTTCATGGAAAGGTAGTTGGGAGGATCATCTATCTTTGGCAGAGTTCGCTTATAATAACAGCTATCAAGCTAGTATCAAGATGGCTCCATTTGAGGCTTTGTATGGTAGGAAGTGTATTTCTCCCATATGCTGGGAAACTTTGGGTGAGAGATCTTTGATTGGTCCAGATTGGGTCCGAGAGACATCTGAAAAGGTGCGGGAGATACGACAGAATCTGTTGGCTGCTCAGAGCCGGCAGAAGAGTTATACTGATGTGAGGAGGCGAGATCTAGAGTTTGCAGTGGGTGACCATGTTCTTCTTAGGGTATCGCCAACCAAAGGTGTTGTGAGGTTTGGCACCACAGGAAAGCTTAGCCCAAGGTACATTGGTCCGTTTGTGATCACAACCCGTGTTGGCAGTTTGGCATATCGCTTGCAGCTTCCAGAATCATTGAAGCAAGTGCACAATGTTTTCCATGTATCTATGTTAAGAAAATATTTGAGGGATCCTGAGCACAAGATTGATTTGGAGCCACTTATTGTGGAGCCAAATCTAATTGTGGAATGTCACCCAGAACGTATCTTAGACTCATCTGACCGAGTCATGAGAAAGAGGACCATCAAATATGTTAAGGTTCTATGGAGTAATCAGTCTGAGCGTGAAGCGACTTGGGAGCTCGAGGACCAAATGCGCAAGAAGTACCCACAACTCTTTGAGAGAGGTAAGTTTTAATTTATCAAGTTGGTATACCTTTGAGTAGTTAAATTCGGGGACGAATTCATTAAAGGAGGGGAGAATGTAACACACTAAAAAAAAAATCAAAGGCCCAGCCAGCCCAACCCTTTTCCCTGGCCCGTTGCCCCCTCTCCCATCTTATCCAGACCAGTCCTCTCTTCCTTCTCACGTTTCTTCCTCCTTCCCTGCTCTCCCATGGCTTCCCCTCCCTAAATCCCCTCTCTACAGCAGCAAACCCTTGGGGGGAACTAGCAAAACGGATCGAGGACAACAAGAGGAGCAAGAAAGGTGCATCTTCCATGTAGATCGGTCCTTTCCCCATATCTTCCCGCTGCCCTAGGGTTTGGGGAACGACTAAGGTTAGGTGAATCCACTTTAGATCTGCTAATTGATGTTTTTAGGAGGTTCTTGGTCCTGAGGATTAGTGGATTTGTTGGGGAAAACACGGTTTGAAGGTCGATTTAAGGTGTGCTGTCCTGTAGCTCGGGCAGTGCTGCTGTCCTTGTAGATTTGGTGACCTAAACGATTTCTCCTCCAAAAGTGGATCATACAAAAGTTGTAGAGAATTATGAGATGTAACTGCTGTCCAAGTTTCATATTTTTGGTGGAGTATACCTTCAGTTATTGAATATTGTTTGGACGCTGTTTCTGAATGTCCAGATTTTTGACAGCAGATGTTCAGAGATGTATTAGATGATCTTAAGGATGGAATTCGTGGAAACCCATAATAACAAAGTTTTAGGTTTCTCAGAGATATATGTCCTGACAAAATTTTAGAATTTTTGGACAAGGGGTTTGGGAGATATGAATTTTTGTATGCTGCTGCCCGAAATTTCAGACAGATTCTGTACTTCACATTCAACTGCAGTTTTACCCCTCTTTGGATTATGCTAAAAATAAAGGATCTGAACAAAGTTGTAAGATTTCTCCCTTAATTTTCTAAGATGTATTTGCTTGCTGTCATATCTTTTGTAATTTTAAAGATACAAAAAAGTGAAGCAGCACTGCTGCGGTTAACCTAGGTGATGTTTACCATCGTCGCTTGTTTGACCGGTTGGGCTATATGGGTGCTTTACTTGCTGTGTGCACATGGTTGTTTGAGGATATGTTCTGATCTTATTGTGTAAAAACAGGTGGTAACGCTCCGGATCACGCTTAGAGCGGCTATCTCCTTCATTGGGAGGCAAGTAACGTAGCGGTGGTTTCTACAAGCTTTAATTTGCTATTTTTCCTACCTCCACCTTAAATTTCAGAATGATAACTTATCCAATATCATCCATTCAATTACAAGTTTATGCACATCTTACTGTTGTTATTACATATGCCTTATTCTTTACTTTATAACTTGGTAATGGCTCTTGTTAGCATAATTATGATGAGGTTTATGTTGTCAAATGAGGAGAGACTTATCTGGTATATGCGGTGTATACTCTCTTTGTGCGATCTGTCTTGGCATTGCATTTCATTGCATCACAATGCATGGCATATGGAGTTAATTCGCCGCTTGATAGCCGCGACCGTACCGGTACAGCATCGTTTATTGGGCATAACGGTGCAGCTTCATACTTTGTTGAGTATGAAGGCAGGAGACATGGCATTTGCATTGCATTTGCATTTAGGGTGCTATCGGTTTTCTATGGTATTTATTTGGCAGTGGTGGTGAGAAGTGAATTTTCTCCAAGGTTTGGTGACGAATTGGTTTTATTTATGTATGAGGGTGTTGGAGTTATTATTATTATTATTATTCATTGAGGAGATACACTTACTGATAATAGTTAAACCATGGTCTAATGAACTTGTAGTTTAAATAGCTTGTTAAAGCTAGTTACTTGCTGAGATTTTATATCTCACCCCTATTTTTTTGTTATCCTCTCAGGTACTTGATGGATGGATGCTTTGCTTGGGGGGTTGGGAAGTAGCAGCACGTCACACACTTCTCTTTAATCAAAATCCTCTAGTGTGATACTGTAATATTTAAGTCCTTCTCTATGAGAGTCTATTTGTTGCTTAATGATGGTTAAGCTTTGTTAAACCTTGCCTTAATCGTTTGAATTTCATGTTAGGATCTTTTATTTATGCTAGTGTGCTTTATCTATTTTCATATCTTATTGTTTCTTGCTTCCGCGGTGTTCCTGATTTAGGGAAGATGCTGTCAAAATCTGTCCCTTTTGTCCGATGTGGCTTAGTAGCATCCTAAGGTGGCGTTTGTTTTTCTTGGGGTGTTACAGATGGTGAGCAAGTCTTACCTCGGTAAGAACGTGAAGGTGATCGCCGAATACATGCAGCATATAGACAACAAGCTGGTGGTCTTCAATCCTGTGACCATGGAAGGCTACCAGTACATGGTCGCTGGTGAGAAACACTGCGTTAACAGGCCTGGACACACACCATGGTACAAGAAGCCGGACGACTTGAAGGTTACCACCGTGGAGCAGATCTGGCAGTGCGAGGGGAATCTGCTCATTGGTGATCAGGGCAAGGTGCTCAAGGACTTGTGCCTCTCTATGGCTCTCTCCAAGATGCTCAACCGAAGGTTTGCTGGCTTCAAGCTCTCAGAGGCAGAGCTTGAGAAAACCCACGACTTCGTATTCAAAGGCCTGCTCGCCGGGGACGAGCAGTGGGCCTTCAGGGTCATTGAGGAAGAACTTGTTTTTGTCCATGACATGTATTACACAAGGTACTCTTACCTCTACCAAAAGGGTCGATACCTGGCTCTCTGTCTGCCTGTCATCATGTTTGCCCTATGCTCGTGGCTCACAGTGGCCAGCCTGCACGTCAAGCATCACGACGACCCCTATCTCAGTAATCATAGCAATCGCAGTCTGATGTCTGGCACCATAGTCATAACGGTTGTCTTGGCATTCCTGGAGGCATACCAGCTGTACCTGTACATGGCCTCAGGTTGGTTCAAGGTGGCACTGATACGGAGCTATGTCGCCGCACCTTTTTTGCAAACAAGCTGTTTCTATGAGATGATCATACATCTTCTCTTGATGTTGAAGGTGTTTCGCCCATGGAAGGGCAGACTTGGGCAGTACTGTTTCCTCGAGAATCTTGGCCGCAAAAGTAAGGTTGTGAATTGTCTCCATTATGGTACACTGTGCTTGGTGGACAAGGCCATGAAGGGAAGCAAGAAATCAGTGAAGGTCTCCGAAGATGTGAAGAAAGCCATCATTGATTCCCTACTAGCAAGCAACGGACACCTGACGAACGGGGTAACATCGCTGCAAAAAAATGGCGTCCATGATGACCTCAAATGGGCATGTGATGCTACTGCTACTGACGGAGCGGTGGCTCGCACCATTGTGGTCTGGCACATTGCTACAACCCTGTGCGAGCAGAAGCTGGATAAACAAGTCAAAGAAGAAGACGCTGTCAAAACAGCCTCCACTTTATCCAAGTACTGCATGCACCTCCTTGCTTTCGCACCTAACCTCTTGCCCGACCACAGCTCCATATCGGAATCCATACTTGATCAGTCAATCCACGAAGCAAGCAAGTTACTCAAAGAGGCCAAGGACAAGAAGATCAAGGGCAAGAACAAGAAGATCGAGGGCAGGTGTGAGATATTAATGCAAATTAGCACTGATGATGATTGTGTTGATGATGAAACAATTCTTGTTGCGCGGGGCGTTCACCTTGCAAGGCAACTGATTGATAACATACAAGACTTCACAACACGGTGGAAGGTGCTATCTGATTTCTGGGCGGAGATGATGCTGTATGTCTCGCCATCCGACGATGCTCGGGAGCACCTGGAAGTTCTTGCAATAGGAGGGGAGTTCATCACGCACCTTTGGGCGCTGCTCATGCATGCCGGTGTGCTGAAGCGAGGACCTACAGTGCCAAAGGATGTTGTGTGACCTCTTTAACAAGTACACACGTAGCAGTCATTATATCTATCTAGTGCTTGTAACATTCTATGTATGTTGGCACACCATGTGTGAGTTAGTCTGTCGAGTCTGTATCTCTTTTCATGTCGAGTTAGTTTGTCGAGTCTGTATCTCTTTTCATGTCGTGTCTGTTATCAGATTTTGGGCAGAGTCAGATCTGGTAATTTCCGCAAGTTTCCTTAAGAAGAGCGTGCGTTCAGGTTGTTGGACGTGCGCGCGTCTAAGGTGGCCATTACAGTCGCAATCTGTTCCATCGACCACTTGGGCACTCTCTCTCAGTTGCGTCTGTTCGTCTGTCAATTGAGCAGATCCTGTTGCAGCAGAGATTGACCCTGCTACTACAGAAGGGGCGGGGATCCCCTCCTGAGGATTCCAGCTCTTTAGGGAGGGGTTCAACCTTGAGGAAGATGCCATAGTAGGAATTCTTGCATTCATGTTCGTAACAATACTGAGTGTTATGGAAAAATATGGTCTTCTTCCTCTTCCCTCTTTGGGGAAGGGAAGCCTTTATTCTTCGCGGAGTGTATTGGGGATATAGGACTGAAAGCAGTGATCAAGGACACGACTTGCCTTCTTGACCTTGCTCCTGCTGTTCGTACTCCTCGAAGGCTTGATCTTCAAATCCCTCGAACTGCTGAACGTCTACACGCATCACACAAGCACATACAAGCAAACAAGGGCATAAAGTAAGAAAACAATACACCAATCACAATTAAACAGAGAAAACAAGCTTGTAAAATTGATCTACGCTTTAAAAATGAACATGTAGATATAAAGAATGCGAAAAAAGGAGTTAAGATGCAAAAGATATAAGTAAAATAAGATCCAGGGGTTTTTCTGCGAGAATTCAAAACTTTTAGGGTCAAACTGCGAAAAATTGAGGACTTATACATAATTACGTGTATAAAATGAAGGTTTAACGTGCAAAAACGCAACTTAGGATGGCAGGTTGATTTTAGAGAAACTCAGGGTTGAAACCGAAATAAAATAGGACCAAAACACAAATGCTTTTGAACTGGATTGGACTGCGGGTTGATTTGCGGAAAAGGTGAGGGCTTAAGTGCAAAAGAGGTGCGACGCGGCGCGGTTGACTAGTACGCGATCCAGTTGACCCGCTGTGGGCCGTCGGATTTGGATCCGACGGTCACGGTCGTCGGCGACACTGAAGCGGTGGCAGAAAAAGGTGGCGGACGGCGACGAGCGGCGGCGCTTCGCTGGAGTTGGCCGAAACAGCGCTCCGGGGCTCGGTTTCGCGCGCGGATTGCACGAGATGGATGCGGGGAACACGACGAACTCATTTAGGGCTTTGGTGGGGGTTGCGGTGCGACGGAGCTCACTTTTTGGCGGCGGCTTGTGGCGGCGCTGCTAGGGTTTGGAGGGGCGATGGCTGGGTGCTTGAGGCCGGGGGGGGGTGCGGCGGCTTAAATAGGGGCGTATGGTGGCGAGATACGGATAGGAGATGGACTCCGCGCGGAGGAAGCGCGCGGCGGTTGCAGGAGGTGGGCGGAGTCCGGGCGCGGTCGGGGAGAAGTCCCGGCCGGATACGCCTGCCCCACCCGTCAGACCGGCGGAAGGGAGCGGGTCGGCGCTGCTTCGCGGGCCGCGGAGGAAAGGAGATGGGCCGGCGAGGGAGAAACGTGGCATGGGCCGGAGGAGCTGAGGGGAGGCGGGGCCGAAAAGGGAGGGAGGTCGGTATGCTGGCCAGGCCGGCAGAACAGGCCGAGCAAGCGAGACGGGCCGACAAGTGAAGGTGGAGCTGGTGGCGCTGGGCCGCAAGGAGTTGGAGCCGTGCTGAAAGAAAAAGGAGGAGGAGAAAGAATGCAGCCCAAGAGGGGAAAGTAAAAGAAAAGAAGAAAAGGAAAAGTTTTGGAAATTGAATTTGAGATTTTGAATTGGAATTTGGATCAAATACAATCAACCAAAAATTATGCACCAGCATGAATGTACAACAAACTCCTATGGTGAATTAATTTAATTTAGAGAAAATAAAAAATAATATGCCTAAGAATTTAAATGACATCTTAATTAAGCAAATTTTAATGAATTTAAATTCTTTAAAAATTTGGTGTTACAAATGCCAGGCTTTCGGGTCCGTGCACCCAAGTCCTAACATGACGGAGATTCTGGGTACCATCCTAAGCCAAGTAGCAGATGGTGCAATGTCTGCTGGCAGTGGCACCGAACCTGCAGCAGAACAAAATATCATCAACGACATATCAATTTCCCTCTCTGACAAGAGGTACGCAACATTGCATCCTGTCCATTCCCATTCCCATTCCGCTTGTCGAACAACCCGTTTGTGTTATGGTACTATCCTAAAAATAGAACATATTATGTTTGGAACGTTAGTCCAACAACCCGTGCATCCACACATATTTTTAGAAAAAGCATAGATAATTGAGCTTTGTGAAAGGCATATAATTTAGTAATATTTAGAGGTGATTATGTTTTCTAAGTTTTTTACCATGTTTCTTCTTCCTCCTATGATTATGTGAAAGGTTTTATGGAGTACTCAACAAAGTTTGCTAGTCCATTAACCACGCTTTTGCACGGGATATAAATTTTAAAAGATTCATAAGTATTAAAAGCTCATGGATAGTTAATCCGAAGTCTACGAGTAATTGAGAAATTGCTTATCTTTGCTTTGTCTCCTATTTATTTAATTTTTTTAAAACAATATATACCCATATAGGTATTTTTTTTTAATCTTGTATGTTGGTGATTGGTGTTGATTAAAAATTACTTTATATGCCTTTTAATTCACATTCATAGTCTTTTCAACTTTAGATGAAACATTAGTGAAGGACTGAGATGGGCGACTGGGGGTGAATAGGAGCCTCCAATAATTCTTTTAAATAATAAGGTCTATATCCCAATTGCCACCCAAAACGCATCTCGCTTCTAATCATCAAGATGACACTAGTCAACTCGTGACAATCTCATCTTAGGAACGATTAGAAACACTCGAAAGCGTAGCGGAAGCAAAGAAAAGCAAAACTTTGAAAAGTTTGCACGAGATATTGATCTCAAACACTACCAAATCATTACTTGACTAAGCATGCTTGAAATAATTAATTAAGAATTAAGCATGATTAACAAAGTGACAAAACTACTGAACAAGTAGCTAATAAACAAGGTAGCACAGATTAACTAGTAATAATTAACTAGCTCAAGTGATAAATTAATAATTGCATGAATTAAAGAACCGAGCAACCAAAGAAAAGCAACTGGGCTGCAGCTTGCTCACCTTGCTGGGCCGCTTGCACACTGCCACGGAAGAGCTCCTAGCTGCTGTACTGATGGGCGACCCTGGTGCTGCACGGACCGGTGTGCTGGGCCGCCTGGCTCCGGCCTGCTACGTTGACAGGTCTGGATCGCTCGAGCCTAGCCACGGCCTGCTGGACTGCTCGGCCGCGCGGCTCCCTCCGGCCTGGCTGGGCTGCCTGGCCACCCGCGCTGGGCCGCCTGCCTGGTCAGCTGCTGCGCAGGCCAGGAATTTTTTTATTTTTATATTATAATAAATTGTCGAATAAAAAATTTGTAAAAATAGACGTTCACTGCCGGACCAAATGGTGGTAAGATCGCTTTTGCCGTATGAAACGGAGGAAGGGTACCGGCCGCCACGTGCTGCCCTCCCTCGCCGGCTGAAATGGTGGTAAGGACTCTTCCGCCATTTCAACCAGCGAGGCAGCCCGGGTTGGCGACCTATAGTGAAACGGCTATAACGACCCCTTCAGTTATTTTCCCTTCATTTTTTTGACTTTTATCAATTATTTTTCCTTTATTGTTTTATTATTTCAATTATATAGTTGTATCGCAATACTTAACTTCGTAATTTGAGGTTATACCTCTATCTTGAATATTGTTCCTTTAAATTTTTATATGACATTTTTTTAGAGAGGTAGAGTGATTGCACGAAATCATTGAAAATCATGAAACTCCAGCCTACGTAAAGTAGTCTGTGGATACAATTGTACAATCATGCGCGTTACAATTGTACACATGATAGCTTGTACCGGCGTACAAAAGATAAAAGAGGTCCTACATACTAAATGTGTTCTCGCTTGAAACGAAGCTGCCACCTCCCCCTCCCCGACCACGACCACGCCTCGCTGCCCGCTGCGCTGCTCTGGTCTGCTGCTGGTCGTACGTCAAGAGCTCTCGTGGGGCAACGTCGCAAGGCGGACGTCCTACTGCGGCTGCATATGGTGTCCCGAGCTCCTGGGTCACGTCCTGTGTAGGAGCCTTCGGGGCCTCACGCAACTACGAGGCACCGATCACGTTAGGCTTAGGTCCGAAAAAATTGTCCACCCATGCATGGAAGCCTGACAAGATTGTCCACCCATGCATGGATGTTGGACCTCTGTCCCTCCTCCTCGACGGAGTCCTCCGGAGCCTCTCCGCGGTCTGCGAACCCTGTTATGCAACTAAGGAAATGATATTGTTGGTTTCGTTGCATATTTAAAATGGAATAGAAAACATGTATTCGTTGTGCACCGAAGCGGTGTAGCTCTATGCCTGGTGGTGCTAAAGAAGGTCCCGCTCCACTGTAAGCTCCGTACATCTGCGGGCTGTGTTAATAAATTATTATTTAGTAAGGTGAATTGGAAAATATTTCGTAAATGGTGTACGACAAAATAACGTACCGAAAGTGCATTTCAAGTTTACCCCAAGATGTGATAAGATGGTATGGATGTAAAAGTTTCTATGCACCTTTTTTTATTGGTACCTGATAATAATCGATGACATTTGGCATTGGGAAGAATGGGAAGTCATCCGAAAAGCTCTTTCCAAGAATAATATGGGCTCTAAAATAATCATGACGACTCGTGTCAAGGCTTTAGCTGACAAATGTCGAACTGAACAAGGTGCACATGTGTATACACAGAGTTTTCATCACGAGGACGCTAAAAGACTATCAGACATGATACTGAACAAGTCTGTCGGAAGAGACATACTTGAAGCCAATGCGGAGTGGCTACCCAGAAAGATTGTGCATACGAGTGGTTTGATGCCACTAGCAATAATCTGTTTGTCGTCAGCATGGGCAGAGAGCCATGCATGGGCAAGACGACGACTATGGGGAATATTGGTATATTTGGGTAAGTGAAATGCTGATGGATAGGTTTCTGAGTCCTCCATCCTTGAAACCACTAGTCCAGAGTTTATGCCTTGTTTTCGACGATCTTCCCGTTGAGCTGAGGACTTGCTTGCTGTACTGCAGCATATACCCTCTGGGTTATTTTATTCAAAGGGATTGCTTGGTCAGAAAATGGATAGGCGAAAGATTTGTTTCGCAACAAGAAGTATCAGAAGCTTACTTTGACAAGCTTGTTTCTAGGAATCTATTGCAGCCGGTACCCAAATACCAGAGCTTTTACATAGTCCACCCCATAATGCTAGCCTTCCTTGTATGCAGAGCAAAAGAAGATAATTTTGTTGCTTGTCGGCAGCACAATAATGGCCGCGGTAGCTCCTCGCACGCCAAACAGATCCGTCGCCTTTCTCTCGACACGGATTGCATTCCAGATGAGGATGTAGTATCTCATATTCGCTCCCTTGCTGTTCTTAGTGACCAACCCCACATTGGTGTCCCCTTGAAGAAGTTTAAAAACCTGCGAGTGCTAGAAATTGACAGCTGTAAACGTCTAGAGAACTTTTCTCTGGTGGATATATACGGGCTGATCTGGCTGCGGTATCTGGGTCTCAACGGCTGCCTTGAAATCACAGAGATCCCACGGGAGATTTGGAGACTGCAGAATCTGGAGACGCTAGAGGTGAGGAACACAGGTATTTGTAAACTACCCATGGAAATTGGGACACTGGTGCATTTAAGGACTCTGAATGTAAGTGTCACAATGGTCACAGAGGTTCCAAGGAAAATCACCGGACTTTCTCGTTTGGAGAATCTGGATGTAAGCTCGACAGGGGTGAAAGAGTTGCCTAAGGAAGTAGGAAAACTACAGGAGTTGAGGACTCTGGACATTAGAGTGACTAAAGTCAGAGAGCTACCCCGCAGGGAAATTCCAAATTCTTTTTGAAGTGTGGTCGGCCACTTTGATTCGAGTTCTGGTCGAGTGGTGAAGTTGCCTCTGGGTGTCTTCAGATCAAGTGGTGATGAACAGGTTATTTCCTCTTCTGGAGCAAATTGCAGGGAGAGCCTATCCATCCTCGTGCTCTTTAATCATCTCTACAAGAGGTGTGAAGTTCTTCCAGTTCCGATGCATAGAGTTGCCGGGAGACACATGAAAGTCCCGCAGTGGGTCAAGCAAGACTTGTGCAATGTCTGCTCCTTAGATATCAGTCTCTGCAAACTGGTGGAGGAAGACCTCGAGTTTCTGAAGACGCAGATGCCCAACCTGCAGGCTCTCCAACTAAGGTTCGAGGTCCTCCCACGGGAGCCGGTTGCCATCACTGGTGGAGGGTTCTTGAAGCTAGAGACGTTCTACGTCTGTTGCCGTCTGCCACGGGTGATCACCTTCTGGGAAGGAGCGATGCCGAAGCTGAAACATCTTGAGTTCAAGTTCTGCACCGGCACGGCAAGGCAACACTACTCCATGGGAATCAGGCATCTCGACAGCCTTGAGAAGGTCATGTTCCGATGCTCCGAGTACTACACAAGTCACGGTCCGGGCATCCGCGAGACAATTGATGTACTGAGAAAAGAAGCTGCGGAGCATCCCAACAAGATCACCCTTTGGGTCAATAACATGAAACCTGAGGTTTTCCTCAAGACAATTGATGTACCCTTTAAAGAATGGAAACGTGAACAACGTCTTCGACTATCGACGGCAGCAGAGGTGCGCGAGCTCAGCGGGACAAAAACAACGCAAGGGCTGGAACTGAAAAGAAAATTCAAGAAAGGAAAAGCAATCTTGAAATCAGGGAACGACGATTGAGGGAAGCAGAGCGCTACCATAACATATAATAATTGCTGCAATAATGGATTTACGTTTTATGCACTTGTTCGCTGGGCCTAAACAAAAACATATTATATCTTGTTTTTTCAAAATCGGACCTTCCTTCTCCATGACTCTATGTGACATTATCTGTACGCACACTTTTTTTTTGATGAAATAGGAGGGGATGATCATCCCCTGCTGGATATATATATTAAAGAGAGCAAAAAATGTACAGGTACAGATCAGGAAACAAAAAAGAAGAGAAAGAAAATCAGAAAAATTACAATGAGTGCTCTAGCCATTCAAACATTGGTTGTTTCCAAGCCTCTTTTACTCGTAGAACAACTTGAGTAAAAACAATCCGAAACCTCCTCATTGCATCTTGGATGGAGGGAGTAATATTCCTGAAAATCCAATCATTTCTTGCCATCCAAATACACCAACTCATGAGCACAATAATTTCCATAAAAAACGGGACTTGTAACTGAGCTTTGAAGCTTGTAAGAATTGTGTAAGGCTCCTCATCCAGGTTAGCAAAAAGACTGATATTGATCCAGCACTCTTGGGCAAAGGGACATTGCAGTAATAGATGGAACAAGGTTTCCTCACTATCCTGTGAACACAAGATACAAGAATAGGAGGGTAGAATCATGTGTTTTCTTCGAAGCACATTTCGGGTACTTAGCCGGTCATTAAGAAGGAGCCAGAAGAAAAACTTATGTTTACTTTGACATCGAGACTTCCAAAGCCATCCAAAAATCGGATGCACATGGCGATGGCCAGACAGTACATGATATGCTTTTGATGAGGAAAAGTGAGAATTGCCCCAAATATATGCCAACAGTCATGATCTTCATTAAATTGGATTCCATTCAGATCTGTTCCTAATTGAAGAAGCTGATCCATAGCTTGAGATGATAGAGGCAAATTAAAAAGTTGGTGCAAGTTAGGCAGGTGATAAGCTTTCCTAACAGATATATCAACCTTTGTAGTGAATGAGTATAAGTGTGGATACTCTTGTGCTGGGATCTTATTATTCCACAAATCATGCCAGAGGAGACAGGTCTGACCACTATGCACAGTTACAGATGCTAGACCTTTGAATTTGTCCAAGAGTTTCACAACATTCTTCCACCAAAATGATCCTTTTCGGACTTGTCCTGGTAACCTGCCAGAAGCATAATATTTCTCCCAAATTAGGTGTACCCATGGTATATCTGATTTATTCAGGAACTTGTGAAGGTACTTACGAAGAAGAGCTTCATTCTGAGTCCTAAGATTTAACACCCCAAGGCCACCCTCTTTCTTTGGGAGACAAACAAGATCCCAGGCAGCCTTTGGAGGTTGCCTATTATTTACATCAGACTTTCTCCAGAGGCAACATTTTCTATATTTGTCCACTTGTTGATATACTGTCTTGGGTAGCTGGAAAGTGCACATATGAAACATTGGCATGGCTGTAAAAATTGAGTTTATCAGCTGAAGCCTCCCTGCGTCTGACAGAAATTTTGATGTGGATACCAATCGCCGTTCACATCTTGTGACCGTAGGCAGGAATTCCTCAATTTTTGGCTTGGTAAGGCCAAGTGGAAGCTTGATTGTCATTATTTTTCCAGTTTAGTTTCTCTTCGTCATATGCAGTGCTAGCTTGCAGCATGCATGCGCACACTAAACATTCCGTATGTCTTGTTCCAATCATTCAGATAAAAGTCGTCGCCATATGAGTATGATTCACGCTAGTGATCCAGTTCTGTTAATTATTTGCTTCCGTATTAAATAGAGTTTTAAAATATTTAAAGTTCATTAAGTAATAAACTAAGGAAAAAAACCGAACTGAATTTATTTAATAACACTTGGAAGTTGTTCTAAGAGGGATAGAGGGATAATAAATAACTTAATTTGAAATTATGTATTTCAAAATATGTAGCACTTGATCTTGTAAATATTAAATTATACCTTATATAGTGTGCTTGTCGAGTTTCGTAACATTTAAAGTTCGAACGCTATTTTTATTGAGATGTTCCAAGTAGGTATATTTAACTAAACCCTAAGCGGGATATAGGAATAATAAATAGCCTACTTTAAAATTTAAAATTTCAAAATATATGGCACTTGGGAACATCCACACCATAGTGTCACGCAATGAAAATATTTGTTTGGAGGGGTTGTTTTTAAAATATTATTAAAAAGGTTAAATTAAAAAAATTGCTTATGTTTGGTTCTGCTCTAGGCATGGCCGCAATGTGCGAATCCTCTCTCTGTTGGAGGGATTGGATGGATGCTGCCGATGAGACAAGGAATTGAAACGGGCCAAAATAAATTCTCCTATAAAGCGGGCCTGGGCCTAGTCATCTCCGCCTGAGTGAGCAGGGCCGCCCGCCAGTCCAAGAATGAAACTCTCTCTGCACCGGGGTCGCAGAAGAAGATGACGCGTGCGGCCGCGTCAATGCTTTTCTGTTTTGCATATTTACCTCCTCATCAAAATACTGTGTACTGATCCATATAAGCACGTAAAAGACTAATCTAATAAAAAAAAGACAGCACAATTATTCAACTTGTCGCGATCAGATAATTATGCACAGCGCAATTATTAATCGGAATGGGTCTATCGATTATTCGATTTGCAAGATGGCGCTGCTCGAGGAAAGCATGACCGGATTATACCTAGCATCCTGCACTGCACTCATCAGGAGTGGAACGGAAAATGGTGGCGCAGATGCTGATGCAGAGCACTCTGCCTTGACATGGAATGGGAGACAGCTGAGCCCCCGTCTCGGATTAGTTCCCTTCTCGGATTTTTATCTCGTGCGCTGGAGCCTGAGACCAGATCGAATTCGTTTCGGCTTCAAGCGGGCCTGGCCCTGGTCTTCTGTCTAAGGCCCGATTATATATAGAAAGATAAAAAACGCAATGATCTTGGATTCTTCGTTAAAGCTAACCCTCAGGAGATCGTCATCAGGTACCAAAAAAGGTCAAGTTAAAGATTGAAGGTAATTCTTCCTGCCTCCTCATCAGATGAAATTTAGGTGCACAGCTTGACGGTCCCCATGTTCTCACTTGGCCTTGTGCTGCCGTCACTTTTGTTCAGTGTTTTCCATCTTCAGCTCATCTGTACACAACTACAGGCATTAGTTTGACACTTTTTGCTATCCTTGCACAACTGGCGGCATAATGAACGCTCCAGTGTTCTTGTGCAGTCACACAGCTAGTGCTTCATTCATGTATTTATAATCCCAACAAACACTGGAACGATGTAGCTAGCAGCTCCAGCCATACATGATAGAACGCGAAACACTAATCAATAAACAACCAAAAGAAAACCTCAGCCTATTTTGGTCGAACACAACATCTAACCACAAATTATTGTCGCCTTCCGATCCCCGGTCCGTCGCCACCTCCCCGGCCGAATGAAGAGGCACTCGATGCTAAGACTGTTGATGAAGAGGCACTCGATGCTCCCACTGCTACAAAAGCTGAGGTTAA
The DNA here is from genome assembly GCF_005286985.2 of Setaria viridis. Classification (NCBI taxonomy): domain Eukaryota; kingdom Viridiplantae; phylum Streptophyta; class Magnoliopsida; order Poales; family Poaceae; genus Setaria; species Setaria viridis. Next base: position 40,537,517 of record NC_048270.2, read on the forward strand.
AACAGAACCTGAGAATCGGGAGGATGAGAAAACTAGCAAGCATCTAGGGAGGAGCAGTGCTAGTTCGAACCAAGGAAGCACGAACGGTTCTGCCTCAGCAGCACCAGGCCTTCACGAACAGGAAGCCAACTCTGCATTGAAAATCATGCACGAGTTATCTGATCATCAGTTGGAGCAAATAGAGAAGCACCTGGATTCCAGCACCCATGTTGCTGCCGTGAACTGTCCACAGCCAACTCACGGCGGCGGCGGCGGCTATATGACTGGACCACCAATGGTGGGCCCCGTGCACCCTGAGTATGAGCTGATGCCTGCAGTTGCGTCCCCTGTTGCTGTCTGGAGCGATGGGGGGAGCGCCATGGTGCCTGCATTAGGGCATCCGGCTGAGACTTGGGGACCGGCGTACGTGGAGCACGTGTACTATGCCTGATCGCCTGATTTGCAGTTGCAACGCTTGTCGCATTGTCTGAAAATTAGCATCTCTTGTTGTGTTTTGCACTTTTGCTTGACTCACAACTCTGCCCTGTCTATATCACTTTGTCTATCAGCGAATGTGCGGCGCGTGAATGTTTCGGAGCATCTATTGCGTATGATATCTTTAACGATTTGGAGTTGGAGCATCCGTTTGCTCTGTTTTTTTCTTCCAACTTCAATTCAGTCTTGTAACGACGCTGCAGCGTGCATGCTCGCTTCTAGGATGGATTCTGTGTCACCTTTGCGGCCTTATCATGTATGGCACCTGAAGGAAATTCGTGTGCTATTTTGTTAGCTGAATTATCGTGAAGAAGCAGAACGAACCTGTGGTAAAAGCCGGGGCATTCCTTTGGCCGGAATCTGAAACGGGAACCGGGGCATGGCCAGAGGCTTCGGTGCAGAGCCCAGCTTCGACGCAGCGAATACCAACCCCCCCAGCTCGACTCCGGCGTCCGCTCGTGGCCGCCGGCGTGACCAGTGACGATGTGGGCCAGCACATATAAGCACGGGGCGTTGCGAGGCGGCATGGGAATGGTTACAGAGTGGATCGATTGAGCACCACAGCTCCCACCCCCACATGTAAGAATTATTGCATCCCCTGTCCTTGGGCTGCTGCAGCCTTTTCCCGGCCCTCTTTTGCTATCAAACAAATGTAGTAACTATGGATACATCATCTAATTTTCTGCTAATTAAGGATACATCATCTAATTTTCTGGACATGGTCAGGAGGGTAGTCATCTACACTCTCCAGCTGAGTTTTTGTCAGTTATTGTCATAAAAATATGAAAAAAGTTGGGAAGTTGAACCTTTTTCCAACATCTCACCGCAAGCGCATGCGACAACTGCTGAAGTCCAGGTATGTAGTAGTCATTCTACAAGTGCTGAATGTGCCCTGAGATCTTTATAAAGATGAACCAGTACTTTGCACTTTGTTTAGAAACTTGCACAAAGTCTAATTGGATATTTGGGGTAGGCAAGTGTGCATTAATGATAAATTTGGATTCGATTAATGGAAGGTAAATATTACCTTATCTCCCAAAACAATGAGCATGCCTGTTATCATGGGCATTATTCACTTGGAGGAATGCGCACCACCATCGTTGACTCCAAGCTGTTGTTCAACCCGCAGCTCAAGATCCAGCGCCTCAAGGACGCCATCTTCACATAGAACGAGCGGCTCGCGCGCGCCAAGAAGCGCAGCGCCTTCGCCTCCCTCATCGCCGCAAAGTTCATCCCCAAGCCGCTCCACTGCCTCGCCGTCTACCTCACCGCCGAGCGGATCGCCAGGCCCGAGCAGTACGCGGAACCGGTGCTGCCGCCATGGGCGCTCTATGTCACGGCGGGGGAGTGCCCGTCCACCGGTTCTTGGGCGCGGAAAACGGCGACGACGGCGGATCCGACGGCGGACTGGAGGGGGAGGGCGCGGACGGTGCTGTTTGGCCTCAGACGCTGGCAAGGAGGGCGGATCTATCCCTCCAAAAAATTTCATTTCCAAACTCAACTTATAAAAAATCTTATCTTACTATTACTAATTGGAGACTCCTTTTAAAGCCTCCAGATGAAGCCACATAGGATTCCTAGGTGGACACTCTAGAAAAAGAGAGAAATTCTAGAAATTCTCACAAAAAAGCAAAACATCCGACCATCAATCGACAGATTCAAATCATCATAACCATTGGACCTATTATGTTTTCTAAAAAATTACCCACCTATGCCATTATGAAAATAGCCTAAAGTAACCCCCTAAATCTATATATAAATTACCCACCTCTGCCATTATATAAAATAAACTAAAGTAACCCCTAATCTTCATCAAAATTACCCACTTATACCATTATAAACAATATTTAAAATAACTCTCTAATTTGCAACTGAATCGCCTACCACTATTACTTTAAAAAACTTAAAGTAACCCCTTAAATTTGCATCTATATTACCCGCACATGCTATTATTAAAAATAACATGAGGTAACCCTACGTTTGAATCAAATAACCTTAATTAAAAATATACAACAATATATGATTCTAAATCGTCTATATCCTACACTATTGGTATACAATATAATAATTAAGGTCTATACGCATAATGTGTGATGTGTGTCACTATTTATAAGGATATAAAGTTATGGGAATATACATTTGTACGCTAAAATTATATTTAGCATTATGGATAGTTCTATTAAATTTATGAGCACTCCAACTTAGGGTTCATTAAACAAATTCAAGCCCATACATGCGGTCCAAAGTGGAAAGCTAAAGATTATAAATGTGGATGAAAATATTATAGAGTAATTACTAACTGAAATCTATCACAATTGGATGAAGATATTAAGTATAATATCTATATAAGTATTGTGTTCGAATATTTAACAAACGAGAGGTAACTTATGGTAATAGTTTTGTAGCAATGTAATCTCATTTTTTTTCCATTGGAGACTCCGCATTAGTTCCCATGAGACAAGCAAGAAAAAAGAGAGATTCTCATAAAAATTAAAAACATCAAACACTAATCATGTAAACTCTAATAATCATAGCCATTGATTTATTATATTTTCTAAAAAGTTATCCACCACTGTCATTGTGGAAATATTCAAAAATGAGCTCTAAACCTATATCTAAATTACCGAACTCAGCTATTATAAAACATAATCTAAAGGAAACCCGTAATCTTCATCCAATTTACTAATGCTTATCATTATAAAGCATAACTTAAAATGTCATTCTAAAATTTTATCTATGTTACCCACGTATGTCGTTATTAAAAGTAACCTAAAGTAAATACCTAAATCTTAATCTAATTATCTTCATGTGCATCATATAGAAATGTCAAAAAGTAAACTAATATATGATTCTAAATTACTTATTTATGTCATTGTTAATATAAAAATACTACATTAAAGTATATATACATGATGAGTGCCACCATTAGACCATGTGTACATGTATGTGCGGAATCGATGAAAAATATTGATTTGTATGCTAAACATAATGTATAGAGGATTGGAGGTGCGATACAAAATGGAAAAAGTATGAATATGAATGAAAAAGTGCATAGAATAATTATCAATTAAAAATCAATCACAACTGGACAAAGATAGATACATATCTATATAAGTATTATGTTGAAGTATTGGAAAAATAATAGTAGTAGGTAAACAATTTTGATTATTAGCTAAGAGTTTAATTTCTAAATAATTTTCAAATCCAATAGCTTATAAACACATTAGCCCGTGCAGGAGCACGGGTTGATGGACTAGTATTACTAATTGGAGGCTCCTTTTGAAGCCTCCAGATGAAGCCACCTAGGATTCCTAGGTGGACACTCTAGAAAAAGAGAGAAATTCTAGAAATTCTCACAAAAAAGCAAAACATCCGACCATCAATCGACAAATTCAAATCATCATAACCATTGGATCTATTATATTTTCTAAAAAATTACCCACCTATACCATTATGAAAATAGCCTAAAGGAACCCCCTAAATCTATATATAAATTACCCACCTCTGCCATTATATAAAATAAACTAAAGTAACGCTCTAATCTTCATCAAAATTACCCACTTATGCCATTATAAACAATATTTAAAATAGCTCTCTAATTTGCAACTGAATTGCCTACCACTATTATTTTAAAAAACTTAAAGTAACCCCTTAAATTTGCATCTATATTACCCACACATGCTATTATTAAAAATAACATGAGGTAACCCTACGTTTGAATCAAATAACCTTAATTAAAAATATACAATAATATATGATTCTAAATCGTCTATATCTTACACTATTGGTATACGATATAATAATTAAGGTCTATACGCATGATGTGTGATGTGTGTCACCATTTATAAGGATATAAAGTTATGGGAATATACATTTGTACGCTAAAATTATATTTAGCATTATGGATAGTTCTATTAAATTTATGAGCACTCAAACTTAGGGTTCATTAAATAAATTCAAGCCCATACATGCGGTCCAAAGTGGAAAGTTAAAGATTATAAATGTGGATGAAAATATTATAGAGTAATTACTAACTGAAATCTATCACAATTGGATGAAGATATTAAGTATAATATCTACATAAGTATTATTTTCGAATATTTAACAAACGAGAGGTAGCTTATGGTAATAGTTTTATAGTAATGTAATCTCATTTTTCTCTATTGGAGACTCCGCATTAGTTCCCATGAGACAAGCAAGAAAAAAGAGAGATTCTCATAAAAATTAAAAACATCAAACACCAATCCTGTAAACTCTAATAATCATAGCCATTGATTTATTATATTTTCTAAAATATTATCCACCATTGTCATTGTGGAAATATTAAAAAATAAGCTCTAAACCTATATCTAAATTACCGAGCTCAGCTATTATAAAACATAATCTAAAGTAACCCCGTAATCTTCATCTAATTTACTAATGCACATCATTATAAAGCATAACTTAAAATGTCATTCTAAAATTTTATCTATGTTACCCACGTATGTCGTTACTAAAAGTAACATAAAGTAAATACCTAAATCTTAATCTAATTATCTTCATGTGCATCATATAGAAATGTCAAAAAGTAAACTAATATATGATTCTAAATTACTTATTTATGTCATTGTTAATATAAAAATACTACATTAAAGTATATACACATGATGAGTGCCACCATTAGGCCATGTATACATGTATGTGCGGAATCGATGAAAAATATTGATTTGTATGCTAAACATAATGTATAGAGGATCGGAGGTGCGATACAAAATGGAAAAAGTATGAATATGAATGAAAAAGTGCATAGAATAATTATTAATTAAAAATCAATCACAACTGGATAAAGATAGATACATATCTGTATAAGTATTATGTTGAAGTATTGGAAAAATAATAGTAGTAGGTAAACAATTTTGATTATTAGCTAAGAGTTTAATTTCTAAATAATTTTCAAATCCAATAGCTTATAAAAATATTAGCCCGTGCGGGAGCACGGGTTGATGGACTAGTATATATAAAGACAATTTTCTAGAAGTTTTATTATGCGGGTCACTTAAGGAACATACGATTCCTTATGTGAACCACTACTACAAAACTAAACTTCGATATTACCACATCACTACTGGTTCACGATGTTAAGATCAATTAATACCGATTCAAACATCTCAAACCAGACAATGATTCGGCCCGACATATTAATCAATTCAACTACTCATGGCCGCTGAAGTGATGGAATGTTAAGTCGTCGTCATGCATGGTACAATAGTCGATGAAGACCTCAAACGCCGCGAAGGGTCATCAGTCTTCGATATATACCACCTGATTACATCTTTGTAATATCATCAAAGCTAACTTAATTTGTTCTCATTCAAAACGGGTGAAGATTCCTATGTTATCACGCGAAGTACCTCTTTCCCTTATTATTTGTGCTCAACTTGTGAGCAGAGAATGCTGTAAAAAACAATTATCTTTTAAGTGAAATGGAGAATTTCTTTTTTAAAATGAATAATATAATTCTCCGTTTAACTTAAACAAAAAATTATTTTTTATTAAATGAATACAATTTGTTAAACAACAAAATGAATACAAAATGAAATCTAAGCAGCACTACTCCAATATTTTTTCCAAGTCACACTTGCTCTTGTTGGCCACCAGCCGCCTTGGTTGTTGGTCTGTCCCGGTGGCTACCTCCTCTGTGCACCCGTGATATTGAGATCGATGGAAGGATAAGGAACACACAAGTGGGCTATCTGTCTTTATCAGAAAAAGAAAAGTGGACTGGAATGGAATATGGTAAGCAAAGCAACGATATGCACACAGCTTCTTCTGACCACACAATATATTATCCATGCGTTGGGTGACGTAAGCATGAAATCCCATGATGTCCGTCCACGATATATCTTCGCTCCGATCTATACCAAATCCAATCCTTTAATTTCTTTATGTTGGCCTGCTAAATGAGTTTAATTTTTATTTCTGAGACTCCCATGTCCCATGGACTTCAGTAATTAACTACTTGTTAAAAGAATACGTAATTAAGATCATAGACATTTTCATGCCCACTTTTTGTAGTTTTTTTTTGAAAGACCCACTTTTGGTACTGCCTTGATGTCTAAAATGAGTTACATTTGGATCCGGGAAGTACTATGCGTACTGAAATCGTGAACCTTGCTGAATTCGATCGCAAGCACCATCCTGGAAGTATATATGCTAGAACTGTGGAAATATGAGCGTGCAATCTACCTGCTAGGCCACGGCCATACCTCAGAAAATTTGTCGACTGATCAAAAATATTTTGAGATGAAGAAATCTGAGGATTCTTCGAAACCATGTTGCCAACCTAGCTTCCACTAACAGTCTGCCAAAAGTAGGCCATGCAAGAGACCAAAGGAGTCATATCCATGCCTTGTTTACTGTTGCCAGTTGCTTAAAATCACTGAAAGCACGTGGCTGCAGTTTGGAAGATATATAGTTGGGCCATATCGTATATCCATCATGCATTCATGGCGGCCACAACAGCGTCTAGCTTGTACACAAGTGGCAAATTGATCAATTTGCATGCCCATGATAGGTCGTCAACAGTCCACGGATGATTATTTTGGTATATGTGCTAATTATTCAGGACTCTTTAGTCCCGGTAAAATTTTCACGTGAAATATGCGCGTACGCGATGCATGGGATTCAAACCCGCAACCTCTTGCCTCATGTGTAGCTTCCTTACCATCTCACCTACACAACACATCTGACTAAGTAGGGGGTGCTATCCTTATGTATTCACCCGTGGGGGACCCTTTAATCCTAGAGGTGGCCCTTTAGTCCCGGTCAACTGGGACCAAAGGGGTCTCCATTACCACGAAGGTGTCTCTACCGACCACGAAATTAAGATTAGGGATTAAAGCCTCTTTAGTACGGGGTCCAAAACTGACCGAGATCTTTGTTGAGGGTGGAAGGTCATTTCTCTAACAGTAGCCACTTTCCAAAGAATTGATTAGCAAGCTAGGTAGTAAGGCATGTATATATGTTTTCTCTTTTATTTTTGCTTGCTAGCGTACTTGCAACTTTTTACTCCCTGTTCAATTTGATATTAAGTGCCAAAGTAAATAGACATCTACGCTGTAGAACTCTTTTTTTAGATAATGCCTGAAAGCTCCGCCTCTCACAAGTGAGAAGGAGCAAATCCACAATTATTATACGTAGTGTTTAAACACTAGATATGACCACTGGCAAATATCATGACAAAAAAGACATTAGTTGCCCACACCACCAAATAATAACAAATCTTGAAACTAAAAAGCTATAATAACAAATCTTGAAATTAACTAAAAGGTCTATAAATACATCGGAGCCAAAGAACTTCATTACCGACACCACCAATCAGCAACTCTTTCCGGTGGTCACTGCGGTGCAACTGAGCCCAAAATTTGCGTCAGCCGAGAAAAAAGTTTTTTATTGCCATTTTTCAAATACAACATCGTTTCTTGTTAGCCATTTTGATACATACTCTCTCCATAAGCTACCTCGTAATAATCACTATGCCAGAATCGATTTGTAGTGGCACCAGCAAATTATTGTGCTGGCAGGCGTGATTGTCACCCGCCAGCACAGTAGTTTCCTGTGCTAACGGAGAGCACCTGCCCGCACAATAACCACTGTGGGTTATTGTGCTGGCGGGCAATAATGTCACCCGCCAGTAATAATATTTTTTCCACATCTCTCCTAAGGAATAATATCTCAAGCGTCCTTATCCCTTCCCCTCTCTCTCCCGTGGTGAGCTCACTGGAAGAAGACGGGGTCCATGTATCCCATCGTGGTTTGTGCGTCGGCCGATGGTCTCCTCCAGCGTTTTCACATGCACCTCTGAGCAGGCGCTGCACGGCTGCCCAGTACGGAGCTGACATGCGGCATCGATGATGGCTGCCTCGAGCGGACGTGCGGCGGCGTACGGGTGAGGGAGCGACGGGCGTCCAGATGCGGCAGCAACGATAGCCTGCGGCGGCGTACGGGCGACGGGCGTGGCAGCAACGACGACCAGCCTTTTTTATTATTCCAAAACTCGCTGTGCTGGCGGGCCACCTAACCACCGCTAGCATAGTAATCCACCCGCCAGCACAGAGTCCTATTTGTGTTGGCTCATGGTTGCTGGTGGGTCTACAGTGACGTTTTAACCGTCACTAAAAAATCATTTTTGGCGTAGTGAATATCAGTATGCACAATAAGGAAGTAAAAAAAATAGCACGAAAAAAACAAAAAGAACAAATAAAATTTTACATTCAATCTTGGATACAGTAATGCACATAATTAATCTTTTGGTTAGATACTTTCTGTACAAATGGAATAAATGTGGATTAGACGCCAATACCATTGGCCAAAAGAGCATGTCAAGAAGAGGTGATTTGAGGTCTCCTCGACACCAGAACTACAAAGGGCACAGCTATAATCATCAAGAATTCTCCATTTCCTGCAAAGGATATTCCTTGTGTCTAATCTATACTGGAGGCGGAACTACAAAGCGATGTTTTTTCCCTCTTAAGCTATATACATACGGCCTCAGGGCTCTGCAGGACTCCAAACTGTGTACTCTCTTCATTAGAGTGAGGTAGAGCATTAGTAGGGCTCACCCACTCTGATAAGATTGTGGAGGGAGGAAACCATGGCCGCTCCCAACATAGTTTTTCCACCAAGTCTCCCAACGAGTCTCCCACCAAGTCTCCCACCAAGGATAATACAACTGTTGTCACAGCTTTCCTGTTCCTGGCCATTGTGGCCATGTTCCTCTTGCATACACTGGTCCGTTACGCCGATAGTTCAGCTTTGTGTGACTATTTCCATTTGTAAGAATCGAAAGCTATAATTAGCCAACAGGTCAGTCAATAGAACAGACAATTAACTTTAAAGGAAGGGACTAGTATGTGCTACAGTGTAGCACTGTACAGCGTACAGTAGCTATAGCCCCACGCACCTTGCATAGAATCTTGCAAAGCCTGAAAGCCTGAAATTAAGGGAGACACTTTGACGAGTAGTGACTAGTGACCCGCATGCAACTGCAATAGAATGGCAACCAACTCCATCACGGGTTGTTCTCCTCGACCAAAAGCAACTAATCAAGGCAGGCCCTACGATCAAAGCTAGTCGGTCGTCTCGGTGGTACGCCTTCACTGTGACCCGATGATGCACACATTATGCATTTGGCTTCACTGAATTTAATTTCTTCCGCTGAGAAGAAAGCAAGTGTATCGGAATCTTCATCTCGCTACCTAGCACACGGATTCATAACAACTTTATGCTTGTGCAGTTGATTTCCAAATACAAAAAGAACAGATAAAGTTTTATATTCAATCTGGTCCGCAGTAATGCTCGTAATTAGTCTTTTGCTTAATGTTAAAACACGTCAAATTGGGATATGCTTGTGCAGTTGATTTCCAAATACAAAAAGAACAGATAAAGTTTTATATTCAATCTGGTCCGCAGTAATGCTCGTAATTAGTCTTTTGCTTAATGTTAAAACACGTCAAATTGGGATATTTGCGCAGGCCACCTTGCTGGTTTGCTTGAAATAAAAGTAGCAAACAATTTGACTGGTCTACCGTGATTTTACCATTGGCTAAAAGAGCATGTGAAGAAGAGGTGATTTGAGGTCTCCTCGATACCAGAACTACACAGGGCACAGCTATAATCATCAAGAATTCTCCATTTTCTGCGAAGGATATTCCTTGTGTTTAATCTGTCCTGTAGGCGGAACTTCAAAGCGATGGTTTTTCTCTTAAGCTATATCCATGCATACGGCCTCAGGGCTCTGCAGGGACTACTCCAAATTAACTGTGTGTACTCTCTTCATTAGAGTGAGGTAGAGAATTAGTAGGGCTCACCCACTCTGATAAGATTGTGGAGGGAGGAAACCATGGCCGCTCCCAGCATGGTTTTTCCTCCAAGTCTCCCACCGAGTCTCCTCCCACCAAGGATAATACAACTGTTGTGACAGCTTTCCTGTTCCCGGCCATGTTCCTCTTGCATACACGGGGTCCGTTACGCCGGCGGTGGAGCTTTATTTGTGTGATTATATATTTCCATTTGCAAGAATCGAAAGCTATAATTAGCCTCTAGGTCGGTCAACAGAACAGACAATTAACTTTAAAGGGAGGGACCAGCATGTGCTACAATGCAGCACTGTAGTACAGCGTACAGTAGCTAGAGCCCCACCAAGCATAGAACCTTGAAAGGCCTGAAATTAAGGGGCCGGCGCACTTGCCCCTTGTTTACTTCATCCCCAACTTCCAACTTTGACACTATGCAAAAAGAAGATTCCCCATCACATCAAACTTGCGGTACATGCATGGAGTAATAAATGTAGACGAAATTAAAAACTAATTGCACAGTTTTGTTGTACTTTGCGAGACGAATCTTTTGAGCCTAATTAGTCAATATTTGGATAATAATTCACAAATACAAACGAAACGCTACAGTGTGCTACAGTGCTATAACAGTAATTTGGCACCTCCCAATTTTACCAACTAAACAAGGTCTTGGACGCGTAGCGACCCGCAAGCAACTGCCATAGAATAATGGCGCAACATGCTGGTGGTTCTCCTCGACCAAAATTAAAGCAACGAATCAAGGCGGGCCCTTACGATCAAAGCTAGTCGATCGTCTCCGTGGTACGCCTTCATCGTGCCCCGATGATGCACACATTATGTATTATTTGTGTTCACTGAATTTAATTTCTTCCGCTGAGAAGAAAGCAAGTGTATCGGAATCTTCATCTCGCTACCTAGCATGCGGATCCTACCCTGGTGATGCTTGGCCATTTTGATACTACTGTGTTACTATAAGGTAGCTCGATCATAATATCCATGTCTTGTTTACTGTTGCCAGTTGCTTAAAATAACTGAAAGCACGTGGCTGCAGTTTGGAAGATATAGAGCTGGGGCCATATCCGTATATCCATCATGCATTCGTGCCCGCCACAACAGCGTCTAGCTAGATGGTAGGTCGTCAACAGCCCACGGATGATTATTTTGGTATATGTGGGCAAACCTTCAACAGTCCTACTAGTTTTGCTTTTCTGCCAGCATGAACGAACTGACGAAGGTTCCTGCAGAGGTTTCTACTCGAGGTATGATGAGTAATTTCATCACTTATGCTCCAATGTGGAGCTTAACTAGTACGGTCGACGTGTCGACATGATGCCCATAGCACTCGTCGGTGATATATGCATTTAAGCATTTGGAATTTCATTCTTCAGTTAAGGAAGAAACAAAAGTAGCAATCTCTTAGGCCCACTGGTGGAAGTGATCCTTAGTTCCGGTTGGAGAGACGCACAGGTCTTAAAATTTAATTGGGACTAATTATTTAAGACTAAAGGTCCTCTTAGTCTAGGTAAATTTTTCACGTAAAAATTTATACCGTGATTTTACCAGAAGGCTTTCATTCTATTGGATATGGTCTACAGACGCTATGTTTTTTTCTTAAGCTAGCTATATATATGCGGCCTCAGGGATCTCTGGACTCCAAACCATGTACTCTCTTAATTAGAGTGAGGTAGAGAACTGGGGCTAGTCCACTCTGATTAGATTGTGGGGGAGGAAACCATGGCTACTGCCGGTATGGTTTGGGCACCAAGTCCCTCACCAAGTTCCCCTCCCTCGAAAGGTTGCCGTAAGGATAATACAGCTGGTGTGGAAGCTTTGGTCTTCCTAGCTGTTGTGGCGATGTTCCTCTTGCATATACTGGGTCCATTACGCCGGCGGTTTAGCCACGGTCTCCTTCATCACATCGTGATTGGAGTCTACACGCTCTCCTATCCGCTGGTGGGCTACACCATTGGGCTGATGCAGTCTACCACTTGTTACTTCAACGACTTCACCGTGTGGGCTGTGTTCCTGCTTCTGCTCCTCAGCAGCACGGATAGCCTCACGGCTTGCCGCCTCAACGACATCGACAACTGGAAGAGCATCTGCATCAAACAACTCTTTAAGGGATTCTTGCTGGTGTCTATCATGCTAAGGTTTGGCCAGGACATGGAGAAGAAGGGGGATGCGAAATACCTGTGGCCCCCGCTGACAGCCATCCTGGTCGTTATCGTCATCAAGTCATATGTGATGATAGCTTCCATGAGGAAGGTGAGCAAGTCCTACCTCGGCAAGAACGTGAAGGTGGTCGCCGATTACATGCAGTATATAGCTCACAACAGCAAGCTGGGGCCCCTCGATCCTGTGACCATGGAAGGCTACCGGTACATGGTCGCCGGTGAGAAACAATGTTTCAACCGGCCTGGACAAATGCCATGGTATAAGGAGCCGAACGACTTGAAGGTTACCACCGTGGAACAGATCTGGCACTGCAAGGGGAATCTGCTCATTGGTGATCGGGGAAAGGTGCTCAAGGACTTGTGCCTCTCTATGGCACTCTCCAAGATGCTCAACCGAAGGTTTGCTGGCTTCAAGCTGTCTGAGGCAGAGCTTGAGAAAACCCATGACTTCGTCTTCAAAGGCCTTCTCGCCGGGGACAAGCCACATCTGCGGGCCTTCAGGGTTATTGAGGAGGAGCTTGTTTTTGTCCATGACATGTATTACACAAGGTACTCTTACCTTTACCAAAAGGGTAGATACCTGGCTCTCTGTCTGCCTGTCATCATGATTGCCCTATGCTCGTGGCTCACAGTGGCCTGCCTGCACGTCAAGTATCTCGACGACGACCGCTATATAAGTAATCGCAGTAATAATAGCATTCGCAGTCTGTTGCCTGAAACCATTGTCATAATGGTTGTCTTGGCAGTCCTGGAGGCATACCAGCTGTACCTGTACATAGCCTCAGGTTGGTTCAAGGTGGCGCTGATACGGAGCTACGTCAACGCTCCTTTTCTGCAAAGATGCTGTTGCTTTGAGATGATCATACGTCTTCTCTTGATATGGAAGGCGTTTCGCCCATGGAACGGCAGACTTGGCCAGTACTGTCTCCTCGAGAAACTTGGCCGCAAAAGCAGGGTTAAGAATTGTCTCCATCATACTACACTACGCCTGGTGGACAAGGCCAAGAAGGAAAGCAAGAAATCAGTCAAGCTGTCCGAAAAGGTGAAGAAAGCCGTTGTTGATTCCCTACTGCTAAGCAAGGGCTACCTGACGGGAGGGTTACAATCATTGGAAAACAATGGCGTCCATGGTCTTCTAGCATGGGCATGTGATGCTACTGCAACAGACGGAGCAGTGACTCGCACCATCCTGGTCTGGCACATTGCTACAACGGTGTGCGAGCACCAGCTGGATAAAAAAGCCAGAGAAGAAGATGCCGTCAAAACAGCCTCCACATTATCCAAGTACTGCATGCATCTCCTTGCTGTTGCACCTAACCTCTTGCCTGACCACAGCTCCATATCGGAATCCATACTTGATCAGTCAATCGACGAAGCAGGCAAGTTACTCAAAGAGGCCAAGGAAAAGAAGATCAAGGGAAAGAACAAGAAGATAAAGGGAAAGAACAAGAAGATCGAGGGCAGGTGTGACATACTAATGCAAATTAGCACTACTGATGTTGAATGTGTTGGTGATGAAACAAGGCTCGTTGCGCAGGGCGTTCACCTTGCAAGGCAACTGATTGATAACATACAAGACTCCACAAAACGGTGGAAGGTGCTATCTGATTTCTGGGCTGAGATGATGCTGTACGTCTCGCCATCCGACGATCCCCGGGAGCACCTGGAAGTTCTTGCAAGAGGAGGGGAGTTCATCACGCATCTTTGGGCACTGCTCACGCATGCTGGTGTGCTGAAGCGAGGCCCTAGATGATAACCAAAGGATGTTGTTGTCTGATCTATCCAACAAGTGCACACGCATCAGTCAATACATCCATGTCTAATAAGTCTGTCGAGTTTGTTTTCTCTTTTCATGTCGTGTCTGTTGTCAGATTTTGGTGAGAATCGTGTTACGATTGCTAGTTATGTTGCACAAATAATAAACAGTAAGAAATCCGAAAACGCTGCAGCTTCATCGCAGCACAAAATCCACTCCCTCTCAGTTGTATTTGTTCGTCTGTGAATCGAGCAGGTCCTGTTGTAGCAGAGATTGACCCTACCACACCGGCATGAGGTTTCATGCACACTTGGATTCGAAGCACGTACGTACTGGTTCCATCAGCGAATCCACTGAGGGCTGTGTAGGCCTCGTACACATGTTCGTGGAACAAGCTTTCAAGCGCCGGACCTTGGTATCTTGGGCCTTCAGCCAACCACCTATGTGCATTGGTTCACTGTTTTCTAGCAGCTATATGGGACCTAGGGTCAGAGCTGGATTGGCGTCTGAATATGGCCCTTCACCTTCCGCTTGTGCAGGAGGATCATGTTTGTCATCATTCCCGACGTGGACTTCTTGTTCGCGACATGAACTTATTGTAGGTGATCTGGACATTCGCGGTGTAAAATTATCTTTTCACTTTATAGACTAATGCATTCTCCATGCATAATCATTTGTTCTCTACGCAGACTAAATTGGCCAACAATGTGCACATATTTATTCAATTAGAAGACACTAGTAGAGAACTCTCCTTCCATGCGCCCCCTTCTATCTCGGTTTAAAGTTGGCCCAGGACAAAAGGGGACGCGTCACGGTAGGTTGGAATGGGACGGAGTTTTACTCCCGGTTGATATTTGCAACCGGGACTAAATAAAGGTGACCCTTTAGTCCCAGTTGTAACAGCTATCCAGCCACCGACGGCGCCACCCTGTTGTCATGGTTGGAATAACCAACCGGGAGTAAACGTTTACTCCCGGTTGGTAGGGACAAAAGGGTAGCGCTTTGTCCTGGTTGGAAGCTCCAACCGGTTTACTCCCGGTTTGTAATTCTAATTGGGATAAAAGGGTGGTGCTTTTATCCCGGTTGGAGGCTTCAACCGGGAGTAAACTTCCAACCGGGACAAAAGATGTTCCTTTTTATCCTGGTTGGAATTTAAATTAGGATAAAAGCTCATCCCCCCATAAAATCTAAGATAGAGGCCTTTCTTCCTCTTCCAGCCCGAGCCAGTCCACTCCACAAAGACGCTTCCCGAAGCAAGCCTAGGGGAGGTGCTGCCCGAATATTTTTCCTCACTTCCATGGAGATTTCACTCATCCAAAGTTTTGTGAAGGTTAGCTACTTCATCCTCCGTTTATTTATTGTTGTTTTGCTTTGTTTTATATTTTCGAGAGGGAGAAGAATGAGTTTGCTTGCTAGAAAGAGGGAGAATGAAGAGGATTTGTATTTATACATGTTTTTGAGCTAGGATGTAATGGATAGTTTGATTGTTATATATGATTAGTATGAGTTAAAACAACTTGATGTGTAGAATGGAGATGGATAGTATAGTTGCTAAAATGTGAAGTAGAAAATGGAGAGGATTTTGAGGTAGAATGTGAGGGAGAATCGAGAGTAAATGTGAGGTAGAATGGAGAGGATTTTAATACAATGGCAACTGCAAGCTACCCGGTCCCTCCAGTGTTTTTTTAGCATATTTAGACCTCTCCTTCAAGAATCTCTGTGGTACTATTCCTAACTTCCTGGCAAATTTCGGAAGCACACAAGCTGCTGTCAACAATAAACTTCGGATGCATGCAGTCCTTTAATTTTCATTCTCCTGGCTGCTAGTGATTGATTACAGTGTATTTCCTATTCATGATTTGATTGATTTATTGAGCCATTTTAACCTATCATGCAGAATTGCTGCTCGAAGGGGACGCTCCACCCTTCTGCATGCATGTCGTGCCCATGCCGCCAGCTGCTCGCTCGTCCTCGCAGCGATTTGAGCGTATAGTCAGCTGAAAAGATTCTTTATGGTGGAACCTGATTTATTCAGTTATAAACGACGTGTCCATTGATAGTTTTGTAAAAAGAAAATAGGTGAGTGCCTTGGTGTGCCCATGCTGCCGGCTGCTCGCTCGTCCTCGCACCACTGTTCGGTCGTCCTCGTGTCGTCCTTATCCACTACTCTTAGTCCACGACGACTTCCACGTCCTCATCCTTCCCCAAGCTTAGAAATTGATTGTCCATCGGGCTGCCTCAATAATTAATATTCCGATGCATGTTAGGTCTATACATGTAGGCAAAGACGAGTAATCATGAGTGTTTTGAGAGAGGAGATGTTGCTGAGCCATTCTGGCAGTGCTGATATGCTGCGACAATATTTCAACTCGAGTGACTGAAGGGAGGAGAGTTGTTGTATGCTCTCCGGCAAGCTCATCAGATTTGAACAGAACGAGAAATTCAACTTCCGGAGGGCAGGGAAGTGGTGAAACAGCCTGAAACTCTAGTGCTGGCTTGTCGTGCTGATAGTCAAGCTGGTGGTGTGGTTGGAGTAGAGTTGCAGCGATGGCTGCTGGTTTGTACCACCTCCAGTGAAGATATAACATGGTCGATTTCTGATATTATGAACTGACGACATTTGGGTGGGCATGGTTTCAACCTCAACTTTGGACATTCAAATACCCCGAGTACATCTAGCATAGGGAACATGAACTCCTCCACGCCATCTTTGCCAGGGCACGTTGTATTTGTAACACCCAAAAATTACAACTTTGCATTTTATTAAAATTTGCTAGAAACAATTTGCTTGTTTAAGGCATGTAAGGTCATTTTTGCATTTTTCTAGACATCCAAGCATTTTTCTAATTTAATAATGAAATATAGGATTTTATTGGGCATTCATTCTGTTGCATATCTCTTTGTTGAATGCTTGAAGAAGGATTTGTGTTTCACCTTGGGTTGCTGTATTGAATTTTCTGTCAGTCAGCTTCCTGCTCTTGGGTGTTTCAGTTTCAGAGTTCAATCAGTTAATTATCTGTTCTCTAGTTCTTCAGTTGCAGTTCTGTAGCTTTTTGGTTGTCAGTCGCCAGATGTTCCTATCAAGCTTTTTCAGTCTTGTGGCCTGGTTTTGTGGTTGTGTACTGCTTTTGGGTTGTTAAGTTTTTTTTTATTTTTCTGTCAGTTGGCTGGTTGTCCTGTTTTTTCCGAAGTTCAGAGTCTGGGGCATTCAGTTTCAGTCTCCGATTGATTTCTGGCTTTCCGTCAGTTCCTGTTTCTGCTTCGGAAACAGCAGCTCCTTTCTGGCCCGACGCTGTGCCCTGCTCGTGGCCCAGCACCTTTCCGCAGCAGCAGGCCAACTAGCTTGCCTCGGCCCAGTTCGAAGGCAACGGCCCAGCTCGTGACCAGGTTCCTCTCGCTCGCAGCTCTCCTCCTGCCGCAGACAAGCAGGGCCCGCAGTCATCTTCCTCGCAGCGTTTTCTTCCGCTCGCATGCAAAATCGCTCGCGTTCCTCCAGCGCCGCTTCTCTGAATCGGACTCAAGCCCGGACCGTGTGCGTGCCGCGCCCGCGTCCGACTCGATGCGGACCCACTCGCCAGGGCTGGTACAAAAGGCCGCCGCCACTTCCTTTTTCCCCAAAACCGCAAGCTTTTTCGCATCTACAGCTTCCTTGCGCCGCCACCCGAAGCATCTGCCGCCACGCTCGAGCTCCTCTGTGCGCGCTGCCGTCACCCCTTCGTCGTCCTCACCTCCACCAGAAGCTCCGCGGGAAGGTGAAGACCCGGCTACACATCGCCCGTGCATCCCTGCGTTTTGCGTTTTGTTTTATTTTATTTGTTTTCCTTGCCGCAAGTTCTTGCCAGAGCCTATGCCGTCGCCAAGTCCTCACCGTCGGCATCCCAAATGAGTTCATTGCTCTCGTTTCTATTTGCTGGTCTAATCCTCGCTCAAATCTGCACCCAGTCGCGCGTTCCCGGGCGATTCCGGCGAACTGCCGTTTTCCGCCGCCGCTCGCCGTCGCTGACGTCAGCGCAGCAGCTGCCGGCCGCCGGATCGCCATCCGACGGTCCACATCAATTCAGCCGAGTCAGCAGCCGCGCTTTTGCACTTTAACCCCTGCAGTTTCTGCGTTTTGCGTTGATATCCTCCCGCAGCTCAAAACTATTTAAAACCAGATCCTTGTAATCTCAATTTTTCTCGCAGTTATGCCCCTGCATCTTGTTTTAAGCATATCTTTTGCTTTATAGCTTCGTTTTTAACGTTCTTTATATCCGTGTGTTCGTTTTAATGCGTAGAATAGATTTTCAAACATGTTTTCTCTTTTTAATTATGATTGGTGTACTGTTTTCTTATGTATTGTATTTGTTTGCTTGTATGTGCTCGTGTGACGCGTGTAGACGTTCAGCAGTTCAAGGGATTTGGAGATCAAGCTTTCGAGGAGTACGAACAGCAAGAGCAAGGCCAAGAAGGCAAGTCGTACCCTTGATCACTACTTTTTAGTCCTATACACTTTTACTTTCTCGTACTCAACAACCATGCTATGCACATGTTAAGATTCAATTGATGGGTCCCAAATAAGGTTCGACTAGATTTAATTTACTTTTGCCTTAACCAACCAGGTTTACTTTTATGTTGGGTAGCTTATGCTTAGAGCTTACTTGGGATATGGTGGTTTAACTGAATTCAACATTTAATCTTGCTTTACTTCTGTTGTACCTTCCGTTAATACAATATCACAAATGTTTAATCGGAACATGGAGAACCACCCGGGAAAACAGTGTTACCACAAGACTAAATGGCTCTGGTCTTGGCTGAATAATTAGAAACCTTAGTCTGGGGTAATCTTACTCGTGATGAGGCAAGAGGGGGGACTGAGTTGTTGCATTAGCAGCCTATGATAGGTTGTGCACGCCAGACACCGAAACCTTAGCGGGTTACCACCGATTAATGAATCTTTGTAAAGGCCTCGTAGCGTCCCTATGCAATCACACCTCGGAAGTGTAGTATGGTGCCTTGCAAACACCGCATGGTTGGGTCCAAAGTTCTTTTGAACTTTTACGTGACTTGTGGGTAAAGATGTACAACCTCTGCAGAGTGTAAAACTGATCGATCAGCCGTGCTCACGGTTAAGAGCGGCTGGACCCTCACATGATAATATTATCGGAAGATAGATTTAAATTGTTGTCATTTTATGCATATGTTGTTGACTTTATTTATGCTCATGTTTAATTTCGGGTGGTATAAACTTATATTTAGCTAATTGCTAATAAAATTTGACCAACTTAATTAAAAGCTAATGCTAATTACACCTTAGCCATACCTTGATTGGCCTTACACTACACTATTCCTCACGACTTGTGGAGTACCAACCATAAGTGTACTCACCCTTGCAAAACCGCTATTCAGACCAAGCTAATTTGGAGGAGTATCTCACGACTTTGAGGAGTTCTAGGCGTACAGTTCTTCAGTCAGCTGCCTGTGGTGTCGTCATCGTCTTTGGAGTTCCACTGCGTAATAATTAGGCTTATGTCTTATTGAGACTTTTGGTCATGTAATAATGTTTAATACTCCCTTTATTCGTTTTAGCACTGTCTTTGTTATTCACTATTATCATACATGTGTGTAACTTGATCCTGGTGCACATATATTGAAAGCACTCGGTTTTGTCCTTAAAATCAGGTGTGACAGTATTTCACTCCTCCAATCCTTGCATAAAAACCACTGTGAACTTTGCCAATTAGGGGAACGCTCCTTTTCCACCACAGATACCCCTTTCAATTTTTGTAACGTTGGGTAAATTCCAGAGAAGCAGGCTCTCCAGGTACGGCAATTGTCCAAGTGGTGGTAGGTTGCTACATGTCGGCAGATCCACCAATTTAATACAAGTAAGATAAGGGAGATGATGAAAAATTGCCATGAGCCAGTCAGGAAAGCTTGGACTACTATAACCTTCTAGACTCAAGTCCTTCAGGATCATTGGTGGCACTAGTTGTCCCAACAAATCCTTGTCCTCCAGATGTCGATCAGCATCCAAGGTCCATACCAGTTTCAAAGTCAAAAGATTATGTTTGGTTAACAGGTGAAGTCTCTGTGCTTCCTCTAGAAGTGTTTTTTTCTTTGCTTCTCCCAAAACTCACCTCAACTTGCATAAAATGAGTTTCTTGATAAAACCAAACCTCGTGTCCCATTCCTTGACTATCCTTTCATTTTATATAATTTCAATGCTAAGTACCAACCATAAGTGTACTCAACCTTGATTTCATTATACAAGTTAGACATTCTAGTTCTAAATTTATTCTGACCGTGGAGTGGTGAAAAAATATTTTTCCATAAATTTATGCATCTTTTATTATTTTGATGCTAATCTGTGATGAGGATTATATCAGCTACTGATCCAGAGGGAGGTCCCCACAACCAACTGGTACTAAATGAGCACTTTAGTACGAGTTATGTGGCTTGATACTAAAGGGTCCCCTTTAGTACAAGTTGTCCAACCAGGTTTGAGACTGGTACTAAAGGTGGATTCCCCAGTAGTGTGTGGTGCATCACACCCCCTACTCTTGCTATAAACTGGGAGAGATACTACCTTTCATACCCAGTTGTAGAACTGCGAGTAATACCCCCAAGGTATTGATTCCTCGTATGCACTACCGGTTCACATTCCTGAACGAGGAGTGATGTCCATTTATATAGTAGTGTGATTTAAAAGGAAAAATATAGATTCCATTAGTTAGTGATGTGGCCTAACGTTGTTGCTTATTGCGTTTTGTTTTCAAGAATACAGGAAAGACATTTGTGCGGGGGAGTACCATTTCATGTATACATATATCTTTCCATGGCGTGTATTATATATGGTTTTGCTCTTGGAAGTTCTTGTGTCGATACGGTCGCACGGTCTCCTCATCATCGTTCACTGAAGAAAGTGTATATAAACGTACTCATTCTCTATATTCGACGACCTAGTACCGTGGACCTCCCAAGTCTTTGCCTGATAATTAAGCACGTGATCAAGTTGGCTTTACAAACTCTCGTTTTAGGAGAGCTTAATACACAAGTTTTATTATTGTCCGTACACGTCTTGTTCGATGTGCAAAAAGTCCTGCCGAACGGTGCTTTTAGTGCAAATTTAATTAAATAGATGCCAATTGCCACGTTCAAGGATAAAAATCGAGTGGTCATGGCCACCCCCTGCAGCTTGTCTTCGCCAAGTGGGGTGGAAAGAAATCGAGTGCTCATGTGCACGAGTCACCATCACATGCCCTACTGGAAAGATAAGTATGCTTACCACACAATACTAGCTAGTATACTACACAAGCATGCATGTGTGATGTCAGCATGCCGTCTCTGGATGATGCAACCAAATTAATGTATATATGTCCGGTAATTAACGTTGTGTTTAAATTTTTTCGGTGCCGGCAAAACAAGGCGTCTCCAAAAGGTATGTCTTTTAGTCACCGTGTCACTGTAACATTAATCAGTTTAACATTCAAATGAGTGAAGGGCATCTTAGCATGGTAATTTCATGCTTACTTGGCACTTTTGGCAACGTGCAAGAGTGTTTTTGGTCTTCGATTCCGGAGCCATACTAGCGCACGCGATCCGTGGGCCTCGCAATTCTATGCATATATTAAGTAAGGTACAGGCACAGTTGCTTTTCAAAAAGCAACTGCTCTGCAAATAATCGTTGATGACTTCACCAAGTCAACGTCTTCGTCTTAGCCGGGCGCTCATTCCACTAGCAAGGTACTAAGCACTCATCTCTAGTCCAAAACTCAAGTATCCTTGCTGCTATCAGTGATCCCTGCTTGTTTGCTCTCTCTTTTTGACCTTTTCCAAGTCCAAATGCTCCACATGCTTTGTCTGAAAGAGGGCACTGCTTGGAATGTGGACTTATTGTATGGACATGTTGCCTCAGCCATTCCACTAAACAATGATTTTTATGAAAAACACCAAAAGGTGTGAGTTTTCGTGTTAAGTCTAAAATGAACCTTCGCATAGTCCCAGGTCTGGTCAGCACAGATTGACGACTGTGAGGGTCGGAGACCCTATTGATATATTTGCTTCGTGCGAACTTTCCTGGGGTAATATCCACGAGGCGGATGATAGTAACCCTATTTGGATCCTAGTATATCTGTGGATGGACCTTGATATATAGCTAGTAAACACTAGTAGGGTCAGCAAAGCAATACAATTAATGCTCATGTGTTATGATTCCTTCTACTACTTGTTTAAGACTCCATGACACTGAAGATAATTTTAGGATGTTCATTCCATATATACCCACTTGCCACACTTTAGCACAACCTGTATGACCTTTAACCTAATCATGCGACAGAATGATCACTTTATAGCACCAAACTGAAATTTGATACATTGACCTCACAGAAGTCGTCGTCTAATCCTGAGGCTGAATCGACTTAACCTTTAAATACCACCCCATCAGTACTGGTTCAATATGGTATTATATTTGCAGTTTGATTAATGGCACATATAGTATTACGTCTTGGAATGATTGATGGACATACGGATAGTTTTGTATGTATAAGGTTGTTGAAGTGATAAAAATATTAAGTCATCGTGCATATACAACGGTCGGTAAAGACATCTCGAACGCCAAAATCATCAATATTTTGTGTGTGTGTGTGTATAGTACTTTATTACATCTTTGTAATATCATCAGATTAAATCTAGCTTTGTCCATATAGTCTCCAAAAGGCATGTCTAGTCATGGTCACTCTAACGAAACTACCTGCACGGTGAAGTCTTCAAGCCCTGAGTCGCTACGAGAGCCTCCGATCAGTGAGCCTCGCAAGTCTATACCCAAATCATGCATGCGATAGATCGAATGCCACTATAGGTAGCACTTTATGTAACCAAACTGAATTTGATACCTTGATCTATGGTTAGTTTACACCTAATCACAAGGTTAAGTACCACCTATACCTAGGTTCATTGCATTTTTCCACGAGCAAGTACAGCGTTAACAAATTGAGCGTTTTGGAATCAATGCTCCACGCATCTCTTCAAGTTGAAGGGTGGCTTCAACTTGTGCCATGAGCAAGTTTATTTAATTAACTAAGTTGAAAGACTTTAATCTTTAGCTATGTTGTTGCTGCAGAGCTACTGATCGAGCTAGCTAGCTCCCTTAACATCATTAAGAGCTCTGGCTAAGTGTGCATCAACCACCACCGGATGTGGTTCGACAGAGTCCCCGCCCCCGGATCAACCACCACGCACCAAGCTATGCTTTTTCTTGAGCTCTATATATACGACCTCAGGGCTCTCCGGGACTCCAAACTGTGTACTCTCTTCACTAGAGTGAGGTAGAGAACTAGGCTCGCCCACTCCACCGCCATGGTTTTGGCACCGAGTCCCCAACCAAGCGACGATTCGCCCATGCGGCATTGTGCCGACGATAATACAGATGTTGTGGAAGCTTTTGTGTACCTGGCCGTTGTGGCCATGTTCCTCTTGCATATACTTGGTCCGTTACGCCGGCCGTTGAGCCACGGCCTCCTCCATCATATCGTGATGGGAGTCTACACTCTCTCCTACCCTTTGGTGGGCTACACCATTGGGCGGATGCAGTCTTCCGATATCTACTACATGGACTTCACCGTGTGGGCTGTGTTCCTGCTTCTGCTCCTCAGCAGCACGGACAGCCTCACGGCTTGCCGCCTCAACGACATCAACAGCTGGAAGAGCATCTACGTCAAACAACTCTTTAAAGGTGTCTTGCTGGTGTATATCATTATATTGTTTGCCTTTGACTTCGAGCAGCAGGACGATGCGCACTACCTGTGGTACCCGCTCTCGGCCATCCTGTTTGTTATCATCCTCAAGTCATATGTGATGATAGCATCCATGAGGATGGTGAGCAAGTCCTACCTCGGCAAGAACATGAGGGTGATCACCGAATACATGCGGTATAAGGTGGTGCCCTTCGATCCAGTGACCATGGAAGGCTGCCGGTACATGGTCGCTGGAGAGAAACACTGCATCAACCGGCGTGGACGCACACCATGGTACGAGCAGGAAGACTTGAAGGTTACCACCGTGGACCAGATCTGGCAGTGCAAGGGGAATCTGCTCACCGATGATCGGGGTAATGCGCTCAAGGACTTGTGCCTCTCTATGGCACTCTCAAAGATGCTCAACCGAAGGTTTGATGGGTTCAAGCTCTCTAAGGCAGAGCTTCAGAAAACCCATGACTTCGTCTTCAAAGGCCTTCTCGCCGGGGACGAGCCACATCTGCGGGCCTTCAGGGTTATTGAGGAGGAGCTTGTTTTTGTCCATGACATGTATTACACAAGGTACTCTTACCTTTACCAAAAGGGTAAATACCTGGCTCTCTGTCTGCCTGTCATCATGATTGCCCTATGCTCGTGGCTCACAGTAGCCTGCCTGGACGTCAAGTATCAGGACGACCGTTATCGCAGTAATCATGGCAAGCGCAGTCTGATGTCTGAAACCATAGTCATAATGGTTGTCTTGGCATTCCTGGAGGTATACCAGCTGTACCTGTACATAGCCTCAGGTTGGTTTAAGGTGGCACTGATACGGAGCTACGTCGCCGCACCTTATTTCCAAACAAGCTGTTTCTCCGAGATGATCATACGTCTTCTCTTGATGTTGAAGGCGTTTCGCCCATGGAAGGGCAGACTTGGGCAGTACTGTTTCCTGGAAAATCTTGGCCGCAGAAGTAAGCTTATGAGTTGTCTCCATTATGGTACACTGGGCTTGCTGGACAAGGCCATGAAGGGAAGCAAGAATTCAGTGAAGCTGTCCGAAGATGTGAAGAAAGCCATCATTGATTCCCTACTAGCAAGCAATGGAGTCCTGACGAACGGCGTAACATCGCTGCAAAAGAATGGCGTCCATGGCCTCTCATGGGCATGTGATGCTAATGCTACCGTCGGAGCGGTGACTCGCACCATTCTTGTCTGGCACATTGCTACAACACTGAGTGAGCACCAGCTGGATAAACAAGGCAAAAAAGCAAAGGCGGTTAGAACAGCCTCCACTTTATCGAAGTACTGCATGCATCTGCTTGCTTTCGCACCTGACCTCTTACCTGACCACCACTCTATATCGGAAGCCATACTTGATCAGTCAATTGATAAAGAAGGCGACCAATGGCAGCGACTAGGCGGGCTACTCGAAGGGGCCAATGATTTGGAGAGCAGGTGTAAGAAACTATTGAAGATTAGCACCAATGACGGTAATGACGATGAAGCTCCGCTTCTTGCAAAGGGCGCTCAGCTTGCAAGGCAGATTGAAGGCATACAAGACTCGAAATTGCGGTGGAAGGTCCTCTCTGATTTCTGGGCGGAGATGATGCTGTATATCTCACCGTCTGATGATGCCCGGGTGCACCTGGAAGTTCTTCCAAAAGGAGGGGAGTTCATCACGCACATTTGGGCGCTGCTCACGCATGCCGGTGTGCTGAAGCGAGGCCCTACAGAGCCAAAGCATGTTGTGTGACCTCTGCAACAAGTGCACACGTAGCAGTCCTTATATATATCTAGTGCTTGTAACATTCCATGTTGGGTCTGTATCTGTATCCATGTCGTGTGTCTGTATCTCTTTTCATGTGGTGTCTGTTGTCGGATTTTGGTCAGGGTCGGAGTATGTAATTACCGCAAGTTTGCTTAAGAAGAGTGTGACACCCGACCCAATTTGGTTGGCCCAGTGTGGCCCATGAGTACAGGTGCGCATGTTTAGTACCACATTGCTAGTTTATCAAGGGTGGAGCCAACTTATAAGCCTTCGTCAACCAGCCATAGCACCTTTAGGTTAACCCTTTTACATGAAGCGAGGACGAAAGTGTAAACAGAGTACTATGTATACGCGTGCCCGCCCCTCAGAAGGGATGGGCGGTGCGGCTTTGGAGGATGGGGTGTTACAAAGAGTGCATGTTCAGGTTGTTGGACGTGCGTGCGTCTTAGGTGGTCATTACTATAGTCATTACGATTGCTAGTATTATGTTGCAAAAATATAGGGAAAGAATTACTATAGTCATTACAACCGAAACTAAAGCCCCCTCTTTAGTCCCGGTTATCATCAATACCAACCAGGACTAAAGCTCCACCCCATTTTAGCCTAATGTGGCGCCTCCCCCTTAGTCACGAGCAAACTTTAAACCGGGATAAAAGGGGGCGCATGGAAGGTGAGTCCTTTACTAGTGGACGCCAATTGCCACCTTTTTTCATAGTGAAAAACTTGCTGTCTCGGGCAGCTATCTACTAGTGCACACCCGTGATATGAGGTGGAAACACAAAGAACAACACACAATTGTCCCCCGATGCAGCTTTCTTCCCCAAATGGACTGGAAAAGGTCACAATAGCTATGCAACACTAGTAAGGTCAGCAAAGCATCTGAGTGCTCGTGTGTTATAATTCCATCTAGAACTTGTTTATGATTCCATGTCTGAAGGGAATTTTAGCATGTTCCTTTCGTACCCACTTGCAACTTTAGCACAACTTGCAAGACCTTGAGCCTATGCATCATGTGATAGAATGATCACTTTATAACCAAACTGAAATTTGATACATTGACCTCACAGAAGTCTACACCTAATCCTGAGACTGAATGGACTTAATCTTTAATTAACTACCTCTTTACACCTTTGTTCACTGTGCCATGGGCCAGTACTTCACTACTACAAAACTAAACATCAGAAACAATTAACTCATCACCCACAATTAATGTTGCCAGGTCAAGCACCAGGTCGTGCATAGTGTACGCCATATGATCTCCCGAAGTCTGAAAATCACGAGATTTGTCAAGATCTCATGATATCATATGTGGAGGCTGCGTAAAAAATTGAGAAGGTTTCACACAACTTGTTACGTATGATGCTGTTGGCGCTAGAAATCGGTCAACCGAATCCTCAGCATCTGACACACGACCCGGGAGAATCTGCTTAACTCCTGTTCGGGTGATTGCCCTGGTGCGGTTCGCGCGGCGTGCCAGCCAATCTGACCTGTTGATTGGCAAGGAAGAATACGTGTCAGGTCCAGAAATCGCGATCGGCTAAGTTTCCGATCTCGAGAAAGCTTATCAGCGAATCGGCCGATTTTGCCGTAATAAACAAATCGGCTATAGGGCAGCCGATCACTGTAGCCTTGTAGAAAGAAAACTGCTGGAGTAATCGGCACAATGCTAGGGTAACGACACTAGGAATAGATCTAATCGGCAATATATAAAATAGCAGAACGTAAGGAAAGCCGAGACTACGATTCCTAGCTGGATAACTGGTGATAAGACTAGAAAGACAGGTAAAACCTATAATTCTAATAAATATCAATAACTAGTGAATAAATCTAAACGAAACAACAGCGATGCGCCCGAAGTTAAAGCTTAGGATTTACTCGATAAGCGGAACTTACAAGATCGGCCGGAGATCAAGTTGATGCAGCCCTGCCAACCCGTACGAACTCGTGAAAAGAGAAAGTATTTGGCGAAGTCGCCTGCTTGAAAGTAAGTGCGAGGAAAAAGTAGTTGGTTGTATTGATTTGTTGATGATTACAGATTTACAAAGGTAGCTATTTATAGCCCCGTACAGATGACTTCTTAACCGACTAGAATTCTATCCCTAATTCAAACAGAAAACGAATATTTACAAACACGATTTGTGCTAGGTTGGTTACTCTATGCTTCATGGGCTGATCTCCCCCTTATCCTTTTATTCCTTTCCAAGCCCATACAGGCCCAATTAAGCCAAGCTCCTAATCGGCCGAATCCTTATCGGCAGAAGGCAACCGATTGGGACCCCAGCCCGTTCGAATCCGAAGCGAGACAGAAGTCACCGGCCGATCTCGCACTGTACCACCATTCGACCGATTCCCAACTGTGCTTCTCCGATTCCCTCTCTTCTTGGCGCCGATTTTACTAGTGACGAAATCTGGCGTCAACACATGCCCCCCAGCTTCGGAGTAAAACATAGTTTTTCACTTCGAAATTCTTTATAACCTCCCCTCCGAAACAGCCGCAATGAAAATATCCTTCCGTTTCGCGGTCTTCCAGCTGATGATTACAACCTTTTTGAAACGGGCGCCCACGACAACCACTACTCCCGAAAAACTCGAAACGCCGGCGCGGTAAAAATTCCATTTTTACCCTCCTTCAGGCATCCTTTAAATAGCGCTTCACCCCGCACTTCATCTTCAAGCTCACGTCTCTCTTTCCCAGCGCGCGCGCCCTCTTCTTTCTTCAGCATCTTTCCCTCGCCGCCGAAGCCTTCTAGCCCCATCCTCCTGTTACTTTTCCCTTCTCCTCCAATGGCGGCTCCTTCCGGCAACTCTCCAGCGCAGAAGAAGGAGCTTCATCGGAGATCCCAATGGCGATCCCTATCACGGCCTCATCGTCTGTATCTGCACCGGCGACCACGCCGACCACACAGAACTTCATCCCAGAGGTTAATACCGAATCCTTCTTCTATCGGCAATGTATTTACTTTAGATCTGTTTCTTACTTTTTTTACACCCCCCTTTCCTTTTTTAGGCAGTTAGGCATCGCATTACCATCCATCTTACGGGAAATCCCAGCCTTATTTGTCTCAGACCTATGGGGAACCCAGATCCAATAGAGCTTATCAATTTGGAAACCCACAGGATACCCTTCAAACTGTCCGACATGGACTTAGATCAATGGTTGGGTACTTTTAGGTCCTGGCCGAATGAAACCCCAGGTTGGAGGGAGTGGTACCAACGGGTAGCCGCGTCGAAGAGCATCTCATGGGAAGAGCTCAAAATCGGCCAGTGCATTAACCTGTCCTTGTCCCAGATGGAGAAAAATGAGCCGTTGGTAATAGCGGCTTCTTATTTTTGGTCTGATGCACTTAATGCCTTCTTATTTGGGCACGGACCTATGACCCCAACACTGGCCGATGTGGTCCTGTTGACCGGCCTTGACATTTCTTCCCCGGACACACCTTTCCACCTTTTAGCCGCAACGTCACATCGGCTGGACACAAGGGGAATCGGCGGGTGGAAGGGATTCATCAGAAGCAATAAAAGAACCGGATCTGTTGAGAATAGGGAACATACGGCCTTCTTGATGATGTGGTTAGAAAAACATTTCTTTTGTGGAAGAGCCGCCGGCCCGTCAACCAATACCCAGGCTTTAGCTGAGGCACTGTCCAGGGGAAACCATGTCCCTCTTGGGAAACATTTGCTAGGAGCGGCGTACCACATGCTCCATCAAATCGGCATCAGACTATCCAAGGGAGAGCCAATCAGAAATCCAGGCGGACCCTGGTGGTTCATCAACTTATGGCTGAACCTTTACATGAGCGAGATCACTCAGCAGAGGGTGGACCGTATGATGTTCCCCAACATCGAATCGGCAGAAGACCCTACCGAACGTCGCCGATGCATGTCCTTTGGTGAAGCGACATCAACTTTCCCAGGTTGCACGTATTCTGCTACAAAGGTAGCCGAGTACTTTCGATGCTTCTATAACGGCTTTAATGAAGATGCAACCATTTGGTTCCCCTATCAGCGGGATGACCCGGTCTTTGAACTCCCAACCTGCTTTGACTCGACCACTGGCTGATTTGATGAAGAGCTCTATGATGAGTTAATCAAGCTAGGAATCTTGCCAGCCAACTTCTTCTCGGGGAAGGATGCCCCTACGTATGAGTTCTACAACCCTTCCGTTGCAGCACGTCAGTTCGGCATGGGTCAGCTGCCGATTCAAGTGTATTTTGCTGGCCGAATCAAGTATAGAGATGAGCTCACATCTGGTCTGGATTACAGTCGGTTACGAGACCGGATTCCGGCCTCCAGTACCATTGACCCGAACAACTGGCTAGTAGCTCCCTTTGCTGTCCAGTCGTTCAAACTCTGGTGGGCCGATTGGAAGCAATTTCTCTTCTGCAATTCGGCATCGGCATACTGCAACCTCCTGGATCCAACCAACATCGACCCGAACGCCGAGGTATTTTCCTTGGCCGATTTTTACTCCTCTTAACGTGATTGAATACTAATGGTTCTACTTATTTTTTTTCAGGCCGAGAATCGCACGCCCCCAACACACAGCCGGAGTGGTCGGATAATAGGGCATCATCATCCATACACCACTTATCCTCTCATCGGCTATGATGCTCCGTCCGTAGACGTGATTGCCGGCCGATCGAAACAAGTCTAGAAGAGGATCACCAAGAAGACCAGTCGCCGAGTCCAAGCTCGTATAGAATCGGCGGATCCTCCTGTGCTCGTATTGGCAGAGACTCCGGCCGCACCACCCTCTCAGGTCATCCAAGATGCCGATACCCAAGCCGTCGCACAAGCTGGGGCAGCCGCCGCATCATTGTTGTTAGAGGCCATTCAGGTAAACCCAAGCTTCATTCCTCCCGATTGTTGTTCTGATATTAACCCCCCTTATCTTAGACTGTACAGAGTATTCCCATGGACACTCAACAATCGGCAGCAGCCCAGTCGGCCATTGACGCGCCCCCGCTTCCGTCCGTTGAGGTATAGCACTATTTCGCCGATTTTCCCTGATATTTGCATAATATACTTATTCAATTCTCTGACACAGGTCATCGGCACACCAAGTGCTCCTCAACCACCGGTCTTTTCTCAGGGAGCTAGTCCAAGCAACGCACCGATCGTTGTGGAATCTTCCTCTTCTGACGAACCCATGGCGCAAGCCCCTGAGCAAGGTGTGACGGCTTCCCAAATGCAACATGAAGAAATTCTTTTCAAAGCGGTAAGTTACATTCCGGCTTTGCTCAGCCGATTTGCTCTTACTCCCAGCCGATTCATTTTTCCTTTTTATTATCTTCAGGAACAAGACACCCCCGACAACAGTCTCTTCTCTTTTGCGGTTGCCCTCTCCGACGATGAAGAAGTCGCTTCCCGCCAAGTCGCCTTGAGCTCCATTCCTGACGACGTCCGAGCCAAACTTGCTAGTATCCGATCCCTCCTTCAAGGGGACATCGGCCGATTAGTCGAAGATGCTTCACCGATTCGGCAGCTCTTCGGCGACGTCAGCGGGCGAGTACCAGAAGAGGCAGAGGAAGCCTTGGCGCCGGCGGTATTCATTGAGTCTATGAGGATCCCGGTCTTCAGAGCCCTTCGTCACATGGCCGATCGCGCCAAGCTGGCAAAGACTCGTGAAGAGGAGAATGCGTTCAAGCGTCAAGCTCAAGAGGCGCACCGGCGTATCCATTTTCTGGAGGACTCCCGCCCGGGGATCATCGGTGAGATAGACCGCCTCAAACGTCGAAGGGTGGAGCTCGCCAAGGAGATGGAGCAAGTGACCAAGGCAATCAGTGCCGAAGAGAAAAAGCTCCAAGAACTCCCTTCTGTCATTGCCGATTTGACACGGGAGAGGCAGCGCTTTGCCCACGAGGCCCTAAAACTCCACCGTAGTGCATCGAAAGTCCCCGGATCGGCGGATGAAGACCAACGGGTCCTTGACTCTGCCGATCAGATCCGGCGTCGGGCAATCACGGCTATCGATACCCTTCTGGGTAATCTATAAAACATTGACTATTTTGTACGAACATTTACTATCTGCTTTGACCGTCCTTCGCGACGCCCTTCCTATTTATTGCCTTTCTTATTTCCGATGGGACGTATCCTTACCAAATTTCTACGCCTCTTTTTCTTATAAGCACCGGCCTAGGCACTTCCTTCTAATATTTGAAACAGTCTTCGAGGATAGTTGGCCAGTAATACCCATTATTCCTGATCATCCACTTCATCTTGTGGGCCGATTGGTGTGCTCCACATACCCCTTCATGGATTTCTCCCATTAGAGTCTTGGCCTCCTCTGTCCCAAGGCATTTAAGTAGAACACCGTCAATCGTTCGGTAGAACAGATCGTCTTCGAGCAGCACGTATTTAGTAGCATGAAAATGTACTCGTCGTTCCACCTTTTTAGACGGATCCTTCAGGTAGTCGGCAATTTCTTTTCGCCAGTCATCGGCCGCGAGTTCTAGAGCCATAGCGCCTAGAATTGGCCGATATCCAGATGCGTGCTGGGCGAGTTTGTTGGCACCCTCGTTGTGGTCGCTTGGGATGTGCTCGATTACTGCCGATCTGAATTCTTTTAAGAGCTGTAAACAATCTTCGTAATAAATTCTTAATACATCGTCTTTGCATTCAGACCTTCCGGTCAGTTGATCCACAATAAGCATGGAATCTCCGAAGATTTCAACAGAATCGGCCTTGACTTCCCTTAAAAGTTGTAGGCCCTTCAACACAGCTCGGTACTCCGCTTGATTGTTAGTAGCGGCGGCTTCTATCGGCAGAGAAAAATCATAGCTTGCCCCCCGAGGCGATATGAGCACGATGCCGATTCCTGATCCGACCCCACATGATGACCCATCAAAATATAATGTCCAAGGTGCCGGCTCTACGAGGGCAATTTCCGGTCCGCAGTGGTGAGCGACGAAATCGGCCATGACCTGACCCTTGACGGCTTTTGCCGATTCATACCACAGGTCGAACTCTGACAGCGCTAAGATCCATTTGCCGATTCGTCCCTTCAAGATCGGCAGCGATAGCATGTATTTTACTACGTCGTCTTTGCATACGACCACGCATTCTGCCGACAGTAGATAGTGCCTGAGTTTGGTGCATGAGAAGTAAAGACATAGGCACAAACGCTCCACCGGAGGGTATCTTGTTTCAGTGTCCAGAAGTCTTCTACTGACATAATGAATTACTCGTTCCTTGCCTTCGAACTCCTGGACTAGAGCCGACCCAATAGCTTTTTCATCGGCTGATAAGTATAGCTTAAACGGCTTACCAGTTTGAGGAGGAACCAATACTGGTGGCGAGACCAAGTATTGTTTGATATCTTCCAGTGCTTTGCGCTGCTCCTCCCCCCATATAAATTCCTGGTCAGGCTTTAACTTCAACAGTGGTGTGAACGCCTGAATCCGCCCAGATAGATTAGATATGAATCTTCTGATGAAATTCACCTTGCCGATTAAAGACTGCAGTTCGGTTTTGTTTTGCGGGGCCACAACTTTGTTGATGGCCGCTATGGTCTTCCGATTGATCTCTATCCCTCGTTCGTGCACCATGAACCCTAAGAACTGTCCGGCGGATACGCCGAAAGCACACTTATTGGGATTCATCTTAAGACCATGTTTCTTGGTGCACTCTAGCACTCTTCGTAAATCGGCCAGATGCTCTTCGTGACCTTTGGACTTGACTACGACATCATCGATGTAGATCTCTACCAGAATGCCAATGAGTTTGTGAAATATGTAATTCATGGCTCTCTGATATGTAGCGCCAGCATTCTTCAAGCCAAAAGTCATCACCACCCACTCGAACAAGCCAAGGTGACTTGGGCATCTGAAGGCCGTTTTGGGTATGTCCTCTTTGGCCATAAGTATTTGATTGTACCCAGCGTTGCCGTCCATGAAGCTAATAATCTTGTGCCCCGCGGCAGCGTCGATCAGCACATCGGCCGTTGGCATGGGGTACCCATCCATCGGTGTGGCCTGATTAAGATTCCTGAAATCGACGCAAACGCGTAGCTTGCCGTTCTTCTTGTACACTGGTACAATGTTGGAGATCCACTCGGCATAACGGCACTGCCGAATAAATTTTGCTTCGATTAGCCGAGTTATTTCGGCTTTTATATCTGGTAGAATCTTAGGATTGCAGCGTCGTGCAGGTTGTTGGTACGACCGATACCCTGGTTTTATGGGTAGCCGATGTTCAACAATAGATCGATCTAAACCGGGCATCTCATGATACTCCCAAGCAAAACAATCCTTAAATTCTCTTAACAAATTTGTCAATTTACACTTGTATTCTGGGTCTAAATTTGCACTAATATAAGTCGGTCTTGGTTTGGTACCATCGCCTAAGTCTATCATCTCTAATGAATCGGCCGACGTGAACCCGTGCCCTAGCTTCCCATCTTCTTGGGCAAACTGATCCATCTATTCTGAGTCTTCGGAGCCGACTGCTCGGATCGGCTGTAGGCCAAAATCGGTGACCTTCAGGAAATCGGTCTCCCATACTCTGCCGGATATGCACCTGACTGTTTTGCAGCTCCACTGCTGCGTGTCGGCTGCCGCGATGCTGTATGCGGAATCGGCGTTGACCACCTCGATGTTATCGCCGACCCATTGTATGAGACATTGATGCATTGTTGACGGGATGCAGCAATTTGCGTGTATCCAGTCCCGGCCGAGCAGCATATTGTAGGATCCCTTGCCATTAATAATAAAGAAGGTGGTAGGGAGGGTCTTACTGCCGATGGTGAGGTTGACGCAGAGAGCGCCGCGAGCGTTTGACACGTTGCCCTCGAAGTCCTTGAGCATCATGTCCGTCTTGGTCAAGTCGTCGTCGCTTTTTCCAAGCTTCCGGAGCACGGCGTATGGCATGATGTTGACTGCAGCTCCTCCGTCTACCATCAGTCTAGTGAGGGGGCGGCCGTCAACATGCCCTTTAAGGAACAACGCCTTCATGTGTTGTCGTTCGCTATCTTCGGGCTTCTCGAATGTGGCCATCATTGGCTCCAAAGCCAACTGTGCCGTCTGTTCTTCTAGCGCCGATATATCCTGTTGGTCGGCGGGAGTCATGAATTCCATCGGCAATATGAAAACCATGCCGATCTCGGCTGCCGATTCGTCACCCGCCGATTCGTCGTCTCCTTTATCGTTTCTTTTGGGGCGCCACACCCGAGGCCTTCCTTCCTTCTTGTCCGTCATGCTTTGTTGTTCCTCTTCTTGCTGTTCCCATTGGCGGAGGCGTTGGATTCTTTGTTTTTGAGACTTGGTCAATCCATCGGGACACCACCTGGGGTTTATTGGTCTGCCCCCTGACTTGGCGCGTTCCCACTCCGGTTCACGTCCTAACGGGTTTTCATCTATCACCCGAGCATCGGCCATCTCTTCGAGCCGGCTGTGAACGTTGGCCTTGTTTTCTGACCGGTCATGCCGATCAGTCCTGCCCCCCTGCCTGTCATGGCGTCTATCTTCCGACCGATCATATCGGTCACTTCTGCCCCCCAGCCGATCACGCACGGGAGGGCGCTGGTCATCTTGGCTGCGCCAATTCCTGCTGATCGGTTCTGGCCTTCCGTCTCTGGAGCGAGACCTGTTGAACGGCCGATTGCCACGATATGGACCGTTGCATTCTGGGCAATTATCGGCCGAAGGTAGCCTGAGGTTGTTTTCCCAACAGTGAATGAAGAACGGGCACCTCCAATGTTCTTCGTGCCGTCGCATCGCTTCTTCCCGGGATCTTGAGCGTTCATGCTGACGTTGGTACTTCTGGAGCAGGAACTGGGAAGTAATGCGTGGCTCTTCTGATTCGCCATCGTCATCTTTCATCCGCCGCTTCCCCTTGACATCTTCAGGCGTAACTTGATTTCTGGGGTCGACGGCGCCACTCTTTTTAGCCGATTCGGACGTCAGCACTTTTGTTTGGAGTGAATTCTTTCCCGTATCAACCATGTTGGTGGGGAAGGGGTGCTGGTCGATCTTCATTGGCTTGGCCGATTTTGTCGGCACTTCAAATTTAAGTCTGCCCTGCTCAATGGCTGACTGTATCTGCTGCCTGAAGATTTTGCACTCATTAGTATCATGGGATGTGGCATTGTGCCACTTGCAGTATTTCATCTTTTTTAGTTGTTCGGCAGAAGGTATTGTATGGTACGGCGAGAGTTTAATCTGTCCTTCCTGGAGGAGAAGGTCGAATATTTTATCGGCCTTTGTCGTGTCAAAACCGAATACCTCCGGCTCCTTTTTGCCGAATGGGCATGATATCGGCTTCTTTCCCTTGATCCACTCCGCGAGTCCGACTTCAACGTCTTCCTCATCCTCTAACTCTTCCAGGAACGCCACTTTCTTCTGGAAATTCCTCCGTGGATCGAAGGAACGTACCTCCTGTCCAGACAATCGGTGGACAATCTGGCTCAAACTCTCAAACTCCTGTGAGGCGTATTTTTCTTTGATGTGGGGCAGAAGGCCTTGAAAAGCTATATCGGCCAACTGCGCGTCGTTTAGAGCCAGGGAATAGCACTTGTTTCTGATTTCCCGAAACCTCTGTACATACGAGGATATCGGCTCGTCACTTCTTTGCCTGAGGCTGGTCAAATCGGACAGTTTCATCTCATGCACCCCGGCGTAGAAGTATTTGTGGAACTGTCTTTCCAAATCGGCCCATGTGATAATCGAGTTTGGCGGCAATGTCGTGAACCATTGAAAGGCCGAACCAGACAAAGATGATGAGAACAACCGTACCCGTAGGGCATCTTGCGTAGCTGCCTCTCCGCATTGGATGATGAATCTGTTCACGTGCTTTACGATCGAAGTGTCATCCATCCCCGAAAACTTAGTGAAGTTAGGAACTTTATACCGATGGGGGAACAACAAAAGGTCATATGTAGATGGGTATGATGTTCTGTAGGTATAAGTTTGTACTTTCGGCTTTAAGCCGAATTGTTCTTGCATCACCTCCGCAATACGTGCAGACCAATCTGGCTGTTGCTGGTGAACCGTTGGCTGAGGTATTGGCACATGCTGGTAAACCGGAGGTGGAATGAACGGAGGTTGAGTGAAAGCAGGTGGTATCTGAGTGAAAGCCGGCTGCGTAGTAAAGGTCGGCTGTTTGAATGAGCCACTTGTTTCATCATATAGCATGAGCTCTGCTGTCTTGTTGACCTCCGGAGCGACAGGCTGGTATGGCGGTATGGTCGGCCGATTGGCCGCCTGGAAAGATGCCTGGAATGGAGGGCTTGCTTGACTGGCCGATTGATTCTGACCGGCCGTGGCTGAAGGTGCCCCCCAGGGTGATGGGCTAACTGGAGGGAATTGTGCAGAAGACAGTTGGATGGAGTGATACCCCATAGGAGCTGATGATGAGGAAGCACCTGAACCCCCGACAGAAAATTGGATCGGCTGTGAAACCGAATTCGAATAATTCTGGTTTGGTGGAATCGGCTGAAAATACGCCGGTCCCCTGTATCCTTGAGGTATCCCACCAGCGAAGGAGTTGACAACGGCGTTGTGCACCATATTTGAAAGTACTGGGGACTGATCAACGAAGGCGTGTTAAATGGATTGTTGAATCATATCGGCCATTTTGTCCGAGTCCTCAGAAATCGTGATCTGGCGGGGAGCAGGGAACGGAGTCTTCTTGATAGTCTCCCCGCTTCTGGAGCGACTGAAAGATTGTAGGCAAGCTTTCCGGAACTGTGCCGTATACTTGTCCAGTTCTTCCTTCTGGTCGTCCTTCAGATCTGCTTCTGTCACCTCGATTACGTTTTCTTCGGAGACTTCAGCAGCTTTCGACATGATGGCGGTTGTATTGGTCCCACCGGGCGTGCCAAAAGTGTGTTGGCGCTAGAAATCGGTCAACCGAATCCCCAGCGTCTGACACACGACCCGGGAGAATTTGCTTAACTCCTGTTCGGGTGATTGCCCTGGTGCGGTTCGCGCGGCGTGCCAGCCAATCTGACCTGTTGATTGGCAAGGAAGAATACATGTCAGGTCCAGAAATCGCGATCGGCTAAGTTTCCGATCTCGAGAAAGCTTATCAGCGAATCGGCCGATTTTGCCGTAATAAACAAATCGGCTATAGGGCAGCCGATCACTGTAGCCTTGTAGAAAGAAAACTGCTAGAGTAATCGGCACAATGCTAGGGTAACGACACTAGGAATAGATCTAATCGGCAATATATAAAATAGCAGAACGTAAGGAAAGCCGAGACTACCAATTCCTAGCTGGATAACTGGTGATAAGACTAGAAAGACAGGTAAAACCTATAATTCTAATAAATATCGATAACTAGTGAATAAATCTAAACGAAACAATAGCGATGCGCCCGAAGTTAAAGCTTAGAATTTACTCGATAAGCGAAACTTACAAGATCGGCCGGAGATCAAGTTGATGCAGCCCTGCCAACCCGTACGAACTCGTGAAAAGAGAAAGTATTTGGCGAAGTCGCCTGCTTGAAAGTAAGTGCGAGGAAAAAGTAGTTGGTTGTATTGATTTGTTGATGATTACAGATTTACAAAGGTAGCTATTTATAGCCCCGTACAGATGACTTCTTAACCGACTAGAATTCTATCCCTAATTCAAACAGAAAACGAATATTTACAAACACGATTCGTGCTAGGTTGGTTACTCTATGCTTCATGGGCTGATCTCCCCCTTATCCTTTTATTCCTTTCCAAGCCCATACAGGCCCAATTAAGCCAACCTCCTAATCGGCCGAATCCTTATCGGCAGAAGGCAACCGATTGGGACCCCAGCCCGTTCGAATCCGAAGCGAGACAGAAGTCACCGGCCGATCTCGCACTGTACCACCATTCGACCGATTCCCAACTGTGCTTCTCCGATTCCCTCTCTTCTTGGCACCGATTTTACTAGTGATGAAATCTGGCGTCAACAGATGCTTACAAACCAGAGCATCTCCGAAGAAGAATCGTAGCGTGGAAAAGGATCCGGTAAGATTTCGATTCAAAGTGACGGTCAAATTGGGATTTGACTTCAAAACTTTTTTTTATAGTGAATAGACAACCTAGATTGGTTCATGTCAAATTTTGGTAATTTTTTGAATCTGTTTGATAATTTTAATTTATTAACTGCAATTATAGAATTTTAATTGATATCAATTGAATTTGAGCTATAACCACATGAAATAATGGAATAATGATATGCTAGCTCAAAATAGTTTCTAGACACATTACTTCCGTTTTAGAAACCTTAGATATTACGTGCATGACATATAAATATCAATCTTGTCTCACACATGCAATATCTTCTCCTTTGTGCAGAATAAATCGTTGGCATCGAATACTCAACCTCAAGACCCGGATTTGTCGTAGTGGTTCCCAGGGCCTCCGTAGTGATTACTTGTGACTTAGTTATGACTTACATTTGTATTTGTGTCTTGTTTGATGCTTACTATGAATTATACCCATGATGTTGAATTATGCCTGTGATGCTTACTATGAATTATGCCTGTGATGATTATTGTGAATTATGTCTGTGATGGTTTATTGTGAATTATGCATGTGATGGTTATTGAGTGGGGGTCCGTTATACGTGACCGAACCCTAAAAAAGGGATGTATTGGTCGCTTTGCCAAGTGTAACACTCAGCAAAGAGAGGCTTTGCCCAGTGTTAAGGCAAAGCACTCGTTAAAAAGGCCAATTTCTGTTACTCTCGAAACCTTTTTTGAGAGTGTTTTAGTTTGCCGAGTGTATTGTCCTTGACACTCGGCAAAGTAACCATAAAAATCTGGTCGTTGCGCACTTTTTTGTCGAATGTTTTGGGCTTGATACTCGGCAAAGTTTCTGAACTTTACCGAGTGTTTTTCCGTCGTGCACTCGATAAAATCACCGTCACTGTACCATCCCGTTAACTTTTTTTTGCCGAGAGTTTATTTTTGCCGAGTGCCCGATAAGTAACACTCGGCAAACAAAATTAACGCCGTGTGCTGTTTGCCAACTGCTACACTCGGCAAAGCTTTTGCCGAGTGTTTTTGTGGCTTTGCCGAGTGCCTCTAATACTTGGCAAAGCTACTATATCCGGTAGTGTATATTTATTACGGATGTCAACTAATTTCTACATATTATAATAAAATTAAGTCCTATATTTACAAGTGTATAAACTGTGAGGATACCCGGTTTACTTATTAGCAAATATCTATATATAGTATATCATATCATCATCATAGAAAGATTACGTACGGAAAATAATTAGAACACAGACAACACGAACTTAGAAATAGTCTGTTAAAAGAATCTGCGAAAGCCACCCAATGCAATGACCATTTTCCAATAACTAGTTATTGGGATGTCCCAATATCATTTTAAGATTAATGGGAGTTTGCTTTTATTGTCCACCACCAATAAACATCAATCAATAAGTAGTTAATGGGCCTAGTTAGTTTGGGCTTCTGTGAGAAGGGTACTTTGGGTTGTAGTCATTCGATTGTTGGACGTGAAAGAAACAACGAAGACGAAAGATGATGTCCATTCCTAGCTCTAGCTGCGCCGCCACATAAGGAAGGAGGACTTCGCTTGAGCTATTGTTTACTTTCAGTTTGGCAATATATTGGAACTTTGGGAAGGAAGATGTTATATCGACCCCTATTTCTAATAAACTTTGTGAAATTCTTGCAAACTTTTTCGATACATGTACATTTGGAATGTACACCATTGTGACATCATCATTGGTGAAGTATAACTTGGTATAGTGGTTTATATTCCAAACGTGTATACCAAACAGCATTGCAAATACTTTATGAATGTTACTAGAGATGGTGATAGACATGATATATCCCTCCAAAAAATTTTATTTCCGAACTCAACTTATAAAAAATATACATAAAGACAATTTTTTAGAAGTTTTATTATGCGGGTCACTGAAGGAACCTCATGTAAAAATACCATTCACACATACGATTCCTTATGTGAACCACTACTACAAAACTGAACTTCGATATTACCACATCACGATGTTAAGATCAATTAATACCGATTCAAACATCTCAAACTAGACAATGATTCGGCCCGACATATTAATCAATTCAACTACTCATGGCCGCTGAAGTGATGGAATTTTAAGTCGTCGTCATGCATGGTACAATAGTCGATGAGTATCAAACGCCACGAAGGGTCATCAGTCTTCGATATATACGACCTGATTACATCTTTGTAATATCATCAAAGCTAACTTAATTTGTTCTCATTCAAAACGGGTGAAGATTCCTATGTTATCACGCTAAATACCTCTTTCCCTTATTATTTGTGCTCAACTTGTGAACAGAGAATGCTGTAAAAAACAATTATCTTTTAAGTGAAATGGAGAATTTCTTTTTTAAAATGAATAATATAATTCTCTGTTTAACTTAAACAAAAAATTATTTTTTATTAAATGAATACAATTTGTTAAACAATAAAATGAATACAAAATGAAATCTAAGCAGCACTACTCCAATATTTTTTCCAAGTCACACTTGCTCTTGTTGGCCACCAGCCGCCTTGGTTGTTGGTCTGTCCCGGCGGCTACCTCCTCTGTGCACCCGTGATATTGAGATCGACGGAAGGATAAGGAACACACAGATGGGCTATCTGTCTTTATCAGAAAAAGAAAAGTGGACTGGAATGGAATATGGTAAGCAAAGCAACCATGTGCACACAGCTTCTTGTGACCACACAATATATTATCCATGCGTTGGGTGATGTAAGCATGAAATCCCATGATGACTTCACCCTAAACATAGTCCAAAATGCAGTCTTAGTCCGTCCACGATATATCTTCGCTCCGATCTATACCAAATCCAATCCTTTAATTTCTTTATATTGGCCTGCTAAATGAGTTTAATTTTTATTTCTGAGACTCCCATGTCCCATGGACTTCAGTAATTAACTACTTGTTAAAAGAGTACGTAATTAAGAGCATAGACATTTTCATGCCCACTTTTTGTAGTTTTTTTTTGAAAGACCCACTTTTGGTACTGCCTTGATGTCTAAAATGAGTTACATTTGGATCCGGGAAGTACTATGCGTACTGAAATGGTGTACCTTGCTGAATTCGATCGCAAGCACCATCCTGGAAGTATATATGCTAGAACTGTGGAAAGATGAGCGTGCAATCTACCTGCTAGGCCACGGCCATACCTCAGAAAATTTGTCGACGGATCAAAAATATTTTGAGATGAAGAAATCTGAGGATTCTTCGGAAC
This sequence comes from Setaria viridis, assembly GCF_005286985.2. Classification (NCBI taxonomy): domain Eukaryota; kingdom Viridiplantae; phylum Streptophyta; class Magnoliopsida; order Poales; family Poaceae; genus Setaria; species Setaria viridis. The sequence continues at coordinate 40,579,417 of NC_048270.2, forward strand.
CATGTTGCCAACCTAGCTTCCACTAACAGTCTGCCAAAAGTAGGCCATGCAAGAGACCAAAGGAGTCATATCCATGCCTTGTTTACTGTTGCCAGTTGCTTAAAATCACTGAAAGCACGTGGCTGCAGTTTGGAAGATATATAGTTGGGCCATATCGTATATCCATCATGCATTCATGGCGGCCACAACAGCGTCTAGCTTGTACACAAGTGGCAAATTGATCAATTTGCATGCCCATGATAGGTCGTCAACAGTCCACGGATGATTATTTTGGTATATGTGCTAATTATTCAGGACTCTTTAGTCCCGGTAAAATTTTCACGTGAAATATGCGCGTACGCGATGCATGGGATTCAAACCCGCAACCTCTTGCCTCATGTGTAGCTTCCTTACCATCTCACCTACACAACACATCTGACTAAGTAGGGGGTGCTATCCTTATGTATTCACCCGTGGGGGACCCTTTAATCCTAGAGGTGGCCCTTTAGTCCCGGTCAACTGGGACCAAAGGGGTCTCCATTACCACGAAGGTGTCTCTACCGACCACGAAATTAAGATTAGGGATTAAAGCCTCTTTAGTACGGGGTCCAAAACTGACCGAGATCTTTGTTGAGGGTGGAAGGTCATTTCTCTAACAGTAGCCACTTTCCAAAGAATTGATTAGCAAGCTAGGTAGTAAGGCATGTATATATGTTTTCTCTTTTATTTTTGCTTGCTAGCGTACTTGCAACTTTTTACTCCCTGTTCAATTTGATATTAAGTGCCAAAGTAAATAGACATCTACGCTGTAGAACTCTTTTTTTAGATAATGCCTGAAAGCTCCGCCTCTCACAAGTGAGAAGGAGCAAATCCACAATTATTATACGTAGTGTTTAAACACTAGATATGACCACTGGCAAATATCATGACAAAAAAGACATTAGTTGCCCACACCACCAAATAATAACAAATCTTGAAACTAAAAAGCTATAATAACAAATCTTGAAATTAACTAAAAGGTCTATAAATACATCGGAGCCAAAGAACTTCATTACCGACACCACCAATCAGCAACTCTTTCCGGTGGTCACTGCGGTGCAACTGAGCCCAAAATTTGCGTCAGCCGAGAAAAAAGTTTTTTATTGCCATTTTTCAAATACAACATCGTTTCTTGTTAGCCATTTTGATACATACTCTCTCCATAAGCTACCTCGTAATAATCACTATGCCAGAATCGATTTGTAGTGGCACCAGCAAATTATTGTGCTGGCAGGCGTGATTGTCACCCGCCAGCACAGTAGTTTCCTGTGCTAACGGAGAGCACCTGCCCGCACAATAACCACTGTGGGTTATTGTGCTGGCGGGCAATAATGTCACCCGCCAGTAATAATATTTTTTCCACATCTCTCCTAAGGAATAATATCTCAAGCGTCCTTATCCCTTCCCCTCTCTCTCCCGTGGTGAGCTCACTGGAAGAAGACGGGGTCCATGTATCCCATCGTGGTTTGTGCGTCGGCCGATGGTCTCCTCCAGCGTTTTCACATGCACCTCTGAGCAGGCGCTGCACGGCTGCCCAGTACGGAGCTGACATGCGGCATCGATGATGGCTGCCTCGAGCGGACGTGCGGCGGCGTACGGGTGAGGGAGCGACGGGCGTCCAGATGCGGCAGCAACGATAGCCTGCGGCGGCGTACGGGCGACGGGCGTGGCAGCAACGACGACCAGCCTTTTTTATTATTCCAAAACTCGCTGTGCTGGCGGGCCACCTAACCACCGCTAGCATAGTAATCCACCCGCCAGCACAGAGTCCTATTTGTGTTGGCTCATGGTTGCTGGTGGGTCTACAGTGACGTTTTAACCGTCACTAAAAAATCATTTTTGGCGTAGTGAATATCAGTATGCACAATAAGGAAGTAAAAAAATTAGCACGAAAAAAACAAAAAGAACAAATAAAATTTTACATTCAATCTTGGATACAGTAATGCACATAATTAATCTTTTGGTTAGATACTTTCTGTACAAATGGAATAAATGTGGATTAGACGCCAATACCATTGGCCAAAAGAGCATGTCAAGAAGAGGTGATTTGAGGTCTCCTCGACACCAGAACTACAAAGGGCACAGCTATAATCATCAAGAATTCTCCATTTCCTGCAAAGGATATTCCTTGTGTCTAATCTATACTGGAGGCGGAACTACAAAGCGATGTTTTTTCCCTCTTAAGCTATATACATACGGCCTCAGGGCTCTGCAGGACTCCAAACTGTGTACTCTCTTCATTAGAGTGAGGTAGAGCATTAGTAGGGCTCACCCACTCTGATAAGATTGTGGAGGGAGGAAACCATGGCCGCTCCCAACATAGTTTTTCCACCAAGTCTCCCAACGAGTCTCCCACCAAGTCTCCCACCAAGGATAATACAACTGTTGTCACAGCTTTCCTGTTCCTGGCCATTGTGGCCATGTTCCTCTTGCATACACTGGTCCGTTACGCCGATAGTTCAGCTTTGTGTGACTATTTCCATTTGTAAGAATCGAAAGCTATAATTAGCCAACAGGTCAGTCAATAGAACAGACAATTAACTTTAAAGGAAGGGACTAGTATGTGCTACAGTGTAGCACTGTACAGCGTACAGTAGCTATAGCCCCACGCACCTTGCATAGAATCTTGCAAAGCCTGAAAGCCTGAAATTAAGGGAGACACTTTGACGAGTAGTGACTAGTGACCCGCATGCAACTGCAATAGAATGGCAACCAACTCCATCACGGGTTGTTCTCCTCGACCAAAAGCAACTAATCAAGGCAGGCCCTACGATCAAAGCTAGTCGGTCGTCTCGGTGGTACGCCTTCACTGTGACCCGATGATGCACACATTATGCATTTGGCTTCACTGAATTTAATTTCTTCCGCTGAGAAGAAAGCAAGTGTATCGGAATCTTCATCTCGCTACCTAGCACACGGATTCATAACAACTTTATGCTTGTGCAGTTGATTTCCAAATACAAAAAGAACAGATAAAGTTTTATATTCAATCTGGTCCGCAGTAATGCTCGTAATTAGTCTTTTGCTTAATGTTAAAACACGTCAAATTGGGATATGCTTGTGCAGTTGATTTCCAAATACAAAAAGAACAGATAAAGTTTTATATTCAATCTGGTCCGCAGTAATGCTCGTAATTAGTCTTTTGCTTAATGTTAAAACACGTCAAATTGGGATATTTGCGCAGGCCACCTTGCTGGTTTGCTTGAAATAAAAGTAGCAAACAATTTGACTGGTCTACCGTGATTTTACCATTGGCTAAAAGAGCATGTGAAGAAGAGGTGATTTGAGGTCTCCTCGATACCAGAACTACACAGGGCACAGCTATAATCATCAAGAATTCTCCATTTTCTGCGAAGGATATTCCTTGTGTTTAATCTGTCCTGTAGGCGGAACTTCAAAGCGATGGTTTTTCTCTTAAGCTATATCCATGCATACGGCCTCAGGGCTCTGCAGGGACTACTCCAAATTAACTGTGTGTACTCTCTTCATTAGAGTGAGGTAGAGAATTAGTAGGGCTCACCCACTCTGATAAGATTGTGGAGGGAGGAAACCATGGCCGCTCCCAGCATGGTTTTTCCTCCAAGTCTCCCACCGAGTCTCCTCCCACCAAGGATAATACAACTGTTGTGACAGCTTTCCTGTTCCCGGCCATGTTCCTCTTGCATACACGGGGTCCGTTACGCCGGCGGTGGAGCTTTATTTGTGTGATTATATATTTCCATTTGCAAGAATCGAAAGCTATAATTAGCCTCTAGGTCGGTCAACAGAACAGACAATTAACTTTAAAGGGAGGGACCAGCATGTGCTACAATGCAGCACTGTAGTACAGCGTACAGTAGCTAGAGCCCCACCAAGCATAGAACCTTGAAAGGCCTGAAATTAAGGGGCCGGCGCACTTGCCCCTTGTTTACTTCATCCCCAACTTCCAACTTTGACACTATGCAAAAAGAAGATTCCCCATCACATCAAACTTGCGGTACATGCATGGAGTAATAAATGTAGACGAAATTAAAAACTAATTGCACAGTTTTGTTGTACTTTGCGAGACGAATCTTTTGAGCCTAATTAGTCAATATTTGGATAATAATTCACAAATACAAACGAAACGCTACAGTGTGCTACAGTGCTATAACAGTAATTTGGCACCTCCCAATTTTACCAACTAAACAAGGTCTTGGACGCGTAGCGACCCGCAAGCAACTGCCATAGAATAATGGCGCAACATGCTGGTGGTTCTCCTCGACCAAAATTAAAGCAACGAATCAAGGCGGGCCCTTACGATCAAAGCTAGTCGATCGTCTCCGTGGTACGCCTTCATCGTGCCCCGATGATGCACACATTATGTATTATTTGTGTTCACTGAATTTAATTTCTTCCGCTGAGAAGAAAGCAAGTGTATCGGAATCTTCATCTCGCTACCTAGCATGCGGATCCTACCCTGGTGATGCTTGGCCATTTTGATACTACTGTGTTACTATAAGGTAGCTCGATCATAATATCCATGTCTTGTTTACTGTTGCCAGTTGCTTAAAATAACTGAAAGCACGTGGCTGCAGTTTGGAAGATATAGAGCTGGGGCCATATCCGTATATCCATCATGCATTCGTGCCCGCCACAACAGCGTCTAGCTAGATGGTAGGTCGTCAACAGCCCACGGATGATTATTTTGGTATATGTGGGCAAACCTTCAACAGTCCTACTAGTTTTGCTTTTCTGCCAGCATGAACGAACTGACGAAGGTTCCTGCAGAGGTTTCTACTCGAGGTATGATGAGTAATTTCATCACTTATGCTCCAATGTGGAGCTTAACTAGTACGGTCGACGTGTCGACATGATGCCCATAGCACTCGTCGGTGATATATGCATTTAAGCATTTGGAATTTCATTCTTCAGTTAAGGAAGAAACAAAAGTAGCAATCTCTTAGGCCCACTGGTGGAAGTGATCCTTAGTTCCGGTTGGAGAGACGCACAGGTCTTAAAATTTAATTGGGACTAATTATTTAAGACTAAAGGTCCTCTTAGTCTAGGTAAATTTTTCACGTAAAAATTTATACCGTGATTTTACCAGAAGGCTTTCATTCTATTGGATATGGTCTACAGACGCTATGTTTTTTTCTTAAGCTAGCTATATATATGCGGCCTCAGGGATCTCTGGACTCCAAACCATGTACTCTCTTAATTAGAGTGAGGTAGAGAACTGGGGCTAGTCCACTCTGATTAGATTGTGGGGGAGGAAACCATGGCTACTGCCGGTATGGTTTGGGCACCAAGTCCCTCACCAAGTTCCCCTCCCTCGAAAGGTTGCCGTAAGGATAATACAGCTGGTGTGGAAGCTTTGGTCTTCCTAGCTGTTGTGGCGATGTTCCTCTTGCATATACTGGGTCCATTACGCCGGCGGTTTAGCCACGGTCTCCTTCATCACATCGTGATTGGAGTCTACACGCTCTCCTATCCGCTGGTGGGCTACACCATTGGGCTGATGCAGTCTACCACTTGTTACTTCAACGACTTCACCGTGTGGGCTGTGTTCCTGCTTCTGCTCCTCAGCAGCACGGATAGCCTCACGGCTTGCCGCCTCAACGACATCGACAACTGGAAGAGCATCTGCATCAAACAACTCTTTAAGGGATTCTTGCTGGTGTCTATCATGCTAAGGTTTGGCCAGGACATGGAGAAGAAGGGGGATGCGAAATACCTGTGGCCCCCGCTGACAGCCATCCTGGTCGTTATCGTCATCAAGTCATATGTGATGATAGCTTCCATGAGGAAGGTGAGCAAGTCCTACCTCGGCAAGAACGTGAAGGTGGTCGCCGATTACATGCAGTATATAGCTCACAACAGCAAGCTGGGGCCCCTCGATCCTGTGACCATGGAAGGCTACCGGTACATGGTCGCCGGTGAGAAACAATGTTTCAACCGGCCTGGACAAATGCCATGGTATAAGGAGCCGAACGACTTGAAGGTTACCACCGTGGAACAGATCTGGCACTGCAAGGGGAATCTGCTCATTGGTGATCGGGGAAAGGTGCTCAAGGACTTGTGCCTCTCTATGGCACTCTCCAAGATGCTCAACCGAAGGTTTGCTGGCTTCAAGCTGTCTGAGGCAGAGCTTGAGAAAACCCATGACTTCGTCTTCAAAGGCCTTCTCGCCGGGGACAAGCCACATCTGCGGGCCTTCAGGGTTATTGAGGAGGAGCTTGTTTTTGTCCATGACATGTATTACACAAGGTACTCTTACCTTTACCAAAAGGGTAGATACCTGGCTCTCTGTCTGCCTGTCATCATGATTGCCCTATGCTCGTGGCTCACAGTGGCCTGCCTGCACGTCAAGTATCTCGACGACGACCGCTATATAAGTAATCGCAGTAATAATAGCATTCGCAGTCTGTTGCCTGAAACCATTGTCATAATGGTTGTCTTGGCAGTCCTGGAGGCATACCAGCTGTACCTGTACATAGCCTCAGGTTGGTTCAAGGTGGCGCTGATACGGAGCTACGTCAACGCTCCTTTTCTGCAAAGATGCTGTTGCTTTGAGATGATCATACGTCTTCTCTTGATATGGAAGGCGTTTCGCCCATGGAACGGCAGACTTGGCCAGTACTGTCTCCTCGAGAAACTTGGCCGCAAAAGCAGGGTTAAGAATTGTCTCCATCATACTACACTACGCCTGGTGGACAAGGCCAAGAAGGAAAGCAAGAAATCAGTCAAGCTGTCCGAAAAGGTGAAGAAAGCCGTTGTTGATTCCCTACTGCTAAGCAAGGGCTACCTGACGGGAGGGTTACAATCATTGGAAAACAATGGCGTCCATGGTCTTCTAGCATGGGCATGTGATGCTACTGCAACAGACGGAGCAGTGACTCGCACCATCCTGGTCTGGCACATTGCTACAACGGTGTGCGAGCACCAGCTGGATAAAAAAGCCAGAGAAGAAGATGCCGTCAAAACAGCCTCCACATTATCCAAGTACTGCATGCATCTCCTTGCTGTTGCACCTAACCTCTTGCCTGACCACAGCTCCATATCGGAATCCATACTTGATCAGTCAATCGACGAAGCAGGCAAGTTACTCAAAGAGGCCAAGGAAAAGAAGATCAAGGGAAAGAACAAGAAGATAAAGGGAAAGAACAAGAAGATCGAGGGCAGGTGTGACATACTAATGCAAATTAGCACTACTGATGTTGAATGTGTTGGTGATGAAACAAGGCTCGTTGCGCAGGGCGTTCACCTTGCAAGGCAACTGATTGATAACATACAAGACTCCACAAAACGGTGGAAGGTGCTATCTGATTTCTGGGCTGAGATGATGCTGTACGTCTCGCCATCCGACGATCCCCGGGAGCACCTGGAAGTTCTTGCAAGAGGAGGGGAGTTCATCACGCATCTTTGGGCACTGCTCACGCATGCTGGTGTGCTGAAGCGAGGCCCTAGATGATAACCAAAGGATGTTGTTGTCTGATCTATCCAACAAGTGCACACGCATCAGTCAATACATCCATGTCTAATAAGTCTGTCGAGTTTGTTTTCTCTTTTCATGTCGTGTCTGTTGTCAGATTTTGGTGAGAATCGTGTTACGATTGCTAGTTATGTTGCACAAATAATAAACAGTAAGAAATCCGAAAACGCTGCAGCTTCATCGCAGCACAAAATCCACTCCCTCTCAGTTGTATTTGTTCGTCTGTGAATCGAGCAGGTCCTGTTGTAGCAGAGATTGACCCTACCACACCGGCATGAGGTTTCATGCACACTTGGATTCGAAGCACGTACGTACTGGTTCCATCAGCGAATCCACTGAGGGCTGTGTAGGCCTCGTACACATGTTCGTGGAACAAGCTTTCAAGCGCCGGACCTTGGTATCTTGGGCCTTCAGCCAACCACCTATGTGCATTGGTTCACTGTTTTCTAGCAGCTATATGGGACCTAGGGTCAGAGCTGGATTGGCGTCTGAATATGGCCCTTCACCTTCCGCTTGTGCAGGAGGATCATGTTTGTCATCATTCCCGACGTGGACTTCTTGTTCGCGACATGAACTTATTGTAGGTGATCTGGACATTCGCGGTGTAAAATTATCTTTTCACTTTATAGACTAATGCATTCTCCATGCATAATCATTTGTTCTCTACGCAGACTAAATTGGCCAACAATGTGCACATATTTATTCAATTAGAAGACACTAGTAGAGAACTCTCCTTCCATGCGCCCCCTTCTATCTCGGTTTAAAGTTGGCCCAGGACAAAAGGGGACGCGTCACGGTAGGTTGGAATGGGACGGAGTTTTACTCCCGGTTGATATTTGCAACCGGGACTAAATAAAGGTGACCCTTTAGTCCCAGTTGTAACAGCTATCCAGCCACCGACGGCGCCACCCTGTTGTCATGGTTGGAATAACCAACCGGGAGTAAACGTTTACTCCCGGTTGGTAGGGACAAAAGGGTAGCGCTTTGTCCTGGTTGGAAGCTCCAACCGGTTTACTCCCGGTTTGTAATTCTAATTGGGATAAAAGGGTGGTGCTTTTATCCCGGTTGGAGGCTTCAACCGGGAGTAAACTTCCAACCGGGACAAAAGATGTTCCTTTTTATCCTGGTTGGAATTTAAATTAGGATAAAAGCTCATCCCCCCATAAAATCTAAGATAGAGGCCTTTCTTCCTCTTCCAGCCCGAGCCAGTCCACTCCACAAAGACGCTTCCCGAAGCAAGCCTAGGGGAGGTGCTGCCCGAATATTTTTCCTCACTTCCATGGAGATTTCACTCATCCAAAGTTTTGTGAAGGTTAGCTACTTCATCCTCCGTTTATTTATTGTTGTTTTGCTTTGTTTTATATTTTCGAGAGGGAGAAGAATGAGTTTGCTTGCTAGAAAGAGGGAGAATGAAGAGGATTTGTATTTATACATGTTTTTGAGCTAGGATGTAATGGATAGTTTGATTGTTATATATGATTAGTATGAGTTAAAACAACTTGATGTGTAGAATGGAGATGGATAGTATAGTTGCTAAAATGTGAAGTAGAAAATGGAGAGGATTTTGAGGTAGAATGTGAGGGAGAATCGAGAGTAAATGTGAGGTAGAATGGAGAGGATTTTAATACAATGGCAACTGCAAGCTACCCGGTCCCTCCAGTGTTTTTTTAGCATATTTAGACCTCTCCTTCAAGAATCTCTGTGGTACTATTCCTAACTTCCTGGCAAATTTCGGAAGCACACAAGCTGCTGTCAACAATAAACTTCGGATGCATGCAGTCCTTTAATTTTCATTCTCCTGGCTGCTAGTGATTGATTACAGTGTATTTCCTATTCATGATTTGATTGATTTATTGAGCCATTTTAACCTATCATGCAGAATTGCTGCTCGAAGGGGACGCTCCACCCTTCTGCATGCATGTCGTGCCCATGCCGCCAGCTGCTCGCTCGTCCTCGCAGCGATTTGAGCGTATAGTCAGCTGAAAAGATTCTTTATGGTGGAACCTGATTTATTCAGTTATAAACGACGTGTCCATTGATAGTTTTGTAAAAAGAAAATAGGTGAGTGCCTTGGTGTGCCCATGCTGCCGGCTGCTCGCTCGTCCTCGCACCACTGTTCGGTCATCCTCGTGTCGTCCTTATCCACTACTCTTAGTCCACGACGACTTCCACGTCCTCATCCTTCCCCAAGCTTAGAAATTGATTGTCCATCGGGCTGCCTCAATAATTAATATTCCGATGCATGTTAGGTCTATACATGTAGGCAAAGACGAGTAATCATGAGTGTTTTGAGAGAGGAGATGTTGCTGAGCCATTCTGGCAGTGCTGATATGCTGCGACAATATTTCAACTCGAGTGACTGAAGGGAGGAGAGTTGTTGTATGCTCTCCGGCAAGCTCATCAGATTTGAACAGAACGAGAAATTCAACTTCCGGAGGGCAGGGAAGTGGTGAAACAGCCTGAAACTCTAGTGCTGGCTTGTCGTGCTGATAGTCAAGCTGGTGGTGTGGTTGGAGTAGAGTTGCAGCGATGGCTGCTGGTTTGTACCACCTCCAGTGAAGATATAACATGGTCGATTTCTGATATTATGAACTGACGACATTTGGGTGGGCATGGTTTCAACCTCAACTTTGGACATTCAAATACCCCGAGTACATCTAGCATAGGGAACATGAACTCCTCCACGCCATCTTTGCCAGGGCACGTTGTATTTGTAACACCCAAAAATTACAACTTTGCATTTTATTAAAATTTGCTAGAAACAATTTGCTTGTTTAAGGCATGTAAGGTCATTTTTGCATTTTTCTAGACATCCAAGCATTTTTCTAATTTAATAATGAAATATAGGATTTTATTGGGCATTCATTCTGTTGCATATCTCTTTGTTGAATGCTTGAAGAAGGATTTGTGTTTCACCTTGGGTTGCTGTATTGAATTTTCTGTCAGTCAGCTTCCTGCTCTTGGGTGTTTCAGTTTCAGAGTTCAATCAGTTAATTATCTGTTCTCTAGTTCTTCAGTTGCAGTTCTGTAGCTTTTTGGTTGTCAGTCGCCAGATGTTCCTATCAAGCTTTTTCAGTCTTGTGGCCTGGTTTTGTGGTTGTGTACTGCTTTTGGGTTGTTAAGTTTTTTTTTATTTTTCTGTCAGTTGGCTGGTTGTCCTGTTTTTTCCGAAGTTCAGAGTCTGGGGCATTCAGTTTCAGTCTCCGATTGATTTCTGGCTTTCCGTCAGTTCCTGTTTCTGCTTCGGAAACAGCAGCTCCTTTCTGGCCCGACGCTGTGCCCTGCTCGTGGCCCAGCACCTTTCCGCAGCAGCAGGCCAACTAGCTTGCCTCGGCCCAGTTCGAAGGCAACGGCCCAGCTCGTGACCAGGTTCCTCTCGCTCGCAGCTCTCCTCCTGCCGCAGACAAGCAGGGCCCGCAGTCATCTTCCTCGCAGCGTTTTCTTCCGCTCGCATGCAAAATCGCTCGCGTTCCTCCAGCGCCGCTTCTCTGAATCGGACTCAAGCCCGGACCGTGTGCGTGCCGCGCCCGCGTCCGACTCGATGCGGACCCACTCGCCAGGGCTGGTACAAAAGGCCGCCGCCACTTCCTTTTTCCCCAAAACCGCAAGCTTTTTCGCATCTACAGCTTCCTTGCGCCGCCACCCGAAGCATCTGCCGCCACGCTCGAGCTCCTCTGTGCGCGCTGCCGTCACCCCTTCGTCGTCCTCACCTCCACCAGAAGCTCCGCGGGAAGGTGAAGACCCGGCTACACATCGCCCGTGCATCCCTGCGTTTTGCGTTTTGTTTTATTTTATTTGTTTTCCTTGCCGCAAGTTCTTGCCAGAGCCTATGCCGTCGCCAAGTCCTCACCGTCGGCATCCCAAATGAGTTCATTGCTCTCGTTTCTATTTGCTGGTCTAATCCTCGCTCAAATCTGCACCCAGTCGCGCGTTCCCGGGCGATTCCGGCGAACTGCCGTTTTCCGCCGCCGCTCGCCGTCGCTGACGTCAGCGCAGCAGCTGCCGGCCGCCGGATCGCCATCCGACGGTCCACATCAATTCAGCCGAGTCAGCAGCCGCGCTTTTGCACTTTAACCCCTGCAGTTTCTGCGTTTTGCGTTGATATCCTCCCGCAGCTCAAAACTATTTAAAACCAGATCCTTGTAATCTCAATTTTTCTCGCAGTTATGCCCCTGCATCTTGTTTTAAGCATATCTTTTGCTTTATAGCTTCGTTTTTAACGTTCTTTATATCCGTGTGTTCGTTTTAATGCGTAGAATAGATTTTCAAACATGTTTTCTCTTTTTAATTATGATTGGTGTACTGTTTTCTTATGTATTGTATTTGTTTGCTTGTATGTGCTCGTGTGACGCGTGTAGACGTTCAGCAGTTCAAGGGATTTGGAGATCAAGCTTTCGAGGAGTACGAACAGCAAGAGCAAGGCCAAGAAGGCAAGTCGTACCCTTGATCACTACTTTTTAGTCCTATACACTTTTACTTTCTCGTACTCAACAACCATGCTATGCACATGTTAAGATTCAATTGATGGGTCCCAAATAAGGTTCGACTAGATTTAATTTACTTTTGCCTTAACCAACCAGGTTTACTTTTATGTTGGGTAGCTTATGCTTAGAGCTTACTTGGGATATGGTGGTTTAACTGAATTCAACATTTAATCTTGCTTTACTTCTGTTGTACCTTCCGTTAATACAATATCACAAATGTTTAATCGGAACATGGAGAACCACCCGGGAAAACAGTGTTACCACAAGACTAAATGGCTCTGGTCTTGGCTGAATAATTAGAAACCTTAGTCTGGGGTAATCTTACTCGTGATGAGGCAAGAGGGGGGACTGAGTTGTTGCATTAGCAGCCTATGATAGGTTGTGCACGCCAGACACCGAAACCTTAGCGGGTTACCACCGATTAATGAATCTTTGTAAAGGCCTCGTAGCGTCCCTATGCAATCACACCTCGGAAGTGTAGTATGGTGCCTTGCAAACACCGCATGGTTGGGTCCAAAGTTCTTTTGAACTTTTACGTGACTTGTGGGTAAAGATGTACAACCTCTGCAGAGTGTAAAACTGATCGATCAGCCGTGCTCACGGTTAAGAGCGGCTGGACCCTCACATGATAATATTATCGGAAGATAGATTTAAATTGTTGTCATTTTATGCATATGTTGTTGACTTTATTTATGCTCATGTTTAATTTCGGGTGGTATAAACTTATATTTAGCTAATTGCTAATAAAATTTGACCAACTTAATTAAAAGCTAATGCTAATTACACCTTAGCCATACCTTGATTGGCCTTACACTACACTATTCCTCACGACTTGTGGAGTACCAACCATAAGTGTACTCACCCTTGCAAAACCGCTGTTCAGACCAAGCTAATTTGGAGGAGTATCTCACGACTTTGAGGAGTTCTAGGCGTACAGTTCTTCAGTCAGCTGCCTGTGGTGTCGTCATCGTCTTTGGAGTTCCACTGCGTAATAATTAGGCTTATGTCTTATTGAGACTTTTGGTCATGTAATAATGTTTAATACTCCCTTTATTCGTTTTAGCACTGTCTTTGTTATTCACTATTATCATACATGTGTGTAACTTGATCCTGGTGCACATATATTGAAAGCACTCGGTTTTGTCCTTAAAATCAGGTGTGACAGTATTTCACTCCTCCAATCCTTGCATAAAAACCACTGTGAACTTTGCCAATTAGGGGAACGCTCCTTTTCCACCACAGATACCCCTTTCAATTTTTGTAACGTTGGGTAAATTCCAGAGAAGCAGGCTCTCCAGGTACGGCAATTGTCCAAGTGGTGGTAGGTTGCTACATGTCGGCAGATCCACCAATTTAATACAAGTAAGATAAGGGAGATGATGAAAAATTGCCATGAGCCAGTCAGGAAAGCTTGGACTACTATAACCTTCTAGACTCAAGTCCTTCAGGATCATTGGTGGCACTAGTTGTCCCAACAAATCCTTGTCCTCCAGATGTCGATCAGCATCCAAGGTCCATACCAGTTTCAAAGTCAAAAGATTATGTTTGGTTAACAGGTGAAGTCTCTGTGCTTCCTCTAGAAGTGTTTTTTTCTTTGCTTCTCCCAAAACTCACCTCAACTTGCATAAAATGAGTTTCTTGATAAAACCAAACCTCGTGTCCCATTCCTTGACTATCCTTTCATTTTATATAATTTCAATGCTAAGTACCAACCATAAGTGTACTCAACCTTGATTTCATTATACAAGTTAGACATTCTAGTTCTAAATTTATTCTGACCGTGGAGTGGTGAAAAAATATTTTTCCATAAATTTATGCATCTTTTATTATTTTGATGCTAATCTGTGATGAGGATTATATCAGCTACTGATCCAGAGGGAGGTCCCCACAACCAACTGGTACTAAATGAGCACTTTAGTACGAGTTATGTGGCTTGATACTAAAGGGTCCCCTTTAGTACAAGTTGTCCAACCAGGTTTGAGACTGGTACTAAAGGTGGATTCCCCAGTAGTGTGTGGTGCATCACACCCCCTACTCTTGCTATAAACTGGGAGAGATACTACCTTTCATACCCAGTTGTAGAACTGCGAGTAATACCCCCAAGGTATTGATTCCTCGTATGCACTACCGGTTCACATTCCTGAACGAGGAGTGATGTCCATTTATATAGTAGTGTGATTTAAAAGGAAAAATATAGATTCCATTAGTTAGTGATGTGGCCTAACGTTGTTGCTTATTGCGTTTTGTTTTCAAGAATACAGGAAAGACATTTGTGCGGGGGAGTACCATTTCATGTATACATATATCTTTCCATGGCGTGTATTATATATGGTTTTGCTCTTGGAAGTTCTTGTGTCGATACGGTCGCACGGTCTCCTCATCATCGTTCACTGAAGAAAGTGTATATAAACGTACTCATTCTCTATATTCGACGACCTAGTACCGTGGACCTCCCAAGTCTTTGCCTGATAATTAAGCACGTGATCAAGTTGGCTTTACAAACTCTCGTTTTAGGAGAGCTTAATACACAAGTTTTATTATTGTCCGTACACGTCTTGTTCGATGTGCAAAAAGTCCTGCCGAACGGTGCTTTTAGTGCAAATTTAATTAAATAGATGCCAATTGCCACGTTCAAGGATAAAAATCGAGTGGTCATGGCCACCCCCTGCAGCTTGTCTTCGCCAAGTGGGGTGGAAAGAAATCGAGTGCTCATGTGCACGAGTCACCATCACATGCCCTACTGGAAAGATAAGTATGCTTACCACACAATACTAGCTAGTATACTACACAAGCATGCATGTGTGATGTCAGCATGCCGTCTCTGGATGATGCAACCAAATTAATGTATATATGTCCGGTAATTAACGTTGTGTTTAAATTTTTTCGGTGCCGGCAAAACAAGGCGTCTCCAAAAGGTATGTCTTTTAGTCACCGTGTCACTGTAACATTAATCAGTTTAACATTCAAATGAGTGAAGGGCATCTTAGCATGGTAATTTCATGCTTACTTGGCACTTTTGGCAACGTGCAAGAGTGTTTTTGGTCTTCGATTCCGGAGCCATACTAGCGCACGCGATCCGTGGGCCTCGCAATTCTATGCATATATTAAGTAAGGTACAGGCACAGTTGCTTTTCAAAAAGCAACTGCTCTGCAAATAATCGTTGATGACTTCACCAAGTCAACGTCTTCGTCTTAGCCGGGCGCTCATTCCACTAGCAAGGTACTAAGCACTCATCTCTAGTCCAAAACTCAAGTATCCTTGCTGCTATCAGTGATCCCTGCTTGTTTGCTCTCTCTTTTTGACCTTTTCCAAGTCCAAATGCTCCACATGCTTTGTCTGAAAGAGGGCACTGCTTGGAATGTGGACTTATTGTATGGACATGTTGCCTCAGCCATTCCACTAAACAATGATTTTTATGAAAAACACCAAAAGGTGTGAGTTTTCGTGTTAAGTCTAAAATGAACCTTCGCATAGTCCCAGGTCTGGTCAGCACAGATTGACGACTGTGAGGGTCGGAGACCCTATTGATATATTTGCTTCGTGCGAACTTTCCTGGGGTAATATC
The DNA here is from genome assembly GCF_005286985.2 of Setaria viridis. Classification (NCBI taxonomy): domain Eukaryota; kingdom Viridiplantae; phylum Streptophyta; class Magnoliopsida; order Poales; family Poaceae; genus Setaria; species Setaria viridis. Next base: position 40,594,938 of record NC_048270.2, read on the forward strand.
CACGAGGCGGATGATAGTAACCCTATTTGGATCCTAGTATATCTGTGGATGGACCTTGATATATAGCTAGTAAACACTAGTAGGGTCAGCAAAGCAATACAATTAATGCTCATGTGTTATGATTCCTTCTACTACTTGTTTAAGACTCCATGACACTGAAGATAATTTTAGGATGTTCATTCCATATATACCCACTTGCCACACTTTAGCACAACCTGTATGACCTTTAACCTAATCATGCGACAGAATGATCACTTTATAGCACCAAACTGAAATTTGATACATTGACCTCACAGAAGTCGTCGTCTAATCCTGAGGCTGAATCGACTTAACCTTTAAATACCACCCCATCAGTACTGGTTCAATATGGTATTATATTTGCAGTTTGATTAATGGCACATATAGTATTACGTCTTGGAATGATTGATGGACATACGGATAGTTTTGTATGTATAAGGTTGTTGAAGTGATAAAAATATTAAGTCATCGTGCATATACAACGGTCGGTAAAGACATCTCGAACGCCAAAATCATCAATATTTTGTGTGTGTGTGTGTATAGTACTTTATTACATCTTTGTAATATCATCAGATTAAATCTAGCTTTGTCCATATAGTCTCCAAAAGGCATGTCTAGTCATGGTCACTCTAACGAAACTACCTGCACGGTGAAGTCTTCAAGCCCTGAGTCGCTACGAGAGCCTCCGATCAGTGAGCCTCGCAAGTCTATACCCAAATCATGCATGCGATAGATCGAATGCCACTATAGGTAGCACTTTATGTAACCAAACTGAATTTGATACCTTGATCTATGGTTAGTTTACACCTAATCACAAGGTTAAGTACCACCTATACCTAGGTTCATTGCATTTTTCCACGAGCAAGTACAGCGTTAACAAATTGAGCGTTTTGGAATCAATGCTCCACGCATCTCTTCAAGTTGAAGGGTGGCTTCAACTTGTGCCATGAGCAAGTTTATTTAATTAACTAAGTTGAAAGACTTTAATCTTTAGCTATGTTGTTGCTGCAGAGCTACTGATCGAGCTAGCTAGCTCCCTTAACATCATTAAGAGCTCTGGCTAAGTGTGCATCAACCACCACCGGATGTGGTTCGACAGAGTCCCCGCCCCCGGATCAACCACCACGCACCAAGCTATGCTTTTTCTTGAGCTCTATATATACGACCTCAGGGCTCTCCGGGACTCCAAACTGTGTACTCTCTTCACTAGAGTGAGGTAGAGAACTAGGCTCGCCCACTCCACCGCCATGGTTTTGGCACCGAGTCCCCAACCAAGCGACGATTCGCCCATGCGGCATTGTGCCGACGATAATACAGATGTTGTGGAAGCTTTTGTGTACCTGGCCGTTGTGGCCATGTTCCTCTTGCATATACTTGGTCCGTTACGCCGGCCGTTGAGCCACGGCCTCCTCCATCATATCGTGATGGGAGTCTACACTCTCTCCTACCCTTTGGTGGGCTACACCATTGGGCGGATGCAGTCTTCCGATATCTACTACATGGACTTCACCGTGTGGGCTGTGTTCCTGCTTCTGCTCCTCAGCAGCACGGACAGCCTCACGGCTTGCCGCCTCAACGACATCAACAGCTGGAAGAGCATCTACGTCAAACAACTCTTTAAAGGTGTCTTGCTGGTGTATATCATTATATTGTTTGCCTTTGACTTCGAGCAGCAGGACGATGCGCACTACCTGTGGTACCCGCTCTCGGCCATCCTGTTTGTTATCATCCTCAAGTCATATGTGATGATAGCATCCATGAGGATGGTGAGCAAGTCCTACCTCGGCAAGAACATGAGGGTGATCACCGAATACATGCGGTATAAGGTGGTGCCCTTCGATCCAGTGACCATGGAAGGCTGCCGGTACATGGTCGCTGGAGAGAAACACTGCATCAACCGGCGTGGACGCACACCATGGTACGAGCAGGAAGACTTGAAGGTTACCACCGTGGACCAGATCTGGCAGTGCAAGGGGAATCTGCTCACCGATGATCGGGGTAATGCGCTCAAGGACTTGTGCCTCTCTATGGCACTCTCAAAGATGCTCAACCGAAGGTTTGATGGGTTCAAGCTCTCTAAGGCAGAGCTTCAGAAAACCCATGACTTCGTCTTCAAAGGCCTTCTCGCCGGGGACGAGCCACATCTGCGGGCCTTCAGGGTTATTGAGGAGGAGCTTGTTTTTGTCCATGACATGTATTACACAAGGTACTCTTACCTTTACCAAAAGGGTAAATACCTGGCTCTCTGTCTGCCTGTCATCATGATTGCCCTATGCTCGTGGCTCACAGTAGCCTGCCTGGACGTCAAGTATCAGGACGACCGTTATCGCAGTAATCATGGCAAGCGCAGTCTGATGTCTGAAACCATAGTCATAATGGTTGTCTTGGCATTCCTGGAGGTATACCAGCTGTACCTGTACATAGCCTCAGGTTGGTTTAAGGTGGCACTGATACGGAGCTACGTCGCCGCACCTTATTTCCAAACAAGCTGTTTCTCCGAGATGATCATACGTCTTCTCTTGATGTTGAAGGCGTTTCGCCCATGGAAGGGCAGACTTGGGCAGTACTGTTTCCTGGAAAATCTTGGCCGCAGAAGTAAGCTTATGAGTTGTCTCCATTATGGTACACTGGGCTTGCTGGACAAGGCCATGAAGGGAAGCAAGAATTCAGTGAAGCTGTCCGAAGATGTGAAGAAAGCCATCATTGATTCCCTACTAGCAAGCAATGGAGTCCTGACGAACGGCGTAACATCGCTGCAAAAGAATGGCGTCCATGGCCTCTCATGGGCATGTGATGCTAATGCTACCGTCGGAGCGGTGACTCGCACCATTCTTGTCTGGCACATTGCTACAACACTGAGTGAGCACCAGCTGGATAAACAAGGCAAAAAAGCAAAGGCGGTTAGAACAGCCTCCACTTTATCGAAGTACTGCATGCATCTGCTTGCTTTCGCACCTGACCTCTTACCTGACCACCACTCTATATCGGAAGCCATACTTGATCAGTCAATTGATAAAGAAGGCGACCAATGGCAGCGACTAGGCGGGCTACTCGAAGGGGCCAATGATTTGGAGAGCAGGTGTAAGAAACTATTGAAGATTAGCACCAATGACGGTAATGACGATGAAGCTCCGCTTCTTGCAAAGGGCGCTCAGCTTGCAAGGCAGATTGAAGGCATACAAGACTCGAAATTGCGGTGGAAGGTCCTCTCTGATTTCTGGGCGGAGATGATGCTGTATATCTCACCGTCTGATGATGCCCGGGTGCACCTGGAAGTTCTTCCAAAAGGAGGGGAGTTCATCACGCACATTTGGGCGCTGCTCACGCATGCCGGTGTGCTGAAGCGAGGCCCTACAGAGCCAAAGCATGTTGTGTGACCTCTGCAACAAGTGCACACGTAGCAGTCCTTATATATATCTAGTGCTTGTAACATTCCATGTTGGGTCTGTATCTGTATCCATGTCGTGTGTCTGTATCTCTTTTCATGTGGTGTCTGTTGTCGGATTTTGGTCAGGGTCGGAGTATGTAATTACCGCAAGTTTGCTTAAGAAGAGTGTGACACCCGACCCAATTTGGTTGGCCCAGTGTGGCCCATGAGTACAGGTGCGCATGTTTAGTACCACATTGCTAGTTTATCAAGGGTGGAGCCAACTTATAAGCCTTCGTCAACCAGCCATAGCACCTTTAGGTTAACCCTTTTACATGAAGCGAGGACGAAAGTGTAAACAGAGTACTATGTATACGCGTGCCCGCCCCTCAGAAGGGATGGGCGGTGCGGCTTTGGAGGATGGGGTGTTACAAAGAGTGCATGTTCAGGTTGTTGGACGTGCGTGCGTCTTAGGTGGTCATTACTATAGTCATTACGATTGCTAGTATTATGTTGCAAAAATATAGGGAAAGAATTACTATAGTCATTACAACCGAAACTAAAGCCCCCTCTTTAGTCCCGGTTATCATCAATACCAACCAGGACTAAAGCTCCACCCCATTTTAGCCTAATGTGGCGCCTCCCCCTTAGTCACGAGCAAACTTTAAACCGGGATAAAAGGGGGCGCATGGAAGGTGAGTCCTTTACTAGTGGACGCCAATTGCCACCTTTTTTCATAGTGAAAAACTTGCTGTCTCGGGCAGCTATCTACTAGTGCACACCCGTGATATGAGGTGGAAACACAAAGAACAACACACAATTGTCCCCCGATGCAGCTTTCTTCCCCAAATGGACTGGAAAAGGTCACAATAGCTATGCAACACTAGTAAGGTCAGCAAAGCATCTGAGTGCTCGTGTGTTATAATTCCATCTAGAACTTGTTTATGATTCCATGTCTGAAGGGAATTTTAGCATGTTCCTTTCGTACCCACTTGCAACTTTAGCACAACTTGCAAGACCTTGAGCCTATGCATCATGTGATAGAATGATCACTTTATAACCAAACTGAAATTTGATACATTGACCTCACAGAAGTCTACACCTAATCCTGAGACTGAATGGACTTAATCTTTAATTAACTACCTCTTTACACCTTTGTTCACTGTGCCATGGGCCAGTACTTCACTACTACAAAACTAAACATCAGAAACAATTAACTCATCACCCACAATTAATGTTGCCAGGTCAAGCACCAGGTCGTGCATAGTGTACGCCATATGATCTCCCGAAGTCTGAAAATCACGAGATTTGTCAAGATCTCATGATATCATATGTGGAGGCTGCGTAAAAAATTGAGAAGGTTTCACACAACTTGTTACGTATGATGCTGTTGGCGCTAGAAATCGGTCAACCGAATCCTCAGCATCTGACACACGACCCGGGAGAATCTGCTTAACTCCTGTTCGGGTGATTGCCCTGGTGCGGTTCGCGCGGCGTGCCAGCCAATCTGACCTGTTGATTGGCAAGGAAGAATACGTGTCAGGTCCAGAAATCGCGATCGGCTAAGTTTCCGATCTCGAGAAAGCTTATCAGCGAATCGGCCGATTTTGCCGTAATAAACAAATCGGCTATAGGGCAGCCGATCACTGTAGCCTTGTAGAAAGAAAACTGCTGGAGTAATCGGCACAATGCTAGGGTAACGACACTAGGAATAGATCTAATCGGCAATATATAAAATAGCAGAACGTAAGGAAAGCCGAGACTACGATTCCTAGCTGGATAACTGGTGATAAGACTAGAAAGACAGGTAAAACCTATAATTCTAATAAATATCAATAACTAGTGAATAAATCTAAACGAAACAACAGCGATGCGCCCGAAGTTAAAGCTTAGGATTTACTCGATAAGCGGAACTTACAAGATCGGCCGGAGATCAAGTTGATGCAGCCCTGCCAACCCGTACGAACTCGTGAAAAGAGAAAGTATTTGGCGAAGTCGCCTGCTTGAAAGTAAGTGCGAGGAAAAAGTAGTTGGTTGTATTGATTTGTTGATGATTACAGATTTACAAAGGTAGCTATTTATAGCCCCGTACAGATGACTTCTTAACCGACTAGAATTCTATCCCTAATTCAAACAGAAAACGAATATTTACAAACACGATTTGTGCTAGGTTGGTTACTCTATGCTTCATGGGCTGATCTCCCCCTTATCCTTTTATTCCTTTCCAAGCCCATACAGGCCCAATTAAGCCAAGCTCCTAATCGGCCGAATCCTTATCGGCAGAAGGCAACCGATTGGGACCCCAGCCCGTTCGAATCCGAAGCGAGACAGAAGTCACCGGCCGATCTCGCACTGTACCACCATTCGACCGATTCCCAACTGTGCTTCTCCGATTCCCTCTCTTCTTGGCGCCGATTTTACTAGTGACGAAATCTGGCGTCAACACATGCCCCCCAGCTTCGGAGTAAAACATAGTTTTTCACTTCGAAATTCTTTATAACCTCCCCTCCGAAACAGCCGCAATGAAAATATCCTTCCGTTTCGCGGTCTTCCAGCTGATGATTACAACCTTTTTGAAACGGGCGCCCACGACAACCACTACTCCCGAAAAGCTCGAAACGCCGGCGCGGTAAAAATTCCATTTTTACCCTCCTTCAGGCATCCTTTAAATAGCGCTTCACCCCGCACTTCATCTTCAAGCTCACGTCTCTCTTTCCCAGCGCGCGCGCCCTCTTCTTTCTTCAGCATCTTTCCCTCGCCGCCGAAGCCTTCTAGCCCCATCCTCCTGTTACTTTTCCCTTCTCCTCCAATGGCGGCTCCTTCCGGCAACTCTCCAGCGCAGAAGAAGGAGCTTCATCGGAGATCCCAATGGCGATCCCTATCACGGCCTCATCGTCTGTATCTGCACCGGCGACCACGCCGACCACACAGAACTTCATCCCAGAGGTTAATACCGAATCCTTCTTCTATCGGCAATGTATTTACTTTAGATCTGTTTCTTACTTTTTTTACACCCCCCTTTCCTTTTTTAGGCAGTTAGGCATCGCATTACCATCCATCTTACGGGAAATCCCAGCCTTATTTGTCTCAGACCTATGGGGAACCCAGATCCAATAGAGCTTATCAATTTGGAAACCCACAGGATACCCTTCAAACTGTCCGACATGGACTTAGATCAATGGTTGGGTACTTTTAGGTCCTGGCCGAATGAAACCCCAGGTTGGAGGGAGTGGTACCAACGGGTAGCCGCGTCGAAGAGCATCTCATGGGAAGAGCTCAAAATCGGCCAGTGCATTAACCTGTCCTTGTCCCAGATGGAGAAAAATGAGCCGTTGGTAATAGCGGCTTCTTATTTTTGGTCTGATGCACTTAATGCCTTCTTATTTGGGCACGGACCTATGACCCCAACACTGGCCGATGTGGTCCTGTTGACCGGCCTTGACATTTCTTCCCCGGACACACCTTTCCACCTTTTAGCCGCAACGTCACATCGGCTGGACACAAGGGGAATCGGCGGGTGGAAGGGATTCATCAGAAGCAATAAAAGAACCGGATCTGTTGAGAATAGGGAACATACGGCCTTCTTGATGATGTGGTTAGAAAAACATTTCTTTTGTGGAAGAGCCGCCGGCCCGTCAACCAATACCCAGGCTTTAGCTGAGGCACTGTCCAGGGGAAACCATGTCCCTCTTGGGAAACATTTGCTAGGAGCGGCGTACCACATGCTCCATCAAATCGGCATCAGACTATCCAAGGGAGAGCCAATCAGAAATCCAGGCGGACCCTGGTGGTTCATCAACTTATGGCTGAACCTTTACATGAGCGAGATCACTCAGCAGAGGGTGGACCGTATGATGTTCCCCAACATCGAATCGGCAGAAGACCCTACCGAACGTCGCCGATGCATGTCCTTTGGTGAAGCGACATCAACTTTCCCAGGTTGCACGTATTCTGCTACAAAGGTAGCCGAGTACTTTCGATGCTTCTATAACGGCTTTAATGAAGATGCAACCATTTGGTTCCCCTATCAGCGGGATGACCCGGTCTTTGAACTCCCAACCTGCTTTGACTCGACCACTGGCTGATTTGATGAAGAGCTCTATGATGAGTTAATCAAGCTAGGAATCTTGCCAGCCAACTTCTTCTCGGGGAAGGATGCCCCTACGTATGAGTTCTACAACCCTTCCGTTGCAGCACGTCAGTTCGGCATGGGTCAGCTGCCGATTCAAGTGTATTTTGCTGGCCGAATCAAGTATAGAGATGAGCTCACATCTGGTCTGGATTACAGTCGGTTACGAGACCGGATTCCGGCCTCCAGTACCATTGACCCGAACAACTGGCTAGTAGCTCCCTTTGCTGTCCAGTCGTTCAAACTCTGGTGGGCCGATTGGAAGCAATTTCTCTTCTGCAATTCGGCATCGGCATACTGCAACCTCCTGGATCCAACCAACATCGACCCGAACGCCGAGGTATTTTCCTTGGCCGATTTTTACTCCTCTTAACGTGATTGAATACTAATGGTTCTACTTATTTTTTTTCAGGCCGAGAATCGCACGCCCCCAACACACAGCCGGAGTGGTCGGATAATAGGGCATCATCATCCATACACCACTTATCCTCTCATCGGCTATGATGCTCCGTCCGTAGACGTGATTGCCGGCCGATCGAAACAAGTCTAGAAGAGGATCACCAAGAAGACCAGTCGCCGAGTCCAAGCTCGTATAGAATCGGCGGATCCTCCTGTGCTCGTATTGGCAGAGACTCCGGCCGCACCACCCTCTCAGGTCATCCAAGATGCCGATACCCAAGCCGTCGCACAAGCTGGGGCAGCCGCCGCATCATTGTTGTTAGAGGCCATTCAGGTAAACCCAAGCTTCATTCCTCCCGATTGTTGTTCTGATATTAACCCCCCTTATCTTAGACTGTACAGAGTATTCCCATGGACACTCAACAATCGGCAGCAGCCCAGTCGGCCATTGACGCGCCCCCGCTTCCGTCCGTTGAGGTATAGCACTATTTCGCCGATTTTCCCTGATATTTGCATAATATACTTATTCAATTCTCTGACACAGGTCATCGGCACACCAAGTGCTCCTCAACCACCGGTCTTTTCTCAGGGAGCTAGTCCAAGCAACGCACCGATCGTTGTGGAATCTTCCTCTTCTGACGAACCCATGGCGCAAGCCCCTGAGCAAGGTGTGACGGCTTCCCAAATGCAACATGAAGAAATTCTTTTCAAAGCGGTAAGTTACATTCCGGCTTTGCTCAGCCGATTTGCTCTTACTCCCAGCCGATTCATTTTTCCTTTTTATTATCTTCAGGAACAAGACACCCCCGACAACAGTCTCTTCTCTTTTGCGGTTGCCCTCTCCGACGATGAAGAAGTCGCTTCCCGCCAAGTCGCCTTGAGCTCCATTCCTGACGACGTCCGAGCCAAACTTGCTAGTATCCGATCCCTCCTTCAAGGGGACATCGGCCGATTAGTCGAAGATGCTTCACCGATTCGGCAGCTCTTCGGCGACGTCAGCGGGCGAGTACCAGAAGAGGCAGAGGAAGCCTTGGCGCCGGCGGTATTCATTGAGTCTATGAGGATCCCGGTCTTCAGAGCCCTTCGTCACATGGCCGATCGCGCCAAGCTGGCAAAGACTCGTGAAGAGGAGAATGCGTTCAAGCGTCAAGCTCAAGAGGCGCACCGGCGTATCCATTTTCTGGAGGACTCCCGCCCGGGGATCATCGGTGAGATAGACCGCCTCAAACGTCGAAGGGTGGAGCTCGCCAAGGAGATGGAGCAAGTGACCAAGGCAATCAGTGCCGAAGAGAAAAAGCTCCAAGAACTCCCTTCTGTCATTGCCGATTTGACACGGGAGAGGCAGCGCTTTGCCCACGAGGCCCTAAAACTCCACCGTAGTGCATCGAAAGTCCCCGGATCGGCGGATGAAGACCAACGGGTCCTTGACTCTGCCGATCAGATCCGGCGTCGGGCAATCACGGCTATCGATACCCTTCTGGGTAATCTATAAAACATTGACTATTTTGTACGAACATTTACTATCTGCTTTGACCGTCCTTCGCGACGCCCTTCCTATTTATTGCCTTTCTTATTTCCGATGGGACGTATCCTTACCAAATTTCTACGCCTCTTTTTCTTATAAGCACCGGCCTAGGCACTTCCTTCTAATATTTGAAACAGTCTTCGAGGATAGTTGGCCAGTAATACCCATTATTCCTGATCATCCACTTCATCTTGTGGGCCGATTGGTGTGCTCCACATACCCCTTCATGGATTTCTCCCATTAGAGTCTTGGCCTCCTCTGTCCCAAGGCATTTAAGTAGAACACCGTCAATCGTTCGGTAGAACAGATCGTCTTCGAGCAGCACGTATTTAGTAGCATGAAAATGTACTCGTCGTTCCACCTTTTTAGACGGATCCTTCAGGTAGTCGGCAATTTCTTTTCGCCAGTCATCGGCCGCGAGTTCTAGAGCCATAGCGCCTAGAATTGGCCGATATCCAGATGCGTGCTGGGCGAGTTTGTTGGCACCCTCATTGTGGTCGCTTGGGATGTGCTCGATTACTGCCGATCTGAATTCTTTTAAGAGCTGTAAACAATCTTCGTAATAAATTCTTAATACATCGTCTTTGCATTCAGACCTTCCGGTCAGTTGATCCACAATAAGCATGGAATCTCCGAAGATTTCAACAGAATCGGCCTTGACTTCCCTTAAAAGTTGTAGGCCCTTCAACACAGCTCGGTACTCCGCTTGATTGTTAGTAGCGGCGGCTTCTATCGGCAGAGAAAAATCATAGCTTGCCCCCCGAGGCGATATGAGCACGATGCCGATTCCTGATCCGACCCCACATGATGACCCATCAAAATATAATGTCCAAGGTGCCGGCTCTACGAGGGCAATTTCCGGTCCGCAGTGGTGAGCGACGAAATCGGCCATGACCTGACCCTTGACGGCTTTTGCCGATTCATACCACAGGTCGAACTCTGACAGCGCTAAGATCCATTTGCCGATTCGTCCCTTCAAGATCGGCAGCGATAGCATGTATTTTACTACGTCGTCTTTGCATACGACCACGCATTCTGCCGACAGTAGATAGTGCCTGAGTTTGGTGCATGAGAAGTAAAGACATAGGCACAAACGCTCCACCGGAGGGTATCTTGTTTCAGTGTCCAGAAGTCTTCTACTGACATAATGAATTACTCGTTCCTTGCCTTCGAACTCCTGGACTAGAGCCGACCCAATAGCTTTTTCATCGGCTGATAAGTATAGCTTAAACGGCTTACCAGTTTGAGGAGGAACCAATACTGGTGGCGAGACCAAGTATTGTTTGATATCTTCCAGTGCTTTGCGCTGCTCCTCCCCCCATATAAATTCCTGGTCAGGCTTTAACTTCAACAGTGGTGTGAACGCCTGAATCCGCCCAGATAGATTAGATATGAATCTTCTGATGAAATTCACCTTGCCGATTAAAGACTGCAGTTCGGTTTTGTTTTGCGGGGCCACAACTTTGTTGATGGCCGCTATGGTCTTCCGATTGATCTCTATCCCTCGTTCGTGCACCATGAACCCTAAGAACTGTCCGGCGGATACGCCGAAAGCACACTTATTGGGATTCATCTTAAGACCGTGTTTCTTGGTGCACTCTAGCACTCTTCGTAAATCGGCCAGATGCTCTTCGTGACCTTTGGACTTGACTACGACATCATCGATGTAGATCTCTACCAGAATGCCAATGAGTTTGTGAAATATGTAATTCATGGCTCTCTGATATGTAGCGCCAGCATTCTTCAAGCCAAAAGTCATCACCACCCACTCGAACAAGCCAAGGTGACTTGGGCATCTGAAGGCCGTTTTGGGTATGTCCTCTTTGGCCATAAGTATTTGATTGTACCCAGCGTTGCCGTCCATGAAGCTAATAATCTTGTGCCCCGCGGCAGCGTCGATCAGCACATCGGCCGTTGGCATGGGGTACCCATCCATCGGTGTGGCCTGATTAAGATTCCTGAAATCGACGCAAACGCGTAGCTTGCCGTTCTTCTTGTACACTGGTACAATGTTGGAGATCCACTCGGCATAACGGCACTGCCGAATAAATTTTGCTTCGATTAGCCGAGTTATTTCGGCTTTTATATCTGGTAGAATCTTAGGATTGCAGCGTCGTGCAGGTTGTTGGTACGACCGATACCCTGGTTTTATGGGTAGCCGATGTTCAACAATAGATCGATCTAAACCGGGCATCTCATGATACTCCCAAGCAAAACAATCCTTAAATTCTCTTAACAAATTTGTCAATTTACACTTGTATTCTGGGTCTAAATTTGCACTAATATAAGTCGGTCTTGGTTTGGTACCATCGCCTAAGTCTATCATCTCTAATGAATCGGCCGACGTGAACCCGTGCCCTAGCTTCCCATCTTCTTGGGCAAACTGATCCATCTATTCTGAGTCTTCGGAGCCGACTGCTCGGATCGGCTGTAGGCCAAAATCGGTGACCTTCAGGAAATCGGTCTCCCATACTCTGCCGGATATGCACCTGACTGTTTTGCAGCTCCACTGCTGCGTGTCGGCTGCCGCGATGCTGTATGCGGAATCGGCGTTGACCACCTCGATGTTATCGCCGACCCATTGTATGAGACATTGATGCATTGTTGACGGGATGCAGCAATTTGCGTGTATCCAGTCCCGGCCGAGCAGCATATTGTAGGATCCCTTGCCATTAATAATAAAGAAGGTGGTAGGGAGGGTCTTACTGCCGATGGTGAGGTTGACACAGAGAGCGCCGCGAGCGTTTGACACGTTGCCCTCGAAGTCCTTGAGCATCATGTCCGTCTTGGTCAAGTCGTCGTCGCTTTTTCCAAGCTTCCGGAGCACGGCGTATGGCATGATGTTGACTGCAGCTCCTCCGTCTACCATCAGTCTAGTGAGGGGGCGGCCGTCAACATGCCCTTTAAGGAACAACGCCTTCATGTGTTGTCGTTCGCTATCTTCGGGCTTCTCGAATGTGGCCATCATTGGCTCCAAAGCCAACTGTGCCGTCTGTTCTTCTAGCGCCGATATATCCTGTTGGTCGGCGGGAGTCATGAATTCCATCGGCAATATGAAAACCATGCCGATCTCGGCTGCCGATTCGTCACCCGCCGATTCGTCGTCTCCTTTATCGTTTCTTTTGGGGCGCCACACCCGAGGCCTTCCTTCCTTCTTGTCCGTCATGCTTTGTTGTTCCTCTTCTTGCTGTTCCCATTGGCGGAGGCGTTGGATTCTTTGTTTTTGAGACTTGGTCAATCCATCGGGACACCACCTGGGGTTTATTGGTCTGCCCCCTGACTTGGCGCGTTCCCACTCCGGTTCACGTCCTAACGGGTTTTCATCTATCACCCGAGCATCGGCCATCTCTTCGAGCCGGCTGTGAACGTTGGCCTTGTTTTCTGACCGGTCATGCCGATCAGTCCTGCCCCCCTGCCTGTCATGGCGTCTATCTTCCGACCGATCATATCGGTCACTTCTGCCCCCCAGCCGATCACGCACGGGAGGGCGCTGGTCATCTTGGCTGCGCCAATTCCTGCTGATCGGTTCTGGCCTTCCGTCTCTGGAGCGAGACCTGTTGAACGGCCGATTGCCACGATATGGACCGTTGCATTCTGGGCAATTATCGGCCGAAGGTAGCCTGAGGTTGTTTTCCCAACAGTGAATGAAGAACGGGCACCTCCAATGTTCTTCGTGCCGTCGCATCGCTTCTTCCCGGGATCTTGAGCGTTCATGCTGACGTTGGTACTTCTGGAGCAGGAACTGGGAAGTAATGCGTGGCTCTTCTGATTCGCCATCGTCATCTTTCATCCGCCGCTTCCCCTTGACATCTTCAGGCGTAACTTGATTTCTGGGGTCGACGGCGCCACTCTTTTTAGCCGATTCGGACGTCAGCACTTTTGTTTGGAGTGAATTCTTTCCCGTATCAACCATGTTGGTGGGGAAGGGGTGCTGGTCGATCTTCATTGGCTTGGCCGATTTTGTCGGCACTTCAAATTTAAGTCTGCCCTGCTCAATGGCTGACTGTATCTGCTGCCTGAAGATTTTGCACTCATTAGTATCATGGGATGTGGCATTGTGCCACTTGCAGTATTTCATCTTTTTTAGTTGTTCGGCAGAAGGTATTGTATGGTACGGCGAGAGTTTAATCTGTCCTTCCTGGAGGAGAAGGTCGAATATTTTATCGGCCTTTGTCGTGTCAAAACCGAATACCTCCGGCTCCTTTTTGCCGAATGGGCATGATATCGGCTTCTTTCCCTTGATCCACTCCGCGAGTCCGACTTCAACGTCTTCCTCATCCTCTAACTCTTCCAGGAACGCCACTTTCTTCTGGAAATTCCTCCGTGGATCGAAGGAACGTACCTCCTGTCCAGACAATCGGTGGACAATCTGGCTCAAACTCTCAAACTCCTGTGAGGCGTATTTTTCTTTGATGTGGGGCAGAAGGCCTTGAAAAGCTATATCGGCCAACTGCGCGTCGTTTAGAGCCAGGGAATAGCACTTGTTTCTGATTTCCCGAAACCTCTGTACATACGAGGATATCGGCTCGTCACTTCTTTGCCTGAGGCTGGTCAAATCGGACAGTTTCATCTCATGCACCCCGGCGTAGAAGTATTTGTGGAACTGTCTTTCCAAATCGGCCCATGTGATAATCGAGTTTGGCGGCAATGTCGTGAACCATTGAAAGGCCGAACCAGACAAAGATGATGAGAACAACCGTACCCGTAGGGCATCTTGCGTAGCTGCCTCTCCGCATTGGATGATGAATCTGTTCACGTGCTTTACGATCGAAGTGTCATCCATCCCCGAAAACTTAGTGAAGTTAGGAACTTTATACCGATGGGGGAACAACAAAAGGTCATATGTAGATGGGTATGATGTTCTGTAGGTATAAGTTTGTACTTTCGGCTTTAAGCCGAATTGTTCTTGCATCACCTCCGCAATACGTGCAGACCAATCTGGCTGTTGCTGGTGAACCGTTGGCTGAGGTATTGGCACATGCTGGTAAACCGGAGGTGGAATGAACGGAGGTTGAGTGAAAGCAGGTGGTATCTGAGTGAAAGCCGGCTGCGTAGTAAAGGTCGGCTGTTTGAATGAGCCACTTGTTTCATCATATAGCATGAGCTCTGCTGTCTTGTTGACCTCCGGAGCGACAGGCTGGTATGGCGGTATGGTCGGCCGATTGGCCGCCTGGAAAGATGCCTGGAATGGAGGGCTTGCTTGACTGGCCGATTGATTCTGACCGGCCGTGGCTGAAGGTGCCCCCCAGGGTGATGGGCTAACTGGAGGGAATTGTGCAGAAGACAGTTGGATGGAGTGATACCCCATAGGAGCTGATGATGAGGAAGCACCTGAACCCCCGACAGAAAATTGGATCGGCTGTGAAACCGAATTCGAATAATTCTGGTTTGGTGGAATCGGCTGAAAATACGCCGGTCCCCTGTATCCTTGAGGTATCCCACCAGCGAAGGAGTTGACAACGGCGTTGTGCACCATATTTGAAAGTACTGGGGACTGATCAACGAAGGCGTGTTAAATGGATTGTTGAATCATATCGGCCATTTTGTCCGAGTCCTCAGAAATCGTGATCTGGCGGGGAGCAGGGAACGGAGTCTTCTTGATAGTCTCCCCGCTTCTGGAGCGACTGAAAGATTGTAGGCAAGCTTTCCGGAACTGTGCCGTATACTTGTCCAGTTCTTCCTTCTGGTCGTCCTTCAGATCTGCTTCTGTCACCTCGATTACGTTTTCTTCGGAGACTTCAGCAGCTTTCGACATGATGGCGGTTGTATTGGTCCCACCGGGCGTGCCAAAAGTGTGTTGGCGCTAGAAATCGGTCAACCGAATCCCCAGCGTCTGACACACGACCCGGGAGAATTTGCTTAACTCCTGTTCGGGTGATTGCCCTGGTGCGGTTCGCGCGGCGTGCCAGCCAATCTGACCTGTTGATTGGCAAGGAAGAATACATGTCAGGTCCAGAAATCGCGATCGGCTAAGTTTCCGATCTCGAGAAAGCTTATCAGCGAATCGGCCGATTTTGCCGTAATAAACAAATCGGCTATAGGGCAGCCGATCACTGTAGCCTTGTAGAAAGAAAACTGCTAGAGTAATCGGCACAATGCTAGGGTAACGACACTAGGAATAGATCTAATCGGCAATATATAAAATAGCAGAACGTAAGGAAAGCCGAGACTACCGATTCCTAGCTGGATAACTGGTGATAAGACTAGAAAGACAGGTAAAACCTATAATTCTAATAAATATCGATAACTAGTGAATAAATCTAAACGAAACAATAGCGATGCGCCCGAAGTTAAAGCTTAGAATTTACTCGATAAGCGAAACTTACAAGATCGGCCGGAGATCAAGTTGATGCAGCCCTGCCAACCCGTACGAACTCGTGAAAAGAGAAAGTATTTGGCGAAGTCGCCTGCTTGAAAGTAAGTGCGAGGAAAAAGTAGTTGGTTGTATTGATTTGTTGATGATTACAGATTTACAAAGGTAGCTATTTATAGCCCCGTACAGATGACTTCTTAACCGACTAGAATTCTATCCCTAATTCAAACAGAAAACGAATATTTACAAACACGATTCGTGCTAGGTTGGTTACTCTATGCTTCATGGGCTGATCTCCCCCTTATCCTTTTATTCCTTTCCAAGCCCATACAGGCCCAATTAAGCCAACCTCCTAATCGGCCGAATCCTTATCGGCAGAAGGCAACCGATTGGGACCCCAGCCCGTTCGAATCCGAAGCGAGACAGAAGTCACCGGCCGATCTCGCACTGTACCACCATTCGACCGATTCCCAACTGTGCTTCTCCGATTCCCTCTCTTCTTGGCACCGATTTTACTAGTGATGAAATCTGGCGTCAACAGATGCTTACAAACCAGAGCATCTCCGAAGAAGAATCGTAGCGTGGAAAAGGATCCGGTAAGATTTCGATTCAAAGTGACGGTCAAATTGGGATTTGACTTCAAAACTTTTTTTTATAGTGAATAGACAACCTAGATTGGTTCATGTCAAATTTTGGTAATTTTTTGAATCTGTTTGATAATTTTAATTTATTAACTGCAATTATAGAATTTTAATTGATATCAATTGAATTTGAGCTATAACCATATGAAATAATGGAATAATGATATGCTAGCTCAAAATAGTTTCTAGACACATTACTTCCGTTTTAGAAACCTTAGATATTACGTGCATGACATATAAATATCAATCTTGTCTCACACATGCAATATCTTCTCCTTTGTGCAGAATAAATCGTTGGCATCGAATACTCAACCTCAAGACCCGGATTTGTCGTAGTGGTTCCCAGGGCCTCCGCAGTGATTACTTGTGACTTAGTTATGACTTACATTTGTATTTGTGTCTTGTTTGATGCTTACTATGAATTATACCCATGATGTTGAATTATGCCTGTGATGCTTACTATGAATTATGCCTGTGATGATTATTGTGAATTATGTCTGTGATGGTTTATTGTGAATTATGCATGTGATGGTTATTGAGTGGGGGTCCGTTATACGTGACCGAACCCTAAAAAAGGGATGTATTGGTCGCTTTGCCAAGTGTAACACTCAGCAAAGAGAGGCTTTGCCCAGTGTTAAGGCAAAGCACTCGTTAAAAAGGCCAATTTCTGTTACTCTCGAAACCTTTTTTGAGAGTGTTTTAGTTTGCCGAGTGTATTGTCCTTGACACTCGGCAAAGTAACCATAAAAATCTGGTCGTTGCGCACTTTTTTGTCGAATGTTTTGGGCTTGATACTCGGCAAAGTTTCTGAACTTTACCGAGTGTTTTTCCGTCGTGCACTCGATAAAATCACCGTCACTGTACCATCCCGTTAACTTTTTTTTGCCGAGAGTTTATTTTTGCCGAGTGCCCGATAAGTAACACTCGGCAAACAAAATTAACGCCGTGTGCTGTTTGCCAACTGCTACACTCGGCAAAGCTTTTGCCGAGTGTTTTTGTGGCTTTGCCGAGTGCCTCTAATACTTGGCAAAGCTACTATATCCGGTAGTGTATATTTATTACGGATGTCAACTAATTTCTACATATTATAATAAAATTAAGTCCTATATTTACAAGTGTATAAACTGTGAGGATACCCGGTTTACTTATTAGCAAATATCTATATATAGTATATCATATCATCATCATAGAAAGATTACGTACGGAAAATAATTAGAACACAGACAACACGAACTTAGAAATAGTCTGTTAAAAGAATCTGCGAAAGCCACCCAATGCAATGACCATTTTCCAATAACTAGTTATTGGGATGTCCCAATATCATTTTAAGATTAATGGGAGTTTGCTTTTATTGTCCACCACCAATAAACATCAATCAATAAGTAGTTAATGGGCCTAGTTAGTTTGGGCTTCTGTGAGAAGGGTACTTTGGGTTGTAGTCATTCGATTGTTGGACGTGAAAGAAACAACGAAGACGAAAGATGATGTCCATTCCTAGCTCTAGCTGCGCCGCCACATAAGGAAGGAGGACTTCGCTTGAGCTATTGTTTACTTTCAGTTTGGCAATATATTGGAACTTTGGGAAGGAAGATGTTATATCGACCCCTATTTCTAATAAACTTTGTGAAATTCTTGCAAACTTTTTCGATACATGTACATTTGGAATGTACACCATTGTGACATCATCATTGGTGAAGTATAACTTGGTATAGTGGTTTATATTCCAAACGTGTATACCAAACAGCATTGCAAATACTTTATGAATGTTACTAGAGATGGTGATAGACATGATATATCCCTCCAAAAAATTTTATTTCCGAACTCAACTTATAAAAAATATACATAAAGACAATTTTTTAGAAGTTTTATTATGCGGGTCACTGAAGGAACCTCATGTAAAAATACCATTCACACATACGATTCCTTATGTGAACCACTACTACAAAACTGAACTTCGATATTACCACATCACGATGTTAAGATCAATTAATACCGATTCAAACATCTCAAACTAGACAATGATTCGGCCCGACATATTAATCAATTCAACTACTCATGGCCGCTGAAGTGATGGAATTTTAAGTCGTCGTCATGCATGGTACAATAGTCGATGAGTATCAAACGCCACGAAGGGTCATCAGTCTTCGATATATACGACCTGATTACATCTTTGTAATATCATCAAAGCTAACTTAATTTGTTCTCATTCAAAACGGGTGAAGATTCCTATGTTATCACGCTAAATACCTCTTTCCCTTATTATTTGTGCTCAACTTGTGAACAGAGAATGCTGTAAAAAACAATTATCTTTTAAGTGAAATGGAGAATTTCTTTTTTAAAATGAATAATATAATTCTCTGTTTAACTTAAACAAAAAATTATTTTTTATTAAATGAATACAATTTGTTAAACAATAAAATGAATACAAAATGAAATCTAAGCAGCACTACTCCAATATTTTTTCCAAGTCACACTTGCTCTTGTTGGCCACCAGCCGCCTTGGTTGTTGGTCTGTCCCGGCGGCTACCTCCTCTGTGCACCCGTGATATTGAGATCGACGGAAGGATAAGGAACACACAGATGGGCTATCTGTCTTTATCAGAAAAAGAAAAGTGGACTGGAATGGAATATGGTAAGCAAAGCAACCATGTGCACACAGCTTCTTGTGACCACACAATATATTATCCATGCGTTGGGTGATGTAAGCATGAAATCCCATGATGACTTCACCCTAAACATAGTCCAAAATGCAGTCTTAGTCCGTCCACGATATATCTTCGCTCCGATCTATACCAAATCCAATCCTTTAATTTCTTTATATTGGCCTGCTAAATGAGTTTAATTTTTATTTCTGAGACTCCCATGTCCCATGGACTTCAGTAATTAACTACTTGTTAAAAGAGTACGTAATTAAGAGCATAGACATTTTCATGCCCACTTTTTGTAGTTTTTTTTTGAAAGACCCACTTTTGGTACTGCCTTGATGTCTAAAATGAGTTACATTTGGATCCGGGAAGTACTATGCGTACTGAAATGGTGTACCTTGCTGAATTCGATCGCAAGCACCATCCTGGAAGTATATATGCTAGAACTGTGGAAAGATGAGCGTGCAATCTACCTGCTAGGCCACGGCCATACCTCAGAAAATTTGTCGACGGATCAAAAATATTTTGAGATGAAGAAATCTGAGGATTCTTCGGAACCATGTTGCCAACCTAGCTTCCACTAACAGTCTGCCAAAAGTAGGCCATGCAAGAGACCAAAGGAGTCATATCCATGCCTTGTTTACTGTTGCCAGTTGCTTAAAATCACTGAAAGCACGTGGCTGCAGTTTGGAAGATATATAGTTGGGCCATATCGTATATCCATCATGCATTCATGGCGGCCACAACAGCGTCTAGCTTGTACACAAGTGGCAAATTGATCAATTTGCATGCCCATGATAGGTCGTCAACAGTCCACGGATGATTATTTTGGTATATGTGCTAATTATTCAGGACTCTTTAGTCCCGGTAAAATTTTCACGTGAAATATGCGCGTACGCGATGCATGGGATTCAAACCCGCAACCTCTTGCCTCATGTGTAGCTTCCTTACCATCTCACCTACACAACACATCTGACTAAGTAGGGGGTGCTATCCTTATGTATTCACCCGTGGGGGACCCTTTAATCCTAGAGGTGGCCCTTTAGTCCCGGTCAACTGGGACCAAAGGGGTCTCCATTACCACGAAGGTGTCTCTACCGACCACGAAATTAAGATTAGGGATTAAAGCCTCTTTAGTACGGGGTCCAAAACTGACCGAGATCTTTGTTGAGGGTGGAAGGTCATTTCTCTAACAGTAGCCACTTTCCAAAGAATTGATTAGCAAGCTAGGTAGTAAGGCATGTATATATGTTTTCTCTTTTATTTTTGCTTGCTAGCGTACTTGCAACTTTTTACTCCCTGTTCAATTTGATATTAAGTGCCAAAGTAAATAGACATCTACGCTGTAGAACTCTTTTTTTAGATAATGCCTGAAAGCTCCGCCTCTCACAAGTGAGAAGGAGCAAATCCACAATTATTATACGTAGTGTTTAAACACTAGATATGACCACTGGCAAATATCATGACAAAAAAGACATTAGTTGCCCACACCACCAAATAATAACAAATCTTGAAACTAAAAAGCTATAATAACAAATCTTGAAATTAACTAAAAGGTCTATAAATACATCGGAGCCAAAGAACTTCATTACCGACACCACCAATCAGCAACTCTTTCCGGTGGTCACTGCGGTGCAACTGAGCCCAAAATTTGCGTCAGCCGAGAAAAAAGTTTTTTATTGCCATTTTTCAAATACAACATCGTTTCTTGTTAGCCATTTTGATACATACTCTCTCCATAAGCTACCTCGTAATAATCACTATGCCAGAATCGATTTGTAGTGGCACCAGCAAATTATTGTGCTGGCAGGCGTGATTGTCACCCGCCAGCACAGTAGTTTCCTGTGCTAACGGAGAGCACCTGCCCGCACAATAACCACTGTGGGTTATTGTGCTGGCGGGCAATAATGTCACCCGCCAGTAATAATATTTTTTCCACATCTCTCCTAAGGAATAATATCTCAAGCGTCCTTATCCCTTCCCCTCTCTCTCCCGTGGTGAGCTCACTGGAAGAAGACGGGGTCCATGTATCCCATCGTGGTTTGTGCGTCGGCCGATGGTCTCCTCCAGCGTTTTCACATGCACCTCTGAGCAGGCGCTGCACGGCTGCCCAGTACGGAGCTGACATGCGGCATCGATGATGGCTGCCTCGAGCGGACGTGCGGCGGCGTACGGGTGAGGGAGCGACGGGCGTCCAGATGCGGCAGCAACGATAGCCTGCGGCGGCGTACGGGCGACGGGCGTGGCAGCAACGACGACCAGCCTTTTTTATTATTCCAAAACTCGCTGTGCTGGCGGGCCACCTAACCACCGCTAGCATAGTAATCCACCCGCCAGCACAGAGTCCTATTTGTGTTGGCTCATGGTTGCTGGTGGGTCTACAGTGACGTTTTAACCGTCACTAAAAAATCATTTTTGGCGTAGTGAATATCAGTATGCACAATAAGGAAGTAAAAAAATTAGCACGAAAAAAACAAAAAGAACAAATAAAATTTTACATTCAATCTTGGATACAGTAATGCACATAATTAATCTTTTGGTTAGATACTTTCTGTACAAATGGAATAAATGTGGATTAGACGCCAATACCATTGGCCAAAAGAGCATGTCAAGAAGAGGTGATTTGAGGTCTCCTCGACACCAGAACTACAAAGGGCACAGCTATAATCATCAAGAATTCTCCATTTCCTGCAAAGGATATTCCTTGTGTCTAATCTATACTGGAGGCGGAACTACAAAGCGATGTTTTTTCCCTCTTAAGCTATATACATACGGCCTCAGGGCTCTGCAGGACTCCAAACTGTGTACTCTCTTCATTAGAGTGAGGTAGAGCATTAGTAGGGCTCACCCACTCTGATAAGATTGTGGAGGGAGGAAACCATGGCCGCTCCCAACATAGTTTTTCCACCAAGTCTCCCAACGAGTCTCCCACCAAGTCTCCCACCAAGGATAATACAACTGTTGTCACAGCTTTCCTGTTCCTGGCCATTGTGGCCATGTTCCTCTTGCATACACTGGTCCGTTACGCCGATAGTTCAGCTTTGTGTGACTATTTCCATTTGTAAGAATCGAAAGCTATAATTAGCCAACAGGTCAGTCAATAGAACAGACAATTAACTTTAAAGGAAGGGACTAGTATGTGCTACAGTGTAGCACTGTACAGCGTACAGTAGCTATAGCCCCACGCACCTTGCATAGAATCTTGCAAAGCCTGAAAGCCTGAAATTAAGGGAGACACTTTGACGAGTAGTGACTAGTGACCCGCATGCAACTGCAATAGAATGGCAACCAACTCCATCACGGGTTGTTCTCCTCGACCAAAAGCAACTAATCAAGGCAGGCCCTACGATCAAAGCTAGTCGGTCGTCTCGGTGGTACGCCTTCACTGTGACCCGATGATGCACACATTATGCATTTGGCTTCACTGAATTTAATTTCTTCCGCTGAGAAGAAAGCAAGTGTATCGGAATCTTCATCTCGCTACCTAGCACACGGATTCATAACAACTTTATGCTTGTGCAGTTGATTTCCAAATACAAAAAGAACAGATAAAGTTTTATATTCAATCTGGTCCGCAGTAATGCTCGTAATTAGTCTTTTGCTTAATGTTAAAACACGTCAAATTGGGATATGCTTGTGCAGTTGATTTCCAAATACAAAAAGAACAGATAAAGTTTTATATTCAATCTGGTCCGCAGTAATGCTCGTAATTAGTCTTTTGCTTAATGTTAAAACACGTCAAATTGGGATATTTGCGCAGGCCACCTTGCTGGTTTGCTTGAAATAAAAGTAGCAAACAATTTGACTGGTCTACCGTGATTTTACCATTGGCTAAAAGAGCATGTGAAGAAGAGGTGATTTGAGGTCTCCTCGATACCAGAACTACACAGGGCACAGCTATAATCATCAAGAATTCTCCATTTTCTGCGAAGGATATTCCTTGTGTTTAATCTGTCCTGTAGGCGGAACTTCAAAGCGATGGTTTTTCTCTTAAGCTATATCCATGCATACGGCCTCAGGGCTCTGCAGGGACTACTCCAAATTAACTGTGTGTACTCTCTTCATTAGAGTGAGGTAGAGAATTAGTAGGGCTCACCCACTCTGATAAGATTGTGGAGGGAGGAAACCATGGCCGCTCCCAGCATGGTTTTTCCTCCAAGTCTCCCACCGAGTCTCCTCCCACCAAGGATAATACAACTGTTGTGACAGCTTTCCTGTTCCCGGCCATGTTCCTCTTGCATACACGGGGTCCGTTACGCCGGCGGTGGAGCTTTATTTGTGTGATTATATATTTCCATTTGCAAGAATCGAAAGCTATAATTAGCCTCTAGGTCGGTCAACAGAACAGACAATTAACTTTAAAGGGAGGGACCAGCATGTGCTACAATGCAGCACTGTAGTACAGCGTACAGTAGCTAGAGCCCCACCAAGCATAGAACCTTGAAAGGCCTGAAATTAAGGGGCCGGCGCACTTGCCCCTTGTTTACTTCATCCCCAACTTCCAACTTTGACACTATGCAAAAAGAAGATTCCCCATCACATCAAACTTGCGGTACATGCATGGAGTAATAAATGTAGACGAAATTAAAAACTAATTGCACAGTTTTGTTGTACTTTGCGAGACGAATCTTTTGAGCCTAATTAGTCAATATTTGGATAATAATTCACAAATACAAACGAAACGCTACAGTGTGCTACAGTGCTATAACAGTAATTTGGCACCTCCCAATTTTACCAACTAAACAAGGTCTTGGACGCGTAGCGACCCGCAAGCAACTGCCATAGAATAATGGCGCAACATGCTGGTGGTTCTCCTCGACCAAAATTAAAGCAACGAATCAAGGCGGGCCCTTACGATCAAAGCTAGTCGATCGTCTCCGTGGTACGCCTTCATCGTGCCCCGATGATGCACACATTATGTATTATTTGTGTTCACTGAATTTAATTTCTTCCGCTGAGAAGAAAGCAAGTGTATCGGAATCTTCATCTCGCTACCTAGCATGCGGATCCTACCCTGGTGATGCTTGGCCATTTTGATACTACTGTGTTACTATAAGGTAGCTCGATCATAATATCCATGTCTTGTTTACTGTTGCCAGTTGCTTAAAATAACTGAAAGCACGTGGCTGCAGTTTGGAAGATATAGAGCTGGGGCCATATCCGTATATCCATCATGCATTCGTGCCCGCCACAACAGCGTCTAGCTAGATGGTAGGTCGTCAACAGCCCACGGATGATTATTTTGGTATATGTGGGCAAACCTTCAACAGTCCTACTAGTTTTGCTTTTCTGCCAGCATGAACGAACTGACGAAGGTTCCTGCAGAGGTTTCTACTCGAGGTATGATGAGTAATTTCATCACTTATGCTCCAATGTGGAGCTTAACTAGTACGGTCGACGTGTCGACATGATGCCCATAGCACTCGTCGGTGATATATGCATTTAAGCATTTGGAATTTCATTCTTCAGTTAAGGAAGAAACAAAAGTAGCAATCTCTTAGGCCCACTGGTGGAAGTGATCCTTAGTTCCGGTTGGAGAGACGCACAGGTCTTAAAATTTAATTGGGACTAATTATTTAAGACTAAAGGTCCTCTTAGTCTAGGTAAATTTTTCACGTAAAAATTTATACCGTGATTTTACCAGAAGGCTTTCATTCTATTGGATATGGTCTACAGACGCTATGTTTTTTTCTTAAGCTAGCTATATATATGCGGCCTCAGGGATCTCTGGACTCCAAACCATGTACTCTCTTAATTAGAGTGAGGTAGAGAACTGGGGCTAGTCCACTCTGATTAGATTGTGGGGGAGGAAACCATGGCTACTGCCGGTATGGTTTGGGCACCAAGTCCCTCACCAAGTTCCCCTCCCTCGAAAGGTTGCCGTAAGGATAATACAGCTGGTGTGGAAGCTTTGGTCTTCCTAGCTGTTGTGGCGATGTTCCTCTTGCATATACTGGGTCCATTACGCCGGCGGTTTAGCCACGGTCTCCTTCATCACATCGTGATTGGAGTCTACACGCTCTCCTATCCGCTGGTGGGCTACACCATTGGGCTGATGCAGTCTACCACTTGTTACTTCAACGACTTCACCGTGTGGGCTGTGTTCCTGCTTCTGCTCCTCAGCAGCACGGATAGCCTCACGGCTTGCCGCCTCAACGACATCGACAACTGGAAGAGCATCTGCATCAAACAACTCTTTAAGGGATTCTTGCTGGTGTCTATCATGCTAAGGTTTGGCCAGGACATGGAGAAGAAGGGGGATGCGAAATACCTGTGGCCCCCGCTGACAGCCATCCTGGTCGTTATCGTCATCAAGTCATATGTGATGATAGCTTCCATGAGGAAGGTGAGCAAGTCCTACCTCGGCAAGAACGTGAAGGTGGTCGCCGATTACATGCAGTATATAGCTCACAACAGCAAGCTGGGGCCCCTCGATCCTGTGACCATGGAAGGCTACCGGTACATGGTCGCCGGTGAGAAACAATGTTTCAACCGGCCTGGACAAATGCCATGGTATAAGGAGCCGAACGACTTGAAGGTTACCACCGTGGAACAGATCTGGCACTGCAAGGGGAATCTGCTCATTGGTGATCGGGGAAAGGTGCTCAAGGACTTGTGCCTCTCTATGGCACTCTCCAAGATGCTCAACCGAAGGTTTGCTGGCTTCAAGCTGTCTGAGGCAGAGCTTGAGAAAACCCATGACTTCGTCTTCAAAGGCCTTCTCGCCGGGGACAAGCCACATCTGCGGGCCTTCAGGGTTATTGAGGAGGAGCTTGTTTTTGTCCATGACATGTATTACACAAGGTACTCTTACCTTTACCAAAAGGGTAGATACCTGGCTCTCTGTCTGCCTGTCATCATGATTGCCCTATGCTCGTGGCTCACAGTGGCCTGCCTGCACGTCAAGTATCTCGACGACGACCGCTATATAAGTAATCGCAGTAATAATAGCATTCGCAGTCTGTTGCCTGAAACCATTGTCATAATGGTTGTCTTGGCAGTCCTGGAGGCATACCAGCTGTACCTGTACATAGCCTCAGGTTGGTTCAAGGTGGCGCTGATACGGAGCTACGTCAACGCTCCTTTTCTGCAAAGATGCTGTTGCTTTGAGATGATCATACGTCTTCTCTTGATATGGAAGGCGTTTCGCCCATGGAACGGCAGACTTGGCCAGTACTGTCTCCTCGAGAAACTTGGCCGCAAAAGCAGGGTTAAGAATTGTCTCCATCATACTACACTACGCCTGGTGGACAAGGCCAAGAAGGAAAGCAAGAAATCAGTCAAGCTGTCCGAAAAGGTGAAGAAAGCCGTTGTTGATTCCCTACTGCTAAGCAAGGGCTACCTGACGGGAGGGTTACAATCATTGGAAAACAATGGCGTCCATGGTCTTCTAGCATGGGCATGTGATGCTACTGCAACAGACGGAGCAGTGACTCGCACCATCCTGGTCTGGCACATTGCTACAACGGTGTGCGAGCACCAGCTGGATAAAAAAGCCAGAGAAGAAGATGCCGTCAAAACAGCCTCCACATTATCCAAGTACTGCATGCATCTCCTTGCTGTTGCACCTAACCTCTTGCCTGACCACAGCTCCATATCGGAATCCATACTTGATCAGTCAATCGACGAAGCAGGCAAGTTACTCAAAGAGGCCAAGGAAAAGAAGATCAAGGGAAAGAACAAGAAGATAAAGGGAAAGAACAAGAAGATCGAGGGCAGGTGTGACATACTAATGCAAATTAGCACTACTGATGTTGAATGTGTTGGTGATGAAACAAGGCTCGTTGCGCAGGGCGTTCACCTTGCAAGGCAACTGATTGATAACATACAAGACTCCACAAAACGGTGGAAGGTGCTATCTGATTTCTGGGCTGAGATGATGCTGTACGTCTCGCCATCCGACGATCCCCGGGAGCACCTGGAAGTTCTTGCAAGAGGAGGGGAGTTCATCACGCATCTTTGGGCACTGCTCACGCATGCTGGTGTGCTGAAGCGAGGCCCTAGATGATAACCAAAGGATGTTGTTGTCTGATCTATCCAACAAGTGCACACGCATCAGTCAATACATCCATGTCTAATAAGTCTGTCGAGTTTGTTTTCTCTTTTCATGTCGTGTCTGTTGTCAGATTTTGGTGAGAATCGTGTTACGATTGCTAGTTATGTTGCACAAATAATAAACAGTAAGAAATCCGAAAACGCTGCAGCTTCATCGCAGCACAAAATCCACTCCCTCTCAGTTGTATTTGTTCGTCTGTGAATCGAGCAGGTCCTGTTGTAGCAGAGATTGACCCTACCACACCGGCATGAGGTTTCATGCACACTTGGATTCGAAGCACGTACGTACTGGTTCCATCAGCGAATCCACTGAGGGCTGTGTAGGCCTCGTACACATGTTCGTGGAACAAGCTTTCAAGCGCCGGACCTTGGTATCTTGGGCCTTCAGCCAACCACCTATGTGCATTGGTTCACTGTTTTCTAGCAGCTATATGGGACCTAGGGTCAGAGCTGGATTGGCGTCTGAATATGGCCCTTCACCTTCCGCTTGTGCAGGAGGATCATGTTTGTCATCATTCCCGACGTGGACTTCTTGTTCGCGACATGAACTTATTGTAGGTGATCTGGACATTCGCGGTGTAAAATTATCTTTTCACTTTATAGACTAATGCATTCTCCATGCATAATCATTTGTTCTCTACGCAGACTAAATTGGCCAACAATGTGCACATATTTATTCAATTAGAAGACACTAGTAGAGAACTCTCCTTCCATGCGCCCCCTTCTATCTCGGTTTAAAGTTGGCCCAGGACAAAAGGGGACGCGTCACGGTAGGTTGGAATGGGACGGAGTTTTACTCCCGGTTGATATTTGCAACCGGGACTAAATAAAGGTGACCCTTTAGTCCCAGTTGTAACAGCTATCCAGCCACCGACGGCGCCACCCTGTTGTCATGGTTGGAATAACCAACCGGGAGTAAACGTTTACTCCCGGTTGGTAGGGACAAAAGGGTAGCGCTTTGTCCTGGTTGGAAGCTCCAACCGGTTTACTCCCGGTTTGTAATTCTAATTGGGATAAAAGGGTGGTGCTTTTATCCCGGTTGGAGGCTTCAACCGGGAGTAAACTTCCAACCGGGACAAAAGATGTTCCTTTTTATCCTGGTTGGAATTTAAATTAGGATAAAAGCTCATCCCCCCATAAAATCTAAGATAGAGGCCTTTCTTCCTCTTCCAGCCCGAGCCAGTCCACTCCACAAAGACGCTTCCCGAAGCAAGCCTAGGGGAGGTGCTGCCCGAATATTTTTCCTCACTTCCATGGAGATTTCACTCATCCAAAGTTTTGTGAAGGTTAGCTACTTCATCCTCCGTTTATTTATTGTTGTTTTGCTTTGTTTTATATTTTCGAGAGGGAGAAGAATGAGTTTGCTTGCTAGAAAGAGGGAGAATGAAGAGGATTTGTATTTATACATGTTTTTGAGCTAGGATGTAATGGATAGTTTGATTGTTATATATGATTAGTATGAGTTAAAACAACTTGATGTGTAGAATGGAGATGGATAGTATAGTTGCTAAAATGTGAAGTAGAAAATGGAGAGGATTTTGAGGTAGAATGTGAGGGAGAATCGAGAGTAAATGTGAGGTAGAATGGAGAGGATTTTAATACAATGGCAACTGCAAGCTACCCGGTCCCTCCAGTGTTTTTTTAGCATATTTAGACCTCTCCTTCAAGAATCTCTGTGGTACTATTCCTAACTTCCTGGCAAATTTCGGAAGCACACAAGCTGCTGTCAACAATAAACTTCGGATGCATGCAGTCCTTTAATTTTCATTCTCCTGGCTGCTAGTGATTGATTACAGTGTATTTCCTATTCATGATTTGATTGATTTATTGAGCCATTTTAACCTATCATGCAGAATTGCTGCTCGAAGGGGACGCTCCACCCTTCTGCATGCATGTCGTGCCCATGCCGCCAGCTGCTCGCTCGTCCTCGCAGCGATTTGAGCGTATAGTCAGCTGAAAAGATTCTTTATGGTGGAACCTGATTTATTCAGTTATAAACGACGTGTCCATTGATAGTTTTGTAAAAAGAAAATAGGTGAGTGCCTTGGTGTGCCCATGCTGCCGGCTGCTCGCTCGTCCTCGCACCACTGTTCGGTCGTCCTCGTGTCGTCCTTATCCACTACTCTTAGTCCACGACGACTTCCACGTCCTCATCCTTCCCCAAGCTTAGAAATTGATTGTCCATCGGGCTGCCTCAATAATTAATATTCCGATGCATGTTAGGTCTATACATGTAGGCAAAGACGAGTAATCATGAGTGTTTTGAGAGAGGAGATGTTGCTGAGCCATTCTGGCAGTGCTGATATGCTGCGACAATATTTCAACTCGAGTGACTGAAGGGAGGAGAGTTGTTGTATGCTCTCCGGCAAGCTCATCAGATTTGAACAGAACGAGAAATTCAACTTCCGGAGGGCAGGGAAGTGGTGAAACAGCCTGAAACTCTAGTGCTGGCTTGTCGTGCTGATAGTCAAGCTGGTGGTGTGGTTGGAGTAGAGTTGCAGCGATGGCTGCTGGTTTGTACCACCTCCAGTGAAGATATAACATGGTCGATTTCTGATATTATGAACTGACGACATTTGGGTGGGCATGGTTTCAACCTCAACTTTGGACATTCAAATACCCCGAGTACATCTAGCATAGGGAACATGAACTCCTCCACGCCATCTTTGCCAGGGCACGTTGTATTTGTAACACCCAAAAATTACAACTTTGCATTTTATTAAAATTTGCTAGAAACAATTTGCTTGTTTAAGGCATGTAAGGTCATTTTTGCATTTTTCTAGACATCCAAGCATTTTTCTAATTTAATAATGAAATATAGGATTTTATTGGGCATTCATTCTGTTGCATATCTCTTTGTTGAATGCTTGAAGAAGGATTTGTGTTTCACCTTGGGTTGCTGTATTGAATTTTCTGTCAGTCAGCTTCCTGCTCTTGGGTGTTTCAGTTTCAGAGTTCAATCAGTTAATTATCTGTTCTCTAGTTCTTCAGTTGCAGTTCTGTAGCTTTTTGGTTGTCAGTCGCCAGATGTTCCTATCAAGCTTTTTCAGTCTTGTGGCCTGGTTTTGTGGTTGTGTACTGCTTTTGGGTTGTTAAGTTTTTTTTTATTTTTCTGTCAGTTGGCTGGTTGTCCTGTTTTTTCCGAAGTTCAGAGTCTGGGGCATTCAGTTTCAGTCTCCGATTGATTTCTGGCTTTCCGTCAGTTCCTGTTTCTGCTTCGGAAACAGCAGCTCCTTTCTGGCCCGACGCTGTGCCCTGCTCGTGGCCCAGCACCTTTCCGCAGCAGCAGGCCAACTAGCTTGCCTCGGCCCAGTTCGAAGGCAACGGCCCAGCTCGTGACCAGGTTCCTCTCGCTCGCAGCTCTCCTCCTGCCGCAGACAAGCAGGGCCCGCAGTCATCTTCCTCGCAGCGTTTTCTTCCGCTCGCATGCAAAATCGCTCGCGTTCCTCCAGCGCCGCTTCTCTGAATCGGACTCAAGCCCGGACCGTGTGCGTGCCGCGCCCGCGTCCGACTCGATGCGGACCCACTCGCCAGGGCTGGTACAAAAGGCCGCCGCCACTTCCTTTTTCCCCAAAACCGCAAGCTTTTTCGCATCTACAGCTTCCTTGCGCCGCCACCCGAAGCATCTGCCGCCACGCTCGAGCTCCTCTGTGCGCGCTGCCGTCACCCCTTCGTCGTCCTCACCTCCACCAGAAGCTCCGCGGGAAGGTGAAGACCCGGCTACACATCGCCCGTGCATCCCTGCGTTTTGCGTTTTGTTTTATTTTATTTGTTTTCCTTGCCGCAAGTTCTTGCCAGAGCCTATGCCGTCGCCAAGTCCTCACCGTCGGCATCCCAAATGAGTTCATTGCTCTCGTTTCTATTTGCTGGTCTAATCCTCGCTCAAATCTGCACCCAGTCGCGCGTTCCCGGGCGATTCCGGCGAACTGCCGTTTTCCGCCGCCGCTCGCCGTCGCTGACGTCAGCGCAGCAGCTGCCGGCCGCCGGATCGCCATCCGACGGTCCACATCAATTCAGCCGAGTCAGCAGCCGCGCTTTTGCACTTTAACCCCTGCAGTTTCTGCGTTTTGCGTTGATATCCTCCCGCAGCTCAAAACTATTTAAAACCAGATCCTTGTAATCTCAATTTTTCTCGCAGTTATGCCCCTGCATCTTGTTTTAAGCATATCTTTTGCTTTATAGCTTCGTTTTTAACGTTCTTTATATCCGTGTGTTCGTTTTAATGCGTAGAATAGATTTTCAAACATGTTTTCTCTTTTTAATTATGATTGGTGTACTGTTTTCTTATGTATTGTATTTGTTTGCTTGTATGTGCTCGTGTGACGCGTGTAGACGTTCAGCAGTTCAAGGGATTTGGAGATCAAGCTTTCGAGGAGTACGAACAGCAAGAGCAAGGCCAAGAAGGCAAGTCGTACCCTTGATCACTACTTTTTAGTCCTATACACTTTTACTTTCTCGTACTCAACAACCATGCTATGCACATGTTAAGATTCAATTGATGGGTCCCAAATAAGGTTCGACTAGATTTAATTTACTTTTGCCTTAACCAACCAGGTTTACTTTTATGTTGGGTAGCTTATGCTTAGAGCTTACTTGGGATATGGTGGTTTAACTGAATTCAACATTTAATCTTGCTTTACTTCTGTTGTACCTTCCGTTAATACAATATCACAAATGTTTAATCGGAACATGGAGAACCACCCGGGAAAACAGTGTTACCACAAGACTAAATGGCTCTGGTCTTGGCTGAATAATTAGAAACCTTAGTCTGGGGTAATCTTACTCGTGATGAGGCAAGAGGGGGGACTGAGTTGTTGCATTAGCAGCCTATGATAGGTTGTGCACGCCAGACACCGAAACCTTAGCGGGTTACCACCGATTAATGAATCTTTGTAAAGGCCTCGTAGCGTCCCTATGCAATCACACCTCGGAAGTGTAGTATGGTGCCTTGCAAACACCGCATGGTTGGGTCCAAAGTTCTTTTGAACTTTTACGTGACTTGTGGGTAAAGATGTACAACCTCTGCAGAGTGTAAAACTGATCGATCAGCCGTGCTCACGGTTAAGAGCGGCTGGACCCTCACATGATAATATTATCGGAAGATAGATTTAAATTGTTGTCATTTTATGCATATGTTGTTGACTTTATTTATGCTCATGTTTAATTTCGGGTGGTATAAACTTATATTTAGCTAATTGCTAATAAAATTTGACCAACTTAATTAAAAGCTAATGCTAATTACACCTTAGCCATACCTTGATTGGCCTTACACTACACTATTCCTCACGACTTGTGGAGTACCAACCATAAGTGTACTCACCCTTGCAAAACCGCTGTTCAGACCAAGCTAATTTGGAGGAGTATCTCACGACTTTGAGGAGTTCTAGGCGTACAGTTCTTCAGTCAGCTGCCTGTGGTGTCGTCATCGTCTTTGGAGTTCCACTGCGTAATAATTAGGCTTATGTCTTATTGAGACTTTTGGTCATGTAATAATGTTTAATACTCCCTTTATTCGTTTTAGCACTGTCTTTGTTATTCACTATTATCATACATGTGTGTAACTTGATCCTGGTGCACATATATTGAAAGCACTCGGTTTTGTCCTTAAAATCAGGTGTGACAGTATTTCACTCCTCCAATCCTTGCATAAAAACCACTGTGAACTTTGCCAATTAGGGGAACGCTCCTTTTCCACCACAGATACCCCTTTCAATTTTTGTAACGTTGGGTAAATTCCAGAGAAGCAGGCTCTCCAGGTACGGCAATTGTCCAAGTGGTGGTAGGTTGCTACATGTCGGCAGATCCACCAATTTAATACAAGTAAGATAAGGGAGATGATGAAAAATTGCCATGAGCCAGTCAGGAAAGCTTGGACTACTATAACCTTCTAGACTCAAGTCCTTCAGGATCATTGGTGGCACTAGTTGTCCCAACAAATCCTTGTCCTCCAGATGTCGATCAGCATCCAAGGTCCATACCAGTTTCAAAGTCAAAAGATTATGTTTGGTTAACAGGTGAAGTCTCTGTGCTTCCTCTAGAAGTGTTTTTTTCTTTGCTTCTCCCAAAACTCACCTCAACTTGCATAAAATGAGTTTCTTGATAAAACCAAACCTCGTGTCCCATTCCTTGACTATCCTTTCATTTTATATAATTTCAATGCTAAGTACCAACCATAAGTGTACTCAACCTTGATTTCATTATACAAGTTAGACATTCTAGTTCTAAATTTATTCTGACCGTGGAGTGGTGAAAAAATATTTTTCCATAAATTTATGCATCTTTTATTATTTTGATGCTAATCTGTGATGAGGATTATATCAGCTACTGATCCAGAGGGAGGTCCCCACAACCAACTGGTACTAAATGAGCACTTTAGTACGAGTTATGTGGCTTGATACTAAAGGGTCCCCTTTAGTACAAGTTGTCCAACCAGGTTTGAGACTGGTACTAAAGGTGGATTCCCCAGTAGTGTGTGGTGCATCACACCCCCTACTCTTGCTATAAACTGGGAGAGATACTACCTTTCATACCCAGTTGTAGAACTGCGAGTAATACCCCCAAGGTATTGATTCCTCGTATGCACTACCGGTTCACATTCCTGAACGAGGAGTGATGTCCATTTATATAGTAGTGTGATTTAAAAGGAAAAATATAGATTCCATTAGTTAGTGATGTGGCCTAACGTTGTTGCTTATTGCGTTTTGTTTTCAAGAATACAGGAAAGACATTTGTGCGGGGGAGTACCATTTCATGTATACATATATCTTTCCATGGCGTGTATTATATATGGTTTTGCTCTTGGAAGTTCTTGTGTCGATACGGTCGCACGGTCTCCTCATCATCGTTCACTGAAGAAAGTGTATATAAACGTACTCATTCTCTATATTCGACGACCTAGTACCGTGGACCTCCCAAGTCTTTGCCTGATAATTAAGCACGTGATCAAGTTGGCTTTACAAACTCTCGTTTTAGGAGAGCTTAATACACAAGTTTTATTATTGTCCGTACACGTCTTGTTCGATGTGCAAAAAGTCCTGCCGAACGGTGCTTTTAGTGCAAATTTAATTAAATAGATGCCAATTGCCACGTTCAAGGATAAAAATCGAGTGGTCATGGCCACCCCCTGCAGCTTGTCTTCGCCAAGTGGGGTGGAAAGAAATCGAGTGCTCATGTGCACGAGTCACCATCACATGCCCTACTGGAAAGATAAGTATGCTTACCACACAATACTAGCTAGTATACTACACAAGCATGCATGTGTGATGTCAGCATGCCGTCTCTGGATGATGCAACCAAATTAATGTATATATGTCCGGTAATTAACGTTGTGTTTAAATTTTTTCGGTGCCGGCAAAACAAGGCGTCTCCAAAAGGTATGTCTTTTAGTCACCGTGTCACTGTAACATTAATCAGTTTAACATTCAAATGAGTGAAGGGCATCTTAGCATGGTAATTTCATGCTTACTTGGCACTTTTGGCAACGTGCAAGAGTGTTTTTGGTCTTCGATTCCGGAGCCATACTAGCGCACGCGATCCGTGGGCCTCGCAATTCTATGCATATATTAAGTAAGGTACAGGCACAGTTGCTTTTCAAAAAGCAACTGCTCTGCAAATAATCGTTGATGACTTCACCAAGTCAACGTCTTCGTCTTAGCCGGGCGCTCATTCCACTAGCAAGGTACTAAGCACTCATCTCTAGTCCAAAACTCAAGTATCCTTGCTGCTATCAGTGATCCCTGCTTGTTTGCTCTCCTCTTTTTGACCTTTTCCAAGTCCAAATGCTCCACATGCTTTGTCTGAAAGAGGCACTGCTTGGAATGTGGACTTATTGTATGGACATGTTGCCTCAGCCATTCCACTAAACAATGATTTTTATGAAAAACACCAAAAGGTGTGAGTTTTCGTGTTAAGTCTAAAATGAACCTTCGCATAGTCCCAGGTCTGGTCAGCACAGATTGACGACTGTGAGGGTCGGAGACCCTATTGATATATTTGCTTCGTGCGAACTTTCCTGGGGTAATATCCACGAGGCGGATGATAGTAACCCTATTTGGATCCTAGTATATCTGTGGATGGACCTTGATATATAGCTAGTAAACACTAGTAGGGTCAGCAAAGCAATACAATTAATGCTCATGTGTTATGATTCCTTCTACTACTTGTTTAAGACTCCATGACACTGAAGATAATTTTAGGATGTTCATTCCATATATACCCACTTGCCACACTTTAGCACAACCTGTATGACCTTTAACCTAATCATGCGACAGAATGATCACTTTATAGCACCAAACTGAAATTTGATACATTGACCTCACAGAAGTCGTCGTCTAATCCTGAGGCTGAATCGACTTAACCTTTAAATACCACCCCATCAGTACTGGTTCAATATGGTATTATATTTGCAGTTTGATTAATGGCACATATAGTATTACGTCTTGGAATGATTGATGGACATACGGATAGTTTTGTATGTATAAGGTTGTTGAAGTGATAAAAATATTAAGTCATCGTGCATATACAACGGTCGGTAAAGACATCTCGAACGCCAAAATCATCAATATTTTGTGTGTGTGTGTGTATAGTACTTTATTACATCTTTGTAATATCATCAGATTAAATCTAGCTTTGTCCATATAGTCTCCAAAAGGCATGTCTAGTCATGGTCACTCTAACGAAACTACCTGCACGGTGAAGTCTTCAAGCCCTGAGTCGCTACGAGAGCCTCCGATCAGTGAGCCTCGCAAGTCTATACCCAAATCATGCATGCGATAGATCGAATGCCACTATAGGTAGCACTTTATGTAACCAAACTGAATTTGATACCTTGATCTATGGTTAGTTTACACCTAATCACAAGGTTAAGTACCACCTATACCTAGGTTCATTGCATTTTTCCACGAGCAAGTACAGCGTTAACAAATTGAGCGTTTTGGAATCAATGCTCCACGCATCTCTTCAAGTTGAAGGGTGGCTTCAACTTGTGCCATGAGCAAGTTTATTTAATTAACTAAGTTGAAAGACTTTAATCTTTAGCTATGTTGTTGCTGCAGAGCTACTGATCGAGCTAGCTAGCTCCCTTAACATCATTAAGAGCTCTGGCTAAGTGTGCATCAACCACCACCGGATGTGGTTCGACAGAGTCCCCGCCCCCGGATCAACCACCACGCACCAAGCTATGCTTTTTCTTGAGCTCTATATATACGACCTCAGGGCTCTCCGGGACTCCAAACTGTGTACTCTCTTCACTAGAGTGAGGTAGAGAACTAGGCTCGCCCACTCCACCGCCATGGTTTTGGCACCGAGTCCCCAACCAAGCGACGATTCGCCCATGCGGCATTGTGCCGACGATAATACAGATGTTGTGGAAGCTTTTGTGTACCTGGCCGTTGTGGCCATGTTCCTCTTGCATATACTTGGTCCGTTACGCCGGCCGTTGAGCCACGGCCTCCTCCATCATATCGTGATGGGAGTCTACACTCTCTCCTACCCTTTGGTGGGCTACACCATTGGGCGGATGCAGTCTTCCGATATCTACTACATGGACTTCACCGTGTGGGCTGTGTTCCTGCTTCTGCTCCTCAGCAGCACGGACAGCCTCACGGCTTGCCGCCTCAACGACATCAACAGCTGGAAGAGCATCTACGTCAAACAACTCTTTAAAGGTGTCTTGCTGGTGTATATCATTATATTGTTTGCCTTTGACTTCGAGCAGCAGGACGATGCGCACTACCTGTGGTACCCGCTCTCGGCCATCCTGTTTGTTATCATCCTCAAGTCATATGTGATGATAGCATCCATGAGGATGGTGAGCAAGTCCTACCTCGGCAAGAACATGAGGGTGATCACCGAATACATGCGGTATAAGGTGGTGCCCTTCGATCCAGTGACCATGGAAGGCTGCCGGTACATGGTCGCTGGAGAGAAACACTGCATCAACCGGCGTGGACGCACACCATGGTACGAGCAGGAAGACTTGAAGGTTACCACCGTGGACCAGATCTGGCAGTGCAAGGGGAATCTGCTCACCGATGATCGGGGTAATGCGCTCAAGGACTTGTGCCTCTCTATGGCACTCTCAAAGATGCTCAACCGAAGGTTTGATGGGTTCAAGCTCTCTAAGGCAGAGCTTCAGAAAACCCATGACTTCGTCTTCAAAGGCCTTCTCGCCGGGGACGAGCCACATCTGCGGGCCTTCAGGGTTATTGAGGAGGAGCTTGTTTTTGTCCATGACATGTATTACACAAGGTACTCTTACCTTTACCAAAAGGGTAAATACCTGGCTCTCTGTCTGCCTGTCATCATGATTGCCCTATGCTCGTGGCTCACAGTAGCCTGCCTGGACGTCAAGTATCAGGACGACCGTTATCGCAGTAATCATGGCAAGCGCAGTCTGATGTCTGAAACCATAGTCATAATGGTTGTCTTGGCATTCCTGGAGGTATACCAGCTGTACCTGTACATAGCCTCAGGTTGGTTTAAGGTGGCACTGATACGGAGCTACGTCGCCGCACCTTATTTCCAAACAAGCTGTTTCTCCGAGATGATCATACGTCTTCTCTTGATGTTGAAGGCGTTTCGCCCATGGAAGGGCAGACTTGGGCAGTACTGTTTCCTGGAAAATCTTGGCCGCAGAAGTAAGCTTATGAGTTGTCTCCATTATGGTACACTGGGCTTGCTGGACAAGGCCATGAAGGGAAGCAAGAATTCAGTGAAGCTGTCCGAAGATGTGAAGAAAGCCATCATTGATTCCCTACTAGCAAGCAATGGAGTCCTGACGAACGGCGTAACATCGCTGCAAAAGAATGGCGTCCATGGCCTCTCATGGGCATGTGATGCTAATGCTACCGTCGGAGCGGTGACTCGCACCATTCTTGTCTGGCACATTGCTACAACACTGAGTGAGCACCAGCTGGATAAACAAGGCAAAAAAGCAAAGGCGGTTAGAACAGCCTCCACTTTATCGAAGTACTGCATGCATCTGCTTGCTTTCGCACCTGACCTCTTACCTGACCACCACTCTATATCGGAAGCCATACTTGATCAGTCAATTGATAAAGAAGGCGACCAATGGCAGCGACTAGGCGGGCTACTCGAAGGGGCCAATGATTTGGAGAGCAGGTGTAAGAAACTATTGAAGATTAGCACCAATGACGGTAATGACGATGAAGCTCCGCTTCTTGCAAAGGGCGCTCAGCTTGCAAGGCAGATTGAAGGCATACAAGACTCGAAATTGCGGTGGAAGGTCCTCTCTGATTTCTGGGCGGAGATGATGCTGTATATCTCACCGTCTGATGATGCCCGGGTGCACCTGGAAGTTCTTCCAAAAGGAGGGGAGTTCATCACGCACATTTGGGCGCTGCTCACGCATGCCGGTGTGCTGAAGCGAGGCCCTACAGAGCCAAAGCATGTTGTGTGACCTCTGCAACAAGTGCACACGTAGCAGTCCTTATATATATCTAGTGCTTGTAACATTCCATGTTGGGTCTGTATCTGTATCCATGTCGTGTGTCTGTATCTCTTTTCATGTGGTGTCTGTTGTCGGATTTTGGTCAGGGTCGGAGTATGTAATTACCGCAAGTTTGCTTAAGAAGAGTGTGACACCCGACCCAATTTGGTTGGCCCAGTGTGGCCCATGAGTACAGGTGCGCATGTTTAGTACCACATTGCTAGTTTATCAAGGGTGGAGCCAACTTATAAGCCTTCGTCAACCAGCCATAGCACCTTTAGGTTAACCCTTTTACATGAAGCGAGGACGAAAGTGTAAACAGAGTACTATGTATACGCGTGCCCGCCCCTCAGAAGGGATGGGCGGTGCGGCTTTGGAGGATGGGGTGTTACAAAGAGTGCATGTTCAGGTTGTTGGACGTGCGTGCGTCTTAGGTGGTCATTACTATAGTCATTACGATTGCTAGTATTATGTTGCAAAAATATAGGGAAAGAATTACTATAGTCATTACAACCGAAACTAAAGCCCCCTCTTTAGTCCCGGTTATCATCAATACCAACCAGGACTAAAGCTCCACCCCATTTTAGCCTAATGTGGCGCCTCCCCCTTAGTCACGAGCAAACTTTAAACCGGGATAAAAGGGGGCGCATGGAAGGTGAGTCCTTTACTAGTGGACGCCAATTGCCACCTTTTTTCATAGTGAAAAACTTGCTGTCTCGGGCAGCTATCTACTAGTGCACACCCGTGATATGAGGTGGAAACACAAAGAACAACACACAATTGTCCCCCGATGCAGCTTTCTTCCCCAAATGGACTGGAAAAGGTCACAATAGCTATGCAACACTAGTAAGGTCAGCAAAGCATCTGAGTGCTCGTGTGTTATAATTCCATCTAGAACTTGTTTATGATTCCATGTCTGAAGGGAATTTTAGCATGTTCCTTTCGTACCCACTTGCAACTTTAGCACAACTTGCAAGACCTTGAGCCTATGCATCATGTGATAGAATGATCACTTTATAACCAAACTGAAATTTGATACATTGACCTCACAGAAGTCTACACCTAATCCTGAGACTGAATGGACTTAATCTTTAATTAACTACCTCTTTACACCTTTGTTCACTGTGCCATGGGCCAGTACTTCACTACTACAAAACTAAACATCAGAAACAATTAACTCATCACCCACAATTAATGTTGCCAGGTCAAGCACCAGGTCGTGCATAGTGTACGCCATATGATCTCCCGAAGTCTGAAAATCACGAGATTTGTCAAGATCTCATGATATCATATGTGGAGGCTGCGTAAAAAATTGAGAAGGTTTCACACAACTTGTTACGTATGATGCTGTTGGCGCTAGAAATCGGTCAACCGAATCCTCAGCATCTGACACACGACCCGGGAGAATCTGCTTAACTCCTGTTCGGGTGATTGCCCTGGTGCGGTTCGCGCGGCGTGCCAGCCAATCTGACCTGTTGATTGGCAAGGAAGAATACGTGTCAGGTCCAGAAATCGCGATCGGCTAAGTTTCCGATCTCGAGAAAGCTTATCAGCGAATCGGCCGATTTTGCCGTAATAAACAAATCGGCTATAGGGCAGCCGATCACTGTAGCCTTGTAGAAAGAAAACTGCTGGAGTAATCGGCACAATGCTAGGGTAACGACACTAGGAATAGATCTAATCGGCAATATATAAAATAGCAGAACGTAAGGAAAGCCGAGACTACGATTCCTAGCTGGATAACTGGTGATAAGACTAGAAAGACAGGTAAAACCTATAATTCTAATAAATATCAATAACTAGTGAATAAATCTAAACGAAACAACAGCGATGCGCCCGAAGTTAAAGCTTAGGATTTACTCGATAAGCGGAACTTACAAGATCGGCCGGAGATCAAGTTGATGCAGCCCTGCCAACCCGTACGAACTCGTGAAAAGAGAAAGTATTTGGCGAAGTCGCCTGCTTGAAAGTAAGTGCGAGGAAAAAGTAGTTGGTTGTATTGATTTGTTGATGATTACAGATTTACAAAGGTAGCTATTTATAGCCCCGTACAGATGACTTCTTAACCGACTAGAATTCTATCCCTAATTCAAACAGAAAACGAATATTTACAAACACGATTTGTGCTAGGTTGGTTACTCTATGCTTCATGGGCTGATCTCCCCCTTATCCTTTTATTCCTTTCCAAGCCCATACAGGCCCAATTAAGCCAAGCTCCTAATCGGCCGAATCCTTATCGGCAGAAGGCAACCGATTGGGACCCCAGCCCGTTCGAATCCGAAGCGAGACAGAAGTCACCGGCCGATCTCGCACTGTACCACCATTCGACCGATTCCCAACTGTGCTTCTCCGATTCCCTCTCTTCTTGGCGCCGATTTTACTAGTGACGAAATCTGGCGTCAACACATGCCCCCCAGCTTCGGAGTAAAACATAGTTTTTCACTTCGAAATTCTTTATAACCTCCCCTCCGAAACAGCCGCAATGAAAATATCCTTCCGTTTCGCGGTCTTCCAGCTGATGATTACAACCTTTTTGAAACGGGCGCCCACGACAACCACTACTCCCGAAAAACTCGAAACGCCGGCGCGGTAAAAATTCCATTTTTACCCTCCTTCAGGCATCCTTTAAATAGCGCTTCACCCCGCACTTCATCTTCAAGCTCACGTCTCTCTTTCCCAGCGCGCGCGCCCTCTTCTTTCTTCAGCATCTTTCCCTCGCCGCCGAAGCCTTCTAGCCCCATCCTCCTGTTACTTTTCCCTTCTCCTCCAATGGCGGCTCCTTCCGGCAACTCTCCAGCGCAGAAGAAGGAGCTTCATCGGAGATCCCAATGGCGATCCCTATCACGGCCTCATCGTCTGTATCTGCACCGGCGACCACGCCGACCACACAGAACTTCATCCCAGAGGTTAATACCGAATCCTTCTTCTATCGGCAATGTATTTACTTTAGATCTGTTTCTTACTTTTTTTACACCCCCCTTTCCTTTTTTAGGCAGTTAGGCATCGCATTACCATCCATCTTACGGGAAATCCCAGCCTTATTTGTCTCAGACCTATGGGGAACCCAGATCCAATAGAGCTTATCAATTTGGAAACCCACAGGATACCCTTCAAACTGTCCGACATGGACTTAGATCAATGGTTGGGTACTTTTAGGTCCTGGCCGAATGAAACCCCAGGTTGGAGGGAGTGGTACCAACGGGTAGCCGCGTCGAAGAGCATCTCATGGGAAGAGCTCAAAATCGGCCAGTGCATTAACCTGTCCTTGTCCCAGATGGAGAAAAATGAGCCGTTGGTAATAGCGGCTTCTTATTTTTGGTCTGATGCACTTAATGCCTTCTTATTTGGGCACGGACCTATGACCCCAACACTGGCCGATGTGGTCCTGTTGACCGGCCTTGACATTTCTTCCCCGGACACACCTTTCCACCTTTTAGCCGCAACGTCACATCGGCTGGACACAAGGGGAATCGGCGGGTGGAAGGGATTCATCAGAAGCAATAAAAGAACCGGATCTGTTGAGAATAGGGAACATACGGCCTTCTTGATGATGTGGTTAGAAAAACATTTCTTTTGTGGAAGAGCCGCCGGCCCGTCAACCAATACCCAGGCTTTAGCTGAGGCACTGTCCAGGGGAAACCATGTCCCTCTTGGGAAACATTTGCTAGGAGCGGCGTACCACATGCTCCATCAAATCGGCATCAGACTATCCAAGGGAGAGCCAATCAGAAATCCAGGCGGACCCTGGTGGTTCATCAACTTATGGCTGAACCTTTACATGAGCGAGATCACTCAGCAGAGGGTGGACCGTATGATGTTCCCCAACATCGAATCGGCAGAAGACCCTACCGAACGTCGCCGATGCATGTCCTTTGGTGAAGCGACATCAACTTTCCCAGGTTGCACGTATTCTGCTACAAAGGTAGCCGAGTACTTTCGATGCTTCTATAACGGCTTTAATGAAGATGCAACCATTTGGTTCCCCTATCAGCGGGATGACCCGGTCTTTGAACTCCCAACCTGCTTTGACTCGACCACTGGCTGATTTGATGAAGAGCTCTATGATGAGTTAATCAAGCTAGGAATCTTGCCAGCCAACTTCTTCTCGGGGAAGGATGCCCCTACGTATGAGTTCTACAACCCTTCCGTTGCAGCACGTCAGTTCGGCATGGGTCAGCTGCCGATTCAAGTGTATTTTGCTGGCCGAATCAAGTATAGAGATGAGCTCACATCTGGTCTGGATTACAGTCGGTTACGAGACCGGATTCCGGCCTCCAGTACCATTGACCCGAACAACTGGCTAGTAGCTCCCTTTGCTGTCCAGTCGTTCAAACTCTGGTGGGCCGATTGGAAGCAATTTCTCTTCTGCAATTCGGCATCGGCATACTGCAACCTCCTGGATCCAACCAACATCGACCCGAACGCCGAGGTATTTTCCTTGGCCGATTTTTACTCCTCTTAACGTGATTGAATACTAATGGTTCTACTTATTTTTTTTCAGGCCGAGAATCGCACGCCCCCAACACACAGCCGGAGTGGTCGGATAATAGGGCATCATCATCCATACACCACTTATCCTCTCATCGGCTATGATGCTCCGTCCGTAGACGTGATTGCCGGCCGATCGAAACAAGTCTAGAAGAGGATCACCAAGAAGACCAGTCGCCGAGTCCAAGCTCGTATAGAATCGGCGGATCCTCCTGTGCTCGTATTGGCAGAGACTCCGGCCGCACCACCCTCTCAGGTCATCCAAGATGCCGATACCCAAGCCGTCGCACAAGCTGGGGCAGCCGCCGCATCATTGTTGTTAGAGGCCATTCAGGTAAACCCAAGCTTCATTCCTCCCGATT
The DNA here is from genome assembly GCF_005286985.2 of Setaria viridis. Classification (NCBI taxonomy): domain Eukaryota; kingdom Viridiplantae; phylum Streptophyta; class Magnoliopsida; order Poales; family Poaceae; genus Setaria; species Setaria viridis. The sequence continues at coordinate 40,638,329 of NC_048270.2, forward strand.
GTTGTTCTGATATTAACCCCCCTTATCTTAGACTGTACAGAGTATTCCCATGGACACTCAACAATCGGCAGCAGCCCAGTCGGCCATTGACGCGCCCCCGCTTCCGTCCGTTGAGGTATAGCACTATTTCGCCGATTTTCCCTGATATTTGCATAATATACTTATTCAATTCTCTGACACAGGTCATCGGCACACCAAGTGCTCCTCAACCACCGGTCTTTTCTCAGGGAGCTAGTCCAAGCAACGCACCGATCGTTGTGGAATCTTCCTCTTCTGACGAACCCATGGCGCAAGCCCCTGAGCAAGGTGTGACGGCTTCCCAAATGCAACATGAAGAAATTCTTTTCAAAGCGGTAAGTTACATTCCGGCTTTGCTCAGCCGATTTGCTCTTACTCCCAGCCGATTCATTTTTCCTTTTTATTATCTTCAGGAACAAGACACCCCCGACAACAGTCTCTTCTCTTTTGCGGTTGCCCTCTCCGACGATGAAGAAGTCGCTTCCCGCCAAGTCGCCTTGAGCTCCATTCCTGACGACGTCCGAGCCAAACTTGCTAGTATCCGATCCCTCCTTCAAGGGGACATCGGCCGATTAGTCGAAGATGCTTCACCGATTCGGCAGCTCTTCGGCGACGTCAGCGGGCGAGTACCAGAAGAGGCAGAGGAAGCCTTGGCGCCGGCGGTATTCATTGAGTCTATGAGGATCCCGGTCTTCAGAGCCCTTCGTCACATGGCCGATCGCGCCAAGCTGGCAAAGACTCGTGAAGAGGAGAATGCGTTCAAGCGTCAAGCTCAAGAGGCGCACCGGCGTATCCATTTTCTGGAGGACTCCCGCCCGGGGATCATCGGTGAGATAGACCGCCTCAAACGTCGAAGGGTGGAGCTCGCCAAGGAGATGGAGCAAGTGACCAAGGCAATCAGTGCCGAAGAGAAAAAGCTCCAAGAACTCCCTTCTGTCATTGCCGATTTGACACGGGAGAGGCAGCGCTTTGCCCACGAGGCCCTAAAACTCCACCGTAGTGCATCGAAAGTCCCCGGATCGGCGGATGAAGACCAACGGGTCCTTGACTCTGCCGATCAGATCCGGCGTCGGGCAATCACGGCTATCGATACCCTTCTGGGTAATCTATAAAACATTGACTATTTTGTACGAACATTTACTATCTGCTTTGACCGTCCTTCGCGACGCCCTTCCTATTTATTGCCTTTCTTATTTCCGATGGGACGTATCCTTACCAAATTTCTACGCCTCTTTTTCTTATAAGCACCGGCCTAGGCACTTCCTTCTAATATTTGAAACAGTCTTCGAGGATAGTTGGCCAGTAATACCCATTATTCCTGATCATCCACTTCATCTTGTGGGCCGATTGGTGTGCTCCACATACCCCTTCATGGATTTCTCCCATTAGAGTCTTGGCCTCCTCTGTCCCAAGGCATTTAAGTAGAACACCGTCAATCGTTCGGTAGAACAGATCGTCTTCGAGCAGCACGTATTTAGTAGCATGAAAATGTACTCGTCGTTCCACCTTTTTAGACGGATCCTTCAGGTAGTCGGCAATTTCTTTTCGCCAGTCATCGGCCGCGAGTTCTAGAGCCATAGCGCCTAGAATTGGCCGATATCCAGATGCGTGCTGGGCGAGTTTGTTGGCACCCTCGTTGTGGTCGCTTGGGATGTGCTCGATTACTGCCGATCTGAATTCTTTTAAGAGCTGTAAACAATCTTCGTAATAAATTCTTAATACATCGTCTTTGCATTCAGACCTTCCGGTCAGTTGATCCACAATAAGCATGGAATCTCCGAAGATTTCAACAGAATCGGCCTTGACTTCCCTTAAAAGTTGTAGGCCCTTCAACACAGCTCGGTACTCCGCTTGATTGTTAGTAGCGGCGGCTTCTATCGGCAGAGAAAAATCATAGCTTGCCCCCCGAGGCGATATGAGCACGATGCCGATTCCTGATCCGACCCCACATGATGACCCATCAAAATATAATGTCCAAGGTGCCGGCTCTACGAGGGCAATTTCCGGTCCGCAGTGGTGAGCGACGAAATCGGCCATGACCTGACCCTTGACGGCTTTTGCCGATTCATACCACAGGTCGAACTCTGACAGCGCTAAGATCCATTTGCCGATTCGTCCCTTCAAGATCGGCAGCGATAGCATGTATTTTACTACGTCGTCTTTGCATACGACCACGCATTCTGCCGACAGTAGATAGTGCCTGAGTTTGGTGCATGAGAAGTAAAGACATAGGCACAAACGCTCCACCGGAGGGTATCTTGTTTCAGTGTCCAGAAGTCTTCTACTGACATAATGAATTACTCGTTCCTTGCCTTCGAACTCCTGGACTAGAGCCGACCCAATAGCTTTTTCATCGGCTGATAAGTATAGCTTAAACGGCTTACCAGTTTGAGGAGGAACCAATACTGGTGGCGAGACCAAGTATTGTTTGATATCTTCCAGTGCTTTGCGCTGCTCCTCCCCCCATATAAATTCCTGGTCAGGCTTTAACTTCAACAGTGGTGTGAACGCCTGAATCCGCCCAGATAGATTAGATATGAATCTTCTGATGAAATTCACCTTGCCGATTAAAGACTGCAGTTCGGTTTTGTTTTGCGGGGCCACAACTTTGTTGATGGCCGCTATGGTCTTCCGATTGATCTCTATCCCTCGTTCGTGCACCATGAACCCTAAGAACTGTCCGGCGGATACGCCGAAAGCACACTTATTGGGATTCATCTTAAGACCATGTTTCTTGGTGCACTCTAGCACTCTTCGTAAATCGGCCAGATGCTCTTCGTGACCTTTGGACTTGACTACGACATCATCGATGTAGATCTCTACCAGAATGCCAATGAGTTTGTGAAATATGTAATTCATGGCTCTCTGATATGTAGCGCCAGCATTCTTCAAGCCAAAAGTCATCACCACCCACTCGAACAAGCCAAGGTGACTTGGGCATCTGAAGGCCGTTTTGGGTATGTCCTCTTTGGCCATAAGTATTTGATTGTACCCAGCGTTGCCGTCCATGAAGCTAATAATCTTGTGCCCCGCGGCAGCGTCGATCAGCACATCGGCCGTTGGCATGGGGTACCCATCCATCGGTGTGGCCTGATTAAGATTCCTGAAATCGACGCAAACGCGTAGCTTGCCGTTCTTCTTGTACACTGGTACAATGTTGGAGATCCACTCGGCATAACGGCACTGCCGAATAAATTTTGCTTCGATTAGCCGAGTTATTTCGGCTTTTATATCTGGTAGAATCTTAGGATTGCAGCGTCGTGCAGGTTGTTGGTACGACCGATACCCTGGTTTTATGGGTAGCCGATGTTCAACAATAGATCGATCTAAACCGGGCATCTCATGATACTCCCAAGCAAAACAATCCTTAAATTCTCTTAACAAATTTGTCAATTTACACTTGTATTCTGGGTCTAAATTTGCACTAATATAAGTCGGTCTTGGTTTGGTACCATCGCCTAAGTCTATCATCTCTAATGAATCGGCCGACGTGAACCCGTGCCCTAGCTTCCCATCTTCTTGGGCAAACTGATCCATCTATTCTGAGTCTTCGGAGCCGACTGCTCGGATCGGCTGTAGGCCAAAATCGGTGACCTTCAGGAAATCGGTCTCCCATACTCTGCCGGATATGCACCTGACTGTTTTGCAGCTCCACTGCTGCGTGTCGGCTGCCGCGATGCTGTATGCGGAATCGGCGTTGACCACCTCGATGTTATCGCCGACCCATTGTATGAGACATTGATGCATTGTTGACGGGATGCAGCAATTTGCGTGTATCCAGTCCCGGCCGAGCAGCATATTGTAGGATCCCTTGCCATTAATAATAAAGAAGGTGGTAGGGAGGGTCTTACTGCCGATGGTGAGGTTGACGCAGAGAGCGCCGCGAGCGTTTGACACGTTGCCCTCGAAGTCCTTGAGCATCATGTCCGTCTTGGTCAAGTCGTCGTCGCTTTTTCCAAGCTTCCGGAGCACGGCGTATGGCATGATGTTGACTGCAGCTCCTCCGTCTACCATCAGTCTAGTGAGGGGGCGGCCGTCAACATGCCCTTTAAGGAACAACGCCTTCATGTGTTGTCGTTCGCTATCTTCGGGCTTCTCGAATGTGGCCATCATTGGCTCCAAAGCCAACTGTGCCGTCTGTTCTTCTAGCGCCGATATATCCTGTTGGTCGGCGGGAGTCATGAATTCCATCGGCAATATGAAAACCATGCCGATCTCGGCTGCCGATTCGTCACCCGCCGATTCGTCGTCTCCTTTATCGTTTCTTTTGGGGCGCCACACCCGAGGCCTTCCTTCCTTCTTGTCCGTCATGCTTTGTTGTTCCTCTTCTTGCTGTTCCCATTGGCGGAGGCGTTGGATTCTTTGTTTTTGAGACTTGGTCAATCCATCGGGACACCACCTGGGGTTTATTGGTCTGCCCCCTGACTTGGCGCGTTCCCACTCCGGTTCACGTCCTAACGGGTTTTCATCTATCACCCGAGCATCGGCCATCTCTTCGAGCCGGCTGTGAACGTTGGCCTTGTTTTCTGACCGGTCATGCCGATCAGTCCTGCCCCCCTGCCTGTCATGGCGTCTATCTTCCGACCGATCATATCGGTCACTTCTGCCCCCCAGCCGATCACGCACGGGAGGGCGCTGGTCATCTTGGCTGCGCCAATTCCTGCTGATCGGTTCTGGCCTTCCGTCTCTGGAGCGAGACCTGTTGAACGGCCGATTGCCACGATATGGACCGTTGCATTCTGGGCAATTATCGGCCGAAGGTAGCCTGAGGTTGTTTTCCCAACAGTGAATGAAGAACGGGCACCTCCAATGTTCTTCGTGCCGTCGCATCGCTTCTTCCCGGGATCTTGAGCGTTCATGCTGACGTTGGTACTTCTGGAGCAGGAACTGGGAAGTAATGCGTGGCTCTTCTGATTCGCCATCGTCATCTTTCATCCGCCGCTTCCCCTTGACATCTTCAGGCGTAACTTGATTTCTGGGGTCGACGGCGCCACTCTTTTTAGCCGATTCGGACGTCAGCACTTTTGTTTGGAGTGAATTCTTTCCCGTATCAACCATGTTGGTGGGGAAGGGGTGCTGGTCGATCTTCATTGGCTTGGCCGATTTTGTCGGCACTTCAAATTTAAGTCTGCCCTGCTCAATGGCTGACTGTATCTGCTGCCTGAAGATTTTGCACTCATTAGTATCATGGGATGTGGCATTGTGCCACTTGCAGTATTTCATCTTTTTTAGTTGTTCGGCAGAAGGTATTGTATGGTACGGCGAGAGTTTAATCTGTCCTTCCTGGAGGAGAAGGTCGAATATTTTATCGGCCTTTGTCGTGTCAAAACCGAATACCTCCGGCTCCTTTTTGCCGAATGGGCATGATATCGGCTTCTTTCCCTTGATCCACTCCGCGAGTCCGACTTCAACGTCTTCCTCATCCTCTAACTCTTCCAGGAACGCCACTTTCTTCTGGAAATTCCTCCGTGGATCGAAGGAACGTACCTCCTGTCCAGACAATCGGTGGACAATCTGGCTCAAACTCTCAAACTCCTGTGAGGCGTATTTTTCTTTGATGTGGGGCAGAAGGCCTTGAAAAGCTATATCGGCCAACTGCGCGTCGTTTAGAGCCAGGGAATAGCACTTGTTTCTGATTTCCCGAAACCTCTGTACATACGAGGATATCGGCTCGTCACTTCTTTGCCTGAGGCTGGTCAAATCGGACAGTTTCATCTCATGCACCCCGGCGTAGAAGTATTTGTGGAACTGTCTTTCCAAATCGGCCCATGTGATAATCGAGTTTGGCGGCAATGTCGTGAACCATTGAAAGGCCGAACCAGACAAAGATGATGAGAACAACCGTACCCGTAGGGCATCTTGCGTAGCTGCCTCTCCGCATTGGATGATGAATCTGTTCACGTGCTTTACGATCGAAGTGTCATCCATCCCCGAAAACTTAGTGAAGTTAGGAACTTTATACCGATGGGGGAACAACAAAAGGTCATATGTAGATGGGTATGATGTTCTGTAGGTATAAGTTTGTACTTTCGGCTTTAAGCCGAATTGTTCTTGCATCACCTCCGCAATACGTGCAGACCAATCTGGCTGTTGCTGGTGAACCGTTGGCTGAGGTATTGGCACATGCTGGTAAACCGGAGGTGGAATGAACGGAGGTTGAGTGAAAGCAGGTGGTATCTGAGTGAAAGCCGGCTGCGTAGTAAAGGTCGGCTGTTTGAATGAGCCACTTGTTTCATCATATAGCATGAGCTCTGCTGTCTTGTTGACCTCCGGAGCGACAGGCTGGTATGGCGGTATGGTCGGCCGATTGGCCGCCTGGAAAGATGCCTGGAATGGAGGGCTTGCTTGACTGGCCGATTGATTCTGACCGGCCGTGGCTGAAGGTGCCCCCCAGGGTGATGGGCTAACTGGAGGGAATTGTGCAGAAGACAGTTGGATGGAGTGATACCCCATAGGAGCTGATGATGAGGAAGCACCTGAACCCCCGACAGAAAATTGGATCGGCTGTGAAACCGAATTCGAATAATTCTGGTTTGGTGGAATCGGCTGAAAATACGCCGGTCCCCTGTATCCTTGAGGTATCCCACCAGCGAAGGAGTTGACAACGGCGTTGTGCACCATATTTGAAAGTACTGGGGACTGATCAACGAAGGCGTGTTAAATGGATTGTTGAATCATATCGGCCATTTTGTCCGAGTCCTCAGAAATCGTGATCTGGCGGGGAGCAGGGAACGGAGTCTTCTTGATAGTCTCCCCGCTTCTGGAGCGACTGAAAGATTGTAGGCAAGCTTTCCGGAACTGTGCCGTATACTTGTCCAGTTCTTCCTTCTGGTCGTCCTTCAGATCTGCTTCTGTCACCTCGATTACGTTTTCTTCGGAGACTTCAGCAGCTTTCGACATGATGGCGGTTGTATTGGTCCCACCGGGCGTGCCAAAAGTGTGTTGGCGCTAGAAATCGGTCAACCGAATCCCCAGCGTCTGACACACGACCCGGGAGAATTTGCTTAACTCCTGTTCGGGTGATTGCCCTGGTGCGGTTCGCGCGGCGTGCCAGCCAATCTGACCTGTTGATTGGCAAGGAAGAATACATGTCAGGTCCAGAAATCGCGATCGGCTAAGTTTCCGATCTCGAGAAAGCTTATCAGCGAATCGGCCGATTTTGCCGTAATAAACAAATCGGCTATAGGGCAGCCGATCACTGTAGCCTTGTAGAAAGAAAACTGCTAGAGTAATCGGCACAATGCTAGGGTAACGACACTAGGAATAGATCTAATCGGCAATATATAAAATAGCAGAACGTAAGGAAAGCCGAGACTACCGATTCCTAGCTGGATAACTGGTGATAAGACTAGAAAGACAGGTAAAACCTATAATTCTAATAAATATCGATAACTAGTGAATAAATCTAAACGAAACAATAGCGATGCGCCCGAAGTTAAAGCTTAGAATTTACTCGATAAGCGAAACTTACAAGATCGGCCGGAGATCAAGTTGATGCAGCCCTGCCAACCCGTACGAACTCGTGAAAAGAGAAAGTATTTGGCGAAGTCGCCTGCTTGAAAGTAAGTGCGAGGAAAAAGTAGTTGGTTGTATTGATTTGTTGATGATTACAGATTTACAAAGGTAGCTATTTATAGCCCCGTACAGATGACTTCTTAACCGACTAGAATTCTATCCCTAATTCAAACAGAAAACGAATATTTACAAACACGATTCGTGCTAGGTTGGTTACTCTATGCTTCATGGGCTGATCTCCCCCTTATCCTTTTATTCCTTTCCAAGCCCATACAGGCCCAATTAAGCCAACCTCCTAATCGGCCGAATCCTTATCGGCAGAAGGCAACCGATTGGGACCCCAGCCCGTTCGAATCCGAAGCGAGACAGAAGTCACCGGCCGATCTCGCACTGTACCACCATTCGACCGATTCCCAACTGTGCTTCTCCGATTCCCTCTCTTCTTGGCACCGATTTTACTAGTGATGAAATCTGGCGTCAACAGATGCTTACAAACCAGAGCATCTCCGAAGAAGAATCGTAGCGTGGAAAAGGATCCGGTAAGATTTCGATTCAAAGTGACGGTCAAATTGGGATTTGACTTCAAAACTTTTTTTTATAGTGAATAGACAACCTAGATTGGTTCATGTCAAATTTTGGTAATTTTTTGAATCTGTTTGATAATTTTAATTTATTAACTGCAATTATAGAATTTTAATTGATATCAATTGAATTTGAGCTATAACCACATGAAATAATGGAATAATGATATGCTAGCTCAAAATAGTTTCTAGACACATTACTTCCGTTTTAGAAACCTTAGATATTACGTGCATGACATATAAATATCAATCTTGTCTCACACATGCAATATCTTCTCCTTTGTGCAGAATAAATCGTTGGCATCGAATACTCAACCTCAAGACCCGGATTTGTCGTAGTGGTTCCCAGGGCCTCCGCAGTGATTACTTGTGACTTAGTTATGACTTACATTTGTATTTGTGTCTTGTTTGATGCTTACTATGAATTATACCCATGATGTTGAATTATGCCTGTGATGCTTACTATGAATTATGCCTGTGATGATTATTGTGAATTATGTCTGTGATGGTTTATTGTGAATTATGCATGTGATGGTTATTGAGTGGGGGTCCGTTATACGTGACCGAACCCTAAAAAAGGGATGTATTGGTCGCTTTGCCAAGTGTAACACTCAGCAAAGAGAGGCTTTGCCCAGTGTTAAGGCAAAGCACTCGTTAAAAAGGCCAATTTCTGTTACTCTCGAAACCTTTTTTGAGAGTGTTTTAGTTTGCCGAGTGTATTGTCCTTGACACTCGGCAAAGTAACCATAAAAATCTGGTCGTTGCGCACTTTTTTGTCGAATGTTTTGGGCTTGATACTCGGCAAAGTTTCTGAACTTTACCGAGTGTTTTTCCGTCGTGCACTCGATAAAATCACCGTCACTGTACCATCCCGTTAACTTTTTTTTGCCGAGAGTTTATTTTTGCCGAGTGCCCGATAAGTAACACTCGGCAAACAAAATTAACGCCGTGTGCTGTTTGCCAACTGCTACACTCGGCAAAGCTTTTGCCGAGTGTTTTTGTGGCTTTGCCGAGTGCCTCTAATACTTGGCAAAGCTACTATATCCGGTAGTGTATATTTATTACGGATGTCAACTAATTTCTACATATTATAATAAAATTAAGTCCTATATTTACAAGTGTATAAACTGTGAGGATACCCGGTTTACTTATTAGCAAATATCTATATATAGTATATCATATCATCATCATAGAAAGATTACGTACGGAAAATAATTAGAACACAGACAACACGAACTTAGAAATAGTCTGTTAAAAGAATCTGCGAAAGCCACCCAATGCAATGACCATTTTCCAATAACTAGTTATTGGGATGTCCCAATATCATTTTAAGATTAATGGGAGTTTGCTTTTATTGTCCACCACCAATAAACATCAATCAATAAGTAGTTAATGGGCCTAGTTAGTTTGGGCTTCTGTGAGAAGGGTACTTTGGGTTGTAGTCATTCGATTGTTGGACGTGAAAGAAACAACGAAGACGAAAGATGATGTCCATTCCTAGCTCTAGCTGCGCCGCCACATAAGGAAGGAGGACTTCGCTTGAGCTATTGTTTACTTTCAGTTTGGCAATATATTGGAACTTTGGGAAGGAAGATGTTATATCGACCCCTATTTCTAATAAACTTTGTGAAATTCTTGCAAACTTTTTCGATACATGTACATTTGGAATGTACACCATTGTGACATCATCATTGGTGAAGTATAACTTGGTATAGTGGTTTATATTCCAAACGTGTATACCAAACAGCATTGCAAATACTTTATGAATGTTACTAGAGATGGTGATAGACATGATATATCCCTCCAAAAAATTTTATTTCCGAACTCAACTTATAAAAAATATACATAAAGACAATTTTTTAGAAGTTTTATTATGCGGGTCACTGAAGGAACCTCATGTAAAAATACCATTCACACATACGATTCCTTATGTGAACCACTACTACAAAACTGAACTTCGATATTACCACATCACGATGTTAAGATCAATTAATACCGATTCAAACATCTCAAACTAGACAATGATTCGGCCCGACATATTAATCAATTCAACTACTCATGGCCGCTGAAGTGATGGAATTTTAAGTCGTCGTCATGCATGGTACAATAGTCGATGAGTATCAAACGCCACGAAGGGTCATCAGTCTTCGATATATACGACCTGATTACATCTTTGTAATATCATCAAAGCTAACTTAATTTGTTCTCATTCAAAACGGGTGAAGATTCCTATGTTATCACGCTAAATACCTCTTTCCCTTATTATTTGTGCTCAACTTGTGAACAGAGAATGCTGTAAAAAACAATTATCTTTTAAGTGAAATGGAGAATTTCTTTTTTAAAATGAATAATATAATTCTCTGTTTAACTTAAACAAAAAATTATTTTTTATTAAATGAATACAATTTGTTAAACAATAAAATGAATACAAAATGAAATCTAAGCAGCACTACTCCAATATTTTTTCCAAGTCACACTTGCTCTTGTTGGCCACCAGCCGCCTTGGTTGTTGGTCTGTCCCGGCGGCTACCTCCTCTGTGCACCCGTGATATTGAGATCGACGGAAGGATAAGGAACACACAGATGGGCTATCTGTCTTTATCAGAAAAAGAAAAGTGGACTGGAATGGAATATGGTAAGCAAAGCAACCATGTGCACACAGCTTCTTGTGACCACACAATATATTATCCATGCGTTGGGTGATGTAAGCATGAAATCCCATGATGACTTCACCCTAAACATAGTCCAAAATGCAGTCTTAGTCCGTCCACGATATATCTTCGCTCCGATCTATACCAAATCCAATCCTTTAATTTCTTTATATTGGCCTGCTAAATGAGTTTAATTTTTATTTCTGAGACTCCCATGTCCCATGGACTTCAGTAATTAACTACTTGTTAAAAGAGTACGTAATTAAGAGCATAGACATTTTCATGCCCACTTTTTGTAGTTTTTTTTTGAAAGACCCACTTTTGGTACTGCCTTGATGTCTAAAATGAGTTACATTTGGATCCGGGAAGTACTATGCGTACTGAAATGGTGTACCTTGCTGAATTCGATCGCAAGCACCATCCTGGAAGTATATATGCTAGAACTGTGGAAAGATGAGCGTGCAATCTACCTGCTAGGCCACGGCCATACCTCAGAAAATTTGTCGACGGATCAAAAATATTTTGAGATGAAGAAATCTGAGGATTCTTCGGAACCATGTTGCCAACCTAGCTTCCACTAACAGTCTGCCAAAAGTAGGCCATGCAAGAGACCAAAGGAGTCATATCCATGCCTTGTTTACTGTTGCCAGTTGCTTAAAGTCACTGAAAGCACGTGGCTGCAGTTTGGAAGATAGACATAGCTGGGGCCAGATCGTATATCCATCATGCATTGATGGCCGCCACAACAGCGTGACACAAGTGGCAAATGGATCAATTTGCATGCCCATGATAGGTCGTCAACAGTCCACGGATGATTATTTTGGTATATGTGGGCTAACCTTCAACAGTCCTACTAGTTTTGCTTTTCTGCCAGCATGAACGAACTGACGAAGGTTCCTCCAGAGATTTAATTTCTACTCCAGTTATGATGAGTAATGTCATCACTTATGCTTCAATGTGGAGCTTAATTAGGACGTACGGTCGACGTCTCGACATGATTGTTGAGAATGAAATGAAATGGAATGACAGAACGGAGTGGAATGGATTGATTTCTCTGTTGTCAATGTTTACATATATATATATATATATACACTTGGGCAGGAAGATCCAATCGGGACTAATTATTCAAAACTAAACGTCCCTCACTTTAGTCTCGGGTAAATTTTTCACGCGAAATATGCGGGTACGTGGTGCGTGGGATTCAAACCTGCAACCTGTTGTCTCATGCATAGCTTCCTTACCATCTCATCTATACAATACATATCACTGAGTAAGGGCAGCTATCCTTCTGTATTCACCTGTGGGGGACGACCCTGCTTTAATCCCGATGGTGACCTTTTGGTCTCGGTTGGTGTTATCAACTGGGACTAAAGGGGTCTTCATAGACCACGATGGAGTCTCCACAGACCACGAAATTAAGATTAGGGATTAAAGCTTCTGTAGTCCCGGATCCAAAAGCGACCGAGATCTTTTTTGAGGATCTAAGATCATTTCTCTACCAGCAGCCGCTTTCCAAAGAATTGATTAACAAGCTTTCCAAAGAATTGATTAGCAAGCTAGCTAGGCAGCAAGGCATGTATATATGTTTTCTCTTTTATTTTTGCTTGTTCTTGTACTTGGAACTTTTTACTTCCTGCTCGTGCAATTTGATATTAAGTGCCAAGGTAAATAGACATCTACTCTGTACAACTCTTTTTTGAGACAATGCCTGAAACCTCAGGCTCTCACAAGTGAGAAGGAGCAAATCCACAATTATTATATGTAGTATCTAAACACTAGATAAGACCACTGGCAAATATCATGACAAAAAAAGACATATTAATTACAAATCTTGAAACTAAAAATTCTATATATCCATCGGAGCCAAAGAACTTCATTGCCGACACCACCAATCAGCAACTCTTTCCGGTGGTCACTGCGGTGCAACTGAGCCCAAAATTGGAGTCAGCTGAGAAAAAGTTTTTTATTGCCATTTTTCAAATACATCGTTTCTTGTTAGCCATTTTGATACATACTCTCGCTATAAGCCACCTCATAATAATATCAGTATGCACAATAAGGAAGTAAAAAAATTAGCATGAAAAAACCAAAAAGAAGAACAAATAAAGTTTTATATTCAATCTTGTATGCAGTAATGCACATAATTAGTCTTTTGGTTAGATACTTTCTGTATCAATAGAATAAATGTGCATCAGACGCCAATACCATTGGCTAAAAGAGCATGTGGAGAAGAGGTGATTTGAGGTCTCCTCGACACCAGAACTACACAGGGCACAGCTATAATCATCAAGAATTCTCTATTTTCTGCGAAGGATATTCCTTGTGTTTAATCTGTCCTGTAGGCGGAACTTCAAAGCGATGGTTTTTCTCTTAAGCTATATCCATGCATACGGCCTCAGGGCTCTGCAGGGACTACTCCAAATTAACTGTGTGTACTCTCTTCATTAGAGTGAGGTAGAGAATTAGCAGGGCTCACCCACTCTGATAAGATTGTGGAGGGAGGAAACCATGGCCGCTCCCAGCATCGTTTTTCCTCCAAGTCTCCCACCGAGTCTCCTCCCACCAAGGATAAAACAACTGTTGTGACAGCTTTCCTGTTCCCGGCGATGTTCCTCTTGCATACACGGGGTCCGTTACGCCGGCGGTGGAGCTTTATTTGTGTGATTATATATTTCCATTTGCAAGAATCGAAAGCTATAATTAGCCTCTAGGTCGGTCAACAGAACAGACAATTAACTTTAAAGGGAGGGACAAGTATGTGCTACAATGCAGCACTGTAGTACGTGGCTGCAGTTTGGAAGATATAGAGCTGGGGCCATATCCGTATATCCATCATGCATTCGTGGCCGCCACAACAGCGTCTAGCTAGATGATAGGTCGTCAACAGTCCACGGATGATTATTTTGGTATATGTGGGCAAACCTTCAACAGTCCTACTAGTTTTGCTTTTCTGCCAGCATGAACGAACTGACGAAGGTTCCTGCAGAGGTTTCTACTCGAGGTATGATGAGTAATTTCATCACTTATGCTCCAATGTGGAGCTTAATTAGTACGGTCGACGTGTCGACATGATGACCATAGCACTCGTCGGTGATATATGCATTTAAGCATTTGGAATTTCATTCTTCAGTTAAGGAAGAAACAAAAGTAGCAATCTCTTAGGCTCACTGGTGGAAGTGATCTTTAGTTCCGGTTGGAGAGTTGCACAGGTCTCGAAATTTAATCGGGACTAATTATTTAAGACTAAAGGTCTCCCTATTTAGTCGCAGGTAAAATTTTCACGTAAAATATACACGTACACGGCACGTGGAATTCGAACCCGCAACCTCTTGCCTCATGCATAGCTTCTTTATTACCATCTCACCTACATAGCACATCTGACTGAGTAGGGGATGCTATCTTTATGTATTCACCCGTGTGGACCCTTTAATCCCGGAGGTGACCCTTTTAGTCCAGTTGGTGTTACCAACCAGGACCAAAAGGGGTCTCCACATACTACGAAGGGGTCTCCACGGACCATAAAATTAAGATTAAGGATTAAAACCTCTTTAGCCTCATGTCCAAAACCGACCAAGATCTGTGTTGAGGATGGAAGGTCATTTTAGCCGCTTTCCAAAAAATTGATTAGCAAGCTAGGCAGTAAGGCATGTATATATGTTTTCTCTTTTATTTTTGCTTGTCCTCGTACTTGGAAATTTTTACTTCCTGCTCGTGCAATTTGATATTAAGTGCCAAGGTAAATAGACATCTACGCTGTATAACTCTTTTATTAGACAATGCTTGAAAGTTCCTGCTCTCACAATTGAGAAGGAGCAAATCCACAATTATTATACGTAGTATCTAAACACTAGATATATGACGACTGGCAAATATCATGACAAAAAACACATATTAATAACAAATCTTTTATCCCGATTAGAAACACCAACCGGGACAAAACACGGAAGCGCGCGTCTCCACGTGCACAGGCGCATAACAAGTCTTTCTTATCTTCTCCAGGCACGTCTTTCTTCTCCACCTCCTCCCCTTCCTCTCATGCGCACAGGTCTTTCTTATCTCTTCCTCCTCCTCCTCTCGGGTGGCTGGCTCCCCTCCCCTCCTCTTTTTCCCCACCCTCTCCCCCTCTACTACCCCTCCCTTTCCCCCTCTGCTCGCCCCTCACTGCAGTTAGGAGCAGCAGCGGGACGAGGGCGGGTTACGGCGCGCATGCAGGGCGGGCAGCATCGGCGGCGCAGAGTGGGCGGCGGAGTGGCGCGGCGGGTGCGGACAAGGCGGAGCAGCGCGGTTGGAAGAGGAGCGGGCGGCACAGGCGGAGCGTGGGGCGGGGCGGAGTCGGCCGGGCGGCGTGGGATCCAGGCGCGGGGGTCGTGCGTTGGGGCGGAGGCTGGCGGGCGTTGAGGGGCGGGTAGGCACGTGAGTGGAGGTGGAGGCTGGCAGGTGCGGACGGCCATCCGGCAGATGTGGGTTTTGTTTTTTATTTTTTCAGAATTTTTTAACACCAACCAAAACTAAATGAGATATATATGGATACGGGAGTACGCATTCGAAATCGTGTTCCTCGATGAACTCGATCGAGTACTTCTCTGAATACGCCATCATTGGATATATATGCTGCGTCTGCGTGGAAAGATGACCCTGACTTCTTACGGACCGAGAAATATATATCTCAGAAAATTGGTCCACTCAGAAATTTCCTCGAAACCATGTTGCCGATTCCGTCCACCAAAAGTAGGCCAAGTATATAACAGACCAAAAATTTCAATTGCACAGCCTTGGAGGAAAGTCAGTCGTCTAAGAATATCTTGAATAGAAAAGGAAAAGGCTTGGAACTTATGTCTTGTTTGTTCAGTGTTGTGAGTTGCTTAAAACCATTGAGCTCTGTTCAACATTCAGAGCACGTGTTGCAGGTTGGGCCATATACTGTATATCCATCATGAATAAGGCATGGCCACCGCATTTATTTATTTATTTGGCCAAATGGAACAACTTGCTTGCAAATGATTAACAGTCCACTGCTCAGAAAAGGTTAACAGTCCACGGATCATTAATTTTGTTGATGTAGGAAAAATAATTAGCGGCAGATAGGAGCACTCATATATTGATTTGGAGGAGACTCTAACTTGGGCTGATAGTTTCAAAGGTCTAGCAATCATGAAATGCATGGTGTAAATAGTAAAAGGCAACTATCACAGCTATATAAAGATTATAAAGTATTTACATGCATGGTATTTTGTTAGAGAATTAACAAATAAGATAAAAGCAAAGGTAATGGAATTTTGAATTTTTTTATTAAAAGAAAGAAAGGCAGTAGTAAAACAGGGAGATATATACTCTGCATGCCTATATAAGAGAGGTAGGCAACAGCTTTTTAAGCACTGGGAATGCCTGGTAGAAGGATCCAATACCAAGTAGCCATGACTCAACTGCAGGTTCTGTGGCTTCTTCTTTCTCCCGCCCTAGTACTCTCCCAGGTGCCAGCACCGGTTGTCTCTGAAACGCTGCGAGCACCACCACCGGGCTGCAATACCACTACCATGTGCGGCGGCGTAACCATTCCCTACCCCTTCGGCCTGAGCGAACCCTGCTCTTGGGACAAATTCTTCACCCTCTCCTGCAATCGTAGCTTTAGCCCTCCAAGACCGTACTTGGGCAACATCGAGGTGATGGACATAACGGTGGAGACAGGCGAGATGCGCGTCTACACCCCCGTCTCGTACCGCTGCTTCAACTCGTCGAAGACCGTCTCCGTCGTCAGTAAGTCATGGACGTTCAACTTCGCTGGCACGCCTTTCCTGGTAAAGCCAGGGAGGAACGAGTTTACGGGCATCGGGTGCTACAACCTGGCGCTGCTCCGTGGCAAGGAAGACAGGAGCTACTTCAGCGGTTGCTTGACGACGTGCACTAGCCTGGATGAAGCTGCGTCTGCCGGCAACAGCAATGGCTGCACAGGACTCGGCTGCTGCCAGATACTTACCCCGAGCGACCTCAACGTGATAGATGTAGATTGGTCGACGCACAACAACTCTGCATGGACTTATAGCCCCTGCGGCTACGCCTTGGTGGCCGAGAAGGGATGGTACGTACACGTCCAGTAGTCCCTTAATTCTTTTTCGTTCAGAAATAGATCTGTGCAGTGTAGCCTACACCTGATTCATGTAAGATTTTAGCTTTAGGCTTTAGCTGTCGATCTTTCTGTCTGTATTTTAGGTACAAATTCAGCCTGAACGACCTGAATGGTACCGGAGAGATGGCATATAACGTACGGGTTGGTGACAGAAGCGCCCCTTTGGTGCTTGACTGGGCCATCAATGTTTCCACGGACGGAGCCTGCGTCAGTTCCAACAGCTCTCGAGTCAGCATGAGAGATGGCCAGGGGTATCTCTGCAATTGCTCCATGGGATACCAAGGGAATCCATACGTCAAGGATGGCTGCAAGAGTAAGCGATTTATTCGTAACCTCAGATTATAAACACTCGTCTAACTGTATTTCTCATACAGTACTATTTATTTTTTTTCTATGGCAATTGCATTTTTTAACATAAAACATAATTGAACATGCGAAAATTCCTAAGTTGAAAGTGATTCAAACAAGCAGAAACTTTTCCTCAGTAACCGAAAATTCATTTATATGTTGAAAGTTGAAAGAAGCTATTTATTTGTTCATTATCCCTTTCTTAAAAAGCCTAACATCGTCTGGAGTTACTTTTGGAACTGTGCAGTCTTCAAGTGCTCAAGATTGTATTGCTCGAAATTTTCTTAATAAATAGTTTCAAAATTTACCATCTTTCTTCCTATATTTTGCATACTTTTTTTACAAGACATTAGTGGACAAAATATTGCGTTAATTCCAAAAAACGACAATCTTTTTGTGACTACTGGTAAATACTATGCAGATTTTTTTCAGAAAGTGTAATCATAATGACCACTTGAATGTTGACATATTATATGTAGATATCAACGAATGCAAGCTTCCAAAATTATATCCTTGTCCAAGTGGCACCAATTGCAAGGACACAGAAGGTAGCTACATGTGTCCATGCAAATTTGGCCGAAGAGGAGAGCACTGTAAACCCATATTTCCGGCGCCTGCAGCTGCGGTATTAGGTGAGCAGAAAAGTCAACACAATAAGATTGTTAGATCTTTTGGAAGTCCAAGTTATTTTACATTTTCCATTGATTATTTCTCTTTTCACTTGATCTTTCATATGTGATTTTTGTTAAATGAAAATCCTACAGAACAATAATGCTATTTTTACTATTTTTGAACATTTTGACAAGACATCAAAACTTTCAGGAATGTAAAAATTCCATTAAAATATTCATGGATGTTCACCATTGGAAACTGTACAGTTGGATTTATCGGTTGCAAAATATATAGTAATGGATAGTTACATATATCCTTAATTTTTTAGAGTTCCTACATGTATCCTTAATAATAAGTATGATTATAAGAAAAAACAAGGTATAGTGGGGAAAGTGTAAAAGAGAGTTGAAGACATGTATAATTCATAATACCATCACAAGTACCTAATTCCATGAAACGGATACATGCTGTACTGTTTGCAGCAACCACTGTCGCAAGCCTTTTTCTGGCGCTCCTACTCTGGTCCATTCACAAGGATCGAAAGCGGCGAATGAGGACAGCTTTCTTCGACCGAAACGGGGGTAAAATACTGAAGGGTGCAGCTGGCATCAACATATTCACAGAAAAGCAGCTGAAGGAGTTCACAAACCACTACGACACCCTCATCGGAAGAGGTGCCTTCGGCATGGTGTTCATGGGAACCACCGACGAAAAGCAGAGAGTTGCGGTTAAACGGTCCATCATAGAAGACAAGGAACTTCGTGGAAGAGGGAACCTTCAGCATGGGGAGGACATTGTGAACGAGATCACCTTCCAGTTCCGGAACAGCCACCCAAACCTGGTCCGGCTTGTCGGGTGTTGCTTGGAGACAAATATCCCTGTGTTGGTCTTCGAGTTCATCAGTAACGGGAACCTCTATAACCTGCTGCATGTTTCAACGCATAAGGTTGTCCCGCTACGGACACGCCTCAAGATTGCCATCGGATCTGCAGAAGCTCTGGCCTATATCCACTCGCATGGTGATCACGACTGCGTCGTCCACGGTGATGTCAAGTCTGCCAACATCCTCCTAGATGATAACCTCATGCCCAAGGTCTCCGATTTCGGATCGTCCAAGCTTTTGTCGATTGATAGGTATGCCAGAGCTGTGGCCGCAGATATGAGCTACGTGGATCCAGTGTATATGAAGACGGAACGTTTTGTGAAGAAGAGTGACGTCTACAGCTTTGGCATGGTTCTCCTTGAGCTGATCACCCGGAAGACTGTTAAGTATGGCAAAAGTAAAATAAATAGCCTCCCCATGGACTTTGTCAGGTGTTGTAAGGAGATGGGCAGCGGACGGGAGATGTACGACATAGCCATTTCATCTCATGGCGACACTCAATGTCATCACTGCATAGATTGCCTTGACAAGATCGGCGCTCTGGCGGTTCGGTGTCTCAAGGAAGATGTGGATGAGAGACCGACAATGGCAGAGGTTGTGGATGAATTGAAGCTAGCGTCAGAGGCAGTGGAGAAATGCAAGCATCATGTGAACTTAATAGCATACGATCGCTCATGTTATTTGGAGGTATGTTAAAGTCATGTACATATTGGTGAAGACAGCAATGCAAGCATGCTTGGAAGGCTCAAGCTATAGCTACTTTTTAGTACTATCTTGAACCGTAGATTACATCACTATATATAAAACTACTTGTCCAGCTTGTATGGATTTATGCACGCAAGTGTACTATATTTTCTGTATTGGAAAGGGTGAGATAGTTTGTCAGCTACTTTATTGTATCCCGTAATTTCATAATTCAGAAAATATATTATGTTTGGCATATGTTTGTTTTTTTTAACGAATGGGCTCGAGATTCTGCTTATTTTATTGATGAAGAAGGAGCGAGTAGAAGCCGGCTATAGCTGGTTCCATTTCAAGAAAAGAAAAAAGATTACTCTTGCAATATTATGCCCCCAAGTCCCTTAATTTGCGCCGCCAGTAATCCAGTTATGTTTGGCATGTGAAGTAGAACAGTTGGTAGTAATAGTATCCTAAGAGTTGTTAGGGCAGTCCCAACCTACGGGTTGCATATTTATAGTCGGGCAATGCTAAGAGTTTTACATGGGCAGGAATTGTTCATGCGTATGGTTCGGATCTATATACATCAAGAATATCTCTAAGCTCTATCTCTAAGCTAACCGAACAAATCTTATATACAACTCCTATTGCTATCTGTTACATGAGATATCATCTATTCTAACAACCTCCCTCAATCTAAACTTCTCTTTCTCTTGAGGTTTAGATTGCATTTGAAGTCTTCTAGCTTTCCAACAGATAGTGCTTTAGTGAAGCCATAAGCAATTTGCTCCTTGGTGGATATGAGCTGAACCTGCAATTGTCTCTTTGCTACTCGTTCTCTTACAAAGTGGAAGTCAATCTCTGTGTGTTTCGTTGATGCATGAAAGACGGGATTTGCTGATAAATAAGTAGCCCCCAGATTGTCACACTACAAGATCGGCGGATGTTCCAAAGTAACACCCAATTCTTTTAACAGAGATTCCAACCAAATCACTTCAGCTGTAGGATTAGCCATTGATTTGTATTCGGGCTCTGTACTAGAACGTGATACTGTAGCTTGTTTCCTAGCACTCCAAGAAACAAGATTAGGACCAAAGAAAATAGCAAAGCCACCAGTAGATCTTCGATTATCAACACTTCTAGCCCAATCAGCATCAGAGAAGGTGCTTAACAGTAAGGAACGTGACTTTTGAAGTGTTAACCCAACATCCAAATTATGCTTTACATCCCGAAGAATTCTTTTAACATCATTCCAATGAATGCTAGTGGGAGCATGTAGAAATTGGCATACCTTGTTAACTAAGAACGGCAAGTCTGGGTCTGGTAAGCGTGAGATAATGAAATTGGCATACCTTGTTAACTCATAACCCAACAATGTTCCATCATGGCTTGATAATTTTTCTAATGTTGATAAGCGTGTTGATGACGGCTTGCAATTTGTCATCCCAACATGAGCAAGAATCTCTTGTGCATAATTCTCTTGTGACAACAATTTGCTATCACATTGGACTTCCACACCCAAGAAATAGTGTAGATCACCTAAATCTTTTAAGGCAAAGTCCTTGCGCAAATCCAACAGTTGAGCTAAAACTGCTTTATTAGAAGAGCTTGTAATAATAATGTCATCAACATAAATAAGCATATAGATTGTGACATTTGACTTTTTATAAATAAACAGAGAAGTATCTAATTTAGAAGTATTGAATCCAAGATCAATAAGCTTAGAACTTAGTCTAGTATACCAACCTCTCGGAGCTTGCTTCAATCCATAGATAGCATTATCAAGCTTACACGCAGGTGTGGAGCATCTGTAATCTCAATCCCTGGTGGTTGTCTCATATAAACCTCCTCTTCTAGAACATCATGTAAGAACGCATTTTGAACATCTAATTGCCTTAGAAACCATCCTCTAGAGATAGCAATAGAAAGTACAGGGTGGATTGTAGCAATAGAAAGTACCACATGACTGAAGGTGTCTTCATAATCAATCCCATACCGTTGTTGAAAACCTTTGGCTACCAAGCAAGCTTTGTATATGTGTATTATACCATCTGCTTTCCTTTTGATTTTGTAAACCCATTTGCAATTAATTAGATGTGTACCTCTTTTCTCCTCCACAAGATGCAAGTTTGATTTCTAAGCAACATTGTTTATTCATCCTACATAGCTTTTCTCGAATTTGGATCATCTAGTGCCTCCTGTCAGCTTATTGGTTCTTCTACTAAAAAAATATTGCACCATCTCACAGTACCATCAATATGTAATCGAGGTTTAACAATACCACTTTGAAGCCTTATGCGATGCCTTGGTGTAGAGCTTTCAATATGCAAAGCTGGTTTTTCCACAGCGGATCCCAAGTTGGATGCAGAAGATCCACCGCCTGGAGTCATCAGAGTGGAAGCAGGCACCTGTGGTGGGCTGCGAGCCTCCTGATTGGAGGAGCCAGGCGCGGGAAGTGTTGTTGTGCCACACGTTGGGACCCCAGTCGTGGGTGTCCTCGTGGGGGACATGGGTGTGGATGCCACTGTGGCTGTCCCCCCACGTTGAGCGCTCAGATTGGCACCAGGAGAGGGAGGGGAGGGGGTAGTGCCGCCTGGAGAGGGAGGGGACGGTGGGAGGTGGCGGATCCGGGAAAGGGACAGGAGGGGGCGGCGCCAGGAGCCAGGAGAGGGAGGGGAGGTGGCACCACCGGGAGAAGGAGGGGAGGGGGGTGGCGTCGCCGGGAGATGGAGGGAGGGTGAGGGTGGGAGGCGGCCGGGGCAAACTGAGGAAGAGGGGAGGGTGGGAGGCAGCCGAGGAGCTTGACTTATATGAAAATTTAAGTTTGCCGAGTAACAAAGATGTAGCTTTGCTGAGTGCCACATCATGGGCACTCGGCAAAACTTTTTTCTTCATTTTTCTTCTTTTCCTTCTCTTCCTTCTTTTCCATAATGTGTTCTTCTAAATTTGTTCCGATGCACTTTAAAAATATCTTGTTAAATTCACTCAACAAAGCATATTTGATTTTTCTACGAATTAAATTCCATTATTTATGCAGTTATAGCTCAAATTCAATTTATATCCATTAAAATTTTATAATTGTACTTAATAAATTAAAATTTTCAAACAGTTCTAAAAAATTACTAAAATTTCACATGAAACAATCTATATTCTCTATTTCATATCCGAAAAGGTTTGTAGTCAAACCACATTTCGACCGTCTCTTTCACTCCAAATCATACTGAATCCTTCTCAACGCTACGTTTCTTCTTCTGATATGCTTCGGTTTGTAAACATCGTACGTCACAAGGGCAAAAGACAAAAAATTTGTTTGTTTACCGAATGCAAAAAAACACTCGGCAAACTGCAAAAACAAACACTCGATGAAGAGCTTGTTTGCTGAGTTCAAAAAAACACTCGGCAAACATGCAAGTTTACCGAGTGCAATTATTTTACTGAGTGTTTTTCGCGCAGCACTCGGCAAAGAGCTTGTTTGCTGAGTGCCCGAAGGATTACACTCGGCAAACTACCCTACACTCGGCAAAGAGCTTGTTTTCGGTACTGTGACTCTACGAGTACTGCCAGAACAAGCTAGTCTTCCTCCATTCCATGCCATACGCTGGAGCACTATCTATCCATCACC
Source organism: Setaria viridis (assembly GCF_005286985.2). Taxonomy (NCBI): domain Eukaryota; kingdom Viridiplantae; phylum Streptophyta; class Magnoliopsida; order Poales; family Poaceae; genus Setaria; species Setaria viridis. Next base: position 40,661,361 of record NC_048270.2, read on the forward strand.
ATTCCTATGTTTGATTCTTTTTTCTTACTTTTCATGGACAAGACATGCGCATGAAAAGATCGCGAGTTCTAGCGTTATCTGCTCGTTACAAGGTCGCCTCAGTTCGTAAATACCTCCGCAAAACTTAGGCAACATCTATCATCTGTCCATACGATAGCAGACTAATGCAATCTACTGCAACTTCATCCGGTTCCTGGACATACTGCCGAACTTTTCCTCAGAAAAGAAAATATACTGCCCAACTTTTTTTAAAAAAAAGATATCTTCGCTTTGCACTACCAGGGAGGCGGGGGTCGTCAGTGGCGGGAAGGCGAGGAGCTGGCTGGGGAGGAGGATTCGGAGCAGGACGGGGCTAGCAGCGCGGAGGAAGAGGAGGGGCTGGCGGACGAGGAGGAGGAGGGGAGGTGTGGAGATGCCGGTGGATGGGTGGAGGGGACGGGGGGAGAGATTTTTGTTTTTTTAATTTTTTGACACCCTCTAGTACTTGTTGTTTCAACTGGTAGTAGAATCCCCCCTCTACACTACTAGAAAAATAGCCTCTAGTCCCATACCCTCCTCTAGTACTGGTTGGACAACCGGTACTGCCCAATCAGTACTAGAGGGGGTCCCCTCTAGTACCGGTTCAAATAAACGGTACTAGAGGGGGTTAGAAAATAATAAAAAAATCAAAATCCCCCACTCCCGGCCGGCCCCCCCCAGGTCCCCCGCTGCCACCGACCCCTCCTCCTCCTCCTCCAACCTTCCCCACGCCATCCCCTTCCACCCCCGCCTCATCCTCCTCCCACCCTCATCCCGCCGCTGCCATCCCCCTCTGCCGCTGGACCCCTCCTCCTCCTCCTCCCTCCTCCTCCGCCCCTCCCCATGCCGGTCCCCTCCACCCCTACCTCCTCCTCCTCCCGGCCCCCATCCTGCTGATGCCACCGCGCGCATCCTGGCCATAGCCGCTACCCTGCCCGTCACAGCCGCTAGCTGCCCCTCCCCGGCCATAGCCGCCACCCTGCCCCGCCGCTCGCCACCGCTCCTCACCACTGGTGAGGGGCGAGTAGGGGGGGAGGGGGAGGGGAGGCAGAGGAGTGAGGAGAAAGGGAGGGAGGCCGCCGGCGTGCGGATCAGATAAGAACGAGGAGAGAGGGAGAGAGGGAGAGGGAGAAAGAGAGAGTGAGAGATTGAGAAGAGAGGCAATGTGCATGGGGGTGGATGAGAACGAAAATTTCGAAGCGAGCATGCAGTGGAGGCAGTTCAATAATGTCCGCCCATGTATGTGAATATGTGATACAAACTCCTATGTCTCATTCAATACTATAGTTTTTTTCCGAGGGATTCAAATATAACTATCTTTTTTGTTACTGAAAATGTAGTCAAATAGAGGTTATAAGATTGGCTTAAGTTAACACCACTACTTTAAAGATTTTCAACTACCGAAACCATACGGTGCTATCAGAGATAATTTTTTGTTACATTTTCTGATTCTCACAAAAAGTTATTTAGTGAGTAGTTAGTTCACTTGTCACTATGGGTTGAAACACCCTACAACTCATGAGGTGTTATCTATGAAATAATATTTTTTAAATTAATTCAATAACATTTATGTCCATGTGTAAAAGTTTGAAACAATTTAAAATCATTTGTCAAGTATTTAAATCCTTTTCCAATTAATGATATTTTTTATTTCTATCACTAAATTTTTATTCCACTTATTGGATGATTACACATTTAATAGAAAACCTAAAGAATTTTAACTTAATTATTTCTTTCAACTCAAAAACCCATTAAGTTGTCACAAACATACAAGTTTTTCATTTAATGTTACGGATTGAAGGATTAAGTTTGAAAGATGTATATTTTTAATACAAACTTTTTCATACAATCTCGGATGAATATGGACTTTATATCAAAGTTGTAGACTTAGATTAGATCTAAAATTGTGTAGTAGATAACTTTTTCATTTAAAGTTGTTTAATAGCTCAAAATATCATTGTTATAATTTCAAAATCTTGAATCTTAAAATTTTCAAAATCTCTCTAATTTCAAAATCTTGAATCTTAAAATTTTCAAATGACCTCGGATGCAAACAATCTCTATATCAAAGTTATAGTGCTTAACGAGATATAAAATTTTGTAGTTAACAAATATTTCATTTAAAATCATTTAGCTGCCCAAAACTTCATTATAATGTTATGAAGAAACACATTTTGCCAGGGTAGCGATCCAGGTCTCCAGAATCGAGCTCTCCCATTGGCCCCAACCTCATCTCCCTTTATCCATCCCCTCTTATCCTTTCCCTCTCCCTCTCTCCTTATCCCAGCCCGTGTTGTCCCTACGCGCTAGCCCTACCTCGATTGGTCTCCTCCCGGTCCCGCCGCATCATCCTCCACCGCCAGCCCCGCCTTGTCCCTCACCACCGATGCCGTCCTCCAGCCCTGGCCCGTGTCGTGCCCGCATGCCGGCCCCACCTCGGTCACCTCCGACCCCGCCGCCTCGTCTCCCACTCTCGGTGCCATTCTCCAGGTCCCACCGCCTCATCCTCCGACCCTAGCACCTCGTCCTCTGGCCCTGCCTCGGTCTCCTCTGGCCCCACCGCCTCCTCCTCCCCCGCCGGCGCCATCCTCCAGGCCCCGGCCCACGTCGTCCTTCGGCCTGCCGCCTCGTCCGCCCCCTTCCGTCGCCTCCTCCAATCCGAGCCGTCCCCGACTCGCTCGTCCCCCGCCGGCGATACCATCCTCCAGCCCTAACCAGCGTCATCCTTGCACGCTGGGCCCGCCTGACTCCTGTCGGCTGTCTCCTTCGGCCAGCAACCCCTGGGCCTCGGGCGGCGGGGACGGGAGTAGCAGGAGCTAGCACAAAGAGCCATTTGTACTTGCGGGTGCTCTGCTCGTTAGCACAGTGCCCTTTCACCTGCCAGCAAAAATGCTGTTTGGCCTGGTGAATTATATATACACTATGCACTTTATGATAGCAAAAATGAGCTTTTGCACCCAGAGTGACTGACTGTGTTAGCTTACTTATTTAATAGGTACATGTTCAGTCGGAGAGACCTCGTTCGTGCTAAGAACGACAGCTTTGCTAGCTGGGTTAAACAGGAAAAGATCCCGATGGTGCTTGACTGGGCCACCAGGGGTAATGGCTCTTGCCGACCCCCAGCAAAGGACGCAGGTCCTTCGGCAAAATGGACAACTCCTGATTGTGTCAGTGAACACAGTTTCTGTGTTAATGCCACACAAGGGCCTGGGTACCTATGCAACTGTTCCGAGGGATAAGGGGGCAATCCCTACATCATCTCGGGGGATGCACAAGTTAGTTTTCTCTATTTCCTTGCCTTTAATTAGATCGGATGCAAATCTAGCTAAATTACTACTTTTTGCCGGCTTCTACATTTTTGTGGAATGTATGTTTTGATGGACACCTAAGTAATTATTAGAAAACAATGGCTGTATAATGACTGTGAACTGAAGACGTACTTTTGGACTAAAAGGAGATGGCAAAATTGACAACGGATGCCAGCCTACAAGTGAAATGAACGGACGTTAAAAGACGAAAGCAAAGGAGGTTTTTTGACAAAAATGGTGGTGAGATACTGAAGAAGATGACAAACAGCTACAAAGAAACTATAGGAGAAGGCGCCTTTGGCAAGGTCTACATAGGGACCATTGATGAAGGCACCCAACGGGTCGCGGTTAAGCGTGCCGCCTCTGTGAAAGGCGCCTCGCTCCCGCAGGAGGAATTCGTGAATGAGATCACCATCCAGTTCCGGATCAGCCATGCAAACCTAGTGCGCCTCATTGGGTGCTGCCTTGAGACAGACGTTCCCATGCTGGTCTTTGAGTTCATCTCGAAGGGAAGCTTGTTCAAGGTGCTACACGGTGCTGATGATGATCAAGAGGCACTCAGGCTGCTTGAGCGCGTAGACATTGCCATTGGCTCTGCAGAAGCTCTAGCTTAGATGCACTCACATGGTGATGGTGGCCAGAACCACGTCCATGGGGACATCAAGTCTGGAAATATCCTCCTCAGTGATGATCTTACGCCCAAGGTCTCTGACTTTGGGTCATCCAAGCTCGTGTCTGTTGCCAGCATGTACTCCAAGTGGTGCGTGGCGGGGGACATGAGACCCAGTATATATAAAATCTGGCCGTTTCACAGAGAAGAGCGACGTGTACAGCTTTGGTGTCGTGCTCCTGGAACTCATCACGAGGAAGAAAGCCTAGTACGGTGACAACAGCCTCCCTCTAGACTTCGTCAAGTGCTGCAAGGAGGAGGGCAATGGAAGGAAGTTGTACGACAGAGACATCTTGCCTGATGATGATGCTCAGGCTCATCGTCATATGGAGTGCCTTGACAGGATCGGCGCACTCGCGGTTCGATGTCTCAAGGAAGATGTGGATGAGAGACCGACCATGGCAGAGGTGCTGGATGAGCTTAAGCAAGTGAAGGCAATAGCCAGCGGAGGCTCATCAGGTTCTGTGGCAAGCTAAAGGCAGGTAGATGATGAAGCACTACAGAAATTTCGGTGTATCTCGGTGTGAGCTTATTGTATCTTAAGGCCACTAGAGAAATTTCGGGACGGTGTATCTTCGTTAACAGAGACATGCTGAAAACCGCAGGGGATTCTGCTCTGTTTCTGAAATGCTAGATAAATTGCAGCAAGTTCTCTATTCAGAAAATAAAATTGCATCGCCACACCGTGGACTTTTCGAATTGCCTTACCACAAAACTGCCGCCGTGCAGGAGGATTCTCACCGGCGGCGGACGGAACAGAGCCAAATCGCCGATCCAGACCGAAGCAGAGATCCAATTTAGGGTGGTATTTGTGAACAACAGGGGTCTGTATTGTCATGCCTGCACAGCACACCATGCGTTCGATGTTTTACCTACAAATGCAGATTCTTGGTCCGGTTCCCACTATCAAGCACATGGGTTCCAGCAGTTTGAAAAGAATGGAATTCGTGCAAACTGATCCATTCATGTTATATTCCCCCTTTGGTTGCAAATTCTGTCATGGCTCTTCTACAAGAGAAACTAATTATGTCTTTCCACTCTGCTCTCCAAACTTCACATAATGGTGCGGTTTGCATCCAACAAATGAAAATTAGTTTGTGCTTTCCGCCTCACTAACTGAAAATAACTTTTGAATTTGTAATTGCGTAACCTGCCTCAATTTTTTTTTCCACGTGTGAAGTGTAATGAAGCATGGTCATTAATTTAATTTGTACATTGATCAGGATGAGCTCCTCTGCTTCTGTCCTTTTGAAATACCCTGTTGTAGTTCATAACCTGTGTCACCTACGAGACATGCACTGAGAGATATATTCTACCAACTTATGCAACTGCCGACAGGCCACCAAATAAATGAACCAACTCCAGGACAGGCACACCCTCGAAAGCAACACTAATCCACGTCAGTGTTTACGTCTGTGGAGTTATTGATCAGGAAGCAGCATCCGACGGTAGCCTATACGAGGCTATGGCCGCAAAGGTACTAGAAAAGCATATCCTTAGCTGTGGTTGCATCCTTTCATAGCTTAGCTTTAAGGACGGGAGCACACCACCGTTATCTTCAGAAGATTCATTCCAGATATCACTGTTGTTCATTTCTGTCCATCCAGACAGATCTTTGGACTGTAGCATGTATCGAAGTGCTTGAGCTGCTGATGCCACACCTGCACATTTCTTTGCAATGTCCAATCCTATCTTCTCTACAAACCTGCTATATCTCTTAATTATTTCTCAGCATGTATAAATGAAATTTTCCTTGCGATATCTTCCTTGCGCGTGGTTACTATGACATCAACGGTAACTATGACATCAACGGTAGTGCCCTTCTTGCCCACCTGAAGCATACTCCTCGGAGTCCCCAACTCGATGTCCTTTTCCTCCTATAAGTCATCTAAAACAATAAGAACCTTCTTGCCACGGAGTTGGTTATCTAGGCACTGATTTATCAACTGTAGCATATCCCAATTCTGCTGACTTCCTTCTATTGGTAGTTGAGAAATTATAGATCTTCCTATTTTCTTTAAATCGAAATCTTGGGACACATAAACCCATATACGATGATCATACTCCTTGAATTGGGCATCGTTGTAAACTAGTTGTGCTAAACTACTCTTCCCCATACCTCCGAGGCCATAGATAGGAACAATCACTGTCTCGTCATTTTTGGCACATGTCGATAACAGTTTTATGATATCTTGCTTTTCGCCATTCCTCCCTATTATTGGGTTTTCAGGCAAAAGAGATGATGTTTCACGAACATCATAATGCAGCTCAACTGAAGTGCTAGTGCAGCCCTGTGTGAAATTAAAATCCCGAAAGTCCTTGTTGATTTTCATCAGTTCTTGTCTCATACTCTTCATCCTATTAGCCACTGCAATCTTCTTGCGTGCAACTGGTAGACATGAGAGCACTCCTGGCTTCTGCAAGAATTTCATTTATTTTTCAGTTGGAATCTACACTAATCAAAGATGCACAAACTGAAGTAAGAACTGGCTACAGTTGGCTAGATATTTCAAATTTATATTAAGAGGCCTGTATGTTGTCTGAGATGGCGTCGACTGATATTAACCGCTATTGGCGGGTGTCAAGGCCGGTACAGGATGGAAGGCCTTTTAAACAGGCCTGAGCACCACTGCCCGAACGGGATTTACAAGCTTACATGTCCCATTAGCCTGAAGGTATGGAGCTATTATCGAACAACATCATCAGGTATATGAAACCCAGCCCAAGTAGTACGCCCTGAGCAGTACAAAGGGGAAAAAATAAACCTTGCTAAAAAAGAAGGTATATTTCTTTGACACAAAATCAATTATAGACAGCATGCTTGAGCCGCTTGAGCCACAGCTGCACCAACTTCTCCTTAGCCGACCGCCTCTCAGCATCCTGGAGCGCCGTTGAGATGGCCTGCAGCACCGAGTTCATGTCCTCCAGGTCGTCACCGAAGTTCCAAAGCAAATTGGCCTGCTCCGTGATGGCGGCGGCCAGCTTATCTTTCGCGATGCCGATGACGGCAGAAGTGAACAATCCAGCTAAGATCTCCGCCATGGCTGCAGAGCTCTGAGACTTGTGCGAACGGTGTCTTTGTGCGAATGAAGCGCGTGAACAAAGCCAAGGTGCAGAAGGGTTCAGTAGTTTAGTTGAACACAATGTTTGCAGCATCCATGCGCTCTTGTCTACTCTTCACTGGCGTTGACGGACAATGAATGGTATCCTGATTACCAGCTGGCGCCAGTGGAGAGTTGCTTTCTTTGATAGCTCACAATTTCACATCGATCGAGAAGATGGAGAGTTGTTTTCTGTGCTAGTCGTCTCGGTGTATGCATGCAGAATTATATCAAAACTGAAGCACATGTATGCACGCTGGAACTACCAAGATGCTGATTTAATTACTATATATGAAAGTCATCACCAACCTAAAAGCCTATGTCTGTTCAGAACTCTGAGGCTAAATAAACTGGTTCATATCACCAATCTCCGAAGCAATTTGCATAGCTATTTACTGATCTATGCAGCTTGGATGTCGATGTTAGTAGAACTTAAACAAAACCGAAGCACATGCATGGTTCCACACCACCGAGGCCCTTATCTAATAATCATAGAGATCCAAAGCGTTTTGGTATTTACAACTCAGGCTAAAACTGGTTCCGTACCTTGCATGTTACAATTAATTTTAACATTCAAATGAGTGAAGAATCTTGGAAAGTGGTTAAGCATCAGTTCTAGACACGTAAATCAGTTTAACAATCCAATTTGTGAAGGGCATCCATCTTAGCATGGTAATTTCATGCCTACTTGGCACTTTTGGTAACGAGCAAGACTTTTCTTGGTCTTGGATTCCAGAGCCACTAGCTACTAGCGCACCCGATCAGTGGGCCTCGCAATTCTATGCCAAATCACGTGATAGAATGCCACTAGTTAGCACTTATAGCCCAAAACTGAATTTGAAGCTTTGACCTTGGATTTTTATGTACCGCCGTATGCAATGCAATTTACTAAAACTGCTGATGAATGTGATGAGGCTACTTTTACATTGATGTGTCATCAACTTGGTGATTATTCGGAGTTTATCAAGATTCCAACGTCCGAGTTTGGAGGGGCTCATAAAACATTTCCTCGAAGATTAATTATTAACCCAGGCACGATGGCAGACATATAATTAATTACTGCATGTGTTCTAGTCAGTAGGATGTGTTCTTAATTGTATGTTTGCTTTTCCTGCAGTGTCCATATACCGGCCGTATTTAGATACCAAATTTTTCTCTTGCTCCATCGTATGAAGGGGATCCTAGCTATATCCACGAGACACAATCACCTAATCTGGCAGCTAGAACGTGCGTGGAGTCAGAGTTAAGTAAGGTACAGACACCATGGGTTGGGACTGCCCTAACAACTCTTACGATACTATTACCAACTGTGTTCTACTTCACATGCCAAACATAACTGGATCACTGCCCGCGCAAATAAAGGGTCTTGGGGGCACTAATATTGCGAGAGTAATCTTTTTTCTTTTTTTGAAATAATAGAACCAGCTGCTATAGCTGGCTTCTACTCGCTCCTTCTTTATCAATAAAATAGGCACGATCTCATGCTCGTTCGTTAAAAAAACATACCAAACATAAATTGTTTTCTGAATTATGAAATTACGGGATACAATAAAGTAGCTGACAAACTTTCTTACCCTTTCCAATACAGAAAAATATAGTACACTTGCGTGCATATAAATCCATGTACAAGAAGGTTTATATATAGTGATGTATGCTACAGTTCAAGGTTAGTACTAAAAAGTAGCTATAGATTGAGCCTTCCAAGCATGTTTGCATTGCTTTCTTCACCAATATGTACATGACTTTAACATGCCTCCAAACAAAATGAGCGATCGCATGCTATTAAGTTCATATGCTGCTTGCATTTCTCCACTGCCTCTGCCGCTAGCTTCAATTCGTCCACAACCTCTGCCATTGTAGGTCTGTCATCCACATCTTCCTTGAGACACCGAACCGCCAGGGCGCCGATCTTGTCAAGGCAATCTATGCAGTGATGACATTGAGGGTCGCCATGAGATGAAATGGCTGTGTCGTACATCTCCCTTCCACTGCCCTTCTCCTTACAACACCTGACAAAGTCCATGGGGAGGCTATTGATTCTACTTCTGCCATACTTGACAGTCTTCCGGGTGATCAGCTCAAGGAGAACCATGCCAAAGCTGTAGACGTCACTCTTCTTCACAAAACGTTCCGTCTTCATATACACTGGGTCCACGTAGCTCATATCTGCTGCCACAGCCATGGCATAGTTATCCATCGACAAAAGCTTGGACGATCCGAAATCGGAGACCTTGGGCATGAGGTTATCATCTAGGAGGATGTTGGCAGACTTGACATCACCGTGGACGCAGTCGTGATCACCATGCGAGTGGATGTAGGCAAGAGCTTCTGCAGATCCGATGGCAATCTTGAGGCGTGTCCGTAGCGGGACAACCTTGTGCGTTGAAACATGCAGCAGGTTGTAGAGGTTCCCGTTACTGATGAACTCGAAGACCAACACAGGGATGTTTGTCTCCAAGCAACAGCCGACAAGCCGGACCAGGTTTGGGTGGCAGTTCCGGAACTGGAAGGTGATCTCGTTCACAATGTCCTCCCCGTGCTGAAGGTTCTTCCCTCTTCCACGAAGTTCCTTGCCTTCTACGATGGACCGTTTAACCGCAACTCTCTGCTTTTCGTCGGTGGTTCCCATGAACACCATGCCGAAGGCACCTCTTCCGATGAGGGTGTCGTAGTGGTTTGTGAACTTCTTCAGCTGCTGTTCTGTGAATATGTTGATCCCAGCTGCACCCTTCAGTATTTTACCCCCGTTTCGGTCGAAGAAAGCTGTCCTTATTTGCCGCTTTCGATCCTTGTGAATGGACCAGAGTAGGAGCGCCAGAAAAAGGCTTGCGACAGTGGTTGCTGCAAACACAGCATGTATCCATTTTTTCTTATAATCATACTTATTATTAAGGATACATGTAGGAACTCTAAAAAATTAAGGATATATGTACAAAAATAGTTTCCTAATGGTGAACATCCATGAATATTAATGGAATTGTTACATTCCTGAAAGTTTTCATGTCTTATCAAAATGCTAAAAAATAGTAAAAATAACATTATTAATTGATCTGTAGCATTTTCATTTAACGAAAATCACACATGAAGGATCAAGTGAAAAGAGAAATAATCAATGGAAAATGTAAAATAACTTGGACTTCCAAAAGATCTAACGATCTTATTGTGTTGACTTTTGTGCTCACCTAGTACTGCAGCAGCAGGCGCGGGAAATATGGGACGACAGTCCTTTCCTCTTCGGCCAAATTTGCATCGACACATGTAGCTACCTTCTCTGTCCTTGCAATTGGAGCCACTTGGACAAGGATATAATTCTGGACGTAAGCATTCGTTGATATCTGCATATAATATGTCAACATTCAAGTGGTCATTATGATTACACTTTCTGAAAAAATCTGCATAGTTTTTACCAGCTAGTCACGGAAAGATTGTCGTTTTCTGGAATTAACGCAATAGTATTCAATCACTTTCAACTTATCTTCAATTATATTTTATGTAAAAAAATGCAATTGCCGTAGAAATAAATCGCTTACTCTTGCAGCCATCCTTGACGTATGGATTCCCTTTGTATCCCTCGGAGCAATTGCAGAGATACCCCTGGCCATCTCTCACGGTGACGCGATAGCTGTTGGAACTGACGCAGGCTCCATTCCTGGAAACATTGATGGCCCAGTCAAGCAACAAAGGGGCGCTTCTGTCACCAACCCGTACGTTATATGCCATCTCTCCGGTACCATTCAGGTCGTTCAGGCTGAATTTGTACCTAAAATACAGACAGAAAGATCGACGGCTAAAGCCCAAAGCTAAAATCTTACATGAATTTATGAACGAAGAAGAATTAAGGGGACGACTGGATCCACGTGTACGTACCATCCCTTCTCGGCCACCAAGGCGTAGCTGCAGGGGCTGAAATTCCATGTAGTACTGTTGTCGTCTTGCTTGGGCAAATCTACACGGATCATGTTGAGGTCGGTGGGGGTAGGTATCTGGCAGCACCCGAGCCCTGTGCAGCCATTGCTGTTGCCGGCAGACGCAGCTTCATCTAGGCTAGTGCACGTCGTCAAGCAGGCGCTGAAGTAGCTGCTGTGTTCCTTGCCACGGAGCACCGCCAGGTTGTTGCACCCGATGCCCGTAAACTCGTTCCTCCCCGGCTTCACCAGGAACGGCGTGCCGGCGAAGTTGTAACTCGAGCTCCGTGATGGACGATGGCCGGAGTCCTTCTTCGATGAGTTGAAGCAGCGGTGCGCGACGGCGCTGTAGACGCGCATCTCGCCTGTCTCCACCGTTATGTCCATCACCTCGATGTTGCCCAAGTACGGTCTTGGAGGGCTAAAGCTATCATTGCAGGAGAGGGTGAAGGATTTGTCCCAAGAGCAGGCTTCGCTCAGGCCGAAGGGGTAGTGAATGGTTACGCCGCCGCACATGGTAGTGGTAGGGCAGCCCGGTGGTGGTGCTCGCTGCGTTTCAGAGACAACCGGTGCTGGCACCTGGGAGAGTACTAGGGCGGGAGAAAGAAGAAGCCACAGAACCTGCAGTTGTGTCATGGCTACTTGGTTCTTTCTACTAGGCATTCTAATAGCTAGACCTGTTTCCAGTGCTTAAAAAGCAGTCGCCTACCTCTCTTATATAGGTAGAGCGTTACCAGTTTCCGTTGACATGATCACCTAGTCTGACGGCTAGAGCGTGCGTGTGGAGTCAGAGTCTTTGATGACTTCACCAAGTCAACGTCTTCGTCTTAGCTGGGCGCTCATTCCACTTGCAAGGTACTAAGCACTCATCTCTAGTACTAAACTTAAGTATCCTCGCTGCTACCAGTGATCCCTGCTTGTGTGCTGTCTCTCAATCATTATGACCTTTTCCATGTCCAAATGGTCCACATGCTCTGCCCGAAAGAGGGCACTGCTTGGAATGTGGACTTATTGTAGGGACATGTTGCCTTGGCCTTTCCACTGAACAATGATTTTTATGGAAAACCCCAAAAGGTGTGAGTTTACGTGTTAAGTCTAAAATGGACTGACTAAAGAGTTCGTAACCATTAAGAATAGGACGTGGAAGTAAGGTGGCAGCCTCAGTGGAGATTTCGGTCCCAAAGCTTACTTCGGTCGCTTAAGGACCGGTTCACTGGCAAGTCTTTCTAGTGAAATGTACAACCATACGTGAAAAAAGGTGCAGCATTGGGCAGTGCCTATTCATGTGAGGCCCTAATTCACATGAACCAAGAAATCCATCGCAAGGGGCCACGGGTGGGCAACGAATATACTGGAACAGGACCTTTGCATAGTCCCAGGTATGGTCAGAAGAGGTCCTTCGGAGACCATATTGATATATTTTCTTTGTGCGCACTTTCCTAGGGTAAAATCCGTGAGGCGGATGATAGTAACCCTTGTTTGGATCCCAGTATATCTGTGGATGGATCTAGGGGATATTGACTAGAGATAGACACCGGTGGGTACAGGTCTCGTAGGTTAGTTCCACCAAAAGCTAAAGTATTGGCTGTGTGTGTCAAGTGTACAAACTCTTGTAAGTCATTAATCTATGTAGAGAGCTGAGGCTCACGATCACGAGCTCACATAGTTAAAGCTCCTGTCAATTACCGATCATGTGTTTATAAAACTTGGGTGCTAGTGAGGAAGGGCTGGGGTCCTAAGAGAGTTACTTCAGAATGAGGCGTAAGCTCACCCACGAGGACCCTAGCGGTCTCTGGTGCTCTTTAAAACATGGAAATTGGTAGTGGAGGTAACATTCCCCCTTTAGGGCCAAAAACTTCATCCAAGTGCTTTCTTCATTTTCTCTTCCCAAAACTCAGCTCAACTTGCATAAAATGAGTTTCTTAATAAAACCAAACATCGTGTCCATTTCCTTGATCATCCCTGCATTTTATATAATTTCAACCTAGGATTTTCTAAGTACCAACCATAAGTGTACTCAACCTTGCATTCGTTATGCAAGTTAGAAGTTCTGGTTCTATATTCATTCTGCCTGTGGAGTGGGCGACAATGGCAGACCCTGCTACGCAAAGGTGAAAAACTTTTTTATCCATATTTTTACGTGTATTTTATAGTTTTGATGCTAATATGTGATGAGGATTGATTCAACCCGTCTTAAATGACCACCCTTAGTACCGGTTATTTGGCATAATACTAAAGGGTTCCCTTTAGTACTAGTTATTCAACCGGGTTTGAGACCGGTACTAAAGGTCGATTCCCTGGTAGTGTGTAGTGCATCACACCCCCTATTCTTGTTATAAACTGGGAGAGATACTACCTTTCATACCCAGTTGTAGAACTGCGAGTAATACCCCTAGGTATTGATCCCTCGTATGCACTACCGGTTCACATTCCTGAACGAGGAGTGATGTCCATTTATATAGTAGTGTGATTTAAAAGGAAAAATATAGATTCCATTAGTTAGTGATGTGGCCTAAAGTTGTTGCTTATTGCGTTTTGTTTTCAGGAATACATGAAAGACATTTGTGCGGGGAGTACCATTTCATGTATACATATATCTTTCCATGGCGTGTATTATATATGGTTTTGCTCTTGGAAGTTCTTGTGTCAATACGGCCTCACGGTCTCCTCATCATCCTTCAATGAAGAAAGTTTATATGAACGTACTCATTCTCTATATTCGATGACCTAGTACCGTGGACCTCCCAAGTCTTTGCCTGATAATTAAGCACGCGATCAAGTTGGCTTTACAAACTCTCGTTAGGATCGTGTAGCTTAATACATAAGTTTTATTATTGCCCGTACACGTCTTGTTCACTGTGCCACAAGTCCTGCCGAATGGTGCTTTTAGTGCAAATTTAATTAAATAGATGCCAATTGCCACATTGAAGGATAAAAATCGAGTGCTCATGCTGCCACCACCTGCAGCTTGTCTTCGCCAAGTGGAGTGGAAAGAAATTGAGTGCTCATGTGCACGAGTCACCGTACCATCACATGCCCTACTGCAAAGATAAGTACTTACCACACAATACTAGCTAGTATACTACACAAGCATGTATCTGGGTATAAATTTAGTCAAACTTAAAACTGTTTGACTCCTTAGGAAATGAGAGTTGCATTCTTTTTTGGACGGAGGAAGTACTTAGGCACTTTTAGCAACGAAGACTCTTCTTGGTCTTGGATTCCGGAGCCACTACTAGCGCACCCAATCAATGGGCCTCGCAATTCTATGCCAAATCACGTGATAGAATGCCACTAGTTAGAACTTACAGCACAAAACTGAATTTGGGTGCCTTGACCTAGGATTAGTTTACACCCAATATAATAATCCCAAGTTTTACATTCAAATGAGTGAAAGGCATCTTAGTATGGTAATTTAACGCCTACTTGGCAGCTAGAACGCGCGTGGAGTCAGAGTTAAGTAAGGTACAGACACAGTTGCTGTTCAAAAAGCAATTGCAAATAATATTTGATGACTTCACCAAGTCAACGTCTTCGTCTTAGCTGGGTGCTCATTCCACTTGCAAGGTACTAAGCACACTCATCTCTAGTCACTCTAACGAAACTAAATCATACTAAATGATCAGTTTAAGATTCAAACGGGTGAAGGGCATTTAGTGTGGTAATTCCAGGCCCACTTGCCACTTAGTTTACACCTAATCCCAAGGTTTAAGTGCCACCTATACCTAGGTTCATTGCATTTTTCCATGAGCAATGCAAGTACAGCGTTAACAAATTGAGCGTTTTGGAATCAATGCTCCACGCATCTCTTCAAGTTGAAGGTTGGCTTCAACTTGTGCCATGAGCTAGCTCTATCCCTTAACAACATTAAGAACTCTGGCTAAGTGTGCATCAGAGATGTAATATATATGTATGTATGTATGTATGTACAAGAAGGAAGTTAAAAGTTAAAGAAATAAAAAAGAACGAATAAACAAAAGTTCTATACTGATCGAACCTACGGCCTATGCAGTAATTAACGGAATTAGTGATCTTTGGTTCCGAAATTTCTATATAACAATCTAACCCCGCTATTTGCACGGACCACATCAACAAAAGTAGCAATTAAATTTTATTAGTCCACCGTGATTTAACAGGAAAGTGTCATTCTACACCGTGCTCAACAACCACCGACCGTGTAGACAAGTGTAGTACAGCGCCCAAATAAACCAAATCTGCAGCCAACAACATGGATCCGGCACCGAGTCCCACACCCAGTCCCCATACCATAGAATGCCTTGAAGATCATACAGCTGCCGTAGAAAGTTATGTCATCCTGGCCGTACTCGCCATGTTCCTCTTGCACGTACTGGGTTCCTTACGCCGGCGGTTGAGCCACACAATCCTCCATTCTATCCTGATGGGAGTCTACACGGTCTCCTATCCGCTGGTGGGCTATACCGTTGGGCTGATGAAATCTTCCAAATTCTTATACGAAGACCTCGCTCTGTGGGCAGTGTTCCTTCTTCTGCTCCTCGGCAGCGCGGACAACCTCACGGTTTGCCGCCTCTCAGCGACGTCGACAACTGGAAGAGCATCCACGTCAAACACCTCTACCAGGGATTCTTGCTGGTGCTAATCATGCTGATGATTTGCGAGAGTCAGGAAGACATCTACAGCAAGAAACTTCCCTACAGGTATCCGTTGTATGCCATCATGTTGGTCGTCATCCTCAAAGGGTATGTGAGGATCGCTTCCATGAGGATGGTGAGCAAATCCTACGTCTGCAAGAAGGTGAAGGTGATAGCCGAATATATGCAGCAGCAGCACAAGGACAACCTGCTGGCGGTGCCCTTCGATCCTGTGACCATGGAAGGCTACCGGTACATTGTCGCTGGCGAGAAGTACTGCATCAAGCGGCGGCCTGGTTGCACACCATGGTACAAGGGGGGCGACTTAAAGCTTATCACCATGGAGAAGATCTGGCAGTGCACAGGGAGGCTGCTGGTCCTTGAGCGGGGCAAGCTGCTCAAGGACTTGTGCCTCTCTATGGCACTCTCCAAGATGCTCAACCGAAGGTTCGTTGGCTTCAGGCTCTCAGAGGCGGGGCATGAGAAAACCCATGACTTTGTGTTCAAAGGCCTGCTCGCCGGGGACAAGCCACATCAGAGGGCCTTCAGGGTCATCGAGGAAGAGCTTGTTTTTGTCCATGACTTCTATTACACAAGGTATTCTTACCTCTACCAAAAGGGTCGATACATTGCCCTCTCGCTTCCCATCGTCATGCTTGCCTTATGCTCGTGGCTCACCAATCTGCTCGTCAAGCACTACGAGAGTCGCTCTGTGCAGGCCGCCACCATATTTGTAACTGTTGTCGTGGCATTCCTGGAGGCATACCAGTTCTACCTGTACATATCCTCAGGTTGGTTCAAGGTGGCACTAATATAGAGCTACATCAACACATCATTTTTGCGAAGAAGCCGTTGCCTTGAGATCATCATAGGCCTTCTTTTGAGGTTGGTGGCGTTTGCACCATGGAAACGCAATCTTGGGCAGTACTGTATCCTCCAGGAGGTTGACCGCAAATGTAGGGTTAGGAATTGTCTCCATTATGCTACGCTGCGCCTGCTGGACAAGGCTAGCAAGAATGGACTTAAGAAATCAGAAAAGGTGTCCGAAAATGTGAAGAAAACCATCGTTGATTCCCTGTTAGGATGCAACGGCAACCTGACTAATGCGGTAACATCGCTGCAAAACAATGGCGTCAATTTTCTCTCATGGGCAGGTGATGCAACTGCTACTGACGGAACGGTGGCTCGCACCATTGTGGTCTGGTACATTGCTACAACCCTGTCCGAGCAGAAGCTGGATAAACAAGCCAAAGAAGAAGACGCTGTCAAAACAGCCTCCACTTTATCCAAGTACTGCATGCACCTCCTTGCGTCTCCACCTAACCTCTTGCTCCGACCACAGGTCTATATCGGAATCCATACTTGATCAGTCAATCGACGAAGCAGGCAAGTTACTCAAAGAGGCCAAGGAAAAGAAGATCAAGGGAAAGAACAAGAAGATCGAGGGCAGTACTAATGCAAATTCGCACTGATGATGATTGTGTTGGTGATGAAACAAGGCTCGTAGCGCAAGGCGTTCACCTTGCAAAGCAACTGATTGATAACATAGAAGACTTCACAACACGGTGGAAGGTGCTATCTGATTTCTGGGCGGAGATGATGCTGTATGTCTCGCCATCCGACGATGCTCGGGAGCACCTGGAAGTTCTTGCAAAAGGAGGGGAGTTCATCACGCACCTTTGGGCGCTGCTCACGCATGCCGGTGTGCTGAAGAGAGGCCGTACAGAGGCAAAGGATGTTGTCTGATCTCCACAACCAGTGCCTACGTAGCAGTCCATATATCTACCTAGTGCTTGTAAGTTGTAACATCCTATGTATATTGCCTACAGTCATGTATACCATGTGTGAGTTAGTCTGTCAAGTCTGTATCTCTTTTCATGTATATTGCCAAAGGATGTTGTGTGATCTTGTCAGATTTTGGTCAGGGTCGGAGTCTGTAATTTCTGCAAGTTTCGTTAAGAAGAACGTGTGTTCAGGTTGTTGGACGTGCACGCTTACGTCTTAGGTGGTCATTACTACAGTCATGATCCGGTGACTATTTTTTTTTTGAGAGAACAGGAAGGGTGCAAGCCCCTTACTGATTATATTAAAAATAAGAAAAAAGCATTACAAGTTTATACGAGTCAACAAAGAGGAATAGAGTCGGGAGAAAAGGGTAAACAAAAAGAAGAAAGAGGAACCTAAAAAGCAGGAAAAGGAAAGCCAGAGAGACGGTAACGAAAGTAGGACAAAGGCCCCTTGTTAAAGTACGGCGAACAGATGAAGCCAAGTTTCCATCTGTTGCAAATATCTTGGCTTTGCTCTTAGTAACATGTCTTTGAATTCCGACTTGAATTTTTGTAAGCAAACCCCAGGTGTTGGAGCCAAATTGTTGAAAAACCATCCATTCCTTGTTGTCCATATACTCCAAGCCATCAAGATGATGATTTCCATATAGAAGGGAACCTGTAGCTTGTTTTTAATTTGTAGGATAATATTCTGGATCGTCCTTGTGGAGGTATATGTTATCCCTATACTGTTCCAATAAGTTTTGGCAAATCTGCAGCAGAAGAAAAGGTGTTTAACTGTTTCTCTTTTCTGCCAAATGCACATCTCACAGGTTTGTGACTCAAGTTGCATGTGTCTTCGGTCTAGAAGGTCTCTTGTATTTAGACGGTCCCTGAGAAGTAGCCAGAAGAACAATTTATGTCTTTTTTGACATTTTGACCTCCATAACCATCTGAAGCTTGGATGAACAGTACGGTGACCAATGATTATTTTGTATGCTTTTTGTGATGAGTATTTCGTTGTTCCCCATGTGTAAGTCCAGACATCTCTGTCCGCTATTGGTATGATTCTCTCAATGAATTGTTGTAATTCCAAGTATTGCCTATGTGCTTCTGTAGAAAGGGGAAGGCTGAAGTTTTGTATGAAGTTGTCCCTTCCAGATACTGTCTTGTACGTGTGGTTGGTTTCTTTGGCAAAGGAGAACAACTCTGGGTAGATCTGACTTGGAATTATTCCATTCCAGAGATCATGCCAGAAGAAGACTCTTGAGCCATCTGCTATCATAGCTGAGGCTATGCCCTTGTATTTGTCAAGCGACTTAATAACATCCCTCCACCAGAAAGATCCTTTGGACTGTGTTCCAGGTAGAGTGTCATTGTTATAATAACTGTCCCAGATCAAGTTGACCCATGGTGTATCAGCTTTTGAATAGAATTTGTGTAGAAACTTCATAAGGAGGGCTTCATTGTGTGCATAAATATTGATAACTCCCAGGCCCCCACAATCCTTGGGTGTACATACTATTGGCCATGCTGCTTTTGAAGGTTTTTTGGAACTTGGATCTGCTCCATTCCATAAACAGTGCTTTCTAAACTTATCAATCTGTTTTATCACCCCTTTATGAAGTCTGATGGTAGAAATATAAAACACAGCTGATGAGGACAAAACTGAGTTGACCATTTCTAGTTTTCCCCCTTGACTTAAGAACATGGACATGGAATTTAGCCTCCTTTCAATTCTTTGTACGAGAGGCATGAAATGTTCCATGTTTGGCTTGGTCGTTCCCAGAGGCAAGCCCAAATATGTGAAAGGCAATGAACTGTGTTGACATTCAAAAACCTGCGCTAATCTGGCTAATCTGTCATTTGTGATATTCAGTGGCATCATTGTCGATTTTCCGTGATTAACCTTGAGTCCAGTCGACATAGCAAATATGTGCAGGATTTCTTTCAACTTCAAAAGTTGTCTAGGGCAGGCTTCCATAAATAACAGAGTATCATCAGCATATTGGACTATGGGAAAATCTGTCCCTGCTCCCTGGGGAATGGGGAGGTTAAGGTTACCTAAGTCTTTTTCATGGTTTATTATGGTTTGAAGAAGATCAGCTGCCAGGACAAATAAGAGTGGAGACAGTGGATCTCCTTGCCGGACTCCTCTTTTGCAGTGAAATACTTTCCCTGGAACTCCATTTAGGAGAATTGAAGATGTTCCTGTTGCTAAAATATCTTGAATCCAATTTAACCATCTGGGCCCAAACCCTTTGTGCTTCAGAACTTCTATAATGGCCTTGTGTTCAATTTTATCGAACGCTTTTTCAAGGTCCAATTTGAGGATGATCAGTTCCCTTTTTGATTTTTTACAGATGTGTAGGTACTCAAATAAAGGGGACTACTTGGCCCAGGATCGCTAGTTATGTTACACAAATAAAGGGGAAGAAAACCAAAAACGCTGCAGCTCCATTGGAGCACAAATCCACTCTCTCTCAGTTTGCATCTGTTCGTTTGTCAATTGAGCAGGTCCTAGCCTGTTGCAGCAGAGATTGACCCTACTACTACAGAAGGGGCGAGGATCCCCTCTTGAGGCCTAATTTGGAAACTCAATCCCTCTGAGATCCCGAACTTTTCACTGGCAAGGTAATCAATGGGGATATAATTTTAACAATCATCTTAGTTCTTAGTGGGGGTTTTTCCATCCCTTGGTCTTCTCCCCTTGTTTCCAAAAGGTGCGTGAGGGGAGGGGTTCAACCTTGAGGAAGAGGCCATGGTAGAAATTCTTGCATTCATGTTCGTAACGAGACTGAGTGTTATGGAAAAATATAGTCTCCTCCCTCGTCCCACTTTGGGGAAGGGAAGCCTTTATTCTTTGCTGAGGTGTATTGGATCCCCATATGGGTATTTACACGATGTTGGGATCCTAACACTGGTGGCCGGCCACTTAGAGACAAAAGTAATAAAAGGGACGGACTTCCTTATGTGGCACCTAAGTACAGCCACATAAGTACAGCTTTATGCACTCATGCAGAAGGGACACGTCCACAATTTTTTTCAACTATCGTATCGTGATCATCAGACGCGGTGGCAACCAGAGAGCAAGCTTGCTACGTATCCTGACACGGGCTGCAGCACCACCTGACAATGATCATTTCCATGTCTAGAGGGATTTCAAATGCCGTGGTTTCTGATTTGCACCGTATTTAGAACAACAACCCACCCCATACGAGTAATGTGAATATGTCAGCCTAAGAGCACTTAGAGATACCCTCCCTTCACGAGATTAGAAAATTAAGAGAGGAGGTGTTGGCTTTGATGCAAAGTAAGTACGGCATAGATACCGGAAGTTCAAAATTATATCAAAAGTCATATCAAGCTCATTTTAACTATGTTCCCTACCCTGTCGATTGGCGCATGCCCGATTTTTTCAAATTTAGTGGCGAGCATAACCGAACTACTTATGAGCATATTAGTCAATATCTGGCTTAACTAGGCGAAGCGGGTTATTATAATGCTTTGCGTGTTCATTTGTTTTCTTTATCTTTAACTGAACCGCTTTCACTTTGGTATTCATCTTAACTTCACACATTCTGTAGCTCAACAACCACCGAGCGTTGCCTTTTCCCTATATATACATACAGCCTCAGTGTTCTCAAGGACACAAACTGTGTATTCCATTGGAGTGAGCTAGGTAGAGAAGTGTACAGAGCCTTCAGAAACCAAATCGGCAGCCAACATGGATCTGGCACCGAGTCCTCCCACACCCAGTCCCTATTCCAAAGATCAGTGCCTTAAAGATTATACAGATACCGTAAAAACGTATGTCATCCTGGCCGTTCTCGCCATGTTCCTCTTGCACGTACTGGGTTCCTTACGCCGGCGGTCGAGCCACACGCTCCTCCATTCTATCGTGATGGGAGTCTACACGTTCTCCTATCCCCTGGTTGGCTATACCGTTGGGCTGATGAAATCTTCCAGTTTGTACTACGAAGACTTCACTGTGTGGGCAGTGTTCCTTCTTCTGCTCCTCGGCACCACGGACAACCTCACGGTTTGCCGCCTCAGCGATGTCGACAACTGGAAGAGCATCCACGTCAAACACATCCTTAAGGGATTCTGGCTGGTGGTAATCATTCTGAGGATTAGCAATAATGAGGATTGGATCTACGGCAAGAAACTTCCCTACAGGTATCCGTTGTATGCCATCGTGTTGGTCGTCATCCTCAAGGGGTATGTGAGGATCGCTTCCATGAGGATGGTGAGCAAATCCTACCTCTGCAAGAAGGTGAAGGTGATCGCCGAATATATGCAGCAGCAGCACAAGGACAACCTGGCGGTGCCCTTTGATCCTGTAATCATGGAAGGCTACCGGTACATTGTCGCTGGCGAGAAGTACTACATGAAGCGGTGGCCTGGTTGCACACCATGTTACAAGGGGGGCGACTTAATGGTTATCACCGTGGAGAAGATCTGGCAGTGCACAGGAAGGCTGCTGGTCCTTGAGCGGGGCAAGCTGCTCAAGGACTTGTGCCTCTCTATGGCACTCTCCAAGATGCTCAACCGAAGGTTTGTTGGCTTCAGGCTCTCAGAAGCGGGGCATGAGAAAACGCATGACTTTGTGTTCAAAGGCCTGCTCGCCGGGGACAGGCCACATCAGAGGGCCTTTAGGGTCATCGAGGAAGAGCTTGTTTTTGTCCATGACTTCTATTACACAAGGTATTCTTACCTCTACCAAAAGGGTCGATACATTGCCCTCTGTCTGCCCATCGTCATGCTTGCCTTATGCTCGTGGCTCACCTATCTGCTCGTCAAGCACTACGAGAGTCTTTCTGTGCAGGCCGCCACCATATTTGTAACTGTTATCGTGGCATTCCTGGAGGCATACCAGCTCTACCTGTACATATCGTCAGGTTGGTTCAAGGTGGCACTAATACAGAGCTACATAAACACACCATTTTTGCGAAGAAGCCGTTGCCTTGAGATGATCATAGGCCTTCTTTTGAGGTTGAAGGCGTTTGCACCATGGAAACGCAATCTTGGGCAGTACTGTATCCTCCAGGAGGTTGGCCGCAAACATAGGGCTAGGAATTGTCTCCATTATGCTACTTTGCGCCTGCTGGACAAGGCTAGCAAGAATGGACTTAAGAAATCAGAAAAGGTGTCTGAAACTGTGAAGAAAGCCATCGTTGATTCCCTGTTAGGAAGCAACGGCAACCTAACGAATGGGGTAACATCGCTGCAAAACAATGGCGTCAATTTTCTCTCTTGGGCATGCGATGTTAGTACTACTGACGGAGCGGTGGCTCGCACCATTGTGGTCTGGCACATTGCTACAACCCTGTGCGAGCAGAAGCTGAATAAACAAGCCAAAGAAGAAGACGCTGTCGAAACAGCCTCCACTTTATCCAAGTACTGCATGCATCTCCTTGCTTTTGCACCTAACCTCATGCCCGACCACATCTTCATATCAGAATCCATACTTGATCAGTCAATCAATGAAGCAAGCAAGTTACTGAAAGAGGCCAAGGACAAGAAGATCAAGGGCAAGAACAAGAAGATCGAGGGCAGGTGTGAGATACTAATGGAAGTTAACACCCATGGTTGTGTTGGTGATGAAAAAAAGCTTGTTGCGCAGGGCGTTCATCTTGCAAGGCAACTGATTGATGACATACAAGACTTCAAAACACGGTGGAAGGTGCTATCTGATTTCTGGGCGGAGATGATGCTGTATGTCTCGCCATCCGACGATGCTCGGGAGCACCTGGAAGTTCTTTCAAAAGGAGGGGAGTTCATCACGCACCTTTGGGCGCTGCTCACGCATGCCGGTGTGCTGAAGAGAGGCCGTACAGAGGCAAAGGATGTTGTCTGATCTCGACAACCAGTGCATACGTAGCAGTCCATATATCTACCTAGTGCTTGTAAGTTGTAACATCCTATGTATATTGCCTACAGTCATGTATACCATGTGTGAGTTAGTCTGTATCTCATTTCATGTATATTGCCAAAGGATGTTGTGTGATCTTGTCGGATTTTGGTCAGGGTCGGAGTCTGTAATTTCTGCAAGTTTCGTTTAGAAGAACGCGTGTTCAGGTTGTTGCACGGACTTCCTTATGTGGCACCTAAGTACAGCTTTATGCACTGGTGGCCGGCCACTTAGAGACAAAAGTAATAAAAGGGATTGACTTCCTTATGTGGCACCTAAGTACAGCTTTATGTGCTACGTGTCCTGACACGGGCTGCAGCACTGCAGCACCACCTGACAACGACCATTTCCGTGTCTAATTTTGTTGCCTGCCAGATTCTAATTTTTGGATCTAGTTTTGGTCTGCCCCAGGTATCCATTTCGATCACTTTCTGATTTCTGGACATATATACTGCCCAACTTTAAAATGCATTTTCTTATGGTCTGTGAGATGCAGATCAGCAAATTGGTATTCCGGTGTTTGCTTTCCACGAGCAGGACAGGTAGTTTTTGTCTGGGCTTACAGACGTTGCATGCGTCGTTTGGACGGTGTGGCAGACAGCTCTCTGATTGCTGCTGCTGGGTCGCTGTGTCGTCTGGGCTAGGCAAGCTGACCAAGTCTATTCTTCATCGATGGGCAGGTTTGTTCTATTGCGGGCACATAAATTTAGGTGCACGTATCACAACACATTCAATCGTTCACACACGGGACATCTTCAAGCTGAAGGCTGGGTCTCAACTTGTGTCATTAGCAAGTCGATTTAGTTAAATCGAAGGATTTAATTATGTCGATGCTTGCTAAGTGTGCATCAGGTAGAGTACAAACGGTATGGTTCTATATGCTCAACAACCACCAAGCGATGCTTTTTTCCTACATTCACCACTATCAGCATGACACCATATTCATAAGGGTTGTCATGGCATTTCTGGAGGCATACCAGCTGTTCCTGTACATAGCTTCAGGTTGGTTCAAGGTGGCACTGATACTTGTGGCATACCATGTGTGACTTAGTCTGTATTTCTTTTCATTTCGTGTCTGTTGTCAGATTTCGGACATAGAGGCATCTGTAATTTCCTCAAGTTTCATTAAGAAGAGTGCGCGCGTCTTAGGTTGTCATTACAGTCATGATCCGGTGATCACATGGGTCACGAACTCACGATCCATAGTTGCAGCTTCATCGCAGCACAAATCGACTCCCTCTCAGTTGCATTTGGCCGTGTGTCAATCAAGCAGATCCAGTTGCAGGGAAAGTTCTTTGCTCACTGTATTGGATCCCCATTTTGGAGACATGTATAAAATGGGTATTTACACTTAGAGACAAAAGTAATAAAGGGATGGAATTGCCAGGCAGCTCGTACCTCAGAAGATTTTGGTCGAATAAAATATACAGCAAACTGTCAAAAGATATCAATTTCCTTGAAACCATGTTTCTGCAAACTGTCAAAAGATATCAATTTCCCAGCGTTGGAGGGGAGTCGCTTATTGAATATTCTGCAGATTGAAGGCAGTAGACGAGCATGGCATCAACGCCGGCCAAGGTGGCTTATTGGGCGGCAGGCGGAGCGTCCGCACGAGCTCGACAGACTCCGGCATCATCGGATCCACCGCACACAATTAATTGAGCTCCTGTATCCTTGTGTAGTAGTGTGTTCTTCAGGTACACCGCGCAGGCTGATATTACCACCGATTCGTGGTGCTAAGTGCTGACTAGCAACCCAAAAGTTTGTTCTTGAGCAAGAACGACGCATTGTTTGTTCTTCTTATCCAGCCCTGTCACAGATTATCACTACGGGAAACAGACAGTTCGCCGAGTACCTGGGGCACTCGGTGAAGGCCTAAAAACCCTCGGCGAAACGTTTGCCGAGTGTAACACTCGGCAAACGACACACGGTAAATTTTGAGTCGGCAAAGTTAGCTTTGCCGAGTGTTCTATGTTGTGCACTCGGTGAATCTTTCGCCGAGTGACAAGAAAACACTCGGCAAAAATATTTTTTGAAAAAAATAAAAAAAACCAAAAGTGGCACCCGCCACCACCACCAGCACCACTGCCGGCCACCACCACCGTCGCCTCGCCACAGCCGCCGGCCACCACCACCGGCCTCCACCACCGCCGCCTCGCCACAGCCGCCGCCCACCGGCCTCCACCACCGCCACAACCGCCGCCCGCCACGCCGCCGCCTCGCCACGGTCGCCGCCCGCCACGCCGCCACATCCGCCGGGGAGGGGCAGGCCACCCAGAGCTTCCGGCAGCCGACCTTGTCGACGAGGATGATGGAGATGATGGTGGCAGGAGAGAGCCGGATCTGGCCCGTCCGCCCGGATCTAGCCCCCGCCGCCCGCCGGACGCCGCCTCCCCTTCTCCCCTCCTCCGCCACCCCCCGCCGGTCGACATGGACGATGGAGCCGGATCTAGCCCCCGCCGCCCGGATCTGGCCTGTTCGCCGGAGGAGAGGGAGGGGAGGGGTCCGGGGAGGCGCGCGTGCGGCGACGGCGGCGGCGGGCCGGGGGGGGGGGGGGCGCGCGTGCGGCGGCGGCGGATCTAGCCCGTCCGCCGGAGGACAGGGAGGGGAGGGGGCCGGGGACGCGCGCGTGCGGCGGCGGCGGCGGGCCGGCGGAGGCTCGTGCGGCGGCGGCGGCGGATTTGGCCCGTCCGCCGAAGGAGAGAGAGGGGAGGGGGCCGGGGAGGCGCGCGTGCGGCGGCGGGCGGGGGGGGGGGGGGCGCGTGCGGCGGCAGCGGGCCGGGAGAGGGGGCGCGCGTGCGTGCGGCGGCGGCGGCGGCAGCGGGCCGGGAGATGGGGCGCGCGTGCGTGCGGCGGCGGCGGCGGCGGCCACTGCAGGAGTGAAGCGGCCGGGGCGAGGAAGAGAGGAGAGTAGCGGGGGGCGCGCAGTCTGCGCGAGGGGGCCGGGGGGTGTGTGTTTTGAGGCGTGGGGGGGGCGTCTGGTTTTGAGGCGTGGGGGGCTGTCTGGTTTGCCGAGTGTCCTACGTGGACACTCGGTAAACGGTTTATTTGCCGAGTGTCCAACTTAGGACACTCGGCAAACTTTTTTTGAAAAAAATTTAAAAATATCCAACAGTTTCAAAAAAATACCAAATTTTCACATGAACTAATATATATTTTCTATTGACTATAAAAAAAGTTTTGTAGTCAAACCAAACTCAACCGTCACTTCAACTCTAAATCTTATCGAATCCTCTCAAAGTTACTATTCTTCTTCTGAGATGCTTCGGTTTGTAATCATTGTACATGAAGAAATGTGCAAAACCTTCTCAATTTTTTTCCACAGCCTCCACATACTATATCATCACATCATGACTAATCTCATGATTTTCAGACTTTGCTTGTTTTTTTTACAATTTAAAAATACTACTGCCACACGTTCATGGTCGTATTTCTTGAACAAGATGTTCGAATTTTTTTTTCATTTCATGAGTCAAGTCTCAAATTGGGCCAAATAACATGAATATCATTTTTCTACTCATTTTGTTCCATAATTTGAATTACTTGCAGTTCAAATTTGACTTATACCAAAAATTTCCTTGAAATGTAATTAATTAAATAAATATAGCAAATAAATCCAAAAATATACCAAATTTTAACATGGAGTACCACATGTTGTATGTGGGGAGTAGAAAAAATTTCATGGTGAAAAGAGGGAAAAAAATTATTTTTTTGCCGAGTGTCAAAAAAAAACACTAGGCAAACGCCCGTCTTTGCCGAGTGTTTTTTTTGACACTCGGCAAAGAGGGTGGTTTGTTGAGTGTTTTTTATTTGACACTCGGCAAAGCTCCGATTTGCCGAGTGTTTTTTATTTGCTGAGTGTTTTTAGCTTGGCACTCGGCAAAGAGCTTGTTTGCCGAGTGCTCGAAAAAAAACACTCGACAAAAAAAATACACTCGACAATTTTTAACTTTCCCGTAGTGTATCTTCCATTTCTCCTCAAATAAAGCTTGGATTTGCATGTTCATGCATGTCGTCTCTGCAAAACGGCTCTCTGCTCCCACTTGCCGTCAAAATAGCTTGGCAAGATTGAGGCAGATGTGCTATGTGCCTATATATGAACCAGATATTAAACAAAAATTTCTAGATGGCTTCATCTGGTTTATTTTCTTGCTCGCAACAAGTACTTCATTCAGCGACCACGAGCTTCTTCCCTTTTTGATGACACAGGTTTCAGAAAATGCACGGAATGACTGAAGTTCGTCATGTACTGAAAATGCTTCATGCATACGTTGAGTGAAAAAGTTGGGGAAGGTTTGCTCGCTGGTCGCTGCCATCACAGCATCAGTGGCAGAGGACCAGGATACAGTTTCCGCCGCTGATAGGGCCGGCATCCGCCGCCACCGTCGGCTCCGGCAAACTCTCTGCTGCCAACAATGAATCTAATAGGTGACCAACGGCACGATCCCATTCCCGGAGCATTTACGACCAGGGACAGATCAAGCCGGCCGCTGCCAATGGGGAAATCAGCAGGAGAATCCTACATAGATTAAAGCTGCGGACACAGTGGAAAACGAGGACACATCCAATTAACCGACGACAGAATTCTCCACGAGATGACAAGGAGCGGCTAGATCCTATTTTGATGGAACTGCCTTCAATCTGCAAAATGGGGGAAGAAGCGCCGGCTTGATTTTGCCCAGAGCTCGGCTCTCCTTGGGTGGGGTGCGGTGAGTTCTGCAGCCTGGGGCAGCTCGAGCGGATGGCTACTCTCGATGGGACTAATGGGACACGCATCGATATTTTGCGTGGTGTCGCATCAGGGGCGCGGTGCCGCACCGCCGCAGAGAATTTTTTTCTCTCCCGACCTACTCGGTCGGGGATGACTGGGATTCTTAACCAGGCGTGCCCGCCCGGTGCAGGCCCAGGGAGCAGGTGGAATGGATATCGAGGCAGCGTCTAGGTTAGCTGGCCGTACGAAGAGCCATACCGTGCCACGCCCTGTGCACGTCACAGTGGCACCGTAAACCTACCTGCTACGATGTAATGGGCTGACGATGAGAATAAGGATCAAGGACAAAGGCCATACCGTATCCGATTATCGGGACTCGATAAGACTAGACAACACCCGTACACACACTCCCTTATCCTTCCCGACCTGTAAGGCTACACCCTTGATTTATAAAATGGGATGGACCTCCCCCACTTCTAAGACGGACACTTTCTGATGGGTACAGCACAGAAGCTTCACACACGCATTACTTCTACTTACGTTTCTTCACACGCTCACACATAGCGCACGTTTGGGCTCCTGCTACTCTCTTTCATAGAGAAGAGAACAAGTCCAGGACTCAGGCGCCCCATCTCCTTCTCTCGTTTGTACCCTCGCTGCAAACTTTGAGCATCTGGACTCAGGAATAAAGTCGACGACTGACCCCAACTGAACGTAGGGTGCGCTACACGATCCAGTATAAATCATGTGTCATTGCATGGTAGGCCACCTCCGATCATAATGCGATTGTAAAACTACAAACATTTACTAAACATTTACTTGTCGGCCAGATTTCGCACAAACATGATCTATCGAACATGCTCCAGATCGAGAAGACATTCTATTCTGGTCTAGAGTCGTAGACATCCGGTTGAAAATAAAGAGTGTTAAATTGATAATGAGTTAGTTCTCCCTAGGAGGGATGCGATCGGTTTCGAAGGAATTTAATATAGATCCTAGCATGTATAGCCACGCACCTTTGTTGTTAATCATTCGTTAGTGTCTTGGTAGTCTTGGAGCATGTCGGCGATGTCTAAGGCAGCATGCTTGAGCCGCTTGAGCTACAGTTGCACCAACTTCTCCTTGGCCGACCGCCTCTCAACATCCTGGAGCGCCGCTGAGATGGCCTCCAGCTCCGAGTTCATGTCCTCCAGGTCGTCGCCAAAGTTCCAAAGAACATTGGCCTGCTCCGCGATTGGCAGCGGCCAGCTTATCTTTCGCGATGCCGATGACGGCGGAAGTGAGCAATCCAGCTAAGATCTCCGCCATGGCTGCAGAGCTCTGAGACTTGTGCGAATGGTGTCTTTTTGTGAATGGAGCGCGTGAACAAAGCCAAGGTGTAGCAGGGTTCAGTAGTTTAGTTGACCACAAAGTTTGCACCATCCATGTGCTCTTTTCTGCTCTTCACAGGCGTTGACGGACAATTAATGGTATCCTGATTACCAGCTGGCGCCAGTGGGAGCGCACTAATGGTATCCTGATTAGCTGGCGTTGACGGACCAATAATGGTATATATCCTGATTACCAGCTGCTGTTTGGTGCTCATCGGTTGGATTATGTAAAGGATTATGTAAGGGTGTGTTTGGTTGCATCATCATATGATGATGCTTGGATGATCCTGGTTGGGGTGGTTACTTGTACGATATGGTTCATTCTAATTAGTAGAACTAGTCCATCAACCCGTGCTCCAGCACGGGCTAGTATTTTTAAAGTTATTGTATTTAAAAATTATTTAGAAATTAAACTCCTAGCTAATAATCAAAATTGTTTAATTACTACTCTCTTATTTTTTAATATTTCAAGATAATACTTATACAGATACGTACCTATCTTTGTCTAGTTGTCATTGATTTTTAATTAATAATTACTCTACACACGTTTTCATCCATATTCATACTTTTTCCATTTTGTATCACACCTCCAATCCTCTATACATTATTTTTAGCATACAAATCAATATTTTTCATCGATTCCTCACATACTTGTACAAATGGTCTAAATGGTGGCATTCATCATGTGTATATACTTTAACTTAGTATTTTTATATTATCAATGACATAAATAGGTAATTTAGAATCATATATTAGTTTACTTTTTGACATTTCTGTATGATACACATGAAGATAATTAGATTAAGATTTAGGTGTTTACTTTCAGTTATTTTTAATAACGACATTCGTGGGTAACGTAGATTAAATTTTAGAATGACATTTTAAGTTATACTTTATAATGATGTGTATCAGTAAATTGAATGAATATTATGGGGTTACTTTAGATTATTTTTTATAATAGCTGAGCTCGATAATTTAGATATAGGTTTAGACCTCATTTTTGATATTTTCACAATGACAGTGATGGGTAATTTTTTAGAAAATATAATAGATCAATGGATATGATTATTAGAGTTTATAGGATTGGTGTTTGATGTTTTTTAATTTTTATGAGAATTTGTCTCTTTTTTCTAGCTTGTTTTGTGGGAACTAATGCGGAGTCTCCAATGGAAAGAAAAATAAAACTACATTGCTACAAAACTATTACTATAAGCTATCTCTCGTTTGTTAAATATTCAAACACAATACTTATTTAGATAAATACTTAATATCTTCATCCAATTACGATAGATTTAGTTAGTAATTACTCTATAATATTTTCATCAACATTTATAATCTTTGACTTTTCACTTTGCATGTAGGTATGTGCTTGAATTTGTTTAATGAACCTTAATTTTGAGATACAATTTTAGCATAGAAATTTCTATTCTCATCACTTTATATGTTTATAAATGGTGACACACATCATACGTAAAGACCTTAATTATTATATCGTATACCAATAGTGTAAGATATAGACGATTTAGAATCATATATTGTTATATATTTTTACTTAAGGTGATTTGATTAAAACGTAGGGTTACCTCATGTTATTTTTAATAATGGCATGTGTGGGTAATATAGATGCAAATTTAAGGGGTTACTTTAAGTAATAGTGGTAGGCAATTCAGTTGCAAATTAGGGGGTTATTTTAAATATTGTTTATAATGGCATAAGTGGGTAATTTTGATGAAAAGTAAGGGGTTACTTTAGTTTATTCTATATAATGGCAGAGGTGGGTAATTTCTATATAGATTTAGGGGGTTACTTTAGGCTATTTTCATAATGGCATAGGTGGGTAATTTTTTTAAAAACATAATAGATCCAATGGCTATGATGATTTGAATCTGTCGATTGATGGTCGGATGTTTTGCTTTTTTGTGAGAATTTATAGGATTTCTCTCTTTTTCTAGAGTGTCCACCTAGGAATCCTATGTGGCTTCACCTGGAGGCTTCAAAAGAAGCCTCCAATTAGTAATGGTAAGATAATGTATTAAGTGGGATGGTCTTATCCTGAATGAGTTGGTACAATTCACCCAATGAAACAAAACAATCATTATTATTTAGAATCATTTAATACATAAATCGAATGATACAACCAACCAAACATACTATTATTAACATACTAGTTACTCGATTTGAGCGAATGGATATTATTATTCACCCACTTGGTTTTGCGCCCATTGGTAGAGGCGGATCCAACAACCCACCCTGGTCGAAGTTCATTTTAGTCGTTTGACCATTTGTCATGACCTAAAGGCCCACACATTTAATTTAATTTGTATCTCAGACATATATGACCCATTCTTTGAATTTTTAAAATCTTGTGCTTCGTACTTCTCCGCGAAGACTTGGTGGTGACAAATCATCGAGCCCTTGGGTTAGGTGTAGACTTAGCTCGGCAGAGCCGGTCTTCGGAGAAAACCAGGTAAGTAGCACGATGTTTTTTTAGAGCAACTAGGCGTAAAGTTGCTGCTGGTATTCTGTTTCTTATGGGATACAAAATTTACAAGTGGACATGAGCAGCGTGCAGCTTCACACATACAGAGTAGACAGCAAACAGAGAAAATGGCAAATGCAGTGCGGAAGCAGTGCTTCTAATCAGTTGTTCTAAAAAAACAGTAGGTTAAATCTGTTGGCCTAAACATTATTGGGCCAAGACACCAAATTAATGTCGTTAGATCCATTAGAGAGAGGTCGTCCTAATCATGTCACGGTCCAACACTAAGAGAACTGACTTTTGATGTGTCCCCTTATGTCCTGATTTAAATTAATATAATAATAATTGTAAAAAAAACAGGGGTACGAGAGGGGGTATTTCTCCCGCGGGGGAGACCCACTAGTACTGGTTTTAGTTTACAACCGGTACTCGAGGGACATTTTCATTTCCCGCGCGAGGAGACCTTTTAGTACCGGTTCTAAACTACAACCGGCACTAGAGGCCTCCCCTCCAGTAGTGGTGGTTGTTAACAACCGGTACTAATGGGGCTCTAGTACCAGATTTAAATTAGCACTGGTACTAGAGGGTCGTTGCGGGCATAAGAAGCGCTCAGTGCTCCGCTCTAGTAAACACAGCCATTTCAAACCTCCCCTTCGTGTTCCTACACGCGCGCGTCACTCAGCCCCATCCGTCAAGAACCTCCGCCGACACCCCCGTCCACCGCGTCAGTCGCCTCCGTTGCCATCCCTTGATGCCACGCCCTCACCGACGCCATCCCGGCCAACCCTGACGCCGCCCCTCCCCGGCTGACCCCGCCCCTCCTCAGCTCCGACAGCATTGCCGCCCCGACGCCACCGCCCTGCCCCCGACACGCCCCCACCTCCCTGTTTGCGCCCCGGCCCCGACGTCACCGCCCCAATGCTGCCCCGATTGGGCCGGCCCCGACGACGTCGCGGCCCTCGCCGACTGGCCGCGCCTACAACGCCGCCTGGCCCCGCTCACCCGACACCGGCCACCCTGCGCCGCGCCTGCAGACTTGCAGCGGCTGTGGGTCGTGCTAAAGTAAGCCCACGGCCGTCGTGATGTCATCATGTTATTTATGTTTTAATTTATGCATTAGTAGAGAATAGCTAGAAATTATAGAAAATTGTTGGAGTAGACGCGCGCTCTTCTTAACAAAACTTGCGGAAATTACAGAACCGACTCCGCCCAAAATCTGGCAACAGACACACGACATGAAAAGAGATACAGACTCCACAAACTAACTCGACATGAAAACGGATACAGACTCGACAGACAAACTCACACATGGTGTGCCACAAGTTGTTGGTGTGTCCCAACATGACAGTAGGCAATATACATAGAATGTTACAAGCACTAGAGAGAGATAAGGACTGCTACTATAGGTGTGTACTTGTTGGAGAGGTCACACAACATACTTGTTGGAGACAGTAGGGCCTCGCTTCAGCACACCGGCATGCGTGAGCAGCGCCCAAAGGTGCGTGATGAACTCCCCTCCTGTTGCAAGAACTTCCAGGTGCACCCGGGCATCGTCAGACGGCGAGACATACAGCATCATCTCCGCCCAGAAATCAGAGAGGACCTTCCACCGCAATTTCGAGTCTTGTATGCGTTCAATCTGCCTTGCAAGCTGAGCGCCCTGTGCAACAAGCGGTGCTTCACCACCATCACCATTATCAACGTTAAACATCAACAGTTCCTTACACCTGCTCTCCAGATCATTGGACCCTTGGAGTAGCTTTCGTAATCGCTGCCACCGAGGGTCGCCTCCATTATCAATTGACTCATCAAGTATGGCTTCCGATATAGAGTGGTGGTCAGGTAAGAGGTTAGGTGCGAAAGCGAGCAGTTGCATGCAGTACTTCGATAAAGTGGAGGCTGTTCTAACCGCCTCTGCTTCTTTTCCTTGTTTATCCAGCTGGTGCTCACACAGTGTTGTAGCAATGTGCCAGACCAGAATGGTGCGACTCACCGCTCCGTCGGTAGCAGTAGCATCACATGCCCATGAAAGGTCACCATGGACGCCATTTCTATGTAGCGATGTTACCCCGTTCGTCAGGTTTCCGTTGCTTCCTAGTAGGGAATCAATGATGGCTTTCTTCACATTTCCAGACAGCTTTACTGATTCCATGCGCCCCGTCGTGGCCTTGTCCACCAGGCGTAGTGTAGCATAATGGAGACAGTTCATAACCTTACTTTTGCGGCAAAGACTCTCGAGGAAACAGTACTGCCCGAGTCTGCCCTTCCATGGGCGAAACGCCTTCAACATCAAGAGAAGACGTATGATCGTCTCAGAACAACAGCTTGTTTGCAAAAATGGTGCGGTGACGTAGCTCCGTATCAAAGCCACCTTGAACCAACCTGAGGCCATGTACAGGTACGTCTGGTATGCCTCCAGGAATGCCACGACAACCGGTATGACTATGGTGCCAGACAGCAGAGTGCGGTTGAGACGACTACTGACATAGGGGTCGTCCGTACGCTTGATGTGCAGGCTGGCCACTGCGAGCCACGAGCATAGGGCAGACATGATGACAGGCAGACAAAGAGCCAGGTATCGACCCTTTTGGTAGAGGTAAGAGTACCTTGTGTAATACATGTCATGGACAAAAACAAGCTCCTCCTCAATGACCTTGAAGGCCCGCTGATGTGGCCTATCCCCGGCGAGCAGGCCTTTGAATACGAAGTCATGGGTTTTCTCAAGCTCTGCCTCTGAGAGCTTGAAGCCAGCAAACCTTCGGTTGAGCATCTTGGAGAGAGCCATAGAGAGGCACAAGTCCTTGAGCACCTTGCCCTGATCACCAATGAGCAGATTCCCCTCGCACTGCCAGATCTGCTCGACGGTGGTAACCTTCAAGTCGTCTGGCCTCTTGTACCATGGTGCGCGTCCACGCCGGTTGATGCAGTGTTTCTCACCAGCGACCATGTACCGGTAGCCTTCCATGGTCACAGGATCGAAGGCTACCAGCTTGTTGTCTATATGGTGCATGTATTCGGCGATCATCTTCACGTTCTTGCCAAGGTAGGACTTGCTCACCATCCTCATGGAAGCTATCATCACATATGACTTGAGGACGATAACGACCAGGATGGGTGAGAGAGGGTACCACAGGTATTCTGCATCCACATCCTTCTCGATGTCATATCCGAACTTTAGAAGGATAGACACCAGCAAGAATCCCTTAAAGAGATGTTTGACGTAGATGCTCTTCCAGCTCTCGATGTCGTTGAGGCGGCAAGCCGTGAGGCTGTCCGTGCTGCTGAGGAGCAGAAGCAGGAACACAGCCCACACGGTGAAGTCATTGAAGTACAAATTGGCAGACTGCATCAGCCCAATGGTGTAGCCTACCAGCGGGTAGGAGAGCGCGTAGACTCCCATCACGATGTGATGGAGGAGACCCTTGCTCAACCACCGGCGTAGCGGACCCAGTAAATGCAAGAGGAATATGGCCACCACGGCCAGGAAGACCAAAGCTAACACGTAGAACAAAGCTAGCACATCATCATCTTGGGGAGTGGGAATTGGTGAGGGACTTGTTGCCAAAGCCATGGTTTTCTCCCCCAGAATCTAACTGTGTGGAAACCCTAGTTCTCAACCTCACCACAATGAAGAGAGTACACAGTTTGGAGTCCAGGAGAGCCCTGAGGCCGTTTATATATAGCTTAAGAAAAAGCAGTGGACCTGGACGTTGCGGAAGCAGGCGCGGAAGCTTCAGTGGCAGGCCGACCATGGGGGCCTACTTGTTGCTCGTTGTCAGGTGTCGATATGTCAGGTTGTTCATTTGCTTCTTTATTTCTTTCTCTTGTTTCTAAACCATGAGAGCTTGGACGGAACTAAGACTAAGCTGACTGTTGCAAATCGGCCCCTCCTTACATTGATTCCATGCTCCTCTAAGACCAAGAAAAGTCTTGCACGTTGCCAAAAGTGGTTATTTATAGGCATATGATTTACAATCTTTAGTATTGTATGTGGACGATTTAGGTGAATGGTCTCAAAAGTCAAAACATGGTTGCGGGGAAACTTCGTTTATTAAATCTAGCTAAATTAATGATGTTGACGGAGCTCGATATGTCTAGGTTGGTCAAGTAGTGAAGTGGTCCTTAAGCTACATACACGACAACTAGAAAGCCCATAGCCATTGTACCGTGGATGTTTTGGACCATAGAGAAACATGCATTCCTGAAAAGCAAGTTGTTCCAATTGTAACTTGTGTCCAAGCTAGACCATTATTAGAGCTACCAACCAGCACTAAGATTACCCTCTAGTCCCGATTGGAGCTACCAACCAGTACTAGAGCCTCTTCCGCGCCTGCCATCGCGAGCACTTTAGATTCTTTAGCACCGCACAACGCCGCACAACAGATCAAGCACAGTACAGTGGCACATAGAGCATAAAGGCACAACGTCCTTATCTCATTCTCCTCTCTTCCTCTCCTTAGCAGAGCACAGCGGCAGCAACGGCCAGAGGTGAGGTGGCGGCAATGGGGGTGGTGCAGGGCTGGCAGGGGGGGAGGAGGGGCGACACGAAGGAGGGAGGGGTGGTGCGGGAGGAGGAGTGCCGGCGGCACAGAGGAGGAGGAGGGGTGGCGCGGGAGGAGGAGGGGGCTCGGGGCGTGTAGAGGAGGGTCAGACAGGTCCTGTTAGCCAGGCCAGCCAGCTGACGGTTGTCCCTGAACAACCAATACCACTCGCTATCATACCTAGTTCTGTTGCTCCTAGCCGTAATGGTGAGTTTGGACAAGTTACACCTTTGTCCTGTGCGATCATGTACACGTCACCTTCTATTCCTAATGTTAGTGTGTCCTCCAAGGGCATACTGAATGACGTGTATGATGATCTTTATCGTATTCAGAGTGGTAAATTACCTCACATGAATAATGTGAATACGACAGCTACAATGCAAAAACCGTCTCAAGATTAGAGGGGAATTGCTTAAGACCTTGAGAACTAAACATGGCATTGATATTGGTAATTCAAAGCTTTATCAAAAACCTTACAATGCTGATTTTGATTATGTTTGCTTTCCTCCTAATTCCCTTGTACCTGATTTTGTTAAATTTAATGGTGAAGACAACTGTTGGGAAAGTCAATACACTGCTCAACTAGGGAAAGGATGATACTTATAATGTTTTGAAAGTTCGCTTGTTTTCTTCGTCTTTGACGGGAATGGCCTTCGCTTGGTTTTCTTCTTGGCCCCCAGTTCTATTGATTTTTGGGATCAATTAGAAGAAATTTTTCATGATCATTTCTTTATAGGGTGGGAGGTATTTTCCCGCAAGCAAATCCCGTTTATACTCAAATTTGACTAGGACTCCTAATCTTGCCTCGCACTCGGTCTGACCGGTCGGGAAAACCGGTCAGACTGGCTGGCTCGTGCCAGACCAGCTACAACGACAAGACCGGTTGGAACGGTTGGTCCAGCTTGGTCAGCATAGCTACCATTTTTGGGTGTCAACATATGCTCCCTTGTTTCTTGGTAAAGCTTGCGTGCCAAGAAATAATTCTAAGAGCGATGAATCCCACCGGTCATTTGTTCTAAGGGCAATATTTCGAAATATCGACCATATTGCCTTTAAGAGTC
Organism: Setaria viridis; assembly: GCF_005286985.2. NCBI lineage: Eukaryota > Viridiplantae > Streptophyta > Magnoliopsida > Poales > Poaceae > Setaria > Setaria viridis. The sequence goes on from NC_048270.2 coordinate 40,698,815, forward strand.
CTACCAAACACTTTGATGATACTTCTTCAAGTATCTCCCGTTCAGAGCCCTAGGTACCCGAAATCCACTTAAAATCTTCACCATATAGGAATTTCCACAAAGCATACTTGCAATCTTGTATGGCCCTTTCCAACATGGAGACCACTTCCAAACTCATTGCTCTTGGCTCCTATAGGTAGAATTGTTTTCCAAACCAGATCTCCTACCTAAAATATGTTGGCTTTAAGCTTCTTGTTGTATGCTTTAGCCACTCAAATTTTATCCCTTTCAATCCTAACCAAAGCCTCCATCCACTTTTCGGTCACTTCATCAATGTTATCCATCATCAAAGCATAACAGGTATCGAAATCAAGATCATTTTGCTTAGCCAACCTTTATGCACCCAGCTTTACCTCAATGAGCAAAACGACTTCTTGACCGTAGACAAGCTCAAAAGGAGTAACTTTAATTGCGCCATGTCTAGAAACACGATGAGCCCACAAAGCTTCATATAATACCTCATGCCATCTTTTAGGATTGTTTTGATCTTCTTCTTGATGAGGTTTATCAAGATATTGTTGCTAGACTTAGCTTGACCATTGAATTGAGCATAATACGGAGATGAATTGAGCAATTTAATACCATAAGATTCCACAAACTCATGCACATCTTTAGATATGAATGAAGTCCTTTGATCCGTAGTCAAAGTTTGTGGAATACCAAATCTATGTATAGTATGTTCTTTGACAAACTCAATTACCTCTCGATGTGTCATATTCTTGAGGGGAATTGCTTCAGTCCACATGGTGAAATAATCAGTAGCCACAATCACAAAACAATGTCCCTTTTATGAAGAAGGATGAATCTAGTCAATGAAATCCAATCTCCATCCTCTAAACAGCCACAGCTTTATAATCGAATTCATCGATGAAGCAGGCACCAACTGAACATCCCCAAACTTCTGACACTCTCCACAATCTTTGTAGTAACAAAAGCAATTGGCTATCATATTAGACTAATAAAGGCAAGCTCGCTTAATGCACCATTTCATCACACGAGCCAATTGATGCGTACTACAAACTCCTTCATGCACCTCTACCATAGTTAGTCTAGCCTCATTAGAATCTGAGTACTTTAAAAGCAATCCATCAATCATCCGATGATACACCTCACCCTCTACCAGTCAACTTGAGTGCCCATCGTCAGACTTTTCTGTCAATTGAACACTTAGGATCCTACAAATAATTAATCAGAGGTGCTCTCCAGTCATCCACTTCGTCCTTAGCAAATTTTGGACCATCCACGGTCGAAGTAGGATTTTCTCCACACAAACTAGTCAGACCGATTGACTGGGTGGTCAGACCGGTTAGATCGGTTTTCGAAGGCCAGTCGAATCGGCTCCTCTAGGACACAACACTCGGCCTCATAAAGCGTCGGCTTTCTTTCATGAAAGTTCCTTTTCTAGATGCTATAGCTAGATGCTTGTTGTGCTAGAGCATTAGCCCTCATATTTTCTTCCCTTGGTATATGATAGATAGTAAATTCATCCATGCAAGTTATGATGTCCAAGCATTTATAGAGATAGGCATTTAAAAACTCATCTAAACATTGACATACTTTGGATACTTGCTGCACCACCAGCAGGGAATCTCCATAAGCTTGAACATGTTTCACTCTCATCTGTTATAAAATTTTCAAACCGAATAGCAAGGCTTCATATTCAGTTTGATTATTCGTACACTTGTGATCCAATTGGTAGTGATACGTCGCGTCCTTGTAGCCACCTTGCAGTGCCCTCCCCCGCGCTGCTCGTGGGACCCGGCCTCCAAGCCAGTCACCACTGCTCAAGGGTGTCGCACGTCACCGTAGTTCGTCATCGCATGCGCGAGGAAGCTGTCCTTCCCGCAGTTCACTGCCGCTCGAGAGCAAGGTGCCCAGCGCTCATGATAATAGCACTACCGCCGCTGCCGCCGGCGGTACACAACAGGAAGATGATATGAGGAAGAAATGATAATGGAGAAATAAAAATGTAGAAATGAAAAGTGATGTCACAACTATATTACGATGATGTGCCACTGGTAACCTTACCAATAATACTCTTATACTACCTATATATACTAGCTATACCACATGTAAAGTTTATAGTAGTATATAATTAATCCTGACCGTCAGATCCTTACATACGGTCCTTTTCGAATAGTAGTATAAGGTAGTATTGTGTACCGTAAAAGACCTCTATATTTTTTGGCATCAAATTTTTATTGGGCCGGTTCTGTAGGGTTTTGACACTATTATTTGTATATTGGGTTTTGGGTCATTACGTCAGCTTACATAAGCCACAAAGACCATTTTTAAGAGGGCGGGCCTCGCGGGTTGCATTAATTACCCGCCCCACCTGCATATCAAGGCAGATCATTGGAGCGATTCACCAAATTCTCATCTGAAGCTAGCTGTTGTTTTTATGTGTGTGTGTGTTTTTTATAGGACGTACTCCTCAGCTTCAAATGGAGAACAACACATGTGCCACAATGGCTTAGAGCTGGCACACTATCTCGGTATTACAATTTGAGTGCTGTGCGTGTGATGTCTGCAATGTATACGTCACATGGTTGCTATCGTATACACGTCATGTAGCGATCGAATCCCTTTGATATTATATAGGAAAAAGGATAAAATGTAATGAGCACTCCCCTTCAAAAGTCTTGCAGCGCAGCTAGCTGATTCGATTGCCTCTAGCTTGTTCACCAATCTTCTTTAATTTGCTCTGAAATGGAGTGGAACTTTAGCTGCTTTTGGAAAGTAACTGCTCGACAAGGAATCTACGCTGTGAGTGCTATCTTTTGTGAGTGGTAAGTTAAGCGGATTAGTTTTGCTTTTCTTTAAGTAGCTTTCGTGATTCTTGCCCCGACTTTAGGCAAGCGGACCTGTTCTGATGGGACCCAGCAAGACTGACTTCAGACCAGGAATCAAGTACTCGTCTACGATCCATAACATGATGTATGAGTCTACGAGTACTGCCAGAACACAAAGCAACTTCATCTGGTTCCATAACACAAAGTTTTCCTCCATTCCATCCAACTTCATCTGGTTCCATAAGTTTGATGTACATACGAGTGTGAGCCTACGAGTACTGCCTGATCACAAAGCAAAAGAAAAAATATATTGCCCAACTTTTTAAAAAAATATCTCCATTTTGTTTTCCACGCCCAGGGCAACAAGACTTTGACACATCTGACCTGGGACACCCAACATACATTTGCCGACTACGATCAAACGCAGTCTGCGAGACCGATTCTTTAGTATTCTCCGCATGTATATAACCGGCCTATCAGCCCAAAAATACACTACAATTCACAACAATGGCAACTGCAAGCTACCCGGTCCCTCTAGTCGTTTTGGCCATCTTGCTACCAGTCCTGTTGCCTGCCGTCGTTTCTTCCTCTCCAAGCCCAAGTGTAACCAAAGTTAACGGCAGCTACACCGACCTCACTACCCTGTTGGCTTTCAAATCGCTGCTCTCTGATCCTCTCGGAATCCTCGCTGGCAGCTGGAAATCCAACGTATCCTTCTGCTGATGGGTCGGCATGTCGTGCAGCCACCACCGGCCGCGCGTCACGGCTCCGTGGTTGGTGGACGTGCCCTCCATGGAGCACTCAACTAACATCTCGGTAATCTTTCTTTCCTCACCATGCTCAACCTCACAAGAATCGGTGTTGCTGGACACATTCCTAATGAACTAGGAAGGCTACATCGGCTTAGGTTTCTTGATCTGTATGGAAATGGCCTCTCAGACGCCATTCCTAGTACCATAGGAAACCTCACAAGGCTCGAGTTTCTTCGCCTAAGTAACAACATCCTCTCGGATCAGATTCCATTCCATCCAACTTCATCTGGTTCCATAACATGATGTACATACGAGTGTGAGTCTACGAGTACTGAACACAAAGCAAACGAAAAAATATATTGCCCAACTTTTTTAAAAAATATCTCCACTTTGGTTTCTCACGCTCAGGGCAAAGACTTTGACACATCTGACCTGCGACACCCACTACGGGAAACAAGAAAATTGCCGAGTGCCAGGGGCGAAATATACTTGGCGAGCCGTTTGCCGAGTGTAACAATTGGCAAACGGCACACGGCAAACTTTGTGATGGCAAACAAGGATTTGCCGAGTGTTTTCTGTCGCGCACTCGGCAAAGACTTTGCCGAGTGGCCAGAAAACACTCGGCATACAATTGTTGAAAAAAATAAAAAAAAAACCTGTTCCGCCACCGCCGCCACCACCGCCAGCACCACCAGCCACCACCGGCCACCACCGCCAGCACCACCGGCCACCACTGGCCACCACCGCCAGCCACCACCGGCAGCACCACCACCGGCCGCCGCCGCCAGCCACCACCGCTAGCCACCAGCCGCCGGCAGCACCACCACCGCCAGCCGGGAGGGGAAGGGCTGGAGGAGAGGGAGGGGAGGGGCGCCGCCCGCCGGAGGAGAGGGAGGGGAAGGGCGCCGCCCGCGCCGGCGGATCTGGAGGAGGGAGGCGGCGGCGCCGGAACCGCGGGAGGCGGCGGCCGCACCACCAGCACGTCACCACCATCCACGCCGCCGCCGCCGCCGCCACCATCCACGCCGCCGCAGCCGCCGCCGGCCACCATCCACGCCCGCCGCCACCATCCACGCCCGCCGGATCCGGGGCCCCCGACGCGAGTCCCCGCCGGATCCGGGGCTCCCGACGCGCGTCCCCGCCGGATCCGGGAAGGAGGGGCGGATTCCCTGCTGGATCCGACCGGATCTGGGGAGAGGGGCGGGGCGGCCACGCGAGGGAGGGAGGAGGGGAGGGGAGAGGGGCGGGGTGCCGGTAGGAGAGGGAGAGGGAGAGGGAGGGAGGGAGGGAAGGGGCGGCGGCGGCGGCGGCGGGAGAGGAAGGTGGGGGAGGGGGGCGTCGGCCGGGGGTGGAAGGAGGGGGGGGCGCGGCGTGAAGATGAGGGGGCCGGGGGTGGGGTTGCGGCCGGGTGTTTTTTGAGGAGGGGGGGCCAGCTGGTCGCCGAGTGTCCTACGTGGACACTCGGTAAAGGATTTCTTTGCCGAGTGTCCAACATAGGACACTCGGCAAAGTTTTTTTGAAAAAAAATTAAAAAATATCCAACAGTTTCAAAAAAATACTAAATTTTCACACGAACCAATATATGTTATCTATTGACTATACAAAAAGTTTGGTAGTCAAACCAAACTTGACCGTCACTTCGACTCTAAATTTTATGGAATCCTCTCAAAGTTAGTATTCTTCTTCCGAGATGCTTCGGTTTGTAATCATTGTACATGATGAAATATGCAAAACCTTCTCAATTTTTTTTCACAGCCTCCACGTACTATATCATCACATCATGAAAAATCTCATGATTTTCAGACTTTGCTTGTTTTTTTTACAATTTAAAAATACTACTACCACACGTTCATGGTCGTGTTTCCTGAACAAGATGTTCGAAATTTCTTTTCATTTCATGGGTCAGGTCTCAAAATGGGCCAAATAACATGAATATCAATTTTCTACTCATTTTGTTCCATAATTTGAATCACTTGCAGTTCAAATTTGACTTATATCAAAAATTTCCTTGAAATGCAATTAATTAAATAAATATAGCAAATAAATCCAAAAATATACCAAATTTTAACATGGAGTACCACATGTTGTATGTGGGGAGTAGAAAAAATTTCATGGTGAAAAGAGAAAAAAAAATATTTTTTTGCCGAGTGTCAAAAAAAACTCTTTGAAATGTTTTTTTTGACACTCGGCAAAGAAGGGGTTTTGCCGAGTGTTTTTTATTTGACACTCGGCAAAGTCCCGATTTACCGAGTGTATTTTTTTTGCCGAGTGTTTTTAGCTTGGCACTCGGCGAAGAGCTTGTTTGCCAAGTGCTCGAAAAAAACACTCGGCAAAATAAATACACTCGGCAATTATCTTGTTTCCCGTAGTGACCCAACATAAGTTTGCCTACTACGATCAAACGCAGTCTGCGAAAGCGATTCTTTAGTATTCTCTGCAGGGTCACGCACAGTACAGTGGGCCTATATATAACCAGCCTATCAGCCCAAAAATACACCACAATTCACAACAATGGCAACTGCAAGCTACCCGGTCCCTCTAGTCGTTTTGGCCATCTTGCTACCAGTCCTGTTGCCTGCCGTCGTTTCTTCGTCTCCAAGCCCAAGTGTAACCAATGTTAACGGCAGCTACACCGACCTTACTGCCCTGTTGGCTTTCAAATCGCTGCTCTCTAATCCTCTCGGAATCCTCGCCGGCAGCTGGACATCTAACGTATCCTTTTGCCGATGGGTCGGAGTCTCGTGCAGCCACCGCCGGCCGCGCGTCACACAGCTCTGTGGTTGGTGGACGTGCCCCTCCATGGAGCGCTCAGCCAACACATCGGTAATCTTTCTTTCCTCACCATGCTCAACCTCACAAGAACGGGTATCGCTGGGCACATTCCTGCTGAACTTGGAAGGCTACATTGGCTTAGGTTTCTTGATCTTTTAGGAAATAGCCTCTCATACACCATTCCTAGTACCATAGGAAACCTCACAAGGCTCGAGTTTCTTCGCCTAATGAACAACAACCTCTCAGGGCAGATTCCACCACAGTTATTGCAGAGCATGAGAAACCTTCAGTGGTTTTCTCTAGCAGGGAATGAGTTGAGTGGCAACATTCCGTTGTATCTTTTCAATAACACACCTTTCCTGAAGCACATCAACCTCGGAAACAATAGCCTATCACGTCCAATACCCCCAGCTGTTCTTAGCAATCTCACCTGTCTTACTGAACTTGAGCTTTCATTCAACAACCTGACTGGAGAGATTAACAAAGAATTAGGCCTCATGCAAGAACTCTCATATTTGCATCTCGGAGATAATTTTCTAACAGGTTTAATTCCACCTTCTCTTGGAAATTTATCAAAACTGTCTTACCTACTATTGTCTCAGAATTCATTGTCTGGATCTGTACCAGCAATATTTGAGAGCATCCGAACTCTAATCATGCTATACCTGCAATTTAATAATTTGAGTGGGAATCTTAACTTCTTGTCATCTCTTTCCAACTCTATGCGATTCCAAAACCTTGGCCTTGATTATAATTCTTTCACCGGACGAATCCCTGACACTGTGGGGAATCTTTCTGCAGAATTACTTGAGTTTAGCCTTAGTTACAACAAGCTAACAGGTGGGCTTCCATCCTCACTGTCAAACTTGAGCAATCTGGAGCGGATTCATCTTGCCAACAACCAGCTCACAGGAGAAATCCCTGAATCTATAACGAGGGTGCAAAATCTCATTTTGCTTATTGTCTCAAATAATGACATGTCAGGGACTATCCCGGCACAAATTGGTATGCTCAGCAACTTACAATGGCTTCATATCTATGGAAATAGATTTCATGGCTGTATACCTGAAAGCATTGGAAATCTTACCATGCTAGAACACCTCTCGTTGTACGAGAACCAATTCAATTCAACTATACCGGCACGGTTGTTCCACCTTGACAAAATTATATTGCTAGATCTTTCTATCAATTCTTTTTCTGGTCAACTACCAAGTGATGTTGGTGGGATGAAACAAGTGGATGCAATTGACCTTTCTTTCATCTTTTTGCTTGGAAGTATCCCCAAATCATTTGGGAAACTAAGCATGCTCACTAAACTAAATCTATCACAGAATTCATTTGAGGATTCTATCCCCATGTCATTTGAAGAGCTGAGGAGCCTCGAGTGGTTGGACCTCTCCTCCAATAATCTCTCAGGTACCATTCCCATGTTCCTAGCCAATTTAACCTTCTTGAAAACCTTGAATATCTCCTTTAATAATCTACAAGGCAAGGTACCAGAGGGCGGTGTTTTCTCTAACATCTCGTTGCAATCTTTGATTGGGAATACTGGGCTTTGTGGCATACCCCGTTTAGGATTCTCTCCATGTATGGAGAAACAACCTCACTCAAATACGGCGCACTTTCTAAGATTCCTGCTCCCTTCTATCATCGTAGCATTTGGTTGTACTGTTATTTTCATTTACCAAACCATTAGAAAGAAACTTAAAAACAAGGGAGAGATTAAAGATTCTAGCATTGATCCTAGCAATGTTATGTACCATGGGCACCTGTCGTACCATGAGCTCATCCTTGCCACCGGTAATTTTTGCGACAACAACCTGTTGGGGACTGGGAGCTTTGGAAAGGTCTATAAAGGTCAACTTAGCACTGGTTTCACAGTCGCAGTAAAAGTTCTAGACATGCAACAGGAGCAGGCCATTAGAAGCTTTGATGCTGAGTGCAGCACACTTTGCATGGCTCGGCATAGGAACTTGATAAAGATATTGAATGTCTGCTCCAACATGGAGTTCAGGGCATTGGTGCTTCAGTATATGCCCAGTGGTAGCTTAGAGATGCTCTTACACTTTGACAGCATAGAGCACTTAGGGTTCCTTAAGAGGCTGGACAGCATAGAGCACTTAGGGTTCCTTCAGAGGCTGGACATCATGCTAGATGTGTCGATGGCAATGGAGTATCTGCACCATGAGCATCACAAGGTAGTCCTGCACTGCGACTTGAAGCCTAGCAATGTGCTATTCGATGAAGACATGACGGCACATGTAGCAGACTTTGGAATTGCAAAGTTACTATTGGGTGATGACAACTCTATGATCACTGCAAGCATGCTTGGAACACTTGGGTACATGGCACCAGGTACATTGATACTCCGTACTATTACTCTGAATTTTGGTTGGTATATATTTTGTTAACAGTGCTGATTCAGTCCTGCTTGAATTCTTTGTTTCCGGTCTCATGAGCAGAGTATGGATCTTACGGCAAGGCATCACGCAAGAGCGATGTTTTCAGTTATGGAATCATGCTCCTTGAAGTCTTCACTGGAAAGAGACCCACAGATCCCATGTTCGTCGCTGATTTGAGCATTAGGCGGTGGGTTCATCAAGCATTTCCAACTCAGCTTGCCTCTCTTCTGGATGACCCGCTATTGCAAGGTGTTTCTTCCTCTGCCAGCAATCTGAATGACTTTCTTACAGCGACATTTGAGCTCGGTTTGATCTGCTCGAGTGACTCACCTGACCACAGGATGTCAATGAGAGATGTCACCATGGCACTGAAGAAGATTAAAAAGCATTATACAGAATCAATATTATCAGCAACCACGACGAGTGCTACCCAGTGATTCAACTGTTCTGTCCGTTCCATTTTCCAATTATTTTTCATTACTTGTTTTGTCCCGCTGGCCTGTGCCTAATATGATTTTTGAACGTATATATACTGCCATTTCTGAAATATGTTTGTGTAAACCTATCATTTTGAAGATTCATGGGTGGAGTTCAAATACTGCTGAAATTCAGTAACAGAATGTCTGCTGAGCGAGCTGCAGGCCAAGGGTCATTGAAAAGAATGAGTACTGATGCCGATTGCCTATTTATTATTGGGACAAATACTTGGTCCGTTGCCCACTATCAAGCACATGGCTTCCAGCAGTTTGAAAAGAATGGAATTCATACGAACTGATCCATTCATGTTATATTTCCCCTTCGGTTGCAAATTCTGGCATGACTTTGCTCTCCACTCTGCTCTGCTCTCCAAACTTCACATGATGGTGCAGTTTGCATCCAACAAATGAAAATTAGTTTGTGCTCTCCGCCTCACTAACTGAAAATAACTTTTCAATTTGTAATGTGCAACCTGCCTCGATTTTTTTTTGGAAACGACCAACTGTATTCATTTGTATGCACAGAAAACAGGGTATCAATGTCACCATGTTTCTTTCACAGCCGCGCAACTTTCTCTCTTCACAATCTGTTGAAATGTTATTTTTGTGGTGAATGGTGTCTATCGAATTAACAATGGATACGAAGCTGTTGGATGCACAGTTAGCAGCAACAGCACGTAGAATGAACTCATTGTTACATCTTGTTGATGTGAAAATTGCCTTCATGTGGATCTCAACTTTGACAGAATAAGTCTTAGTTTGTGAGTTCGGTGTTTATCTATCTATCTATCTATCTTTGCCTTCATGTATTAGATACCTTTGATGCTTTACTTGATGTCCAAGCCACCTACTATGGTTGGCTCTATATGTAGTACCTAATGGACCCTTTGAGGGCTAAGGAATGAGAAACAGACCATTTGGGCCAACAATTGGTATTAAGAGCCTAACCTTTCTCTCCCACTCTCCTCTTCTCCTGTGCTCCTGTCCACCCCGAAACTCCAGCGTGTGGGCCCACTCACCCCAGTGCCGGTGGCGCAACTCTCGGCGGCCGGACACCTCCTCCACCCTCCCACACCCCGGATCCGGCGGCAGCAGAAGGGGCACGCGGCAGCGGCAGCTCGCGGTGGCACGCGGAGGCGGGCTCGTGCGGGCGACGGCGGCGCGCGGCTGCAGGAGGCGCGTGCGGGCGGCGTACGGCTATAGGAGGGCGGCAGGCGGCGGCCTCGTGCAGGTGGAGGTGCTGCAGGAGGTTCGGGCGGAGGTGCAGCAGGCTCATGGGCGATGGCAGTGCGCGACCAGGTGCAGCTGAAGCTTCAGGCGGAGGTGGAGTTGTTGGCCAGGAGGTGAATTGTCACATCGTGAAATTTTTAGATTTCAGGATGTGAATAAAGGAATAATTAAACAATAATTTTTTTTTCAAAATTTTAAATTTTCCAACATTTATTTCTCTTTACAGGAAATTTAGTATAGGAAAAATAATTGTTTGTTTTTCTAAATTAAATGATGATGTTCTGTGCCTGTGCATTCTTGCCGATGCATTGCTTTTGTTTGTTTGAGTTCGAATTTAAGTTTAAAATTAAAATTCAAATCTCCTTCAAAACCTTTCTCCTCTCCCTTCTCCCTTCCTTTGGGCCGCATCATTCCCCTTCTCTCTTTCAGCCCAGCCGGCCCACCTCCCACTCAGCTCTCCGGCCCAGCAGCTCACCTTCTAGCCCAGCTTCCGCGTCGCTAACCAGACGGCCCAGCTCTACATCTCCTCCTCTCACCAGTCCAGCCATCCGCCGGTCCATCTGCTTTCCCACCCACACGCCGTCATCCCGTTCCTCCCGCCGCGACGCGCACAAGCCGCAACCGCCAGCCCCGCCTCTTCGCCACGTTCGCGCGCGCCGTCTCGCAACCGGCCGCAACATCCTCCGCTCCCCCACGTCGCCAGCCGCAACAGCCCCGCTCCTATCCGTGCCGCCGGCACTATAAAGCTTCCACCCCTATTTCCTCCATTCTTCTCCCGCACAGAGGTATCTCGCTCACTCTCCCTCGCGCCGCTGCTCCTCGCCACTCGCGCCATTTCATCAATGTTATCCATCATCAAAGCATAATAGGTATCGAAATCAAGTTCATTTTTCTTAGCCAACCTTTATGCACCCACATTTAACTCTATAGGCAAAACAGCTTCTTGACCATAGACAAGCTCAAAAGGAGTAACTTTAATTGCACCATGCCTAGAAACACGATGAGCCCACAAAGCTTCAGATAATACCACATGCCATCTTTTAGGATTGTCTTCTATCTTCTTCTTGATGAGCTTTATCAAGATATTGTTGCTAGACTCAGCTTGACAATTGGCTTGAGCATAATAGGGAGATGAATTGAGCAATTTAATACCCTAAGATTCCACAAACTCATGCACCTATTTAGATATGAATGAAGTCCCTTGATCCGTAGTGTCCCTTGATCCGTAGTCAAGGTTTGTGGAATACCAAATCTGTGTATAGTATGTTCTTTGACAAACTCAATTACCTCTCGATGTGTCATATTCTTGAGGGGAATTACTTTAGTTCACTTGGTGAAATAATCAGTAGCCACAATCACAAAATAATGTCCCTTTGACGAAGAAGAATGAATATTGCCAATGAAATCGACTCCCCATCCTCTAAACGGCAATGGCTTTATAATCAAATTCATTGATGAAGCAGGCACCAACTGAACATCCCTGAACTTTTGACACTCTTCACAACCTTTGTAGAAACGAAAGCAATCAACTATCATATTAGGCTAATAATAGCAAGCTCGCTTAAGGAGCCATTTCATCACACGAGCTGATTGATGCGTACCACAAACTCCTTCATGCACCTCTGCCATAGCTAGTTTGGCCTGATCAGAATCCGAGAACATTAAAAGCAATCCATCAATCATCGGACGATACAACTCACCCTCTACCAGTCAACTTGAGTGCCCACCGTCGGACTTTTCTGTCAACTGAACACTTAGGATCCTGCAAATAATTAATCAGATGTGCTCTCCAATCATCTACTTCATCCTTAGCAAATTTTGGATGATCCACGGCCGAAGTAGGATTTTCTCCAAACAAATTGGTCAGACTGGCTGACTGGACGGTCAGACTGGTTTCCGGAGGCCGGTCGAACCGGTTCCTCTAGGACACAACACTCGGCCTCGTAAAGCGTCAGCTTTCTTTTGTGAAAGTTCCTTTTATGGATGCTATAGCCAGAGGCTTGTTGTGCTAGAGCACTAGCCCTCGGATTATCTTCCCTTGGTATATAAGATAGTAAATTCATCCATGCAAGTTATGATGTCCAAGCATTTATAGAGATAGGCTTCATATTCAATTTGATTATTGGTACACTTGTGATCCAATCAGCAGTGATGCGTTGCATCCTTGTAGCCACCTTGCCATGCCCTCCCCCGCCCTGCTCGCGGGACCTGGCCTCCGGGCCAGTCACCACTGCTCAAGGGTGTCAGCACATCCCCGCAGTTCGTTGTCACATGCATGAGGAAGCTATCCTCCCCGCAGTTCACTGCCGCTCGCGCGAGCAAGGTGCCCAGCGTCACGACAACAACACTACCGCCACCGCCGCCGTCGGTACACAACAGGAAGATGAGATGAGGAAGAAATGATAATGGAGAAATAAAAATGTGGAGATGAAAAGTGATGTCAAAAGTATATTACAATGATGTGCCACTGGTAATCTTACCAATAATACCCTTATACTACCTATATATACTACCTATACCACATATCAAGTTTCTAGTAGTATATAATTAATCTTGACTGTCGGATCCTTACATACGAGTCCTTTTCGAATAGTAGTATAAGGTAATATTGTGTACCATAAAAGACCTCTATATTTTTTGGCATCAAATTTTTATTGGGCCGGTTCTATAGGGTTTTGACACTATTATTTGTATATTGGGTTTTGGGTCATTACGTCAGCTTACATAAGCCACAAAGACAATTTTTAGGGGGCGGGCCTCGCGGGTTGCATTAATTACCTACCCCACCTGCATATCAAGGCAGATCATTGGAGCGATTCACCAAATTCTCATCTGAAGCTACCTGTGTTTTTGTTATGTGTGTGTGTGTGTTTTATAGGACTCCTCAGCTTCAAATGGAGAAGCTGGAGCTCGGAGCCATACCAAACGGCTCTCATTCCATCTGAGCTGAACACATGTGCCACAATGGCTCAGAGTTGGCACATTAGCTCGGTATTACATTTTGAGTGCTGTGCGTGTGACGACGAGTATTACAATAATGTCTGCAGCGTATAGTCACTTGGTTGCTATCGTATACACGTCATGTAGCGATCGAATCCCTTTGATATTATATAGGAAAAAGGATAAAATGTAATGAGCAAGGTAGCACTCCCCTTTAAAAGTCCTGCAGCGCAGCTAGCTGATTCGATTGCCTCTAGCATGTTCACCAAGCTTCTTTGCTCTGAAATGGAGTGGAACTTAAGTAAAGTTTAGCTGCTTTTGGAAAGTAACTGCTGGACAAGGAATCTCTGCAGACTTCACCGAGTCAGTATAAAAAAAGGGAAAGTATTCTGTGAGTGCTGCCGTGTGCTATCTTTTCTGAGTGGTAAGGTAAGCGGATTAGTTTTGCTTTTCTTAAAGTAGCTTTCGTGATTCTTGCCCTGACTTTAGTGTTTGCGTGGTGGACCTGCTGTTCTGACGGGACCCAGCAAGACTGACTTCAGACCAGGAATCAAGTACTCGTCTAGGATCCATAACATGATGTACATATGAGTAGTATGAGCCTAAGAGCACTACTAGAAAAATGACTTTTCATCCCTAGCCTTAGTATCGGGGTCAGACCGGTCCAGGCGACCAGTTAGACCAGTCAGGCCTCCCAGGCCGACCAGCTGACCGTCGTTCCCGAGATGCCCGTACCGATCGCCATTATACCCAGCTCGGTCACCCCTGACCATGTTGGTGAGTATGGGGTCCACCCATCCTCCTTTAACACAATAGCTTACACGTCACCTCCGATTCCCCACAACATCGTTGCATCTAGAGGGGTTTCGAATGACGTGTTTTCTGATTTGCACCGCATTCAGAACGGCAACCCACCCATGCGAGCGCTGTGAATACTTCAGCCTAAGAGCACTCAGAGATACCCTCCTTGCGCGAGATTAGGAAATTCAGAGAGAAGGTGCTAGCTCTAATGCAAAGCAAATACGGCATAGATACTGGAAGTTCCAAATTATATCAAAAGCCGTATCAAGCTGATTTTGACTATGTGCCCTATCTGGTCGGTTGGCGCATGCCCGATTTTGTTAAATTTAGTGGCGAAGATAACCGGACTACTTGGGAGCATATTAGTCAGTATCTAGCTCAATTAGGTGAAGCAGGTTACTATAATGCTTTATGTGTTCATTTATTTTCTTTATCATTAATTGGAACTGCTTTCGCTTGGTATTCTTCTTTAGCTCCCGGCTCTATTGATTCATGGGAACAATTAGAGCAGAAATTCCACGATCACTTCTATACTGGGAACTTCCAATTGAAGTTGACAGATTTGACATCGGTTAGGCAAGGAAAAGAAGAATCTGTCTTTGATTACGTAAGGCGATTCAAGGAAACTAAAAACCGCTGTTTTAATTTGTCGCTTACCGATAGTGATTTGGCCAACCTTGCGCTTAAAGGTTTAAGACCCACCATTAGAGATCGGCTAGAAGGCTTTGAGATTCACAATATTGCGCAAGTATTAATGAAGGCTTCAACGATGGATCATAGAATTGCGAAATAAAAGGATAACTTCAAGTCGCGTCGGTCTAATATGCATGCCATAGAGTATGATTCCGATAGCTCGAACGACGACGACAATGAAGTTTACATCATTGAATTTGTTTGTCCTTCTAAAGCTAAGTCTTGCTCTTGTGCATCACTCAAGCCGGCTCAAAAGAGTCAGCAGGAGGAGGTAAAATTTACTTTTGATATTTCCAAGTGTGATCGCATTTTTGATGAATTACTCAAGCTTGGACACTTAAAAATAACCCATACCATGCCTCCACTTGAAGAACTGAAAAGGAAAGCATATTGTAAGTTTCATAACAGTTTTTTCTCATGCTACTAACGATTGCAATGTGTTTCGTCGACAGCTTCAATCGGCTATAAATGAAGGCCGGTTGACTTTCCATAAGATGCAAGTGGACAAGACGCCATTCCCTGTCAACACAATGGATATTCAACAACCTAAGGTACTGGTTCGGCTACACCAAGCTGAAGCAACCAAGGGGGAAAATGTGGTAATTGGGGAAGAAAAGCCCGATTTGAGAGCCAAGGAGTCGACAAGGGAGGTGGGGTATGAGAAGACTCCTGATGGTAGGAAATCATTCAAAATTACTGTGAAAGCCTCTGGACACGGGGGGCAAGCCTCACACTTGGAATCTGGTCAGAAGCTGACCGGGCCAGTCGGTCAGGCTGGACCGGTCAGATCAGTTTAGGAGACTGGTCAGACCAATCTGACACAGGTTCACCCCCGAATGTTAAAACATAAGCGCCCGGAGATTGGGACATGGAAGCTCAACGTGGCAAAAGATCAGGGGAGCATCCTTAGGGAAAAAATCACCTTTGATATGCTTATGAACAAGTATACGAAGGAAAAGGTCGTTACAAGCCATCGAAAAGAGAATGAGGTCACCCGCGCGCCAAGAAAAGCGAGGTTCTCCATCGAGAGCGGTTGTCAGGCAGAAGGATGACCAAGTGAGACAAAGGTAGCATCCCTCCACATCTGGGGCTCCTCAGGCGTCAAATCCTCCATGCCCGGTGTGGGATGATAATGGGTGATATGGGTGCCATATCAGTCTGTGCAGCGGCCATCTTTCCAGCTTTGGACAGAATCTCACATCCTGTGCACGGTCGATGGGCTCCTCACCTATCTTGCTAGGGTCAGCAAACCCGACCGACAAGACCAGTCTACCCTGACCGGTCAGACCGGTCTGTCCAGGCACCGCACGGCACTCCCCCTATGAAGGTGTATCATCCCAAGAAAAGGGAAGGGGAAGTCCAGAAGGTAGAAGCAGACCCAAGGAAGGGCAAAGAAGAAGCCGTCATACAGATTGGGTCTATGAAGGTTCCCATCGAAACTAATGCAAAAAGACCGATTCATATAAGCAATCCAGTCTCAGCTCCTGTTCAAAAAATGTCCCCTGCCAATGATCATGAAGCTAGCAGTAGTGGATCGAATCCTAAATACTTTTTACCTTAGTGGTGTCCTCCCAGGTTGATCCGCACGCAAAGGAGGAAGTTGCAGAGGCACAAGTTGCAGGAAAAGAGGGAACATGAGCTAGAGGAACAGAGGGACGATGCGTTCAACAAGTACAGACCCATGGCACCTCAGAAGGAGTGGAGAGCAAAGGCCGATGCCAAAGCTACACCGGTCAGACTGATCGAAGCGTCTGAGCCAGCTCCTGAACCAGTCAGATCAGTCCAGGAACTGGTCAGACCGGTCTTTTAGATACACCGTCCATTTCTGCTCTTTTTGATCCTATGGCTTGCAATGACGAGTTGGCATCGGTCCATGATACAGAGGATGATGAACAACTTGTTGATTACAGTTCTTCGCCTGAGAGGATGATGCTGGACATAAATGTGGTGCATATGTCAATGGATGGATATGTACTCTCGGAGGAGGATGTGGCTCACCCTGACTTTGGGCCTAAGGAAGCGGTGTTCTAGAAGCCTAAAGCCACTGAAAATCATCTGAAGGCGCTTTATATGTGAGGTCACATCAATGGGAAGCCCATTTCTCGGATTTTGGTTGATGGATGGCGATTGTCAACTTGATGCCCTATTCTTTATTCAAGAAATTGGGGGGTTCAGATGAGGAGCTAATCAAGACCAAAATGACTGTCAGCGGTGTGGGAGGAGGCGAGCCTATGGGAGCAAAGGGCATTGTCTCTATGGAGCTCACCATTGGGAGTAAGACGTTGGCCACTACTTTTTTCATCGCCGAAACCCAAGGTAACTTCAGTTTAATCTTGGGTCGTGATTGGATACATGCGAATCAATGCGTTCCTCCTACTTTGCATCAATGCTTGATTCAGTGGGTTGGCGATGAAGTAGAGATCATTCATGGTGATACGTCGGCTTGTGTTGCTGTGGCCGATAGCACTACCATGGCTACTCATGATAATGTTAGGTGCTCATCCGGCATAGACATCTCCGATTGTGAGTACATTAGTTGTACAAAAGATGGCTTTCTCGCTGCTGTACTAAAGCTGATTGGTGATCAACTAGCTTATCATGTATGATGTAATGGATGTAAATTTAGAATGGCTACAACAGAGGTTAGAACACTATCGGGCGCAAAAGAATGATGTGTGAGGCAATTGAACACTACTAGAGCACTAGCCTTCCATCCAACCCCTTTTTTCTCGGTTAACATTGGGCCCATGACTAAAGGACCTTTAGTCCCGGGTCAAAAATGAGGCACCGAAAGGACACCGACGGGAGGGGCTCTAGTCCCAGTTGAAAAGAACTGGCAGTAATGCCCCTGCCCCCTTTTGTCCCGGTTGGAAATACCAAGTGGGACAAAACACACAGGGGTGCGGATAGGGGTCTCATCACGAAGTCCTTATCTCTTCTCCACCTGCGCGCACAAGTCCTAGTCCTTATCCTCTCCCTGCTTTCTTCTCCCACTACCCAAGTCCTTGATTTCTTCTTCTTCCTCCTCCTCTCCCTCCGACGCAGGTGGCCACACCCTACCACTGCTGCCCCTCCCCTTCCCCCTCTGCTTGCCTCTCACTGGGAGTGAGGAACGGCAGCGGGGTGAGGGCAGGGCTGGCGCGTGGGGGCGGAGGCGCTTGAGGCGTGGGTGAGGGCGTGGGCGGCCAAGCAGCAGGTGGGCGGAGGAGTGGGCGCGAGTCGAGGCGTGTGGGGGAGGCGGCTGCAGAGGCGGAGGCCGGGTGCGGGGGAGGTGGCAGCCAGGTGGTGCGTGCCACCGCGGGCGGGTGGGCGGCCGGGCATGGTTGAGGCGGAGGCGGAGCAGGATGGACGTAGGCGGAGGCTAGGCTGGTGCCGACCGGGCGGTAACACCAACCGGAACTAAAGGACCCCTCTTTTGTCTTGAAAAAAATTATCCCGGATGGTTTTCGGAGAAATTTGAGGCCTACCAACCGGAACTAAAGGTGAGTTTTCTAGTAGTGGAACTTTCCTACCAATCTTGCAAGAATGGCATGAATGCGGGAGTGACTTATTACACTGAAAATCAAAAGTCTGAAGGACCTGAGATAGGGAATCGGAGCCTGGGTGCCCATGCCGCTGGTGCCACAAATCCACCGAGGTTGTTGACGAAGCAGTGAATGCCTGAGCTTGTGGCAGCAACAGTGGGTAAAGGTCACCCTGACTCTAACTGCAGAGCTTCACCGTGCGTGTTTTAAGGTCCTTATTGGAAAAACTGTCAGGATCAAATTCAATGGAAACATTATTGTCACAGGTAAGCTTACGCATAGAAATAAGATTTTTAATCATGTGTGCAGAAATCAGGATGTTGTTGAGGAGCAGTGGTGAAGAATAAATCAGCAACAAAGGGTTAGCGGTGTGGGTGATAGGAAGTTGAGTGCCGTTGCCAATAGTGATAAAAGAGGAGATACTTAAAGGACAAGGAGAAGCAAGTATACTAGGCATGGAGGACATGTGTGTAGATGCTCTCGTGTCAAAGTACCACTCAGCAATGCTTGGAGGAGGCGGAGTGGCGATGCTGGTGGACTGCAAGGCACTGTAGAGGGTGCTATTGACCCAGGAGCCATTGTTGGAGTCGACTAGGGTAGGGAGGTGATGCTAGTGTTGGGCCGTCATCGGAAGGTAACTGATACTATGTAATAGGAAATTGGATCAACCACACTTGTATTGATCTGTTTGGACTCATATGTATATACATGTACACACAGGAGAACAACATATCTATCAAGCTCTAACTAAACCCTGAACTATCGACGAGAGCGCTGGGAGCCACGCGCATCGTGGGCAACGCGGTACGTGGCGAGCGCGGAACGCGTCGCATGCATCTGTTTCGGAGGGTCTTGGTCAGTGTCACACCGGGTTTTAAAACAAAACCAAGTATTATCTATATGTATGCCAGGATCATGTTTCATACATATAGTGACATCATTAGTGAATAATAACAACAATATCACGTAAAGAAATATAAATAATGACTTACGTGTCTATCAAAGATATGCAGCTTAATCCTTGAAATGGAGGCTCCAAACTTCACAAGCAAATGACTGGGGATTGCGTACACCTAGAACTCAGCATCATCTTCACAACAAATTTATAGCAGCTTCTTTCTTCTGAGCAATGTTGGTTATAGCAAGGGTAAGCACATGTCATACTCAGCAAGTGTGGGGAAAATATGAATGTAAGGCTTAAACAAGGAAAGGCTTTCTGCTTTACTGCGATAAGAAATTTAGTTTGTTAATTTTCTTAGTACCTGAGCAGTAAGGTATAAGTATATGCCAACTCACATTTAACTTAAACATAAGCCATAAGTATATGGCACAACCATAACCACGATTTAAGTTCATCTTGAAGTATATTAATCATGTGAGGGTCCAGGCCGCTCTTGACTATGAGGATGGCTGATCGATCAGTTTTACATCTCCACAGACACTAGTAGAAAATTGAATTTCGATCCTCCCCTTTTAGTCCCAGTTATTATAAAAGGCCCCACGAGATATTATAAAAGGATTGCATCCCCTATATAGTCAGATGCAATGTGTAGGTGGGATGGGAAGGAAGCTCCACACGAGGCTTCGAGGTTGTGGGGTTCTCGAATCCCACGGACCGCGCACATGCATATTTCGCGACGTGCGGGTGTGGGAGGCCTCCTGGGGACCTAGGATAAAAGATACCCCTTTTATCTACCCACATGTCGTTTTACCACATGTCGTGTAAAAGTTCAAAGAATTTTGGACCCAACCATACAGTGCTAGCTAGGCACCATACCACACTTCCGAGATGATCGGGCCACAGCAACTATCACCCACCAGCACTGATGAAAGCCATTGGCCTCATCAATAACTCCATATGTTCTTCAGCAGCTGAACAACCTGTGTGCATCTATACATAGGCACATTGATGTGAACATTCATCGAGCAACCTGTGCTACAGTATACTGGTAATGAACAACCTGCCCTGGAGCCTTGCGTAGTCTTCCAACGTGTAATCCATCGTCTCTCTAGCTAGCTAGCTCTCTCAACGACTGTGGGACGAGAGATCAGGACAAGGAGGCGACATGGGGATTTGAGAGTTGCTTAGAAAGGTCGCTTGTCGCGGTCTTGTTAATTATACATCGCTCATGGGGAGAGTCGACCTCGCAAAACGGTTGGAGGAAGCGGTATGACCGGTTGAGCATAACCCTCGACCTCGCAAAATGTCAGTTTTCTTTGACGGTTTCTGAACATTATAACCAGACCCTTGATGTGCTAGAGCATTAGCCCTACGATTGTCTTCCTTTGTACATGATAGATAGTAAATTCATCTAAGCAAGATATGATATATAGGCATTTATCAAGATAAGCTATTATAATCTAAATGCATCTAATCACGTCATTAGCAAAAATACCGGTCAATTAGAATCTTCTTAATATATATATATATTTAATTTAATGAATGCATATATATAAAAAAGATTTAGGTCCCATTTGGATCCTTGGAGTTGATTCTAATAATCATAATTTAGACACAAATTAATTAAGTTAATATAATTGTATATGGAATATATTTATATATTATTGTTGGCAGAGATAGTTACATGCTGTACTTCCACTAGTAGAGAATTGGGCTTTAGTCCCGGTTGGTAGGGTGCAAATATCCCGAAAATCCATCCAGGATAAACCAACCGGGACAAAAGACCCCCTTTTATCCCGGTTGGCAAAAAAAAATCCCGAGCTCCCAGGAGGCCCCCCCACACGCGATTTTTTCACGCGAAATATGCGCGGTTCGTGGGATTCGAACCCACAACCTCCAGCCTCGCGCGTAGCTTCCTTGCCATCCCACCTACACACCACACCTGAGTATGTAGGGGATGCTATCCTTTTGTATTAACTCGTGGGGGACCCTTTTATCCCGGTTGGAAACACCAACCGGGATAAAAGACCCCCTTTTATCCCGGTTGGTATTACAAACCGGGATAAAAGGGTTCGAGGATTTAATCCTCTTCCAGTCACCTTCCAGTCACCTCGTTGGGGACCCTTTTATCCCGGTTTGAAACACCAACCGGGATAAATGACCCCCTTTTATCCCGGTTGGTATTACAAACCGGGATAAAAGGCTCTTGACCCTTTTATCCCGGTTGGTGTTACCAACCGGGATAAAAGGGGGGGTCTTTTATCCCGGTTGGTGTTTCAAATCGGGATAAAAGGCCTCTCAGAGTCTTTTTTTTCCCACTAGCCTTTGCAACCGGGATAAAAGGTCCCGGTTGGTGAGCCCCCCACCAGTGACCGAGTTTTAGTCCCGGTTGGTGAACCTTTTGTCCCGGGCCAACTTTAAACCGGGACAAAAGGGGACGCATGGAAAGCCAATTCTCTACTAGTGTTCTGCTATAGGGAGGTGAGTTGAAGAGCGTGCTATAAGAATTGAATTCCATTATAATAATCATAATCTATAGAATCCATTTCCATCTTCCACCCTCATGAATTTAAGATAGGCTTATATCTAAAGTTTGGAAAGTTGTAGAATTCCAGATCCCAAGATAAATTAATCTACTCCATGAAGTAGATTCTAATTTCTTCAAAATGAAGGGATCCAAACGGGGCCTTGGTGATTCCCATATAAAAAGTATATATGGGGTATTTACGCAGCGGCAGAGCCGGGAAGGCAGGGAGACGCGACGACCGGGAGGACCCGTGTCGTCGAATCGTTTTGTCCGACTTCATCAACTCAGTAACTCATGCACGTAGGTGACGGCAAACCAAACGATGAGATGGTGGAGATCGACTCCGCCGTCGTCGTCTACCTTGACTTTGACTCACAGAATTGAAGGAGACAAGCCGGTGACTGCAAATCATCGGTAGCAGACGTCAAAAAGACTCTGTAATTAAGAGTCGTCTCTGGCGGCGGCACCGGAGTCGTTCTTTAGTCCTCGCTGATGCTACCGTCGTCGGACGTACGCTAGACGTTTTCCCTTGGGACATCGATCGTACACATAATAATCTTGTGAAAATTAGGTGAGTAGATGTATTGTGCTTATGAAGTTGGGAAATCTATTATGTACGACGAATAATCCATATACGTGGATTAAATTTAAGCTATATATTATCTATTATTCTTTCATTTTAATTTGTCATAAGACAAACTTTTATAATTGACTATCAGAAACTTTGATTATTAGCTATATGTGGCCTAATTTTTCCACAAGTTTTTATTTCTTGTATCTCGATAAACTACTAGCCTGTGCTGGAGGATCTGTTGATGGACTAGCTAGCTAGTGTATATTAGTCGTGGCTGGCGCACACAGAGAACACAGATTAAACATTCGCATCTGATAAAAATCGATCATGTGCAAGCAGTTAGCCCTCCTGCTCACGCTGCTTGCCATCTCTTTGGGCCATGCCGCCGCAGCCGCGTCTGTCAGGATGAAGGTCATGCACGTCGACGCCGGCCGCGGCCTAACCAACCGCGAGCTGCTCCAACGCTTGTCGTCGCGGAGCAAGGCCCGAGCCGCACGGTTACTCTCCAAAGCGGCCAGCGCCCCGGTGACACCGGGGGCGATCCCCGGCGCCGTCCCGGACACCGAGTACTTGGCGCACCTGGCCATCGGCACGCCGCCGCAGCCCGTGCAGCTGACGCTCGACACGGGCAGCGACCTCGTCTGGACGCAGTGCCGGCCGTGCAACTCCTGCTTCCGCCAGGACCTTCCTTACTTCGACCCGTCCCTCTCCTCCACGTTCGCCGGCGTCCCTTGCCGCTCCACGGCGTGCCAGAGCCTGCGGAAGCCGTCGTGCGTGAGGTCCCCGAGGGGCCAACAGGCTTGCGCCTACTCCTACTCCTACGCCGACGGCTCGGTGACGATCGGGCGCATCGAGGCAGACACGGTCACGTTCGACGGGCACACCGCCACCGCCGTGACCGGCGTGTCCTTCGGGTGCGGTCACGATAACACCGGCATTTTCAAGTCCAACGAGACCGGCATCGTCGGCTTCGGCCGCGGTTTCCTGTCTCTGCCGTCACAGCTCAAGGTGGGCAACTTCTCTCACTGCTTCACCACGATCACGGGTGCGGCGGCACCCAGCGCCGTCCTGCTCGGCCTGCCAGCGAACCTCTACAACAGCGCCCGTGGCGTCGTGCAGACAACCCCGCTCGTCAGGAACCCGCCTAGGAATCCAAACTTTTACTACGTCTCGCTGAGAGGCATCACCGTCGGCTCGACGAGGCTACCGGTGCCCGAGTCCGCCTTCACGCTGAGAGACGATGGGGACGGCGGCACGATCATCGACTCCGGCACCGGCATGACGTCGCTGCCCGAGGACGTGTACAAGCTCATGCGCGAGGCGTTCGTTGCCCAGGTGAGGCTCCGCGTGTACAACGTGCGTTCGCTCTCCCAGCTCTGCTTCGCGGCGCCGTCGTCGTCGACGGCGAAGCCCGACGACGTGCCCAAGCTGCTGTTCCACTTCGAGGGCGCGACGCTGGACCTGCCGCGGGAGAACTACATGTTTGACGCCGTGGAGGAGGGACGTTCCATCACCTGCCTTGCTATCAACGCTGGTGGTGGCAGCATGACTATAGTAGGCAACTATCAGCAGCAGAACATGCACGTGCTCTACGACCTTGCCAATGGCAAGCTATCCTTCGTTCCGGCTCAGTGTGAGAAGCTTTAGGCTCTCTCTCTCTCTCTCACTGCATCGTCCTGGCACCGACTGCTTTGCGTATACGTGGCGCTGCCAGCATTCACGTTGCGCTTACATTACCGTATCTATGCTATATAAGTGCATAACCGCATGCGATAATAAGAATAAAAGGTTGCTTAGTTTTCTACCAGAGTTGTTTCCCGTACCCCCCCCCCCCCCCCCCCCCATCGAGGGTCCACATGTTGTGTCAATCCGGGCAAAAATAACGACGAGTGGTAGGGGAGAACGATTTGGTCATCCTCCCGCAGTGCATTCTCACCGTTTTTTTTCACCGAGCCTGCTGACCCCAGCCTTAAGGCTGTCCGCACCGGGACCGCTAAACGATACTCCAGTACCGCGGTAGCAGAAAAACCCCGCACCACGGTACTAGGAGGCCTCCGGTACATCAGCGGACGGCCGATGGTTCACTACTTCTAGCGGACGCCCAGACGCTCGCTACCCACCTCCCAAGGCCGCCAACCCCAACGGCCACCTCCCTCGCGCCTCCGCTGGACCCCCCGCCGGACCGGCGCTGCCGCTGGACGGCCGCCGGTGGTTCTGTCGCTGCCGGATCCGTCGGGAAGGAGGAGGGGGCAGCGGCGAGGAAGGAGGATCCACCGGTCTTTTCCTCCGTCCCCTCCCCTCTCGAAGTCCCAATCCCTCTACCTCCTTTCCCTTTTGCCTTGCCGTAGGTTTAGACGGCAGACCCAGGAGCCGCCACGGCCATGGACGCCGCCGCCTCCGAGATCAGCAACTGGAAGGTGCTCTCCACGGCATCCGGCTGCGGGGGCGATGCAGCCGCCGCCGACAACAGCGAGGTCGTGGTCGTCTCCGGCGGGGGCGGCGATGTCCTCCACGTCCACGAGAAGGCCCGATTCTTGAAGTTACCGTTGCGCGCGGTGTAACCTGGGGCGAAGATGGAAGTCAAGCCGAGGTGGTAAATGGTCTGATTGAAGCGCAAAGCGAGGGGCTTGCCCCAGATAAAGATTGCATTTGATGATAAGGTCTGTTGAGTACATCTGTTGCACTAGCTGATACGAAGGCTTAATGCATTTGTTCAGTAGTTTTTCTGATGGAGGTAATTTGTTATGAGAATTGCTGGATAAATTCTGATGGAGAACAGGGCAGTTGGGATCGGTCACGAGTTCCTGAGCCTGACAGTAGAGAAGATGGTGGAGGTGGAGAAGTTCAGTGTTGGGGATCTGCCCAAAATCCACCCCTTTGTCCGTGTCCAGGTCTTAGCTCGCCCAACCAAACGCTGAATCCCGCTAGCTTCGGACAAGGTCAAGATTATGAGCTGGCTTCGGGTGGGCGTCGCCCGAGGTTAGGTTGTTTACCAGATGACTAACCAAGATTTACCATATGTTTTCCCAAGACTTTTGTACGCAGGATGGGAGGAGATGTCATCAAGGAAGTTTCCCGTCAGAGCTGGCTTCGTTGAGGTTGCGAAAGGGGGGAGCACGCTGAAGCTAAGCAAACCTCGATGACGAAGCTAGGAGCACCATGTGATGTGGACGACAGGGAAGCCGCGATTTGTGGGACCTTGTGAGAGCACGAATCGCGGGGCTGTCGGACAATTGGAAGGACCGTTTTGTAAAGCATATTCTACGAATATGGCAGTTGGGCGGGGGTAATTACGTAACAGAAATTGGGCGATCGTGTTGTGTAATAGAGTAATGCTTGGGATTTAGTGGTTGGGTGGGGGTACTCTCAGCTTATAAAAGTGACCCTGCGCGGCACTATAAAAGGAGATGAGCCGCCCACTGTAATGGATTAATTGTTCATTGATAAGACTGCAAGCAAATGAAATTGATGTCCATCCTTAGCTGAGGTTAAGCGTTACCAATCACTCCTCTGAGTTGCGATCTCACTTCCTCCGAGGTTAGATCCCAACATTCGGCGCCTACCGTGCTCAGGCCACCAACCAACCCACGATGCCCCCACAAAGAAAGAAGAAAACCACAATGGCACCTGAAGTTGACGAAGATAGACAACTCATCCCATCTGAGCCATCGCAACAGGTCGTGTCAGACAAAGAAGAGCATTGTGCACGCATCGAACAAGTTCTGAAAGCAATGAAGGCAAGGGCCGTACCAGAGGCCGCACGTGACAACCACCAACCCAGTGATGCCGAAGGCAGTTGGAGGAAGTCAAAAGGCAGAAAGCACGTTTCACGGAGCAAATGCAAGCTCAAAGAGCGGCAGCCAATAGACTGGCCATCTTAAACGAAGCCAAAAAACAATTGGAGCAATTGCAACAGGAAATTGCGGAGCTGGAACACATGCAGGGAACTCCACAACAACCACTGCCACAGAACAGCCAGCATCCTAACTTTAACTCTGCACGAGTCATTTACACCAATTCCAACCTCGGCCAACACGACCAGATACCAGCGGCAAGCGCATGCCTGGTCATCGACAAGAGTTCCCCACTGTCGATTGGGCTCTAGACAGCACCTTGGCCAATCACATACAAATTAGTAACTCTACCCAAGTTCAATGGTCCGACGGATCCGCGGCAGTTCCTCGTGAGCTACGAAGCTACCATCACCTCGGCCGGAGGGGATGATGTGGTCCTCGCTAAATCGTTCATAATAGCCTACGAAGGGGCAGCCTTTGAACTGGTATTCGATGTTCCCCCCGCTTTCCATATACAGCTGGATGGACCTAAATGCAAAATTAACGCAAAATTTCCAAGGTTTCCACCGCACCATCACCAACCAGGCCGACCTGTTCCACTGCAAGCAGAAAGACAAAGAGCCTCTGGCTGGCTACGTAAAGCGGTTCGTGCAACTTCGGTCATAGATACTGCAAGCAGATGATTTTGTGGCTATCTCGGCATGTATTGCGGGATTAAGCCCCAGTCCCACCGCATCGAACCACCAAAAATGATGGAAGCTCTATTCCTAGAGTTGGATAAATACATCAGATCAGACGAAGACCACCGAAATAGAGTGGCAGAAAGAAATAGCCAAAGGCAAACAGAAAAAAACAGAAATTGGCAAGCTTCGCCGTACAACCGTCCACGAAACAACAACCAGCACCAAAACAACCGCGTAATGACCATCGAAGATACTCACCCCACAAACCAGCCACACAACCACAACCAGGATCAAAGCCACCACAACCACAACAACACAACCAATAGCCACCCTTGCATTCATATTCTTCTCCACACTTGCTGAGTACGACATGTGCTCACCCTTGCTATAACTAATGTTGCTCAGAAGAAGAAGCTGCTATGAAGTTGTTGTGAAGATGATGCTGAGTTCTAGGCTTACGCAGTCCCCAGCTGAGTACCTGTGAAGTTTGGAGTCTTCGTTTCCAGGATTAAGCTACGTATCTCTCATAGTTTCGTAAGTCTTTATTTGTGTTCCTTTGCGTGATATTGTTGTTGTTATTCAATTATGATGTCACTATATGTATGAAACTCGATCCTGGCATACATATACGTAGCACTTGGTTTTGTTCTAAAACCGGGTGCAACAGTGCCGCCCCCTCCCCTACCTCTCCCTCATCTCCCTCCCTCTCCCTTTTTTTTGGCACAGGTGGTGGTGGCGGCGGGCGTGGTGGCAGCAACGATGGCGGGCGTGGTGGCAGCAGCGGCGGTATGGTGGTGGCGGCGGGTGTGGTGGTGGCGGCGGCGTGGTGGTGGCGGCAGCAGCGGCGTGGTGGTGGTGGCAGCGGGTGGCATGGTGGTGGCGGCAGCGGTGGTGGGTTTTTTATATTTTTCGAAATATTGTTTGCCGAATGTTGGTTTGAGTACTCTGCAAAGGGTTCACCGAGTGCTCGATAAAAAAAACATTTGGCAAAGACAGCTTTGCTGAGTCTTATTTTGCTGAGTTCCGTTTTCCGAGTGTAACACTCGGCAAACATTTTGCCGAGTGTTTTTTTGCCTTTACCGTGTGCCTGGGAAATGGGGTAGTGATCTAATGAAATGCTGCACCAAACCATTGATATCTATCTATGCGTGTTTGGTCCTGACCTTTGCATCACTGCACATGCATGCTACAATTAATATACATATTTATTTTCATAAAATTAGTATCTTTATTTGGGGAAGCAGGAACCCACATATACTATATACTATAGTTCAAATCCCAGACATGGAGGATTTTTCTGGAACCACTAATACCAATTACAGGAAAATGGAACTAAGTACTGAATTCATATAATCAACTTAGCAATAACAAATTAAAGGACTGGTAATAAAGCTCAACTCTTGATGCAGAGCATTAATGCTGACCGTGTATGCTTAATTTGCTTCCTTCTTCCTGATTTCATCTCGCCTCTGAGCCTGAGTTTCCGAAGGCTATTAACTTCACTTGCTTAAGCTTTTCCACCACCTCTGCCATGGTTGGTCTCTCCTCCACATCTTCCTTGAGACATCGGACAGCCAACGCGCCTATCCTGTCGAGGCACTCAATGTAACGTTGAGACGTCTGAGCATCCTCACCAGAGAAGATGTCTCTGTCATACATCTTCCATCCGTTGCCCTCCTTCTTGCAAGTCTTTACAAAGTTCATGGGGAGGCTGTTGCACCCGTCATACCTGGCCTTCTTTCTGGTGATGAGCTCCAGGAGTACCACGCCGAAGCTGTACACGTCGCTCTTCTCCGTGAAAGAACCAGTGTTGATGTACACCGGGTCAATGTAGCTCATGTCCCCTGACACCGCCCATTTGGCATACCTGCTAGCAATGGACACGAGCTTGGACGACCCAAAGTCCGAGACCTTGGGGTTGAGGTCGTCGTCGAGCAGGATGTTTCCAGACTTCACGTCCCCGTGGATGCGGTTGTTGTGTCCGGCATCATGTGAGTGCATGTAGGTGAGAGCCTCTGCAGAGCCAATGGCAATGTCAAGTCGCATCTGCAAAGAAAGAGAGCCTTGCTTGCCGGCACCGTGGAGCATGTCGGAGAGGCTTCCGTTGGGGATGAACTCAAATACCAGCATGGGGATGCTCGTCTCCAGGCAGCACCCAACGAGGCGCACAATGTTGGTGTGGCTGATGGCGAATTGGAAGATGATCTCGTCGACGAATTCACCCCCTTGCCGGGATTTCTCTCCTTCTACTATGGGTCGTTTAACCGCGACTCGCTTGTTGTCATCGGTGGTGCCTTTGTAGACCATGCCAAAGGCACCTCTTCCAATTTGACGATCTTTCGAGAAGTTGTTTGTGATCTTCCTCAACTCATCTTCCGAGAAGGTGACGATGTTCGCAGCGCCCTCTAGGATTTTACCACCATTTTTGTCAAAGTGCCCTCTCCGAATACGTCGTCTGTACTCCATGTACAGGAGACATAGTAGGATCACCAGAATAGTGAGGGAGACAAATGTAACTACAAGCACACGAAACATGCATATCTTTATACTGCTGTTAATCATGTCATTGTCGATTATATGTATATACCATGGCATCCCAATCCATCAGGAGAGATATAGAAGTATATTTACTAGCTCCCCTCAATCTTATTGTTGTCCGAAGAGCTCTTTTACAATACAAAATATTACTACATATAGTATATATAAAATATAACCATTCAGTATTATCTATAATTTAGTAATTATTACATTGTAAAATGTGATATTTCAAATGGAATGGTTTAGACTTTAAGCTAGTGTCAAATGGAATGGTTTAGACTTTAAGAGAGTCTTCATGATTATTTGAATAGAAAATAATCATGAAGACTCTCTTATATAATAGCAGAGTATTTGACAACAATTCATGAATCCCACCTACTATAGCGATTGCATATCCTTCAATTATGGGCTGGCATCCTTCCTCACTTTTACCATCTCCTTTGTGTCCAAATTTGCATTTGCACTCGTAATCGCCCTGTGTGTCATGGCATTTGCTATTACTGCCACAAAGTTTTTCATAAATCGCAGGATTTGATTTTCGAAGGTCGCATTCGTTAATGTCTGCATTACAGGAATACACATTGAGGTAGTTAGTTATAGAAAAAAATCAATGATAAACTCATAAGTGATTTCTTTTTGCCACTTGATTACACTAAATAAATATAGCACATAGGAACCAGTCAGGTAATTGTTTTTATATAAATTATATATGTTACAGAAAGTTGTTTGGCTTCTTTGAATATATACTGTAGAGTATGAGTGAAGGATTTTAGTGGAACTTTTCTCAACTAAAAATCAGAAATAAAAATAATTTGGTAGTTTTAAAAAAACACTTTATTATTGACTAAAAAAGATGTGCAAGCAAAAAAAGTACAAAAAGATTAAAATTACTAACTTGTGCAGCCATCGGTGACGTAGGGGTTGCCCGTGTAGCCCGTGGAACAATTGCAGACGTACCCAGGTCCCTGTGTGGCGTTAGCACATAAACTGTTTCTACTGATGCAAGCGGGAGCCGTGGGTGCCCCAGCATCCTTTGTTGGAGCCTGGCAAGAGCCACCATCCCTGACGGCCCAATCAAGCACCATAGGGATGCTTCTGTCTCCAAAACGGTCATTAAAGGTCTTGTCTGCAACATGTATGATGAGGTCTCTCTGTTTGAAGTGGTACCTTATAAGAAATAACAAAATATCAAAGTTCATCTTGACAAGTTAAGAACATAAGATAAGCCATCATCGTGACAAGCTGTGTAGTTTAATTTGGACTTTTTAAGTTAGTAGTATTACATACCAGCCTTTCTCCGCGATGAAAGCGTAGTTGCAGGGGCTGTATCCCCATGCATTATTTGATGGCGTATAGCTCTCGTCGTTCCCCCAGTAGATCTTTATCCTGGAGAGGTTCGTCGGGATGGAACTCTGGCAGCAGCCAAGGCCCGTGCACTCCTCGCCGTCTCGAGCCGCGGCATGCAAGCTGTCGCATGAGGTGATGCAGCCACTGAAGAAGCTGGAATCCTCTCTGCCGTTTAGAAACGCCAACGTGTCGCAGCCGATGCCTGTAAAGACGTTGCGCGTCGGCGAGATAAGAAATGGGAAGAATTTGAATGTCCAGTTGATGAATCCGGTTGAATCAGTGGTGTCGGATGAGTTGTAGCAGATGTAGGCCACGGGGGAGAAGACACGCATCTCGCCGGCCTCCAACGAGATGTTCATGACCTCCAAAGGCTCCAAGTCGTCGCCACCGCCATAGTATGGTCTTGGAGGGTTAAAGCTATGGTTGCAAGTAATGTTGAAGTCGAAGCCCCAGGCACATTCGTCCCCGATGCCGAATGGGTAGGGAATGCTTACATTGCCGCACATGCTAGGGCAGCCCGGCCTTGGAGCTGCTACCGCCGGTGGTGGTGGTGGTGGCGGCGCTGCCTTGTCTGCGAGAAACCACAGCAGTTGTGCTGCCATGGCTGCGAGGGGCTTCATCCTTTATTTTTCTTTAAGAACGAAGCAGCTAACAAGTTTATTTGCTTTGCAATTCGCTCCGGCGGCATGGTTCTTTACTTATAGGCGCGAGTCATATGATTTACAGTCATTAGTATTGTGGATGGAAACTTCGTTTATTAAATCTAGCTAAATTAATAATATTGACAGATACTCAAAACTGTTACAAGCGATAGACAAGAAAGCGACGAATCAAAGTAGATCAATCACAGGAGACACGAGATTTTAACGTGGAAAACCCTTCTAAGATAGAAGGGGAAAAAACCACGAGCCCCAGCTAGTAAATCTTCACTATATTGGGTGGGGTTACAAACGTTGGGGATTTATAACTGTTTCAACTTGTTCCGAACGGCGGCTTACAGGAAGTATATAAAGAGGTGAAGCCAAAAACGTGTGCTATATGTATAACTGAATTTGGATCATAACTCAACAAAACCATCGTTTCAAAATTGGTTTAAATCTAGCTAAAATAATGATGCTCGCAGAGCTCGATTCGTTTTGAAGAAATAGAACCCACTGTGTAACCAGAATTATTTCTGTCGCTCTTTGTTCTTAAATATTTGGTTGAAACTAAAGCTTGCTTGATACCAACATTCGGCGTTCACCGCATGTGTAGCGTGATGGTTCAAACCAAGAAAAAGAAAGATGACGAATTCAAACAAAAACGCACCTAGCAACACAAATAATTCAGGCGACCCAAATGTCTCTATTGTCACTCAAAATCACAATAAATGGCCTAGCTGTCTTGTCTATATTTCTTACAGACTCTAAACATGTCTATAGCTGCTATATGTCTTGTCTTATAGACAAGCCCTTGTCTCATCTATCTATTGGACTTGCTAGCTCCTAGAGGTAGCCTTGGGAGAAAATAAGATTGGCCTCCTTAAAGTCTCCGCAGGCATTAATATAATGTGCCTTTCATAGCTGACTAGTTCAATTCGTCCGTCAGTGTTGCAGTTTGCTTTCTTGCGATGCTCAGCTGGAGTTGAAATGGTCTAAAAGTTATTAGAGACAGCTACCTTCCTACAAACGACGCAAAAGCGTGACAGCAACGGTTCAGTGCATTTGTATGGGTCCAACTTTTTAGTACGAGATAAGCGCCCTGCAACATTTTCACGTATGTTTCTTGACCCCACTGGAATCAATTCGGCCTTATCACATACCATACCGGATCAACTCTAGTAGTCACATCGCCCGAATTAATTGTTGGGCCCTAACTTCACGGGGAGCAATGATACAATCGGGAACGCGTAAGGGACTTTCTTAGCTTCGGACGGAATATAGTACAAACCTCACGCGAGTAGTCCTATCATTGAAAATTGAAGTACTCTTTACAGGGTTGAACCACCCTTTCACAGTGCTATACATTCCCTGATCACCCCTACTCAACCACTACATTCTGGGAATATGCTTTACACAAATGTCATTCGGAGATCCTACTTATCACATCATGCACTTTTACATTACATTCTACCCTCGTTCAACTGCTACATTCATGGAATATGCTCCACAAAGAGGCTATTTTAGGATCACGCTTTACACGCCTTCCTCGGTAAAGCCTCGCGTCCCCGAAAGTTGCCTCCGTGCCCGAAGCCACCTTGGCTCCAGGTAGCTCCTTCCCCTCGGCCTCGTGCAAGACATGCGGTCCACCTCGCGCACCTGGTGTTTCCGGGAGAGGTATTAGTCCTGCAAAAAAGGTTGAGCCTCTTGACGCCATAGTTAGGATCGGTTAGCTCGAAAGTCATTTATGTCCTCTGGCTTCGGGCCGAGATTATGCCTTGGCGACACGCTGATTGGCCGAAGTCAAGGGCTTTGCTGGGGGCTGAGAACTGGGGTCTTGGGGCGAACTCGCTTGAAGCTAGATGTTTCTGGGGCGATCCCAACAAAATTTTTTTAAAACTAGACAAACACGTGGATATACATAGTATTCCAAACAAAATATGATCACAGTACACAAACGTTTCCCGATAGTAGCATGCTCACAGTACACGGAATATGATCATATTGCCCGATCAAATGTAGTTACGATTGTTTTATTTGTTGTTAAAAATACGTTAATTTCCGCGCATTGGGTCCTGAAGCCGTAAAGAATCCCGGCGTCATAACCATCTTCCCCTGCCGTGGTTGTGGCAATCCCACTGGCAGAAGTTATCGACCTGTTTTACAGTAGACAATTCTACTGCTCACTACTAGTATATAAGTATATATAAGATCTAATTATTTATTATTATGGATAATTTAGTAATTAATACATTGTAAAAAGTGATATTCCAAATGAAAGTCTTTTAAACTTTATGCTAGTGTCAAAAATAAAATTATAATTATACCATTTGTGTTCATTTACCATAATATCCTTATACTACATATATTACTCATGTATACTACTTATACTATTGGTTAAGGTTTCAGTAGTATACAATTAATCTTAACTATCGAATATTTTTATACTAGTTCTTTTCGAAATATTAGTATAATCTAGTATTGTGTACCGTAAAGAATTTATTATATCAATAGATTTGGAAGAGCTTCTGCATGTACGGTGACAGATGGACCCAACACCGTAACCATGCCACGACTCCAAGTGCCGTGGATTCAGCTTTCTCCCCTCCTTCTAGTACTCTCACCGGTGCGTGTGCCATGTCTTGGGCAACCCAAGGTGCGCAAGGCTTCTGTAGCACGTGCGTGGACGCAGATGGTGATATATTTGCAAATGCAAATTTAACCGCAAAGGAGATGGTAAAAGTTAAAATGGTTGTTATCAGTATGTATTTCCGCCATATATTAGCAGAATACATTAAAATCTCTTTGAAATATAAATATATTATTAACATAATGATAGGTTCCCTTCTGGCTGATTAATCGTTTCCGTTTGTTGCAAATGTCGGTCATACAACTCATGACTATTTTTATAATAAGAAACTTCTTTCTTTTTTAAGATTAAACAAACTTTTTCTTTAAAGTGCAGATATGGAGTTGCATAACTTATATGCATGGGGAGATCTACAGGGTACCCCAGCCATTCAACGAGTCGGTATACGCTGGCCTATCGCTGAGACGCGGACCGCGGAGCCAAACCACGACCGA
Source organism: Setaria viridis (assembly GCF_005286985.2). Classification (NCBI taxonomy): domain Eukaryota; kingdom Viridiplantae; phylum Streptophyta; class Magnoliopsida; order Poales; family Poaceae; genus Setaria; species Setaria viridis. The sequence goes on from NC_048270.2 coordinate 40,733,322, forward strand.
ACGATCATTGCCGTCGCCGGCCCGTTGATTCGCTTCTGCTTCGCCCGTGCCGTCGATTCGCGTTGCCTTCAGGATTCGGCCCGGCAGTGCCGCAGCGGCAGTCTACGGCCTTCACGATCACGATTCGCCTTCCGCTTCGCCCGAACACCTCACCTTCCGCCTCCACGATTTGCCGATTCGGCCCGGCAGTCTGCGGCATTCGCGTCGCGGTGGAGGGGGTGGAGGAGGGGGCTGGCGATGGTACAGTGTCCAAACTCCTTAAAGAGCAATTTCCTAGCATGTATAATATAGTTATTTAAGGAGCAATTTCATAGCCTGCATAATATAGTCATCTACCCTCATGGTACAGTGTCTTACGTCATGATTCAAATGCCACTACATGTCTCTTTTGGAACAATATTAGTGGGGATAAATTGACGGTATGAAAATACCTAGTAGCTAAGATAGCAAACTTTCAGCTTCCTAATGAGAGGACTATTTTACCTATAGGAGACACATAAACATGGTTAATTTTTCAATGTGGTCCATGTATCAGTACCTAATAAACTACGTTACCCCTTCCAACAATAAATTCATTTGGAAGCTGAAGCTCCCTTTGAAGATGAAGGTTTTTCTGATAAATTACTTAAAAATAATTGATTTGTGAGACAGTAGTGTTTTTCTGTGAATGTAGTGTAACAATTAAACATCTCTTTTTTGACTGCTAGCGTGTTAAGTCTATTTCGAGAATTATTCATATAGCTACTGTGTTAATCTTCCCAAGATCCTTAACTCATATGTTTTGGAATTGGCTAATGGATATCGGGAATAAGGAGAGCAAATTGATCTTTGTGGCGGATGCAATTCTTATTTGGGAAATCTGGTATACAGGAAACAATTTTGTTTTTTAGAAAAATGATTTTTTTTCATTTATGCCTACTACTTTTGTAGGATCATATATCTGCTGCAATATTGGGCACAGTTGCAGCGTGAGACATAAGGGAGACCGTCCGATTGGTGAGCGGAGCTTTAGACTTTTTGCATCTAATAAAGATAATTTTTCTCAAGTTGATTCGCATGGGGTCATGCATACAAGTAAATCGGCAAATCCAGGGGCTACTCCTGAAAACTCCAAGAATAGCATGCCGTTGAACTTCTATGCGGGACAGACGCCACCTAGGCCAAACCGCCAAAGCTGAACATGAATGAAGCGGTCAAATCGGTCCAGGCAGGCGGTCTGACCGGTCAGGCCACCAAGGCCGACCAGTTGGCCATTGTCCCCGAAACACGTGTGCCGATTGCTGTTGTGCATGGCTCGGTTGCTTCTGACTGTGCTGGAGAGTTTCAGATGAACATACCCTCAATTGGCACAATAGCGTACACGTTGCCTCCGATCCCTAACACCACTGTTGCATCTAAGGGGATTTCAAATGACGTGTTTTCTTATTTGCACTGCATTCAGAATGGCAACCCACCCCACGCGATTGCTGCGAATACATCAGCATCAGGGCTGCCAGAGTTGCATCCCCTTCGTGAGATTAGAAGATTTAGAGAGGAGATGTTGGCTTTAATGAAAAAAAAACCGGTAGTTCGAAGTTATATCAAAAGTCATATCATGCTGATTTTGACTATGTCCCCTATCCTGTAAATTGATACACAAGAAACAATAGACTTTGCTTAGGATTTCTTCATTTTGCTTGTGCTCTCTTCTTCCTTTTTATGCTCAATTATTGACCTTAAAAATTGTAATAAGGAGGCTGTGTACCGCTGCCAAGGTAAAAAAAAACAATTCCTTTTTCTTAAAGCAAAAAGACATACGCACACATAGCACACATGCATGGACCATGTTCAATATGCATGCTTATGAATTAATATCCTATCTATAAAATCATTGTGGATATGGAAACAACAGAACTGATTAGTTGGTTTAGATCGGGTTTAATGAGGAGCACATACCTCTTCTCCCATCTTCGTTAATCTGTCCGAGAATGGAAGATCGGTTAAAATTCCAAGAGATGGGCAACTGTTATGGCGTAGAAGATACATCTACTTTTTTTTCCACCAACTGTTATGCATGAAGATAGGTTAACGTAAAGAGATAGCCAGTGCACCGATCAGTGTCTCTTGTACTGTAGTCGTTTGCTCCCCGTGTCGTGTGGCCATGGCAAGGCGATAGCTAGCATTTATCATATAGACAACTACGGAGCTACCGTCCTCCAGAAAACAGCTACGAAGCTCTAGAAATATGACATCTCATCCCTAGCCTTAGTTCCGATTATTTTTGAACCCGGTACTAGAGAGGATATTAGTATTGGTTCCAAAATGGAAAGCCTCCGGAGCCCCTCTAGTACCGGATGGAGCCCCATCTGGTACTAGAGCCCCTATCCCGCGCTCTGCTCTAATACTTCGATTTTTTGGGATCTGCTCCGCCGCATCCATATCTGCATGCCTGTCACCCATCTCTTTCCTCTCTCCCTCACTCTTCCTCTCTCCCTCTCCCTCTCCTTCCTCGCTCACTCTTCCTCTCTCCTGCCTCTCTCGATCTCTCGAGCTCTTGGTTCCCCGGCCCTCCTCTTGCATGCCTCCCTGCCCCTCCCCTACCCCCTCCGCTGGCTCCTCACCGGTGGTGAGCAGCGGTGGCGGGGCATGGTAGGCGGCGGCGACGCGTGCTGGTGGCCAGGGAGGGCGGAGCGGTGGCGCAGATGGCCAGGGCGGGAGGAGTGGCGGCGCAGGTGGCCGGGGCACGGCGTAGGCGGGGGAGCAGGAGCCGGCGGGGTGGGAGGATGAGGGTTGGTGCGGAGAAGGAGGGGCGGAGGCGGATCCGGTGGGGGCGGCAGGTAGGGGTGTGCGGGAGGAGGAACCGGTGGCCCGACGGGGTGGCAGGAGGAGGTCCAGCACGGAGGAGGAGGTCCAGCACGGCGTGGAGGAGGATCCGGTGCCGGGCAGCGGGGCGGAGGTGGATTCGGTGGGGGGGCGGGGACGGGCACGCGGGAGGAGGAATCGGCGGCCCGGCGTGGGTGGAGGGGCCGCTTGTGGGGGTAGGGACGGCGGGGAGGGGGGAGGAGGAACTGGCGGCAGGGGTGGGGGGAGCAGAGGAGCCAGCGCGAATGTGGGATGGGGCCGGGGGTGGGATTTTACTTTTTTTTTAATACCTCTAGTACCGGTTATTTCATCCGGTACTAGAGGGTGGAACCCTCTAGTACCGATTGGCCAACCAGTACTAGAGGAGGGTTTCCAACCCGTAGTAGATGTTGGAAACAGAAAACGAGGGGAGATTTTGGTGCTGCGGGAGCTGCAGCTTTTCTTGATTAATTGACAACTATATATAGTCTAGATACAAACTAAGATTCCCGTAGGAGCAAGGCCTGAATTGGCCAACCAGTTTAGAACTCTATCTCTAGTAAACATTTAGAACTCTATCTCTAGTAAACAACTAGGACTCCTAACTAGGATACAATGCGCAAGGATTAAGTCAACAATCTCCCCGTAATCCTTGTGCACTTGATTGACTTGGACCGTTCCAATCATTGCTCTCAGCTCTTGGAATCTGATTCGCCCCAATGCTTTTTTTAAGATGTCAGCGAGGTGGTCCTTTGTCCCGATGAAGCTGGTGCTGATGCTTCCAACTTCAGACGCCTCACGCACATAGTGATACTTGATCCTAATGTGCTTGCTCTTGTCATGAAAGACTGGATTTTTTTACCAGCGCCAGCGCAGACATGTTGTCAAACTTCAACTCGACTGTCTCAGCAGAATCTCCAGTGAAGTCGCTAAGCAGCCGGGCTTGCCAAACAGCTTGGGTTGCCACCGATGCGGCGGCGACATACTCTGCCTCACAGGAGGACAGAGCAACCACGCGCTGCTTCAAGGAATATCACCGGTCCTCCCTCCAGGAAGAAAATGCCTCCCGACGTGCTCTTGCTGGTGTCGACGTCGCCGACGAGATTGGAGTTGCTGAAGCTGTGCAGCCGAGGCGTCGTCTTGCTGCGGGCGTAGAAGCAGCCGTAGTGCAGAGTCCCAACGATGTAGCAGAGGATGCGCTTGACGGTGATCATGTGCTCCTCCATAGGACGCTGCAGGGATCTGCTCACATACCCAACCGCGAACGCAATGTCCGGCCGGGTACGGCAGAGGTAGCGAAGGCAACCGACGATCCGCCGGTATAGTGTGGCATCGACCTCCGCCGCCTCACTCATCCACCTCAATTTGAGCCTCTCTTCCATTGGAGTGTGCGCAGGATTGCAATTTGCCATCCCTGCCACCTCCAAGACCTTCTTGGCGTAGCTCCCCTGACTTTCCGTGATGCCGTTGGCGTTTTGCTGTACCTCGATGCCAAGGTAGAAGCAGAGGAGCCCAAGATCGCTTATCTTGAACTGAGTCTTCATCTCCGCCTTGAAGCGACGCACCTCCTTGTCCGACGTGCCCGTGATGATCAAATCATCCACATAGACGCCGACAAGCATCCGAGCACCGTCGCCACCACGATCGTTGATGCCGGCCTCGTGTGGACTCTACTTGAAGCCGAGGGACTTGAGCGTGCTGTCGAGCCGCGCATTCCAAGCGCGTGGAGCCTGACGAAGCCCGTAGAGCGCCTTGCGCAGCCGGAGCACCTTGTTCTCCTCCCCGGCGACGGCGAAACTGGGCGGCTGTGATACGTACACCTCCTCGCGAAGCACCCCATTCAGGAACGCGGACTTCACATCCATGTGGTGCACGGCCCAGCCATTGTGGCCAGCCAACGCGAGAAGCAGCCGCACCGATTCCAGCCGCGCAACAGGGGCAAAGGCGTTGTCGTAGTCGATCCCCAGCTGCTGGACGTAGCCCTTGGCGACGAGGCGGGCCTTGTGCTTGACGATGTCGCCGGCCTCGTTCCGCTTCAACTTGAACACCTACTTCAAGCCAGTGGAGCAATGTCCGCGCGAAAGATTGACCAGCACCTAGGTGTCGTTCTCCTCCACGGACTGCATCTCCTCCTTCATCGCAGTGCGCCACGCTGCATCCTTGTCCGCCTCCGCGAACATCGATGGTTCACCAGTGTAAGCGAGATGGAGCTCATCGTCAAGGACACGAGCCGCCAGGCATGGTGGAGTCGCGTCACCCAGCACGTTGTCAATGGCGCGGTAGCGCACGGGCATCTCCCCGTGGCAGGCATCCAGGCGTTCCTCGTCGTCGGCTAGCGGCGTGACGAAGACAGGCGACGACGGTGCAGCTGCGACAGTCGAAGGTTGTGGAGTAGATGGAGCTGGTGCAACAGGCGCCGGTAGTAGAGAAGATGAGGGCGCAGGCATCGGTGCCGGAGAAGGCGAGGGCACAGCAACAGGCGGCGGTGACGGCGTGCGCGTTCCCCCATTCCCAGTAGGTGTGGGCATGAACTCCTGGCGTACGACACGCTCGACACGGAAGTCGAGATCTCCGCCTCCTTGTTCTGGCCCGACCAGCCCCAGCCGACAGCTTTGTCGAAGATGACGTCGCGGGACACAGTCACATTGCCCGATGCAGGGTCCAGGAGCCTGTACGCCTTGGTGCCACTGGCATAGCCAATGAACACCAGCGGGCGGCTTCGGTCTTCAAGATTGGAGACGTCGGGCTTCACGATCTTCGCGTACGCCAGACAACCAAAAATGCGGAGGAAAGAGACGGAGGGCTTCTTGCCGGTCCAAGCTTCATATGGACTTTTCCCGTCGAGGCTCTTGGTCGGCGCACGATTGAGGAGGAAGACAGCTGTGGAGACCGTCTCACCCCAATAGCGCGTCGGCATCTTCCTCTGTTTCAACAGCGCTCGAGCCGTGGCGAGCACTGTCTGGTTCCTCCTCTCCACAACGCCGTTGGCGTGTAAGGCGCACTGAAGTGGCGCTCGACACCTTCCTCTTCGCAGTAGCGTGTGAACTCCACGGAAGTAAACTCGCCGCCGTTGTCGATGCGCAGAACATGCAGGCGGCAACCACTCTGGTTCTTCGCAGCGGCCCACACCTTCTTAATTTTGGCCTCGGCGTCACTCTTGGATGAGAGGAGCTCGAGCCACATGTAGCGCAAGAAGTTGTCGACGAGGAGCAGAATGTAGCAGCGTCCTCCTGCAGTTGCTGGCGTCACCAAAGTTTTCCAAATGGGCCAGGCCCACTGGGCGGCCTGAGGCCCGGCACTAAAAAACCCGGCACGAACACGGGCTCGGCACGAGGGGAATAGTGCTTGGGCCGGCCTAGCACGATGATAGTGCCGGGCCTGGGCCGCATTCCCGGCACGCTAGGCCAGCACGAGCCCGGCACAATTTTTGGGCCAGCCCGATGCTGGCCCGACACCCCCGCGCCCCTCGCCTCCCGACCGTTGGATCGAGCCGTTGGGGAGGGGGTATATAAGCCCGCCGGCGCGTCGCCCCGCTCGGCCGCAAACCCTAGCTCATTTCCTTCCCCTCCCCGCCGCTCTCTCGCTCTGGATCTGGATCTCGCTCTCCTCTCGGCTCTCGCTCTCCTCTGGCTCTCCGCCTCCCGCACGCCTCGCCGGCTCGCTGGTCGCCGCCTCCGGCTCTCCTCCTCTCCGCCTCCGCTCTCTCATCTCCTCCCTCGCCGGCGACCGCTGGCCCCCCTCGCCTCCCGACCGTTGTGGTGTTGTCTGTTGGTCTTCTACTGATTCGTTCTTGTTTCATCTTCTTCCTCCCCCAACCCCCTCCTCCTGTCGCCTCCTCCCTCTCCGGCAACCAAAGGCCGGCGTCGGCCGCCTACCGGCGCCGCTAGCCCCCCCGCCTCCCGACCGTTGTCTGTTGGTGTTCTTCTACTGATTCGTTGGTGTTCTTCTTCCCCCAACCCCCGCCTCCTCTCACTTCTCCCTGGCTCCGGTGTTCAGATCCGTTGTTAGTTCACCTAGCCGTGCGCTCTGGTGATCCGGATTCGTTGGTAAGCCGTTGCATTGTTGTCTTCTTCCCCCACCTCTCGCTCTCGCCCACTCCTCTATCCACTGTCCTGTTGCCTCCTCTCGCTCCTCCCTGGCTCTGTGCTCCAGATCCGATGTTCGTTGACCATCGCCGTGCGCTCTGGTGCTCCAGATTCGTTGGTAAGCCGTTGCGTTGTTGTCTGCTGGTGTTCTTCTACTAATTTGTTGGTGTTCTTCTCCTGACTCGTTCTTATTTTGTGTTCGAGGTTGATCCGTTGAGGGACCAGAGCGTCGGCGATGGACGGCGGCGACGATTTCCAGGAGCACACCATCAACAACGAGCTTCGGATGATGGGCCAGCGAGGTGATGATGAGAGTGACATGGAGGCAGAGCAGGACGAGCTTTTCGGTCGTAGCGCTGTCGATCCAATCGACATAGCTGCGACTGAAGCACCACCTGCTGGTCAAGAAGCCCCTGATGCTGATCCAGACATGGTGAGCAGTGGCACCAAGAGGTCCCGTTCCACCACCTCTGAGTGCTAGAAGGACTTTGAAAAGATCTTCAAGGACATCAATGGGAAGAAGGTAAGGGTCTCTGCCAAGTGTAATCATTGTGGCATTATATATGCTGCAAGATCTTCCATTGGCACTGGCCATCTCAACAGGCATGTTGAGAAATGCCCAAACAGGAGTGCTAAGGTTCGTAATTCCCAGTCTCTGATCCATTTCAACCCTGACGGTTCTGTCCGTCAATGGGATTACTCTGCTGAGGTAGCTCGTACTCAATTATGTCGTTTGATTGCTAGACTAGATCTTCCTCTGTGTTTCGGTGCATCTCCTGCTTTTGAAGAGTATATTAAACTTGCTCATAATCCTAGGTTTTCTGCTGTCTCTACGCAATCAACCACTAGAGATATGTGCAAATACTTTACTGATTGCCGTGCTAAGCTTATTGAATCATTTGTTGCCGTTTCATCTGTGTCTATCACTTCTGATATCTGGTCTGGTAATGCTAAGGAAGATTACCTTAGTGTGGTTGCTCATTATGTTAATGCTGATTGGCAATTAGAGAAGAGGTTAATTGGTTTAAGGCTTATTGATGAATCTCACTCTGGCCAGAATATTTCTGACCGTGTGACTAGTGTGCTAGAGGAGTATGGTTTGATTTCAAAGGTGTTTTCTGTTACTTTGGATAATGCCTCTGCTAATACTACTGCTATGGAGAAACTTAGTCCTAGATTAGCTGCTTATGTTGGATCATTGTTCTTACATCAGCGTTGTGCTTGTCATATCATCAATCTCATGGTTAAATCTGCCATTAGTCTGATTGAGCCATATCTAGATGCATTTAGATCTGCAATATCTTAGATGTAGTCAGGTAGATGCACATATATTTACTTATGTTTTTGATCTTATATTGGTGAATGAATTCATTTTCAACTTGATCAATCTACCCTTCTAGCAACAGCAACGTTCTGTCTCCACTTCCTGTTTAGGTGGTGTGGTGTTGAGAGGTTGACCTTGGTGTGGTGTCATGTTGTGCTCCGACCCCTGCGCCCATCACAAATGGTTGTATAATCATGCTTATATAATCTCAAGTGGTTAACAAATAGTCCAAATTATAATCTAGATTATATAATCTAAGTTCACAAATTATGATAATTCTATAAGCAATCCATACCAAACTTATTTCATATTATACTATGGTCTTTTACCAAACTGTCCATTAAAATTTTGTGATAATTAACCACCAGTGCCATATATAACTAACCCTTGAACTGGTTTGAGTTTTCAATTTTGTTTACTTTTCCTCTTCTCTAATGACACTTTCAACATCATCATCTTCTCAGACAGGGTATTTGGTGCAAATTACACGGCCTGTCTTGTTGCTGAGGTTTCGTATGTTGTCACTTTGTTAGCGGCATCATATTTCCCACCCAGCTAGAGATTGGCCCATCCACCTTTTGTAGCATTATATGGATAAATGAAATTATCTTGCATACTTCGCCAGGATGGTAAATGCACCATTTTATGTAACAACCGAGATTAATTAAGCTTGTCTTGGAGCATACATATGCATTATCTTTAGCATCTCTGGAATTCTAAGTTTCTTTTAAAATGCTTTAGACTTGTTTTAGAATTAAAAGCCTTACTTGCTAGTTCACGTTTTGTGAAGGAACTTAAATTTTCAGCATGATACATATGCTAGGAGATAACTTGTTAAAGTAGCACTTTTCAAAATATTAGTTTAGGTTATTTTTCTGGATTTTTAGATGCTATATCGTGGGTTAACAGCTTACTTGAAAACTCAAATATGCTATTGTGGGAAGAATATTCTTTTCAAATCTGCAATAGTTGTTTAGCCAAATTCAAGTAAAATGGATCGCACATATTTTATAGTATCCACATAAAAAGTTGTAGGGTTTTTGAAGATCCCTAGATAGTTTGTTTTAATTTTGCAAGAGCAACCTTTGGAGCAGTTCACGAACTTGGGTTGAACTGGTTGATGCATGCAACTCAATATGATATCAGGGTCAGAGGTCTCGAGTTCGAAACCTATAACGGGTATGATTAAATAAAATAATTACAGCTCGCTCTAATATCCACGTATGCGGTCTACAAAAACCTGCACGTGAAGGTAAGTGTTGGAGTATGAATTGCCTAACCATTCCTATCACCTAAAAATTTTGGGTTGAATTTCCTCGTGCATGCAACTCAATATCCGCCGCGCAGCCGTGACGCGCGGTCTGGCTCGCAGGGATGCCGTCCAGCATTGTTTCACCTCAGGTCCCGTCTGCTTCACGGAGTCACAGGTCCCGCCGTTTTGTCGCTGCCATGCCAGTGCCAAGCCCGAGCAAAAACCAGCGCCTCTTCCTCGCCCGTCCTCTCTCCCTCTCTCTCCGTTCTTTTCCATGCAAAGTTGCTCCGCCCTCGTACTCGCCTGTGCTGTCGACCAGCAGGCAAGGGCTGGCTGGTCAAGCCCCGACCAGCAGCCAGGCAAGCTCCCCCACCTCCACTCCTGCTCTTGTAGGGTTTTGATTTTCTTCAAAATCCGTGACGAATATTTTTCGAGATCTTTTTCATGGATCTAGTTGACCGTGAGAAGTGCTTCCATGGATAAGTTTCGCCTCCATCCATCGCGTATCGAGGGAGTATTTTTGGACTGATGTTGTGAGCTTGTTCTGGGGTGTTCTCGGTGTTCTTTTGTCTCGGAGCGCAGAAGCAGCTGCGCAGCGGAGCAGCCAGGCCGGCACGCACTGCAGGCCGAGCGGCCCACGAGCCACCAGTGGCTGCCAGCTCCAAGCCATGGCCTTGCAGGCCGGTGCGGCAGGCGGCCCAGGTGGCACCTGGCCAGCCCAGTAGCAACCGCTGGCCAGCAGGCTGGCTGGTGCGGCAGCCGGCCCAGGCGGCACAAGGCCAGCCCAGCAGCGGCTGGCACGTGCGGGCCGAAGGCAGGCCGACAGCAGCAGCCCAGCTGTCGCCCCACGTGGAACAAACAGCCCATGTATGATGTTTGAGTAGTTTAATTCCATGCAATTGCTAGCTAATCACTGTTAGGTTGTTTAAGCAATTTAATCGGTACTTTCTCTTGCTAATATTTTCGTGCTTAATCAAGTATCCTTTAATTAGTCTTCGTATGATTAGTCAAGTTGAGGTTTGCTACTGGTTAGGCTCACCGGCGACAAAAGCGGATGGGAGTAGCTCCGGCAGTGGAAGGCAAAGGCGCACGAGCCAGGAACCGAGCAAGATCCCGGCGGCGGCAGCAGCGATGCTCGGGGCGAGGGAAAGGCGGGTGAGTGGCAGAATGGAAAGAGGAGCTCCGGTGAAGAGGTTTGGGGGGCTTTATAGGACGCGAGGAGGAGCGGAAGGGGCGCCCGGGGGAGATCGAGAGGCGGCCGACCATTAATGGCCTTCAAGCTTTGTGCGGTCATTTCCAGGGAGGAGAAAGGAGGGGGTGGTGGTTTGAGGCTGGTAGCGGGGGAAGATGAGGCGGCGCGGCAGGTGGGAAGGCTCGGGGAGGTCAGAAGTCACGGGAGATGGGGGGGCTGGCGGTGCCTGGCTTCCTGCGCCCGTGCATGCGTGCGCCTGTTCGCCTGGGCAAAGAAGGGAGAAGGAACTGACGGGTGAGTCCCACCCGTTAGTGGCAGAGAGAGAGGGCAGGCCGGTTGGGCCAACTAGGGCCGGCTGGTGAAGGGGAAAAAGTGTGGGCCAAAAGAAGAAAGGAAGGAAGATTGAGCCTGCAGAGTAGATTGGAGGAAAGAAAGGTTTATATTTTATTTTTTGAAATTTTGCAAACCACACACCAAACAAAAACCAAAGGAAAGATAAAAACTTATCAAACACTTGTCACCTCTAAAATTAAATTTGAGTGCTCTTTTGTTTATTAAAGACTGTAATTTAATTAAAATGATTTATTTAAACCTTAGAGAACAAACTAGATGGAAGTTGCTTACATTACATTTATGATGGAATTTTGGGTGTTACAGTGACTCCCAAACGACCTTTGTGTAAAGCATATTATGAGAATGTAGTAGTTGAGTAGGGGCAAATGTATAATGTGACTGACCCTCGGGGCACTATAAAAGACGAACCCTACCTTGGTAAAATTTTTCACATTCACTATTGAATGAAGAGACAACTGGTGGAGCGAATCTGACCGAAGCTAAAGAGTTTGTTCATTCCAGACTCAATGTGTCTTGACCTCGCCAGAGTTCGAGACACAACACATCTTCTTCTGCAATCCCGATGCAGAGAGAGTTTCATTCTTGGACTGGCGGGCGGCCCTGTTCACTCAGGTGGAGAACTTATTTTGGCCCGTTTCAACTCCTCGTTCTCATCGGCAGCATCCGTCCAATCCCTCCAACAGAGAGAGGATTCGCACATTGCGGCCATGCCTAGAGCAAAACCAAACATTAGTGATTTTTTTAATTTTAACCTTTTTTAATAATATTTTAAAAACAATGCTTCCAGACAATTATTTCCTAACCGTGACCATTTTGATCATACCAATTCGCGTGGTACAACAAGATAACATTATCACGCAACATGCATTGGCGTGACAAGCGTGCCATGCTGACAAGGGGAGATGACATGAACTCCTCTCGTCACGCGAGAACATGATTCTGCCACGCCAACTTGCCTTGGTGACGAGAGGCATGTATAATTCAATTTATCCAATTTGACCATCTAAATAAAATAGTACTACCTCCGTTCTTAAATACACACCATTGACTTTTTTCATTTGTTTGACTATTCTGCTTTTCTACAAATATTTTGGCAAGTAGATAAACCTACACGTTAAATCTAAAATATATTTGACAATAGACATAATGATACATATTTTACTTTAGTTACTCGTTCAATAATATTGATGGTCATCTATTTAAGAACGGAGGGAGTATTTCAACTTTAAATTCTACGAAACTCGGCATGCATGATGTATATGGTGTGGTTGTTCCATTTTAGTAACATGCACAATGCAAAGTGCCATATATTTTGAAATTTTTAATTTCAAAGTAGGCTAGTTATTATTCCTATATCCCGCTTAGGGTTCTAGTTAAATATACCTACTTGGGAGCATCTCAGAAAAATAGCATTTGAACTTTAATTGTTACGAAACTCGACTAGTACAAAGGTATAGTGTAAAGGTCCCATTTTACTAATATTTACAAGATCAAGTGCTACATGTTTTAAAATACATAATTTCAAAGTAAGTTATTTATTATCCCTCTATCCCTCTTAGAACAGCTTCCAAGTGTTAAATAAATTCACTTCGGTATTTTCTTTCCTTAGTTTATTACTTAAATAAACTTTAAATATTTTAAAACTCTGTTTAATATGGAAGCAAATAATTAAAAGAACTGGATCACTAGCGTGAATCATACTCATATGGCGACTTTTGTCTGAAAAAAATGTCGGAATGATTGGATGGATAAGTTGCTAGCTAGGAGCAAGGCATACGGAATGTTCATTGTGCAGATGCATGGTGCAAGCTAGCACTGCATATGACGAAGAGAAACTAAACTTGAAAAATAATGGCAATCAAGTGTGCGTACAGATAATGTTACATAGAGTCATGGAGAAGGAAGGTCCAATTTTGAAAAAAAAAAGATATAATATGCTTTTGGTTAGGCCCAGCGAACAAGTGTAAAACGTAAATCCATTATTGCAGCAATTATTATATGTTATAGTAGCGCTCTTCTTCCCTCAATCGTCGTTCCCTGATTTCAAGTTTGCTTTTCCTTTCTTGAATTTCCTTTTCAATTCCAGCCCTTGCGTTGTTCTTGTCCCGCTGAGCTTGCTCCTCTGCTGCCGTCGATAGTCGAAGATCTTGTTCATGTTTCCGCATTTCTGCAATTCTCCTTTCCCTTCTCTCAATTTCTTTTTCCCGTTCTTCAAATTCAATGATGGCCTTGTCAGCAAGGCTTATCCATGTTGCGCCGCTGCCGAAAACCTCAGGTTTCATGTCATTGACCCAAAGGGTGATCTCGTTTGGGTGCTCCACGGCTTCTTTGCTCAGTACATCAATTGTCTCGCGGATGCCCCGACCGTCAATTGTATAGTTCTCGGAGCATCGGAACACGACCTTCTCAAGACTGTCGAGATGCTTGATGCCCATGTAGTAGTCTTGACTTGCTGTGCTTGTGTAGAACTTGAACTCAAGATGCTTCAGCTTTGGCATGGCTTCACGCTTGAAGGTCAGCCGTGGCAGACGGCAATCGACGCAGAACGTCTCTAGCTTCTTGAACCCTCCACCAGTGAAGGCAACCGGCTCCCGTGGGAGGACCTCGAACCTTAGTTGGAGGGCCTGCAGGTTGGGCATCTGCGTCTTCAGAAACTCGAGGTCTTCGTGCACTAGTTTGCAGAGCCTGATATCTAAAGTGCAGACATTGAAAAAGTCTTGCTTGACCCACTGCGGTACTTTCATGTGTCTCCCGTCAACTCTAAGCAGCGGAACTTGTAGAGGTTGATACCTCGGGTTGAAAGGGTCGACGAACACGATGAATAGGGGCCCCCTGCAATTTGCTCCAGAAGAGGAGATAACCCCCTCTGCCAACTTCACCATTTTATCAGAATAAAAGTCATCAACAAGCACCAGAGTATTGCCTTGAATTCTCCAGGGTACCTCTCTGACATTAGTCACTCTAATGTCCAGAGTCCTTAAATGCACCACTCCCCCAATTCCCATGGGTAACCGTGTGATATAACGACAAGATGATAAGTTCAAATACTGGAGATGCATGAGGCCACACAAAGATTCAGGTATTGCCTTGAGATTGGAACATTCAGATAAATCAAGATGATGCAAATTTGTGAGATTACCAAGTAAATTTGGTAGTTCACTTATCCCAGAACAACCTGACATGTCAAGATGCATCATACATTTTAAATCACCAAATGATCCTAGCAGTTTTGATATGCAAGAACAACCTGACAAACCCAGATATCTCAGTGACCCGAGCTTGCCCATTGATTCTGGTAGTCCGGAAATGTTAGAAGATCCATTGAGGTTCAGGTACTGCAGTTTTGGTAGCTCATTCATAAACTCTGGAAGAACTTCATTTTGCATTCGTGGAGCAGTAAGGTACTTCAGCTGCTTCAGTTGCCCAATAGAGGCTAGCAACAGTAAACCAGAGCATCCACTAAAATCCAAAATATGCAAGCACTTTGCAAACGAAAATGCCTCACACGAGAGATCCAGCTTGCCGCTATCTGAGAAATGAAGTGCCCTCACCTTTGAGGGTAAAACATTGGATAACCTTGTTGTGTGGTCATATTTGGTAACCGATGCATAGCGACAATATTTCTTGCTATGTGCTTTATTATTCTTTGATGCAACATAAGAAACAATTAACTCATCACCCATGATCAATGCTACCAGATTCATGCACCAGGTCGTGCATAGTGTACCGCTCCATATGATCTTCCCAAGTCTGAAATGATAAGTTAACCATAGTCCACTAAAATGTCAACTAATAATTTCTTCATTTTGTAATAAAATTTAAATCCTAAGTTTACAAGTGTATAAACTGTGAGGATACCTTGTTTATTTATTAGTAAATATGTACTATATATCATATCTTCACCAAAGAAATATTACTTATTAAAAGAGTAAAACAACTATGGGTCCTCAAAATTGTAATGTTATGGCATCCGGGTCCTAAACTAGCAAAATGAACAATCAGATCCTAAAAAAACTTGCTAATTGTACCATATGAGTCACAAATCGTCTAACTTAAATTAAACTACATGCGTGACATGCTGTTTATATTATGCTATGACAAAGACCCGACATGTGGGGACCACATATTGGGCCCATCTCTCCTCTCTCTCACACACCCGCTCTATCCTCCCTCCCTTTCATCCTCTTCTCCTCCAGCCCATCTCATGCTCAACATGTTACCAATGCTGTATGGGCTGCTATCACGTTCGGTCACCATGCACTACTGGAGAACATGGCATTAGACCCGGTTGGTAGGACTCAAACATACCGAAAATGCATCCCGGATTGATTTTTCAAGATGAAAGGGGGGTGTCACCTTTAGTCCTGGGACTAACATGTTTCCAAAAAAAAATAAAAGAGGCCACCCGCTCAGCCGCCGCTTGCACACCGGCTGCCCGCCGCCGCCCACCAACGCCCGCGCCTCTATCCGCCTCCACCCGTGCTAGCTGCTGCCCGCCTCGATCTGTCCACCTCCACCTGCCAGCCCGCTGCCGCTCGGCCACCCGCCACTGCCTGGCCGCACCAACTGCCGCTCACCTCGATCTGTCCACCTCCACCTGCCAGCCCACTCGCACCAGCTCATCCCGTGCGCCACTGCCCTATCCTCACCTTGCTGCCGCTCCTCACTGCTAGTGAGTGGCAAGCAAAGGGGGAAGGGGAGGGGCAGCAGAGGGGGAGGGTGGCAGGAGAGGAAGGCAGAGAAGAGAGGAAGGGGAGGGGGTGGTGGCAGCGGTGCAGTGGGCGAGGAGAGGAGGCATGGTGTAACGACCAACCCCTAAACCTTCCCGAGTTAGTCTTGATCAGAGCCCTTGATCTAGCCAACTGTCTTGCTTGACCGCGCCTAAGTGCTCCGCTATCCGCCTGGTCCCGACCCCTGAGATCCGACCCCTTCCCGCTTCGCTCCTCTCCCGACCCCGGCGAGCTCAGCCCACCGCCGGATTCTGCTAATCTTCCTCACCCGTCAGATCTATCCACAGGTGGACCCGAGAGATCTTTTCCAGATCCCCCGCGACAGCCGCACTTGAGTTGCATGGCCGCTTCAGAGTCTTTCTGCCGCGTGGCTCGTCTTCTCTGACGCCTGCCGCTCAGTTTTGTCTCTGGCCAGCGACCGAGTGGGTTCCCGCGCCCCCCTTTCCCTAATGGCAGCGGAAGCCCTCTGCACCCCTTTCTGCAGAGCCTCGCCTCCCGCGCCCATCATCACGCCGCCAGATCCCGGCCCCAAAGCCCGATGTCGCCCGTCTTTTCCGTCCCTTCAGCCACAGTCGCGCCGCCTGGTCGCCGCTACACGACGATTCCTCCACCGCCAACCCCGACCACGGCCGCGACAATCTGTTGTTCCGCGCTCTCCCCCGCGCCCGCGTCCGCCTGTCTTCTCACCTGTGCGCCCTCGATTCTAGCACCGTTAAGCCGGTCGCTTCTATCAAATCTTCCGCACGACGACACCCGCTTTCCGCCAAATCTCAACCACCAGTCTACCCGCTCCTACGCCGCCCTGACGGCAGAACGCCATGATTGCTGGCGTCACCCCAGGAGTTCTGCACCACCGCCCTCTTCGCTCAATCGCCGCCCCGGCAGAGCACTCCATTGCTTCTCCCCGGCCTTCGCGCTCCTCCCCTTCTCTCTCTCCGCGCCGTTTCCTTTCCTCTGCTCCAGCAGCTATAAAAGGAATGCCCCCGTCGCCGGAGTTCCCTCCGCCCTTGTTGCCTTCAGCCTTCTCCAGCTCCCTGCTCAAGCTCCTAGCGCCACCCACCCAGTTCTTGAGGAGTTCTCTCTCAGTTTTCTCCAAGTCACCTAGCAGCTTGCTCCTCCGTGCTGCGTAAAAGCTCTCTTGTGATCCGCAAGAAGCAGCACCGCCGCCGGAGCATTGCCGGTCTTAGCTTCTGTTCAAACCGAAGTCCCTCCGCCCAAGTCTGCTTCTTTCCGACCCCAAGCTTTCCTTTCAGGAAGAAGGTGAGTTGCCGACCCCAGTCCGCCTCGCCCGACCCCTCCTATCCGCCCGACCCCGGTTCCGTCTCGCCCGACCCTATCTGTTCCGCCGACCCTTGTCCGCCTCGCCCGAGGGCTTGGCTGTGATCTTTTTCTTCAACTCGAGGGTGTATGTGTAAAACTTGGGAACCCTTCAGCGCTTGCGTCTAAGGACCCCCAGTTTATCACATCCTCTAGTTCGAGGATCAGACCACTAGTTCCTTTCCTACCCTTACCTCTTGATCATCATCAGCTCTCGAACCACCATAACCTCCTGCTCTTTGTCGCAAGTTTCTGGGCTCAGGCGAGCCATTGTTGCTGTTGAAATAACCGTCTATGCTAACCCTTGCATTGCATTCGTGTAGAGCTGCACCTCACCGACGGCTTCTACGAGCTTCACCCGGCGCCAGAAGAAGAAGCTGTAGCCGAGGTCCTGTCCTCCGAAGCCGAAGTCGCCTCCGAAGTTGAGCAGTTCCCGTCCTCCTTGCTTGAAGGCAAGCCCCGGTTGCATGAAAATCCTACGTGTTTTATTAGACTTGCGCATGCCTTCTGTAACATGCTTGTGCATTTACGTATAGGAGTTGTGTGAAACCCTAGATGCATGACTTAGTTATCCCAGTGATCTGAGCACTAGCTGTTGGACCGAGTAGCTGCATTGGTTAACTAGGAGACGGTAAAAGTCGAGTGATTTCCTGTCACTCGCGAGTTGTAGGAGTTGCATGTTTACTCTCCTGTTATAACTATAAGGACGATGGACAGGGTAGGGTTTTGGTAACTTTTTGGTGGTCGAATGGTTGCCCCGTCTGTCTATGAAATCTTGCTAAGGCCTGACAGTGGTGGTGTTCGTGATCAAGTGTTTGAAAGTACTAGCCTCATACTTAGTATGGGATGAGGAAGCCTAGTACCGGATTGAACCTAGACGTGAGCGGTCGCCCCATTGTTCTTGGAACAGAGTTTCCCCTGCTGGTTGTCGCACGTGGTGGCAAGCGTGGTCACAGGATGGCAGAGGCCGGGTCTGTGGAACCTTGCACCAAAGGAAATGGGCCCGACACGGGTTAGGGGATTGATCAGGAAGGCCGACACAGGAAGCGACCTCCGGGTGCACGGATGTCGTGAGGCTAGGTTCACCATGCATGGTTAAAGAACTCGAATCGATTCGTCTGCCTCTCATAGTTTGAGATTTCTTGATCGCTATGTCACCCTGAGTAAATGAGGAATCTGATGATGGCAATGTTTGTTGTTATATCTACACATCTTGCTTGGTTCTATGAATGCTTAGAATAAGTGGCACAACCTAGACTGGTAATTGAACCTAGAACCGGAGCTAAAAATTGAAAATAGGGTTACTTAGTGCTTTTGGCAAACAAACCCCTCAGCCAAACAGCTTGCATGTCTAGAAGGAGGAGTAGTCCTTACTCCTATCGGTTAAGTCTTGTTGAGCTTAGTAGCTCAACCTTGTTGTGGCTCCTGTTTTTCAGGTGAAGTTGCTGCTTCCGACCCCTCTCTGGTTGGTGCTTGGCCGCCCCAGCTCCCGCCAGGCTGGACGGTCGAGTGGGATCCTTCCTCGGACGGCGAGGAGAGGAGCCAGTGATGTCCCGGTTGGCCTCACCAGGGATGTCCGACCCCGACGAAGTCTTCCGCTAGGGTTTTCTCTGTTGTTTTCTTGAAAACTTGTAAAACTCTGATGTTGGATTTCATGGCCGAACTAAATGGGTAAAACTTGTTCAACTCAGTGGACTTGTTGTATTCTCTGTAACCACTCACCTTCGTGTGGGTTTTGCTGAACTCGATCCTGTTTAAGTGGTTAAATCGGATGAAATCCGACGGCACTTCGTATTAACTCGGTTTAGGCAGGAGTGTCGCATATTAGGCGGCTTAACCCTGCTTAATCAAGCTAATCCGAGGTGGTTCCGCCACAGCTGGTATCAGAGCCGTGTTTAGCATTTTAGAGAACCCAACAAGCCCTAAACACTTCTTTGAAAAGGATAAAAGTTGCAAGAAACTTTTGAAAAATCTCGTACGATCGTTAAGGATGACTTAGTGCGAGAGGCCCTAGGGGATTTTGGGGTTGTTTTAGGTGACTAATAAGTATTTGGTTATTTTGCTAACCCTTCCAGCACTTCGCCACGTCTATCATACGTGTGCCGAGTTCTGCATCGCGAGCATGCGAGGGTTGATAAGGAGCTCCATTCAAGGGACCCTATCTTCGCGGTTGTTTTCGCCCACGTCTATTACACGTGCGCAGGTTCCGTATGTGTTCCATACGAAGGTTGGTACGGTTCGATTCCAACGAACCTATCAGCACGGTTGTTTCGCCACGTTTGTCATACGTGTGCCTATTCCGCATCGGGAGTATGTGAAGGGTTATATGGTTCCATTCAAAGGGAACCTATTTCCACGGTTGAGTGTTGTGCATGCAGCCTTAAACGCATGGGTGCCATTCCTATAGTGAGCGGTAATGTTTGGGAACGCTTTCGTGGGTGCTGGCACGAAAGGTTCGTGTGTGGTGTTTTCTGCAGGTTGCTAACCGCGTTCGTTTAGGAGACGTTACTAGAACCGACTACTTATTATAGGGAGAGACGTATTGTTGCCTTGTCACCGGCGCTGACCGCGTAAGACCCGAGTTCGGGCAGTTGTTTTTGGTTAAGAGTAAGGTAGGCCGTGCATGCGCCATATCTAAAAGGGTGTACGGTTCCCTTCCTCAATAGCAACCCTGTTCGAAAGAGTTCTTCTGGATCTAAGGATTTCTAGTTTCTCTTAGTTGCTCTCGGTTGAAACCGTATGCTTCTCTATCCGACCCCTGACCCTTGGAATCTATCTCACGTGGTTTTCGGTTTTCTTGGTTCCAGATGGCTGTTCTCGGACATGTTGTTTTTGGAGCAGACGGTACCTTCCAATCGACGTGCTTGCATTTCGAGGGGTTTCCCGCGATTCTGTGGGATACGCTGAAGTGGTTTGGGTACCAGTCCCCGCCCTTGTATGCCGGGCGGTTATATCTGGAACAGGGCATTCAGACGTGCCAAGTGCAAGCGTTGGTACCACCTCCCCTTGCCCGGCCCGACTGGCCCTCTCTTGGCATAATAGCCTATGGTCTCGCTCCGGAAGATACATGGGAGTCCGCCGCCCTTCAGTTGCTCACCCAGTTCTGTCAGCTGCATCCCGTGGAGATCACGTTAGACTCGATCGGCCTCTTCCCCGTCAGGAACCGGCTGGACCCGGCATGGCTTGACCGCGTCGGGAACATCGAGGTGTTAGCCACCACCTGCGCCATGGTCACCATCTCCACCAACATCCGGTGCATGGCCGCTCTCTACCGGTTGATAGAGCTTCAGGGAAGAGCCATGACCCTCTTCGCCTGGACGGCAGCAGATACCCACGGTTGTCTCCAGGTAGCAAGAAGAGATATGGTAGGCCAAACCTACCAGCTGATCCAACGTGGTATCCAGATCCACGATATGCAAGATCGGATCTCCGAGCTAGAAGGAGAAGTCGCTGACCTCGTGGATGGCATGATAGAGCTCTCGGAGGAAAAGATGGAGGTGGAAATGGAGTTGGCAGTTGCCAATGCCCACCTGGAGGAGCACCAAGCCGAGCTCGAAGATATGCATGCCCTCAACATGCAGCTCGAAGCTCAGGAGGACCCTGAGGAAGATGAGGGAGCGTCCAACATGGACATAGAGGAAGATGGCACCCCTTCTCCGACTCATAGTGTCCATTGGTAGATTAAGGGTTCTCAGGGAACCATCTTTTTGTTGTACTCCTCGGCAGCCTAGATTTTTGAAAAGTTGTAATAGGTTAGCCTCGAGTTGAGTGCTCCCTGTGTTGAAACACCGTTGTATATAAAGTTAACCCTGGTGCATAGCTTTCTCATCTTTTTATGGTGTGGATGCTAGGTTGAGTAAGTTGCGCCTTGCCCATATGCCGTTTTTCGGGGAGCCTGTTCAGTTGGCCGACCCCAGTTTGTGAGGCCGAGTGCGCCGACCCTTTGAGGCAGTTTCCGCCTCGTCTGACCCTTTTCAAGTACGGACCGTGTCCGACCCCTTGGATTGAGTGGATCAGATCGTAGGAGTCTGTATGTGGCATGTGTTTTCTGAAGTGGAGTACCAGGTCAAGTAGAGGTTATCGATGCTGAGAATGAGAGGAATGTGCTTTCTCTATGAGGACGTGTGATGCACCATTGGCAAGAGTCGCATTAAGGGATTTAATCCATACGTTCCATTTGTTGGAGTATGCCTAAGGTTATGGAATTAATGGGGCGTTAACTCTTGCAGATGGCGCACCGCACTAGGTCTGGTTCTGCGCCCAGTGGTAGTGATCAGCGACAGGATCTTCCCCCGCCCCCGCCCCCATCGCCATTGGAGGCAATCCTAGCAACTCAAACTGAGCTGCTAAGGCATCTGGTTCAAGGACAACAGCAACCGCCACAGGGTGGAAGAGCTCAGCAGCAGCCGCATATCGCACGGTATGAGGACTTTCTGGGGACACAGCCCCCGCTGTTCCAAAAGACACAAGAACCGCTCGATGCTGACGCATGGGTTCGTACGATCGAATCCAAGTTCGAGCTCCTCACCGCTCCATGCCCTGACAACAACAAGGCGCGGTTTGCAGCTCAGCAGCTGCGTGGCTCCGCACGGCTTTGGTGGGACCACTACCATGCCATGCTGCCGGCTGGCTACGTGGTCAGTTGGAACGAGTTTAAGACGGCGTTCAAAGCGCATCACATTCCATAAGGTCTCCTGGAGCGTAAGCTCAACGAGTTTCTGGCCCTCACCCAAGGAACTCGGGATGTGCTGCATTACGCCCAAGCTTTCAATGACCTATGCCGTTATGCTGGCTATCATGCGGACACAGACGAGAAGAAGCGGGACAGATTCCACCGAGGACTGAGCTTGGAGCTCAGGGAAAGGTTGAACCCCATCAAGGTGGACACCTACAACGAGTTGGTCAACCTGGCCATCTCTCAGGAGGGCTGCATGCAAGCCCTCAAGGCCGACCAGAAGAGGAAAGCCTCTGTGGCATTTCCGAGTCCGCCGACTCGAAGGTTCCGGATGATCCCTCCACAAGCCCCTGTCCGACCCCAGCAGTCAGGGAAATGGATCGCCCGACCCCAGCCGGCAACAACGCCTCGTTTTCCAGGCTTCCAACCGCAAGTGCCCCGGCCGACCCTGCCAACGCCACCTCGTCCGGCAGCCAGTAATCGTTGTTTTACCTGCGGCAATGAAGGACATTTTGCAAAGGACTGCCCCAGGAACAAGAATCAACAGCAAGGTCAGAACCCCATGGCAGCCAGAGGAAGAAGGCCCAAGGTGCAAGTCCGACAAGGCCGACTTAACTACACCAGCTTGACCGAGCTCCCCGAAGGTGCGTCAGTAATGACGGGTACTTTCCTTATTTTAAATCAAGCTGTTGTTGTGTTGTTTGATTCGGGAGCCTCTCATAGCTTTATCGGGAGTAAGGCAAGGGAAAGATGTGGGCTAAGTGTCGGTCACACTAAGGAACCCTATGTGATCGCCACTCCTGGAGGAAGGATAACGTCGGATCAGGTCGTTATTCTTGTATCTCTCCAGCTAGGTCCCACCCTCTTCAAGGAAAACCTTATCATCCTTGACCTAGAAGGCATAGATGTCATCCTTGGTATGGATTGGATGGCCCGACATCATGTTGTTCTAGATACATCAGCCCGATCTCTCTACATCAGCTCACCCTCCCATGGTAGTTCTACCGTATCCTTGACCCATCCTGAATCTTCGCTTCCTTGTGCCTACCCTCTCTTGGGAGCCCGTCTAGAAGACCTCCCTGTTATCTGTGAGTACCCTGATATGTTCCCAGAAGATTTGCCGGGTATGCCACCTGATAGAGAAGTGGAGTTTTCCATAGAGTTGATTCCTGGCACAGCCCCGATATCCAAGAGACCCTATCGGATGCCACCCGCTGAGTTAGCCGTGTTGAAGACCCAGTTGCATGATCTGTTGGAAAAGGGTTTCATTCGATCCAGTACATCATCTTGGGGTTGCCCCGCCCTGTTTGTGAAGAAGAAAGATGGCAGTCTACGTATGTGTGTGGATTACCGACCCCTCAATGCTGTGATAGTCAAGAACAAGTACCCACTGCCACGCATTGATGTCTTGTTCGATCAGTTAGCCGGAGCAAAAGTGTTCTCCAAGATCGATCTTCGTTCTGGTTATCACCAAATAAAGATTCGACCCTGCGACATACCCAAGACAGCTTTCTCTACCAGATATGGACTGTACGAGTACCTAGTCATGTCCTTTGGACTCACCAATGCACCCGCCTATTTCATGTACCTTATGAACTCGGTGTTTATGCCCGAGCTGGACAAGTTTGTAGTGGTGTTCATTGATGATATCCTAGTGTACTCGAAGAACGAGGAAGAGCATGCCGACCATCTTCATATAGTTCTCCAACGGCTGAGAAATCACCAGCTTTATGCCAAGTTCTCCAAGTGTGAGTTTTGGTTAGATAGTGTCAAGTTTCTGGGACACACTATCTCCAAGGATGGTATCGCCGTGGATCCCTGTAAGGTGCAAGAAGTCATGGAATGGAAGTCTCCTGCCTCAGTACACCAGATCAGGAGTTTCCTTGGATTGGCAGGTTACTATCGGCGTTTCATACCGGATTTCTCCAAGATAGCCAAGCCGATGACTGAGTTGCTGAAGAAAGAGGTCAAATTTGTGTGGGACACCAAGTGTGAAGAGGCCTTCAAGACCCTGAAGCACTTGCTGACCACCGCTCCAGTTTTGGCTCAGCCCGATCCCTCTAGGTCGTATGACGTATACTGTGACGCCTCTGGCACTGGACTCGGATGTGTTCTCATGCAAGACACTCGAGTCATTGCCTATGCCTCACGTGCGTTACGACCTTATGAGCTAAGCTACCCGACACATGACCTTGAGTTGGCAGCAGTGATACATGCCTTGAAGATACGGAGGCACTACCTAATGGGAGCTCACTGCAACATCTACACCGACCACAAGAGCCTCAAGTACATCTTCACCCAAGCCGACCTCAACATGCGTCAGAGAAGATGGCGGGAGTTGATAAAGGATTATGAATTGGAAGTGCACTATCATCCTGGCAAAGCCAATGTGATAGCCGATGCCCTCAGCCGCAAACCCCATTGCAACTGCTTGTTGTCAACCGCCTTCACCAAGACTCTGTGTCACGAGATGGGAAGACTAAGTCTGGAGATTATTCCTCATGGAACCCTTGGTCACATCATCCTTGACTCAGTTTTGGAAGACCAAATTCGGTCAGCACAAGTAAAGGATGAAGAAATAAAACGGATCATCAGTAAGATCTCAGTAAAGGATGAGGGATATAAGCATTTCCGTCAGGACAAAACGGGAAGTATGTGTTATGGAAACCGACTAGTAGTACCCGCCGACCCCGAGTTGAGGAAGCAAATCCTAGATGAAGCTCATCTCTCCAAGTTCTCGATCCATCCTGGCAGCAATAAGATGTACCATGATCTGCGTCAAACCTTTTGGTGGAGTGGAATGAAACCAGAGATAGCTCGTTATGTTTCAGAATGTGACACCTGTCAACGTGTCAAGGCCAGTCATTTGAAGGTAGCAGGAACCTTGCAGCCGCTACCTATTCCCTCTTGGAAATGGGAAGACATCAGCATGGATTTCATAGTTGGATTGCCCCTTACATCGCAACGATATGATTCCATCTGGGTTATAATGGACCGTCTGACCAAGACAGCACATTTCCTTCCTGTTCGTACCACCTACACAGTCAAGCAATATGCAGAGTTGTACCTCGACCGTATAGTTTCCCTACATGGTGTACCCAAGACTATCGTCTCTGATCGAGGAGTTCAGTTTGTGGCACGTTTTTGGGAGCAGCTACAAGCATCTATGGGCACCAAGCTCATCCGAAGCTCAACATATCATCCTCAAACCAATGGCCAAACCGAGAGAGTCAACCAGATTCTTGAAGACATGTTAAGAGCCTGTGTTATCCACTATGATAAGAGTTGGGACAAGTGTCTGCCTTTAGCAGAATTCTCCTACAATAACAGCTACCAGGCCAGTTTGAAGATGGCACCGTTTGAAGCCCTGTATGGCCGAAGATGCAGGACACCCCTGAACTGGTCCCAACCAGGGGAAAGACAGGTCTATGGCCCTGACTTAGTGGCAGAAGCCGAAGAGCAAGTGAAGGTAATTCAAGCAAATCTCAAGGCTGCCCAATCTCGACAGAAGAGTTACTCCGACCAGCGGAGAAGACCCCTACAGTTCGACCTTGGTGATCATGTGTACCTTCGAGTCTCCCCGACCAAAGGAGTGCAGCGGTTTGGAATAAAAGGCAAGTTAGCTCCCCGCTATGTTGGCCCTTATGAGATTGTGGAGATATGTGGACCCGTTGCTTACCGAATCCAACTCCCAGAGCAGCTGTCGGCAATACATGATGTTTTCCATGTGTCTCAACTGAAGAAATGTGTCCGAGTTCCAGCAGAGATCTTAGAGCAAGGACAGCTTCAGGTAGAGCCCGACCTGACCTACGCCGAGTACCCAGATCGAGTTCTTGACTAAAAGGAAAGGCACACCCGACGCCAAGTGGTAAAGATGTACAAGATCCTCTGGAGAAACCACACCGAGGATGAAGCAACATGGGAAACGGATGAATATCTGAACAAGCGTTTCCCAGGTTTTCTATCCCCTCAAGGAGGTAAGGACAGCACACCCCCTTGATCTCTGAATCTCGGGACGAGATTCTTTTTAAGAGGGGTAGGCTGTAACGACCGACCCCTAAACCTTCCCGAGTTAGTCTTGATCAGAGCCCTTAATCTAGCCATCTGTCTTGCTTGACCGCGCCTAAGTGCTCCGCTATCCGCCTGGTCCCGACCCCTGAGATCCGACCCCTTCCCGCTTCGCTCCTCTCCCGACCCTGGCGAGCTCAGCCCACCGCCGGATTCTGCTAATCTTCCTCACCCGTCAGATCTATCCACAGGTGGACCCGAGAGATCTTTTCCAGATCCCCCGCGACAGCCGCACTCGAGTTGCATGGCCGCTTCAGAGTCTTCCTGCCGCGTGGCTCGTCTTCTCCGACGCCTGCCGCTCAGTTTTGTCTCTGGCCAGCGACCGAGTGGGTTCCCGCGCCCCCCTTTCCGCAATGGCAACGGAAGCCCTCTGCACCCCTTTCTGCAGAGCCTCGCCTCCCGCGCCCATCATCACGCCGCCAGATCCCGACCCCAGAGCCCGATGTCGCCCGTCTTTTCCGTCCCTTCAGCCACAGTCGCGCCGCCTGGTCGCCGCTACACGACGATTCCTCCACCGCCAACCCCGACCGTGGCCGCGACAGTTCCTTTCCCCCCTCTGTCAGAAGCCGCCCGACAATCTATTGTTCCGCGCTCTCCCCCGCGCCCGCGTTCGCCTGTCTTCTCACCTATGCGCCCTCGATTCTAGCGCCGTTAAGCCGGTCGCTTCTATCAAATCTTCCGCACGACGACGCCCGCTTTCCACCAAATCTCAACCACCAGTCTACTCGCTCCTACGCCGCCCTAACGGCAGAACGCCATGATTGCTGGCGTCACCCCCGGAGTTCTGCACCACCGCCCTCTTCGCTCAATTGCCGCCCCGGCAGAGCACTCCATTGCTTCTTCCCGGCCTTCGCGCCGGTCCCCTTCTCTCTCTCCGCGTCGTTTCCTTTCCTCTGCTCCAGCAGCTATAAAAGGAATGCCCCCGTCGCCGGAGTTCCCTCCGCCCTTGTTGCCTTCAGCCTTCTCCAGCTCCCTGCTCAAGCTCCTAGCGCCACCCACCCAGTTCTTGAGGAGTTCTCTCTCAGTTTTCTCCAAGTCACCCAGCAGCTTGCTCCTCCGTGCTGCGTAAAAGCTCTCTTGTGATCCGCAAGAAGCAGCGCCGCCGCCGGAGCATTGCCGGTCTTAGCTTCTGTTCAAACCGAAGTCCCTCCGCCCAAGTCTGCTTCTTTCCGACCCCAAGCTTTCCTTTCAGGAAGAAGGTGAGTTGCCGACCCCAGTCCGCCTCGCCCGACCCCTCCTATCCGCCCGACCCTATCTGTTCCGCCGACCCTTGTCCGCCTCGCCCGAGGGCTTGGCTGTGATCTTTTTCTTCAACTCGAGGGTGTATGTGTAAAACTTGGGAACCCTTCAGCGCTTGCGTCTAAGGACCCCCAGTTTATCACATCCTCTAGTTCGAGGATCAGACCACTAGTTCCTTTCCTACCCTTACCTCTTGATCATCATCAGCTCTCGAACCACCATAACCTCCTGCTCTTTGTCGCAAGTTTCTGGGCTCAGGCGAGCCATTGTTGCTGTTGAAATAACCGTCTATGCTAACCCTTGCATTGCATTCGTGTAGAGCTGCACCTCGCCGACGGCTTCTACGAGCTTCACCCGGCGCCAGAAGAAGAAGCTGTAGCCGAGCTCCTGTCCTCCGAAGCCGAAGTCGCCTCCGAAGTCGAGCAGTTCCCGTCCTCCTTGCTTGAAGGCAAGCCCCGGTTGCATGAAAATCCTACGTGTTTTACCAGACTTGCGCATGCCTTCTGTAACATGCTTGTGCATTTACGTATAGGAGTTGTGTGAAACCCTAGATGCATGACTTAGTTATCCCAGTGATCTGAGCACTAGCTGTTGGACCGAGTAGCTGCATTGGTTAACTAGGAGACGGTAAAAGTCGAGTGATTTCCTGTCACTCGCGAGTTGTAGGAGTTGCATGTTTACTCTCCTGTTATAACTATAAGGACGATGGACAGGGTAGGGTTTTGGTAACTTTTTGGTGGTCGAATGGTTGCCCCGTCTGTCTATGAAATCTTGCTAAGGCCTGACAGTGGTGGTGTTCGTGATCAAGTGTTTGAAAGTACTAGCCTCATACTTAGTATGGGATGAGGAAGCCTAGTACCGGATTGAACCTAGACGTGAGCGGTCGCCCCATTGTTCTTGGAACAGAGTTTCCCCTGCTGGTTGTCGCACGTGGTGGCAAGCGTGGTCACAGGATGGCAGAGGCCGGGTCTGTGGAACCTTGCACCAAAGGAAATGGGCCCGACACGGGTTAGGGGATTGATCAGGAAGGCCGACACAGGAAGCGACCTCCGGGTGCACGGATGTCGTGAGGCTAGGTTCACCATGCATGGTTAAAGAACTCGAATCGATTCGTCTGCCTCTCATAGTTTGAGATTGCTTGATCGCTATGTCACCCTGAGTAAATGAGGAATCTGATGATGGCAATGTTTGTTGTTATATCTACACATCTTGCTTGGTTCTATGAATGCTTAGAATAAGTGGCACAACCTAGACTGGTAATTGAACCTAGAACCGGAGCTAAAAATTGAAAATAGGGTTACTTAGTGCTTTTGGCAAACAAACCCCTCAGCCAAACAGCTTGCATGTCTAGAAGGAGGAGTAGTCCTTACTCCTATCGGTTAAGTCTTGTTGAGCTTAGTAGCTCAACCTTGTTGTGGCTCCTGTTTTTCAGGTGAAGTTGCTGCTTCCGACCCCTCTCTGGTTGGTGCTTGGCCGCCCCAGCTCCCGCCAGGCTGGACGGTCGAGTGGGATCCTTCCTCGGACGGCGAGGAGAGGAGCCAGTGATGTCCCGGTTGGCCTCACCAGGGATGTCCGACCCCGACGAAGTCTTCCGCTAGGGTTTTCTCTGTTGTTTTCTTGAAAACTTGTAAAACTCTGATGTTGGATTTCATGGCCGAACTAAATGGGTAAAACTTGTTCAACTCAGTGGACTTGTTGTATTCTCTGTAACCACTCACCTTCGTGTGGGTTTTGCTGAACTCGATCCTGTTTAAGTGGTTAAATCGGATGAAATCCGACGGCACTTCGTATTAACTCGGTTTAGGCAGGAGTGTCGCATATTAGGCGGCTTAACCCTGCTTAATCAAGCTAATCCGAGGTGGTTCCGCCACACATGGGCATCTAGAAGAAGATAAGGTGGGAGGGTGGGGGAGAAGATAAGGAAAGGGATCGGAGAAGATAAGGATGAGGGGGCACGCGTGGATAGGAATTTTGTCCCAGTTGGTAATTCCAACTGGGACTAAAGGCCCCTTTAGTTCCGGTTGGAATTACCAACCGAGAGTAAATTCTTAGTCCCGGTTGGTAATTCCTAGTTGGGACAACCAATTACTAGTTGGGAGGCAAGCTCCTACACAGTCGGTCACCAGCTTGCCGCTGGTTGCAGCCGCTGGTGTCAACACTGATGAGGTACCCGTCAAGCTTGACCACTACCTCTCCAAGATGGGTAGCGGGGGAAGGAAGAGGCGCTCGTCCTATGCACATGCTTGCAACATCGCTCTACCTACTCACCTCCAGCACCTTTGTGGCGACCACCAGCCCGACTCTACCATTTCCTGCGAGTTTCGACCATCGTCGCTCTACCTACTCACCTCCAGCACCTTTAACGCAACATCGAAGCAAGCAAAACATATCTTCTCTCTCATCATTCTTTCTCCATGAAACTAATAGGCAAGCCAGCAGCTCCCATCCTCTGCGCTAGAGGCTGAAGCAGAGCACCACAAGTCCACAACCCCATGACTCGTGTTGTACTGTAGCCAAGTTTAGGAACTTGATTGTACGTTTTTCGAGTTATGGGACTGGTGAAGTACTTTATTACTATTAAAACAAATGAGAACTGAAAGGACAGACTAACAAATAGTTTAGGGACTCGAGGATCTGGCGATACTCGAGATATGATCATTCAGGCTCGAATGAATTTTGGGAGAACAATTTTCAGGGAGACTATCATAGTGCATTTGGTTTCATCGCAACAGTATTATCTTTGGTAATGGCGTTGGGTCTATGGCTACGTGGAAATTGGATTTCAGAGAAGAAAACGACAGTGAAGCTTTCCTTGGATAATTGGATGAGTAATCTGTAACTTTTAAATCCTCCCCCTTTTTTCTCTTTGAGCCTGTGAGCTTTGTAACTTCTTTGTACATGCACTTTTTCTTTATATATATATACCAAAAAACAGGTATGGGACTCCCCTGCCAATTTGTTAAAAAAGGAAAGTGTTTTTTTGGGGGAAAATGTGTATTTTTCATACCTCAAGTATTGCAAAAGTGTGGCATTCATCTCTCATATTTCATTTGGTGAAAATCAACCCCACCTAAGTTTGATAATGGTTCAATGCCATCTAATGATGGTTTATGCCACAAAATTATTGGGCTAGTCCTTGCTTAGCAATGTAAGATGCTGAGTCGAATATGTAAAACCAATAAAAAATTAATAAATCCTCTAAATTTCCTATCAAATAAAAATTATCGGAAAAAATAATAAAACTGATTCACACCAAGCTATTATAGCAATTGACTCAACATTAGACATAGCTAAGCAAGGACTAAACCAATGTTATATGACACTAAACTATTGTCAAACTTAGGTAGGGATGATAAATGCATCAATTTAGTAAGTTAACGGGCTGATTTACACCAAATCAAACATAAAGAATAAATGCCACACTTTGGCCATACTTGAGAGATGAAAAATACAATTTTTCTATTTTTTATTCCTAAGTATTTTGATGTTTTACTTGATGAAAATTGATCCCTTAGCTAATTATATCGGTGCACGAATCATCCCCACCTCAACTTAACATTGGTTTAGTGCATAGTTTATGCCACACAATCATCTGGCTAATCACTACTTAACATTGTGGTTTCCCAGCCACACTGCCACATCCGAAAAGAGGACCTCGCTGGAGCTTTGATGTAGGGCAGTTTCAAGCATTTCTTAGATACTTAAAGACATGTTGACATTATTACATCAAACATTTGTATAGTCGGTTGGTAACCCCTTTGCACAGGGGTTTAAGCAAGCACCTGCAGCTGAACGTCCATGAAAACGTGGGATTTTACAAGTGAAAACTGGGCAACAAGATATAAACATCTACTAGAAATAGCATAAAAAAATTGAAAAAAAAAATCATTTTTGCACCTGGGCCGACCCGACTACTAGCCAGCCTAGCCAGCCTTATGTGTATTTTTCATGTGAAATATGCACGCGTGCAAATTCCTAAGTTCAGAACCATGACCTCCCCTCTAGCATGATCCTTCCATATACCAGCCCACTATATATGGAATAGGAAAATAGGAAAATATTCCCATCCACATCTATAAATTGTATCTTCACAAGTGGTTTTTTCCGTGAACCACTGCCTATGTGCAAATGTGTTTCCCAGTGTGGTTCAAAGGTACATGAGACTCATCCAACTAGGCAAGAAGCCCATAATCTAATAAGCATGTGGGAAGGCAGGGTAAATAAGGAAATTGTTTTTTAGTAATATATGTGGAAAACTCAAGAATAGGTAGTAGTGTGCCCCCACACCTTATCTATACTTTAACCGAATTTAGGATAAAGATTACCCATGAAAATAATATTATTATTCCATATCCTATAATAGTAAAAAGTAAAATGTCATCAATTGAGTTGTGGTAATGACTAGTATTAGGCAAAAACAACCAATATGCGAACAGATCAATCAGCAGGCAAGAGTAGTGTTCTGGTAGTTGTATATACTTCAACATTACCTTGGGCAACTTTGAAACTTCAAGGAAGGACATGCCCAAAAGTTACCTGATGTATTCCTTCCCCTTCGATGGCTGCTTGATAAAACCAAGAGCAATCCATTGGTGAATCAAATCATCTTCAGAAATATTATGGCCTTTTGGGAATATGGCACAATAAGAAAAGCATATCCTTAGTTGTGGTTGCATCCTTTCATAGCTTAGCTTCAAGGACGAGAGCACACCACCGTTATCAAAAGATTCATTCCAGGTATCACTGTTGTTTATTTTAGTCCATCCAGACAGATATTTGGACTGAAGCATGTATCCAAGTACTTGAGCTGCTAATGCCACACCTGCACATTTCTTTGCAATGTCCAATCCTATCTTCTCTAATCTTTCTTGGTAATGTTGATCTTCAAACCTGCTATATCTCTTAATTATTTCCCAGCATGTATAATCGTTCAAAGGCTGCAGCTTGTATGGTGTACATGTGGAAACTTTTCTTGCAATGTCTTCGATGCGCGTGGTTACTATGACATCTATGGTAGTGCCCTTCTTGCCCACCTGAAGCATACTCCTCAGTTTCTCCAACTCAATGTCCTTTTCCTCCCATAAGTCATCTAAAACAATAAGAACCTTCTTGCCACGGAGTAGGTTATCTAGGCACTGATTTATGGCTTCCAGTGTATCCCTATTCTGCTGGCCTCCTTCTATTGGTATTAGAGAAATTATAGAGCTTCCTATTTTCTTTAGACTGAAATCCCAGGACACATAAACCCATATACGATGATCATACTCCTTGAATTGTGCATCATTGTAAATTATTTCCTTGTTGGTACCTGCGGATAAGAGGTTTATGATTTCCTGCTTTTCTCTGTTCCTCTCTATTATTGGGTTTGCAGGCAAAAGAGATGATGTTTCACGATCGTCATCATGTTGCTCAAGAAATGTGCAAGTGCCACCGTCTGAGAATTTAAAATTCCGAAAGTCCTTGTTGATTTTCCTCAGTTCTTTTATCATGCTCTTCATACTTGAAAGCACTCCTGGCTTCTGCAAGAATTTCATTTATTCTCAGTTGGAATCTACACTAAGCAAAGAGGCTTCAGATCATATGAACTTACATGGAAATTGAACCACAAATTGAAGTAGGAATTTGCTAATCGGCTAGATATTTCAAATTTAAGAGGTCTGTATGTTAGCTGAGATGACCGATATTATCAGCTATTGTTGGTATCGAGGCCGGTACAAGATGGATGGCCTTTTTATTCCGGCCTGGGCACCAGTCTGGCTGATGCCCAAACGGGATTTACAAGCTTACATGTACGAGTAGCCTGTAGGTATTGAGCTATTATCCAACAACATCATCATCAGGTATATGAATCATCATCAGGTATATGAAACCCAGCCCAAGGAGTAGGTCCTGAGCAGCACAAAGGGGGAAAAATAAACCTTGCTAAAAAAGAAGGTACATTTCTTTGACACAAAATCAACTATAGGAGGAAACTCAATAATCCAAATGACTTATATAAGTAAGTTTGCGCAATATTACTTGCCTTAAATTTTAGGTGTATCCAAGTGCAACACACTTGCTATAGCCTAAAGTTTATTTGTGCGCACTAATTCACGGAATCACACGGCCGCACCTAACCCCTCTGAACTAAACTAAGCAAGGGGCTTAGTCACCCCCAACTTCCAACTTTAGCGCTATGCAAAAAGAAGATTCCCCATCACATCAAACTTGCGGTACATGCATGGAGTACTAAATGTAGACGAAATTAAAAACTAATTGTACAGTTTTGTTGTACTTTGCGAGACGAATCTTTTGAGCCTAATTAATCAATGTTTGGACAATAATTCACAAATACAAACGAAACGCTACAGTGTGCTACAGTATTGTAACAGTAATTTGGCATCTCCAAACTTTGGTAACTAAACAAGGGCTAGGCAGGCGTCGATATTGCTCCAGGTTGAATTAATAGTTTAGTTGAACAAAGTTTGCAGCATCCATGTGCTCTTGTCTGCTCTTTATTACCGGTGGGAGCGCACTATAGAAGTGTTTGGTTCGAATGTATAGATACTAATGTTTAGATGGAGGCTAATTTACGAGATGAATCTATTAAATCTAATTAGTCCATAATTTGACAATGTGGTGTTACAGTAACCATTTGCTAATGATGGATTAATTAGATTTAATAGATTCATCTCGCGAATTAGTCTAGGAATTATGCAATTAATTTTATAATTAGCTTATGTTTAATCCTTCTAATTAGCATCCGAACATCTGATGTGACAGGACTAAAGTTGTCCAAACCTTCCCTAATTGCCGTGGTCGGCGTGGAGCGCACTACATCTGATCTGTTGATCTGTTGGGTAGTGCTTTACTGTCAGCTGCTTAAAAAAACATGTTGGATGCTGATCTGTATTATCACATATTAAAAGGGCATGTGGTATGTTATTATAAAGATTAGATGCACGGACCTTACTGATAGTCGTGACATCATTAGGATTTCAATGGAGCGCGACAGCGCGTGAACAAAGCAAAGGTGCAGCAGGCCGGGTTGAATAGTTTAGTTGAACAAAGTTTGCAGCATCCATGTGCTCTTGTCTGCTCATGGAACGCACTACATCTGAATCATTGTCTCAACTTTCTGTTTATTTTGGGCGCTCCAAAGATGTTTTTCTATGGATGCAAAGGATTGCTACTTTAGTACTGTACTTGAGATATTGAGCCTATTCACTTCCTCGATGACAGAAATAACACGGTAATCAATCCAGTTTTTTTTCGAATCACACAGTACAGACGCATACACGCACGCACACTCACCCATACAAACACACACACGCACATAATCCTACTCCTATGAGCAGCTCTGTAGCATGTTCGCTTCAGCTTATTCAGCCGGCTTATCAGCCACCGAACAGTATTTTTCTCTCACAACAAATCAGCCGTTTCAGCTTTTCAGCCGGCTTATAAGTCCAGCCGAACAGGCCCCTGAAAGATTGAGCTAACAAATCCTCACTACTAGAAAACTGACCTTTCATCGCTAGCCTTAGTACCGGTTATTTTTGGATCCGGTACTAGTGCTAACATTAGTACTGGTTCAAAAGTTGGGAGCCCCCGGAGGCTACTTCTAGTACCGGATGGAGCTACCATTCGGTACTAGAGCCCAATCCCGTGCAACCCACGACAATTAGATTTTTTGGAGCCCCGTGCCTGCTGCTCTCTCTCTCCCTCCCGCATTCTTATCCACATGTTCCTCAACTCTCTCTCTCACTCTCTCCTGCATCCTCTCTCCCTCACTCTCTCTGCAGTGTGATGGCCGGATGGCGGCGGCGGCGCTCAGGTAGGGGAGGAGGAGAGGGGGTCGGTGGGGGTGGAGGGGCGGCACGGATGGCAGCGGCGCTCGGGTGGGGAAGGAGGAACCGGCAGCGGTGGGGGCCGGCGGCGGCGAGGGAGGAGAGGGACGGTGGGGGAGATCGGCAGCGGGGGGAGGGGGGGAGGGCAGCGAGGGAGGCGGATTCGAAGATTCATTTATGATATTCAGTCCGCGTGTGTGGATTCGAAGATTTTCTGTTGTGCCATTATTTTCTGGTACTGGATATGTGGAAGTGACTCTCAATAGACTTTTGAGAAGATTGAGTTAAGTGCAGAGATGGCTTGGAGGTGAACATTCTGCTATATTGTACCATTATTTTAGGATAATTGGCTACGTGAAGTCCACTACGAAGCATCTGTAATATTTAGTGCATATGCATCTTTATTGTCATGTTATGAGTGTAATCTCAATATGTTTCTTTAGTGATTGTTATGAATGTGGAATGGTGTAATTTTTATCTGAATTGTTTCAATCCATTATGAAGATTGATTGGTGTAAATTATGAATATTGATCAAATTCTTGATCTAATACGAAGACCTATGTCCATTTCTCGCGTAATATGATGCAGATGGACCGGAAATGGATGTATAATGTGGACAAATGTACTAAGGAGTTTGTTAATGGCTTGCATTATTTTCTCAAAGTGGCCAAAGTGAACAAGCCAGAGAACAGGTTCATATAATGCCCATGCTTCCAATGAAGTAATAAGAAGCACTATTCACATGCTTCCTAGGGGACTATTCACAACCACTTGTCTAGATACGGTTTCATGACTAACTATTTTGTTTGGACCAAGCACTCGAAAGAGGGGTTGTAATGGAAGATGGCGAAGAAGAGGTGGATGATAACAACTTTTCGGACTGGGCTCACTACAAGAGGAAGTGGTATTAATGACGGGATATGTGGTCGTTAAAAGTTATTAATGACCACAAAAATATGGTCATCCATGGTCATTAAAAGCTCTATTGTTAATACTATTAATGACCACATACAGTTTCCCGTCGTTACCTTTGCAACTACGGCACAATATGTGGTCGTTGATGCTTTACTAGAAACGACCACATTTCTAATATTAACAACCACAATTTTCATTGTTAGTATTATTACACCGCGTTGCATGAGGGATCACTGACCAGTTCTTAGTAATAACGACCACAATTTTATTATCGTTAACAACAATTCAGTAGGTATACATAGCATTAACGACTAGTTAGGCAACATTAACAACCACACTGTTATGGCTAATATTTTCACATCAACTACTTGTGGGGAGTTAACCACCACTTTGCACCATGTAGAAGAATGATATATCTTTTGATAATAGGAGAATTCATATTTGCAATGACAAACATAGTTCAACGTCTTTGAGATGGAGAAGAAACAATCCAAGACATGAAACTAACACAGGCTAACTTAAGGTCCATCCTGTAAAAGAAAAACTAGAAGCAAAAGCATATGCATATTCATGCAACGGTGACATCCTCATGAACCATTCACATGTCTTGCTTCTAATATCCATCATGATCTCTTGTTCCCTACAGTATGTAAGTTTCATATGAGCACCCAACAAAGGAAAGAAATCTGGAATAAATGATATTTTTGAGTGAACATGCTTACAGCTGATCCTGGTGAGTCATGTTGGCTACAGTTAGCACTCATATGCTTCTTCATCTGTGCCCATTCTTCTTCCATTCGGCTCATATGATTGTTAACCTTTCGATTTTCTTCATGATGTACTTGATTATCTTGCCGATGTGCTTCTCTTGCTTGCTCAGATTGTGCTAGTTTTTCACTGAGTTCCGGTCTAGTCTGAACGTTCACTGCACCAACATTCTGACTGGGGGGGGGGGGGGGTTTGAGATTGTAATTATCTATGGGCCCACAGGCCCTGTTATGTGTATTGGCTGGCTGGCAGCCCGCCTATGGGCGCTGCTGGCCTTGGCGAGTCATAGGTGGCGGCTAGGGTTCCTAACCCTAGCCGCCCCCCTGCGCCTGGTCTCCCAGGCCTATATATGGTTTTAGCCTGTGCTCCTGTATTATTAATCTAATCTTTCCTTGCCTATATCTCTGATAGACTCGTAAGTCCTTATTTATGTTTCTTTACGTGATACTGTTGTTGTTATTCACTGATGAAGCTACTATATGTATGAAACTTGCTCCCGGCATACATATAAGTAGCACTTGGTTTTGTTTTAAAATCGGGTGTGATAGCATCATTAGCACATCTACCATCATTGCCGCCCCCAAATGCCTTGCCCACACACACCTTGTCAGGGGAGGAAGAGGCTGCTAACGGGTCTTTGAGAAGGATGCATATGGAGGATTGGGATTGCGCACATGCGGTCGATGCTGAGGAGGTCGGTGTCAGAAGATTGAGCACTGCACACATGCCGCTAGGTTGACCAGCACTAGCCTTATCGACAGACCGGTGGGCACACATAGGGCACATAAGTGAGTGGATGGATTACCTTTCAATACTTGAGATTTCAAACACTATGGAAAAGTGGGCATTAGTCGTGTTTGGTGTGGAAAAGTGGGCATTAGTCGTGTTTGGAGGGAGTCATATCTCTCGAAAATCTAACCGGGACTAATCTTTTGGGACTAAAGGTCCTACTCTTTAGTCCCGGGTCACTCACACGGGACTAAAGACAACCTGACTTTTTGAAAATAAATAAAAAAACATGCACCAGCTGGAGTACCTGCTCGACACCCGTGATGCTCGACAAGTGGGCTATCCGCTGGAGTACCTGCCATTATTCCATCTCCAGCGTGCACGTCATGCAATGATGATACCGTGTCATTATAGTGGACGGTCGCAGGCCAGTCAAATGATGAATAGTGATAAAATTGGAGGGACATAGCACTCATAGCAAAGACTTGACCGCAGACTCCAATAATGGCCAACTGCCTGTAATAGCCAGCGGAGGCTCATCAGGTAGATGATGAAGCACTACAGAAATTTCGGTGTGAGCTTATTGTATCTTAAGGCAATTTCTGCTCATCTTCTTCTCAGGCAGCCTTCTGGGTTCCTCTCATTCGATCTGCCACTTCCTCTGATAGCACTGATGCAGATTCCCGATTTGTTATTGGGACAGAAACTTGGTCCGTTGCCCTGTGAATCTGTGATTACCAGTTACGCTTGTATCTGTATACATTTCCTGTGCTCACTTCTGAAATAGATGATGATATCCTATAAACAATATACAATTACGCTGATGGAGAGGACCATGAATGGTTTCCAAGAACATCTCTATCGTCCAGCTCACGCTAGCAGGTGAGACATGACTCCTCTGCTTGGCTGCTTGCCGCCGGGCCCTCCTCCCTCTGCTTTCGATTCCTCCCTCTGGTTGGGCCCTTACCCAAGAATAATTGGGAGTAGGAAGCAGCAGCACTGTTTGGCCAGCGGATGCCAGTGCAGTCAATGAAGGCCATGTGCGCTTGCCGTTTCAAGTGCTGAGCTGTTAGCCTGTTACGATCAGGAATCGTCAAAAGGCAAGCCATTTCTCAAGCTTTAGCTACTCATACGCGAAGTGCCGCCCTCTAACCGGTATCTTCTCCACTCGGCCATAGTGCTCCCCTCCCCTTCCCCTCTACTCTGAGTTCGCCTTCTCAAGAGCTCCGATGGCTGAACTAGCGGCCAGCCTGGTGGTGGGCCCACTGGTGTCCCTGGTGAAGGAGAAGGCGTCCAACTATCTCCTGGACAAGTACAAGGTGATGGAGGGTATGGAGAAGCAGCACGAGGTCCTCAAGCGCAAGCTGCCTGCCATCCTCGACGTCATCGCCGACGCTGAGAAGCAGGCGTCGTCCCACCGGGAAGGAGTGAAGGAATGGCTTGGCGGGCTCAAGACGGTGGCATACCAGGCGATCGACATCTTTGATGAGTTCGAGTATGAGGCGCTCCGTCGTCAAGCCAAGAAGAATGGGCACATCACCAAGCTTGGCAAGGCTGGAGTAAAGCTCTTTCCTACTCACAACCGTGTTATATTCCGTATCAGGATGGCCAGCAAGCTTCAACGCGTTGTTGACGCCATCAAGGACCTTGTGCATCACATGAACGAGTTTGGGTTCAACAGCCATCAACACCAGCAGGCACCAGCACTGAAGGAGGGGCGTGAGACGGATTCCAATATCGTTGATCCTAAAAATATTGTTAGCCGATCTAGGCATGAGGAAAGGAAGAAAATTGTTGAGATATTGGTCAACGATCAAGCTACCAATGGTGATCTCAAGGTTCTTCCCATCGTTGGAATGGGAGGTTTGGGCAAGACCACCCTCGCTCAGCTCATCTACAACGATCCTCAAGTCAAGGATCATTTTCAGCTACTAAAGTGGGTGTGTGTGTCAGATGATTTCAATCTGAGTAATCTTGCCAACAAAATTTGTAACGCTTCGGAGGGTTCCCTTGAAGAGGCACTGAAGAAGCTTCAGGAACAGCTTAAGGGAAAGAGGTAAGCTGGTGTTAATCAACTCGATTCTCTTACCCTCTATCGTGCTTTCAAGCTAAGTCACTCTTACTAATTTCTCAGTACATGCAGTGACCCGTTATTAGTTGTTTACAATAATCATTATTGTGTGTTGAAAGCAATAATTATTAATTGTTTACAATAATCATTATTGTGTGTTGAAAGCAATAATTATTAATTGTTTACAATAATCATTACTGCATTATTCCTCTATCATTATTGTGTGTTGGGGTGGCAAACCCGTCATTTGGCTATCTATTAGCTGGAAATAAAGGTGCTAATGTAAACAATTATCGGTAACAGGTACCTTCTTGTATTGGATGACGTATGGGATGAGGAGAGCTTCTTGGACAACTGGGAAAAGTTCAAGACCTGTCTTGAACAAGGTGGTGTCGGTAGTGCCGTACTGACAACGACCCGTAACACAGAAATAGCTCAATTAATGGGTACAATTGGGATCTCACACGAAAGGAAATACCTTGATGTCGGAACTTTGGGCAAGGAATTCATACAGGAAATTATTGAAACAAGAGCATTCAGTTTGCATAAGCGAGATGATGAGCTTGTAAACCTGGTTGGTCCGATTGCAGACAGATGTGCTGGGTCGCCATTGGCAGCCAAAGCTCTAGGGTCTATATTGCGTAAGAAGACCACTACGGAAGAATGGGAGGATGTGCTACAGAGAAGCAACATATGCACTGTTGAGACTGGAATTTTGCCTATACTTAAGCTTAGCTACGATGAGTTGCCAACTGACATGAAGCCATGCTTTACTTTTTGTGCTCTGTATCCAAAGGATTATCAAATTGATGTGGACAACCTTATCCAACTATGGATGGCTAATGGTTTTATCGTCTCCGAACAAAACAAGGTACCAATTGAAACCGTGGGTAAACGGATTGTCAACGAGATGGTTTCAAGGTCATTGTTCGAGTATGTGGAGCAAGATCCAACAAGGTTCGGGTATAGTTCTACAACTTTTTTGAAGATCCATGACCTTATGCACGATGTTGCAGTGTCTGCTACAGAAGACGAGTGCATATATATAACTGCTAAAATGATTGAAAGTGGTGAATTACTTCCAAGTGCTACCCGCCATGTACATTTTGAAACATGGGAGGGACAACTTTTTGCAAATATTGATATTTTATCTATCCGAACGTTGCTTGTAGTTCCTGAGGGATATTATCGAGATGAGCGGCATTCATCCAAATATAGTTCTCTGCGAGCACTTGCTCTACCAGCATCATATTATAAATATTTGCCAATGAAACCAAAGCATCTGCACCACCTTAGATACCTTGATATCTCTAAGAGTAGAGTCGAAGCACTTCCAGATGACATAAGCATACTATATAATCTTCAGACACTTAAACTTTCTGGTTGTAAGGAACTTAGTATGCTTCCGAAGCAAATGAAGTACATGACTGCCCTTTGTCATCTCTACACTGATGGATGCACGAAGTTACAGTGTATGCCTCCGGAGCTTGGACGACTCACCTCTCTTCGAACACTTACATGCTTTGTAGTGAGCAGTGACTCGGATTGTAGTAGTCTTGGAGAGCTAAAAAATTTGAACATTGGTGGTTCACTAGAGCTAAAGCAGCTCGAAAATGTGACAGAAGCAAGAAATGCAAGACAAGCAAATCTTGGAAATAAGAAGGAACTGAGACAGCTGTCATTAAGGTGGACAAGTGGTAAGGAGGAGGAACAGCAATGTAACGAGGTGCTAGAGGTTCTCGAAGTTCATGATAGACTACTAGCTCTAGAAATAGAAGGCTACCAAGGCACCAATTTTCCATTATGGATGGGTGTGTTAAGAAACATGGTTGAGCTTCGGCTATCTTGGTGTTGCAAATCTGAGCAGCTTCCTCCATTGTGCCAGTTACCAGCACTACAGCTTCTTCATTTGGAAGGATTGACAAAGTTGCAGTTCTTGTGCAGCAGTTGTACATCCTCCACATTTGGAAAGCTTAAGGATCTTAAGCTTGTTGGTCTTCATAATTT
Organism: Setaria viridis; assembly: GCF_005286985.2. Classification (NCBI taxonomy): domain Eukaryota; kingdom Viridiplantae; phylum Streptophyta; class Magnoliopsida; order Poales; family Poaceae; genus Setaria; species Setaria viridis. The sequence continues at coordinate 40,774,695 of NC_048270.2, forward strand.
TGATAGGTTTTATGATCAGGTAGTGCAAGAAGAGCTAGTAGCATTTCCTCAGCTCGAGAAATTGTATATTCAAGGAAGCAGAAAATTGACAGCATTACCAGAAGCGGGAGTGCTCAGAAAATGGTATGATGGTGGAGAATATACAATGGTCCGCTCAGCATTCCCAGGATTGAAGAGCCTCGTATTGAAAAGTTTACGGAGCTTTGAGAGATGGGAACCACTACTATTCCCTTTGCTTGAGACTGTCCGTATTGATAGTTGCAACAAGTTAACCACTCTGCCTAGAGCACCAAAGCTCAGGGAACTATGCCTATCTATGAGATATGAAGAAACCCAACAGATGTCCCTGGGAGCAACTAGATATATGACGTCACTGTCCAATTTGGAACTGGAAAGAATCGAGGTGGATGGCAAGGACAAATGGGACTATATTTCATCTGTGACAAATATGCACCTTGACTCCTGCAGTTTGTTCTTCCAATCACATGCACTAGCTCTGTGGGCTTGTTTTCGGCAGCTGCAAGATCTGGTTATCTCTTGGTCGAATGACCTAATCTACTGGCCGGAAAATGAGTTCCAAAATTTGGTTTCCTTGCGGAGGCTGAAAATTGGGCATTGCGAGAGTCTGGTTGGATATGCTCCTGACCAGGCAACATTAGAAAGGAGCCAACTTTTGCCCTGCCTCGAGTCTCTACGTATATCTTTTTGCGATAGTCTGGTAGAGGTCTTCAACCCTACCCCTGCCCTCAAGAAGATGGATGTTGAATACTGTAAAAATCTGAAGACCATATCCTTCAAGCAACAGGACAAGACATCATTAAATGCAGGTCGTCCTAGCACTGACGTCATCATGGCATCCACTGCTGTACAGGAGGATCTCTCACCATCCGGCCGGAGTAATTTCCTTCCATCATCTCTAGAAACTCTGAGAATCGAGGAATGTGATGGATTGTTAGAGGTTCTCAATCTTCCCTCATCCCTTAAAGAAATAGATATTCGTGGTTGCTCCCAACTACAAATCCTATCAGGCGAGCTGGATGCACTCAAAAAGCTAACAGTTTGTAGGTGCCCAGAGTTGAGATCATTAGAATCATGCATGATCGAGATCCCAGCATTGGAACAGCTCACTCTGGTAGTTTGCAAAAACCTGACATCCTTGCCCAGTGGGACAGGAGAATACTCATCTCTCAGGGACCTATCGGTTAACAACTGTCCAGGTATAAAGTCACTTGTTTCAGACCTGCGGGAGCGGTATGGCATCCCAGTCAATCCACTAGATGTCATTTTTGAAGGTATCCTCAATCCACTAGATGCCATAAATGCCATTTTTGAAGGTACCCACTGAACATTCGTTTCGACAAAAATAATGCATAAATCCGTTCATTTATGTTATTATCCTCTTCAAGCTGATAAACGGGCAATTGGATGGAGCAATGCTCCTAGTTTTACGGAGTAGGCACTATGTTTTAGACTTTGCAAGTTTGTCCTGCCTTTTCAATTCTGATCAAACACGGTTTAGGACACTTAACGGTGTTAAGTTAGCTCCGAAAAACAAAACATTTTCACCGCTGCAAACATTGCTCCTGCACCTGTATTTTCAATAGAACTTGCATATATGTACATGTTCTGACATTATGACTTGTTTGTAAAATTGGATGAAGTTTATACCAAATTTGTATATATATTTGAAATTTTATTCAACTTTACAATTTTTTAACAGAACGCTCTCCATCGCTGCTTGGGCGTCTCTGCTCCTAGCTTCCTCCTCCTACGGGGCTTCTGTGTGAAGACCACACGCCCTGTAGTAGGTCTTGGACATGTCGGACATGGCACTCTTCATGGTATCAGCCAGTACATGCCTAGCTTCATTCGTGTGAATCTCCTGAGCAAAGGATGGCAAAGAGTGATGTGGTGGTGATACTAAAAAAGATTATAAAGGCTACGCCAAATCTGCATCAACCTCAAAGCAGAGTGCAGCCTAGTGAGTAGTCATTACCAAGGCAATTTCCCCTGCTAACTTGTGCAAGAGATGAATAGCATCAGCCATCTCTTATTTCATTTTTCTCCACTAGTTATTTGTATCCTATATAAGATTTCTGAACAGAAACTGTCATATGTAATATAAGTTTCTTCTATTGGAGTTTCTTTTTTGAACGAACAACTGTCAAATGTAGTTGAGTATCCATTTGGTATGCTCTGTATCCCACTATGTTTGGAATTGCTAAAGTGATTCACATGACCAAAGTCCAAAGGATGTCAATGAGATCGCGATCGAATTTAGTAGGTATTTGTAAAATAAAGGGGTCTCTGTGAAAATATTCGATCCAAACTAGGGAGGTATATGTAAAATACGGGAACCAAATTGAGAATAAGTGCATTCGGGGGCGGTGGACTTGGCATCCGGCGCCGCCACGCCGCCGGCCACCGCTGACCTTGCCGCCGTGCGTACCGCGCTCCCATCCATCGATACAATGCCAGCATGCCGAGTCCTCGATCCGCTCGCTCGGCTCCGGCCACCATCCTCTGACTAGGATCGCTCATTGCACTTGCAAGGTACCCTCCAGCCCCTTATTCTCCCTCCCATGAATGCCGTCGTCTCTCTCGCCGGTTTGTATGTGCGCTGATGACTGCTGCCGGCATCAGGCGGCACTCCAGCTGCTCGATGCTTTGCCCACAGGGCACACTGAGTGTTCACTGCCTACCGGCTTTCAAGGGCCACTAGCAGTAGTGCTAGAGCACATACATGAGTTCACTGCTCATACATCACATGGTGGCATGAATAAGATCTCTGTATCTTTCTATGAATAGAGAACAGGAGACGGTCGAATTACAAGTGCTTCATTGGGGCTAGAATGAAACAGGGGAGCACTGAAGGTCCGGTTCTGACCAATCCTAGAATGAAGAAGGGGGAGACAGAGACCCTACCTGGGGCTTACCTGTCACCCTAACCACCGCCAGCCCTCCATCGATGCCGCACGGGTAGCAAGGGCAAGCCGCTGGCTCGCTAGGATCTCGGCGGTCAGTCGCTGTGGGGGTCCAAGGGCACCGTCGCAAGGCCGTTCGACGGCGCCGCACTCACCCTCGGGTGAGCGCGTGCGCCGGCGAAGGGCCCTGCGGCGGCGCCACCATCCTCTCCGGCCACCATGGCCAACCCGGTCGCAAGAACGGCCACCATCTCTGTCTCAAACGGACAGAGGCAGAGGGGAAAAGAAAGAAAGAAAGGGAATAAAGAGGAGCCGCCGTGGAAGATCCCCACCGGCATCGCACCCTCGCCGTCACCAGCGGCCGCCGCCGGCGGCCAAGGGCCTCGCTGCCGCAGATTGCAGCGCTCAGAGAAAAAGCAGGGGAGAAGGCCGGCGCCCGGTTTTGTGCGGGCGAAATCACCGGCCAGCCGTCCGATGGATCATTGATCCATCGGACGGCCAGGATCGCGCCGCGGGGTGAAGAAACCCTAGGGGACGCACCAAGATGGGCTAGCCTGTGGCGGCCTACGGCGCAAGGCGGACTGGCTAGATGGGCCGGCCTGCGATGGCCTGCCACATGGGCCCCGCGCGCAAGCGCAGCTGCTGGGCGCGCGAGAGCGGGCGCAGCGCCCTGCCTGGGCCGTGAGGACCTCGTCCAGGAAAGATGGACCGCACAGGTGGCGACAGAAAGCCACGGGCCGAGCGAAAGCGAGCGCGCAGAGAGTCATGCTGGGCCGCGATGCATGCGTGCGCAAGAATTGGCCCTCGGGTCAAAAGAACAGCAGACTTTTTTTTTGTTTTAGTTCATTATTTTCAGAAGTGTATTTTGAAGTTTTTTAGCCTAATTTTATTTAGTTTTCATCTCTATCCAATTTGAACCAACGATATAATTGTTTAAAGAGTAGATGAGTACAGTAATACTTCTGAATAATATTATTTTTCATGAAATTATTCATTTTTCCGCTGCAAAGTTTAAGTTTATTATCTTCTAGTTAAATTCAAACCAACGGGAGAATTTAATCATGAAGAGTAGTTGAGTTTTTCAGAAAATTTAGTATTATTATTTTCTGACCAAAGTTGATGATAGCAATATTATAATTTTTATTCATGAGTTTTTTATGCATTAGTTCTATTTCTGCCCAACGGTGATATAGAATTATTATAGAAGATCATTATATGTTTTAATTTTGACCAATGTTAAATTAAAGCATGCAAGATTTATTTTATAATATTCTCACACATTCTGAATTTTATTTTTAGGAGCAAATGCTTTAACTTATATCTCATCCATCAGGCCCCTCGGTGGACGAAATTACAGCTCATGGAGAGAGATGGCGCTTGCGTTGTCCGAGATAGACTCCTGCACTGACGACTCCGTGCCCCGTTGCACCACCTGAGCCTGTCAGGGGAGAGAGTGAGAGTGCTGATGATTTCACTATTCGACAGCATAATCACGCTCCACTTGTTTCATTTTATCAGCTTGAGAAGGCAAAAAGGGACAAGTCGAACAAAAAATGCATGATGGTGATCTAGTCATCCGTAGTGGAAATCATGAGGGGAGCAATCCCAGAGTGCAGCTCTGCTATTGAGTATCTCATGAGAGTGGAGGGTTAGTTTACTGGTTCTTCAAAGGCTTACGCAAATACTCTAATAAAGAGGTTAGTGTCTGAGAAGTATACTGGTGGAGAAGTTAGAGAGCACATTCTGAGGCTGACTAACATAGCAGCCAAGTTGAAGCCCATGGAGATGGCATTTCCAGAGGCCTTCGTAGTCCATGTGATTTTTGCATCATGGCCCAAAGAGTTTGAGACATTTACTGTGAATTATAATTCATAGCCAGAGTACTGGGGCATTGAGAAGCTCATTGCTATGTGCGTTTAGGAAGAGGATAGGATCAAGGCTGCATGTGGTGATTCTATCAATCACATGAAGCAGGGCAAAAAAAAGGAGTTTCTACACCAAGAACTCCAAACCACCAGTGTAACCTCACTGGGATAGCTCCTCCTCTTCTAGGTCACATGGAAAGGCTCCAATGGCTGATAACCATGATCACCATCAGAAAGCAAGTCAGAAGAAGCAAGTAGATAAGCACACCTGCTTTGGGTGCCATCAGAAGGGATACTATCAAAAGTACTGTGTGATTTTTCTGAGGCATCTAGCTAATAATGGTGAGGATCTTATTACATTTGTAGATGAATTCTTGTATTTAAGTTATGCAAAATCAACTTGGTGGATTGATTCAGGTGCAACTATTCATGTTACAAATTCATTACAGGAATTTCATACGAGGAGGATCTTGCAAAGAGGAGAAAGAACCATTAGAGTTGCTAATGGTGTTGAAGCTAAAGTTGAAGCCATAGGAGAACTCCCATTAGAATTACTTAAAGGTTTTGTACTTCATCTTCAAGATGTTCTATTTGTACCCTCTTTGTGAAAAAAACTTGATTAGCGTCTCTCGCTTAGATAGCGATGGATTTTCATGTCATTTTGGTGATGGACAATGTTAGATTCAATATAATAATGTGTGTTGGTCTTGTCTTCTAACAAGACAAGCTTTATTTGTTATCACCTTGTGACAGTGTGAATGTTGTAAGCATTGAGAATATGAGTGACTCCTCGTATAAGAATAAGCGGAAGAGAATTGAAAAAGTCTTATCGAAATTATGGCACTGTCATTTAGGCAATATTTTGAGGGGAGAATAGAACGATTGATTAAAGAATCAATTCTTCTGTCGTTAGAATTTTTCGATTTAGAGCAATGCATTGATTGCATTAAAGGAAAATATGTCAAGAAAATTATGAAAGATGCCAAATGAAGCACAAAAATTTTAGAGATAATTCACACAGACATCTGTGGATCATTTCCTATGATATCTTATGATTCATTCATAACATTCATATATGATTATTTATGTTATGGCTACATTTATCCAATTAAAGAACGCTCAAAGGCGTTGGATAAATTCAAGATATTTAAAGTTGAAGTTGAGAATTAACTTAATTTAAAGATTAAAGTAGTAAGATCCGACCGTGTGGGGGGGGGGAGTACTATAATCGACATACCCCATATGGCGAAGTCCCTGGACCTTTTGTGAGGTTCCTGTAAGAAAATGGCATAGTTGCCCAGTATTCTACATCGGGCGAGCCTTAGCAGAACGGAGTAGCTGAGGGACGCAACTGTACCCTGATGGATATGGTGAGAAGCATGATGAGTTACTCCAGATTACCGATTAATTTGTGGATGGAGGCATTAAAAAGCGCCATTCATATTCTTAATCGAGTTCCGAGTAAGTCGGTGTCTAGGACACTGTATGAGTTGTGGACTGGAAGAGAACCCTCACTAAACTATATGCGCGTGTGAGGATGTGTAACGCCCGCAGAAATCACCAACTAAAACCACCCGTTAAAAACTGCCTTTAAAATCTTTTTACCGCTGAGCTCCCGGAAATCAGAAATCTCCCCAGCGATTTCGCCGTCCCGGTACCCATGCCGACCCCCACCTATCTTTTTATCTGTGCCCGTAAATCTCGCCGCGTGCCGTCGTCAGACCGCCGCGCACGTGCTCCGACCGCGTGCCGCATTTGCTGCCGGTCCCTCTCTTTTCCTTTCTCTTTTTCCCTCCCCCTTTTTTTTCTTCTTTTCTTTTTCTTCCTCCTTCTTCCTTCTTTCTTCTTCCTTCTTCTCTCTCCTTCTCTTCCTTCTTCCTGGCACCACCCGTCCGGCCCCAGCTCCTTAACTCCCCGGCGCCACCCCCTACTGGCGCCACGCCGCCCGGCCTCGCACGCCAGGGGCCCGCCGCCCGGCCGGCGCCACCACGTCGCTGCCTTCCTCGGGCCGCGCGCCGGGCCCGGTCCCCGGCCGCCTGCGCCGGCCACTCCGGCGCTCGGCTGCCCCTGCCCCGCGCGCACGCCGGTGCCGTGCCGCCCACCGCACCCTGCCGTGCCGCCACCGCACCCTGCCGGCCGTCCCCTACCGCCCACTCCGGCCCCGCCCGACGCCACCGCCGCACGCCGGCCACCCGGACCCCCCACCACCGGAGCTCTCCCCGCCGCCTATAAAAGGGCCGGCCCTCGCCGGCTCCTCTCCCCACTCACCAACGCCACCACCTGCCACACCCTTGCTCCGGTCGCCGGCACCGCCGCAAACCGCTGCCGCCGCCGCAAGCCGCCGCCGCCGCCGCAAGCCGCCGCCGTCTCCTCTCCGCCCGAAGGCCGACGCCACCCGGCCGCTCCTCTCCATTTCCCCCCAAGGTGAGGGGCAAAGCGGGGCCCCCTCCTCTTCCTCCACCACCCGCCGCCCCCGGCTCGCCGCCGGCGAGGCCCGGCCAGCCGGCCACCGCCGGCCACTCTCCATCTCCCCCTCTCTCTCCAAGTTCCTGGAGAAGAGGATAAGATTACCTCCGATTTTAGATCCGACCCCCAAGTTTCCCCAAATTACACATAGGCCCCTCCACCTCCGAAAGAAATTACAAATAGGTCCCTGGTTGTTACAAATCAGCCCTAAGCCTTCGTTTAAGCCCCTAATCAATGATTAACCCGTCATTTCATGCGCTAAACTTCCTCCAATTAACCCCAAATTTTACCACGTCATCCTCCAGAATACTTTCGCCGATCTATATCCAAATTTCCCAAAAATAATCCTTCTACCTATTTTCCGTTCTCGTTTTCTGTTCGGAGCTCACGGTTAAAAATCGTTTCCTATTTATTTATTTGTGTGTCTGTTTGCGTGTGCCGTAGATCGCGGATTGCCCGAGGAGGAGCCCGAGGAAGAGTTTGACTGCGAGCCCGAGCCCGAGGACCCGTACCGCGAGCCGGAACTCCCGGAAGGCTTTGAAGACGGCAAGTCCAATCTCACCCTTTGATGCATACTTAATACCTAGTTTTTCAAACACAACCTATTGGCCTGTTTTACAAAATGCATATTATTTCATCGCAAGACATGGTTGGGTAGCCACCCCTTGATTGTTATGAACATTCCTTGCTATCCTATGCTTATCTCTAAATATGACTCGCTCTGTTTAGATGATAACCACTGCTAGAACGCCTAGGAAATTGTTACTCAAGCTGCAATCATTATTACAATGGTGTATCCGGAAAATAAATGTGTGTGTGAGTGTCCAAGTAAGAGAAATGACTTTTGGGTTCGGGGAAAAAGGATGTGTAGACGGGATGGATGGGTGTTCCTTGTGTGGGATGCCTTGTTGCTGTGCTCGTACCTTGGTAGTTGAGCAATGTCGGGAGATATCCATCTTGTCGTGATTAAGGACCGAGTTGATGTGTCATCTTGCCTAATTCCACTATCGTGCAACCACTCGACCGTTGTATGGGCAACGGCTTAGCATAAATCCCACTAGCTGGACTGTTAGTCCTCAGGGGTGCTGGTGAGCAACGGGAACCCATGGAAAAGGAGTAAGATCTTGGTGACTTAGGTCCCGATTACGGTCTCATGGACGAGCCGTGAACCCCTTGGGTGTTTCCGCGAGGGCTAGCCAGCCTTAGCTAAGGTGGGTAATGGCTTTGTTAGGATCCGCAACGACACTACGGTGATCGTGCTGCGGTACCCTACTTGTGGGAAAAGTGTACACCCTCTGCAGAGTTAAAACCTATCCGGGTAGCCGTGTCCACGGCATTGGACGAGTTACGGCTTGGTCACATAACTGGCAATTGGGCAAGGATGTCATGCGTGTGTGTGGGGGGGGGGGATTTTGGAAGAGTCCGACAGATGTGCCGTGCGCTATGACGGACGGGGAGTCCGATAGCGCCAAAAACTTGGATCCTTGGTGTAGGATCAACCCCACTCAATGTTCTGGGTATTAAAGGAAAACTTTACAAAAACCCCTTTTGGAACGACCCCCTGCATGTGTTAAAATTTAGCTTTTCCGCAAATAAACTCCAGCCTACCCTTGTTATACTTGTGCATAAACTTGCTTGTATCCCCCTCCGTGGATGGGGTTGGACTTGTTGAGTACGTTAGTACTCACCCTTGCTTGTTGCTACAGAGGAGGACCCGGACTTCGTCGCCGAGGACCTTGAGTAGAGGTTGTGTCCGCACCCGACGCTGCCTGTGGTGTTGGCCTGCCCAAGATGCTGCTGCTGCCGTGTAGTCCCGAGTGCTGTCTTTTGGCAGTCGCTTGGTTAGCCGCCGTTATTTATTTGCTATTTATCGCTGCGTGGCTTTCACGCCCACTCCCTCGGGAGTTGTACGGTAACTGAATTATCTGTCGAATAAATGTGTTATCAGCCTCCTGGAACTGATATTTGTATCACATTTAGTCTCTACTTATGTGGGGACGCTTCAGGGTGCCCAGGTGAGGCTAAAGTATTTAACCCAAGTCTTGGGAAACTATATCCAAAGACAATCATTTGCCATTTTATTGGCTACCCAGAAAAGTCAAAGGGTTTTCGTTTCTACTGTCCACACAGACACACAAAATTTGTAGAAACAAGACACGCTGTCTTTTTAGAGGACAAGATGGTTAGGGGGAGCAAGGTAGCTCAAGAAATTGACCTTGAGGAGAAGTGGGTATATATGCCCACTCAAGAAATTGGGCGATGACCTTCACATACTAACACACGAAACCTGAGAGATCTGCTTCGCTCAAGTACAGGTTGTAGCCCTCTCGATCCATGGCGTGCCAGTCAATTTGACCTGCTAATTGACATGGATAATCAAATCGTTAAATTCGAGAGCGAATCGGCTGGTATTCCGATTAGCTCTATAGAGTTGTGATGGTCGGGTAGCCGATACAATAAAAGACAATCCGCTAGATCAGCCGATGTATGCGTAACTAATGCAGAGGAAACGATAAAACGTAACCTAAATAGTGCTACATAGACAACACCTGAAACAGATCTAATTGGCTATATAATAGTTGATCGATAGAAGAACAGGGTAAGGAGCCGATCTGAACTTATTTCAAGCTGGATAACTGTGATAAAAGCTAAAACAACAAGATTTAAATGAATAAACTTGCAGATCTAGCGAATATCAATAACTTGATGAATAAATCTAGATGAAACAACAGCGATGCGCTGGAAGTTAAAGCCTAGAAATTACTCGAAAACTCGTAACTTACAACTCGGCCAGAGATCAAGATGATGCAACCCTGCTGACTTGAAAGAACTCGTGAAGAAAAGAGCTTTGACGAAGTCGTCGACTTGAAAGTAAATTGCAAATAAAGTAGATTTGTTTTGATTATGCGTGTACATTTTCTTTGAGACCTTGCAGGACCTCTATTTATATCCTAAGCTCATGACTCCTGGTCCTAGTTGATTACAGCAAAATACAAGACTTGACGCCAAATAGATAAACTTTCTAAATACAACAACTCGTACAAGAATCGGAAATGAATCTGGTCTCCCTTAACCAATTCTGCATCCATTTGCCTGTAATGTGTTGCCAACCAAGACTCCTTTAACTTTTAAACGGCCAAACTCGAATCAGCTGAAACCTTTCCGCCCTCATCGGCTAGATCTCCACTACCTCCATCGGCTGGACCCTTCTACCCTCATCGGCTGGATCTCTCTGCTCTCATCAGCTGGATTCTTCTGCCCTCATCAGCCGATTTCACTAGCCGTTGCTCCTTCACCATGTACTGGTGCCTCTACTTCCTTTTAACATCAGTTTTGACGCATGCAAAAAAAAAAACGGTGTCAACACTCTTATCATGATCATGTCTTGTGCCATCTCCTCAAGCGGAGATGACGTAGAAGGTACGCATGCTCGCATCTGTCCCTAGACAAAGAAGCAATTGAAATGATGGAATTATTATCAGGCAAACCCGGCATAATGTTGGCCGGAGAAGAAGGTGACTGTATGTAGTGACACACAGCTGTCGACCACCATCCTGTTCTCCTTCGGTGCATCCAAGTTACATACGGCCGCCCGATTCATTGCCTTCATCATCGTATCTTCATCTGCTGCAGCAATAGCATCAACACAAGATACAACATTAGCGTGAAGACTACGACGCTTACCATCACCTAAGATCGATCCAGCGGTGCACTCCCATCAATAGTAGTGATATATTGCAAAGTATAATTTGGAGTTGCGTTACGGTGCACAATACTACCCTATACTATGGTTTGAAAAGGACTCGAATGCAATGATCCGACGGTTGAGATTAATTGTATACTACTAGAAACTTAAGCTATAGTATAGGTAGTATACATGAGTAGTACAGGGAGTATAGGGATATAATTGGAAAGATGTAAAATGACACTGTTGAAATAGATCAAATCTTTTCTAATTATCATCTTTCTTGTTTATTCATCTTATCATTTCCAATCGGCGCTAGGGTTCGTCATTTCCCCTCGGTCCGATTGAACTATGGCAGCGGCGGCGACTCCGGCGGGCGGCCTCGAGCTCTGGCTCGCCCAACCGTCGGCGCACGGATCGCACCCGTCGCCGCCGCGTCGCCTCTTGCCCCTCTCCTGCCCTTGTTGTCCCATCGGTCCAGTTGAACTAGGGCGGCGGCGGGCGGTGGCGACTCCCCGGCGGCAGCGACTCCGGCGGGCGGCCTCGAGCTCCGGCTCACCCAACCATCGGCGCACGGACCGCACCCGTCGGCACCGTGCCACATCCTGCCCCTCCCCTACCCTCGTCGTCCGATCGATCCGATTGAACCGTCATGGCTGCTCGGTCCGTGCGCCGACGGTTGCACGAGCCGGAGCTCGAGGCCGCTCGCCGGAGTCGTCGCCGCCCGACGTGTAGTCACCGTCGGGAAGAGAACGCCGCGACGTTGGTAGAGTGAGCAGAGCTCCGCGAGCTCGCGCCGACCGTGAGTATCCATGGCGCGTCGTTCGCGACCGACCCCGCCGCCGGGCCCTTGTTGCCCGCCGCGGCGCAGACGAAGACGCCCCTCGTGACAGCCGAGAAAGTGGCCGCGACGGCAGGGTCCTCGTGGAACCCGACGCCGTCGTCGTCTCCGAGCGACATGGAGAGGACGCCGACCCCGTCCGCGAGCACCGACTCGACGGCGTGCATGATGGGGCCCCTCGAGCACCCTGCTGCCGCGCACACCTGGTAGAACGTGAGGTGCGCGCGCGCCGCCGCCGTCGGCGTGGCGCACGGGCGTGCCGGCCGCGACAGGGAATGTTATGGAGTTATGCTATAAACGTTCTCATACTTGTAGAAAGTGATTATGTACAAACAATTAAGTCTGCTTTCAGAAGTACATTGCTGAGAACAATATCGTTTCTACTTCTTTTTATATAAAACCCAAAACTCTTGCATACATGCAGTTATTCTTTTATAACATCATTAGACACAATTATGCCTATATGATTAGTTCCATGCTCAGAGCTTCCTCTTCTGATCATCCTTGAGCTGAACAGCATCGACATCCTCAAAAACCTGAAGCGTTGCCAGCGGGATGAAATCAGCGACCTGAATTCCCACAGGCCTGCAGTTTCAGAAATCACAGCATGAGGATCATTTGTATCAGAACAAAGATTCAACCGTATCAGAGAACAGATCACCCTTTTCTCAACCTTGCCAACACACCAAGAACCAAAATGCAGAATATTCAGATGCTCACCATGGGAAGCAGGCCTTCTCCGGCAACCTGATTCCGAGCCTGGGGCCTTCGTCATACCATTCACAGATCATCTCCCCGTTCTCATCTCTGTAGCAGATGATCCCTCTCAATTGATCCTCATACACCTACCATTTACAGGACCATATTAGAACAAGATCAAACCACTACGCATACCTCCTTGATCATGTATCCCTGCATGTCAAATTTTCAATTTAGAACTGCTGCGACACACGTACCTTCTTGTCTGTCACAACAGTGAAGGAGAGGTTTGATGAAGAACTGCTGCCATGAGCAGAGGTGCTTGCATACGGGCGGGGCGGCGTGCGGGCGGTGGCGACGCAACGGGTGGCGCGGCGTGCGGGCAGCGGCAGCGCAGCGTGCCCTCGGGAAAATGGCGTGGAAAAAAATCCGAATAATAATATATGTACTGCTAATTACAATTTTACCCATACTAAAAAACAGTCTATACTCTATACTACCACCTGGTAGTATTGTGCACCGTAAAAGAGCTCATAATTTGAGGGTAAATGTGTTCATCACACAAGAATGGGCTTGATATCTGCATATATATTCAGATGCTTAGCAAATAGGTCCTTTTGTAATGGCCATCACTTTAGGTATATATGCCATTCCACCACTTTATATATAGTGGTTGGGCATCTACAATACGGACCGAAGGCCATCCCTTCAGGAATATATGCTCTTCCACTTTAGATAATGGCAGGGCATCGGCTACTGAACAAAATTCCATAAGGGGAGTTCTTCAATCTCACGTTTTCCTCTAGCTAGTTCTGTACGTTGATAGCAATCAGCACCTAAAGTTGGTAGGTAGCATTCCTAGTACTAGTAAATTCTAATACAAGATACAAGGAAAAACTACATATCATTGTCAAGAAACATGTCATGTTGGAGTTGCTACATAGTACTTATATTTCACCATGACATATTTTTAATTTAGTGGTGCTACCTGGCTAGCAAAATCTAGAGTTCCTGAAGATCTATCAAGTCTTGTACTGATAAGTTGTAACTACATTACTACTAAAATTTGTTCATTGTTTTAATATGTTCTGCAGTTTACTAGTTATGTTACACATATGTCAAGTATATTTTCTCCACACAGTAAGTTTTGTGCAGGTTACTACTATGCTTTATTATTATTGGTAGTGACTCCACACAGTAAGTTTATTTGTTATATATAGGGAGGATAATTTGCACATAAACTAGTCCATCAATCCGTGCTACAAAGACTAGGAGACATAAGTATTAGCTGTTCATTGGTAAATTTAGAACATACAACTATTCAAAATTATTTATCTTTGCTCTCTCTCTCTATCTCTCTTTATCTTTGTTTCCCTCCCCACTTGCAATCTAGGAAAATTGTAAGCACTCCATCTTTATGGAAAACTACTACTACAAAGATAATTGTTTACAAGGGAAAATTGACCGTAGTGGTGCAGGCTGAGATTGCTGTTTACGCCATTGTACTAACTAAAAGTGCAATCTAGGATCTACAATCCTTTTTCTGATGAAATACAAAAGGAGAGTTAATAAGAATTAGAGTTTCAACGTAATTGTGTGGATGAAAAAAATTGCAGCAACTAATAAAAAGTTAAAAGCCAAAATTTAGATTCATACCGACGACGCACAGGCTGCAACAAGAGCTGGTCTAATTTAAGCAAAGGTTTCAGCTAAACATATATGGTGTAGGGCAACGGCGAAGGCAGACCAGCAGCAGCGCAAGGACGGCAGCAGAGCAGAGCCGCCTCTAGCACTCGCGTGGAGAAAGAATACTGGATAATGATGTGTGAGACCGGAACAGATAAGCAAGTAATAAAAGAGAAAAAAAAGAAGGGAGAAAGAAAAGTAGAGGAAGTGAAGGGAAAAAGAATAGAGAAATTATTAGTTTGATATATAATTAAATTCATTAGTTATTTTGTTTTAAAAATTCTAATTAATTCAAATTTATAAGCAAATATCAAGCATTCAATTAATCTATTCAAACAATCTACATAGTCAACAGCATATAGGACATTTGGTCTCTCACCACCATTTGTAAAGATACATGAGAAGTTATTTTAGCAAAGATTTTTCAAAATGGCTTCAACTCCACCAGAACAACCACATCCGCAACCGTTTTAGCCACAGCTACAGCCCTGCCAAACGAGCTTTGAAATTGGATATACTTAGAGAGGACGTTGAGATACATGGTATCAGATGGCTAAAATCTAAGCTGGGGCCTTGAAAGGTGCGGCACGATACCATTTTAGGCTATAAATACTTGACATAGCTACAATGCCAATCCGTAGTTAAGGTCATATAGTCCCTTTTGAGTAAATAAATCAATATCTATCACACAGTGCATGCGCATTAGCTTGCAACTCAGTTAAGTTGTCGGCAGCTATGGAGGCAACGGCACTGAGTTTGGCCAAGCTCACCCTCGATACGCTGCTGCCGGTGGCCAAGAACGCCCTGGCCGATGAAGCCGTACTCCTGCTCGGCGTCCACGAGGAGGTGTCCTTCATCACCAACGAGCTGGAGATGATGCAAGCCTTCCTGCGAGCGGCTGGCGCAGATCACCGGGCCAGCAACGAGGTCGCCAAGATATGGGTGAAGCAGGTCCGTGACCTGGCGTACGACGTTGAGGATTGCCTCCAGGAGTACCTTGCCCTCGACCTCGGCTCTGTGGGATGCGACATGCCGCCTTGTGCACGGTGGCTCAGGGCGTGTGCAGTACCGTCTCCCGGTCGGCTGAGAACTCAGCACCAAATCGCCGTCCGGATAAAGCAAGTGAAAGGCAGGGTGGAAGAGATTAGCAAAAGAAACCTCCGCTACAGTATCGTCGTCCAGCCGGCCGGCCCTGCTGCCGTCCACGACATCACCATCGAGCACCAAGTTCTGGATGCCGAGAAATTTGCGGCCGGCATCGCCACCGAGGAGTCGGATCTCGTAGGGCGTGACCAGCATCGGGCGGAGCTGGTTGACCGCCTCGTGAGCTTGCCCAGCAGCGAGCCGCTCCAGGTGTTCGCTCTCTGGGGTAGTGGTGGCGTCGGCAAGACGGTGCTCGCCAGGGATGTGCTGAGAAGCCCGAAACTCAGGCAGGCATTCCAGCTCCGACCTTGGGTCACCGTGCCACACCCCTTCATCATGGCTGAGTTCATCTCGAGCTTGGCCAGCCAGCTAGAAATAATGGAGGAGTCGCGCTCACTGGTGTTCACCAAAGTCGTGCGCCACCTTCGTGACAGGAAGTACGCGATGGTTGTGGACGACGTGTTGACCATTGCCGAGTGGGAGAAGATGAAGCAGGCTTTCCCGGACAGCAGCACGGGGAGCTGTATCGTCGTGACAACGAGGGACGAGGTTGTCGCCAAGCACTGTTCGACGTCGTCCAGGCATGTGCGCAAGCTCGACTGTCTCTCACACACGGAGTCTTTCCAGCTCCTCTGCAAGAAGGTGCAACTACAGGAGGCCGGGCCATTGATGCCCATGGTGGATGCCATCCTCAAGAGATGCTGTGGGCTGCCTCTTGCGGTCGCCGCCGTTGGGAAGCTGCTGGCTACAATGAAGACGCCGGCGGAGTGGAAGAAGCTGCATGACCACCTCGGGTCAGAGCTGAAGGGCAACCCGCGCCTTGAAGAGATAACTAATGTCCTCACATCCAGCTATGAGGGGCTGCCGTATCACCTCAAGTCCTGCTTCCTCTACCTCAGCATCTTTCCCAAGTATCGTGAGCTTCGCCAAACCCGGGTGTCATGGCGATGGATGGCCGAGGGGCTGGTGCCGGAGAGTAGCTCAGGCGGCATGGACCCCGAGGACAACGGGGAGAACTACTTCAACCAGCTTATCAGCAGGAGCATGATCCAACCAGCCACCACCTGGGTCAACCTCAACGACAGGATCAACACGGCCCAGGTTCATGACATGATGCGAGAGATCATCCTGGCTAAGGCCACTGAGGAGAACCAGCTGTTCGTTCTCAACGCCCGCCTTCCGTCGAGGCTCCCACGGGAGAAGATCCGGCACTTGGTACTTACCAGCGACTGCCGCTGGCCGGCTGGCAGCGACGTTCTAGAGGGCATTAGCAACATGTGGCAAGTCCGGTCACTGACCGTTAATGGAGAGTGCCCACCGCGCCTAATTATTCCCTCCAAGATGAAGATGCTCCGAGTCCTCGACCTGGAGGACAGCATCAATGCCACGGATGAGCACCTCTCGGGTATCGGTGAGCTTCGCCAACTCAAGTATCTGGGGCTCAAAAAGACAGCCATCACCAAGCTACCGGAGTCGGTGGGAAGGCTCAAGTTCTTACAGTCACTGGACCTCCGAGGCACCAAGGTCACCACAATCCCACAAGGGGTTACGAAGCTTGAGAGGTTGCGGCACCTTATGGCCGGAAACGGCATGCTGTATGATGACGACAACACCATCAGCTCCTTGCCATCCAGGCCATCATGCTTCTCCTGGAGGGCAATCAGCAGCATTAATGCCAGAAAATTAGCCTCGACGACGACATTTTGGCCACAAGTAGTCGGGAGTACGGCCGTGACTATCGGGCAACACAGCGGTGTAAGGCTTCCTGATGGCTTTGGAAGGCTAAAAAGCATGCATAATCTTGGCACGGTGGATGTCGGGAAAGATGGCCACCGCATATTCAAGGAGATAAGCAAGTTGGCTGGCCTGTGGAGCCTTGAAATAACTGAGCTCACCAACAGAGATGGCCTCGAATTCTGCCACATGATCGATGAGCTCGTCAGTCTTAGAGACCTGGAAGTGCGCTCTAGGGCAGGCAGGAGCGGGTTACTTCATTGCCTAAGCATGATAGAATCGCCCCCGCTGCATCTGATCACTCTTCGCCTATGTGGTCATCTTGGCAGGCTTCCCTCGTGGATTGGGCACCTCCAATACGTCACCAAGATCAAGCTGCTGGCCACAGAGCTGGAGCAAGATGCGATTGAGATGCTCGGTGATCTCCCAAACCTGACTGGTCTACATCTGTGGAGGATGTCCTACATAGGGCAAGAACTGCGCCTTGGCACTGGAAAATTTGCCAAGCTCAAGCTCATTGACATCAACCGCCTGGAAGACCTGGTGTCATTGGTAATCGAAGGAGCATCGACGCCTCAGCTCGAATGGCTGTGGCTCAAACAGTGCTGTAGGTTGAGTGACGATGAGAACGGCGTTGTTGGCGTGCCACTCCTGCACCGATTGAGAGAACTTCAGATCATGTTCTGTGGTGACAAGCCCAAGCTTGTGGACCTGCTACAGAAACAGCTAGGAGACCACCAAAATCGCCCACTCTTTGAGTGTTTTTGATATGTAAAGAACTAGTAAGGTGCCCCGCGCAATATTAGCGCGGGTAGCTAGTTTTTTTTATATACTACATTTAGCTCGGATATTACTTAACTGAATTTATTCAAACGATCTTTTTTTAATTCTTATTATTTGGTCTACATGTTTAGACCAAGTATCAACTTCTTTTATCAACATATTTTTTGTGGTGCAAATATATATTCATGATGAAAGGGATTTTTTTTAGATTAAGGAAAAATATCCGGCCTCGATCATCCACATGTGGATGTCTATAGCCAAAACATACCCCAACTTACATAACTCACAGCCCTAGGCTAACACCAATGCCATAAGCGTCAAAACACGAAAAGCTTCTAACTGAAGCAGCCAAACAGAGTTCGCGATGGAGCCTGGCTGAGTCCGGTTGTATTTGGAGCAAACTTCAAACTCTAGATCGACTCCACCTTGACCTCTCACTAAATAGACCCAGCAGACCTACTGTTTCACAACCGACACAACCTGAAACAGAACAAAACTCATGTTGCACATCCAACAGAACTGGACACAAGCTTCATTCGCCACCCTTGCAAAACAGAAACAGTCTGGACTCTCAAAACACCGTCTGTAGATGGGCACCTAGCAGAACCTGTCAAACACCAATTATTGTCCCAGATTTGCTGCCCTTCAACAACTTTTTCAAAATGCTGACCAGGAACATTCCGAAGCAATCATTTTATGCTGGAAGTCTTCTTCTGAAATTCCAACCATACTTGTTGAAAAATTCCAGTACAGTAGCCTCCAACCTTCTACAATTATTCTTCGGAGCAGTTTTCTCCTCCTCTTTAGAGAGCATTGACCATGCCCTTGTCCAGAAGGTCCCCCTGAAAAGTACCTGCAAAAATGAGTTAGAACTGGTTCCTTTAAAAACCACATCATTTCTACTCAACCAAATTGCCTAGCAAAGAGCCAAAGCTCGTACAAGTATCTGTTTCCTATATGTTAGAGGAAACCCTCTAATCCAAGAACCCAGCATGTTAGGCACATTAATAGGTGGTTGAATTCCAAAAGAGAAATATACTGTATTCCATATGCATCTAGCCATATGACATATGCATCTAGCCATATGACAGTCAAAAAATAAATGTTGCACTGTCTCCTCAGAATTACAAAAGGAGCACCTTGTACTTCCTTGCTAGTTTCTTTTAGCAAGATTAACCTTTGTTAGAATGACTCCCTTTTTCAGATACCATAAGAACACCTTGATCTTAAGTGGTATTTTTAACTTCCAGGCTACACTCAAATGGGGTGATCCTTCCCTTTTCATGATCAATTTGTACATTGACTTAACTGTGAATTCATTGTTTTTATTGAGATTTGAGATTCCAAAGGAACCTATCTTTTTGTTCATCTAAATTATACAATGCCACTTTAGCCACTAACTATAGCCACTCTGTTAGTTTGTCCCCTGTCAAAGCTCTTCTAAAGGCGATGTTCAGAGGTACCGAACTACAAACTCTGGCAACTGTATCATTCTTTCTTCTAACAATATTATGCAGGGATGGAAATCTTTCTTTCAAAGGTACACTTCCCACCCACTTGTCCTCCCAGAATCTAGTTTGTTTCCCATTGTGAATTTTAAAATTTCCCATTGACAAGAATTGATCTTTAATCTCTATGAGACCAGCCCAAAAATGTGAATCTCCCTGCGTTTTTGAGACTTGTGTTAGGAATTTATTGGTTAAATATTTCCTTCTTAATAACCTTTGATACACCCCATCCTCATTCAGAAGTTTAAATAACCACTTGTTTAACAAGCATTTATTTTATACTTCTACATTAGAAATGCCCAACCCTCCCATATCTTTTGGTACACATAACATACTCCATTTGGCTAATCTATATTTCTTCTTGTGCTCATCACATTGTCAAAAAAAATCTAGATCTGTAGTAGTCCAGTCTCTTTAGAACACCTTTAGGTATTCTGAAAAAGACATCATAAATATTGGTAAGCTAGAGAGAACCGAGTTTATCAGCACTAACCTACCACCTACAGACAGGAGTTTGCTCTTCCAACTAGCTAGTTTTTTCTAAAATCTCTCTTCCACCATGTTCCAGTCCTTATTAGAGATTCTATGTTGGTTCATAGGGATTCCAAGATATTTAAAAGGTAGGGATCCCTCCTTACACTCAAAGATTTGTACATATTCCCTCACCTTGTCCTTTGCTTCTCCAAAGCAATATAATTCACTCTTATGGAAGTTAATTTTAAGACCAGATAGCTTTTCAAAGGTACTTAGTACCAACTTCATGTTTTTCACCTATTCTATACTATTTTTCATGAAGAGAATTGTATCAACTGCATATTGGAGGATAGATAATCCCCCATCAACTAGATGGGGCACTAGGCCCTTTATATGCTCCTGTTCTCTAGCCCTTGAAATTAGAACTATTAACGTATCAACCACCAAATTAAAAAAGGACCGGGGATAAAGGATCCCCTTGCCTTAATCCTTTTTTTGTTTGAAAGAAGTGTCCTATATCCTCATTCACTTTAACCCCTACACTTCCTCCACTAACTATGGTCTCGATCCAATTGCACCATCTAGATGAGAAACCTTTCATTCTTAGAGCTGTTGAAGGAATGACCAGTTAACCTTATCATTGGCTTTCTCGAAATCCAGTTTGAGAATAATCCCATCATGTTTTTTCCTATGCAGTTCATGCATTGTTTCATACAAGATAACCACTCCTTCCATTATATATCTCCCCAGCAAGAAGGCCGTCTGTGATGGACTGATAACTTTATTAGCCATCATGGTGAGTCGGTTAGCAATCACCTTTGTAAAAATTTTGAAACTAACATTTAGCAAACAAATTAGTCTATATTGTTGGATCATTTTAACTTCCTTTAGTTTTGGGATTGGAGTTATAATTCTAAAAGTTGAACTATGAAGAGGTAATCTGCCGTTGTGGAACTCATCAAACATAGCCATTAGGTCACATTTAATAAGGCTCCAAAAAACTTGGTAAAACTCCACTAGAAATCCATCAGGTCCCGGAGCTTTATTGTGTTTCATTTGGAAAATAGCATCCCTCACCTCTTTTTCTGTAAACCTATCTGTTAAAATCTCATTTTCATAGATGTGGGCGTCGGAGCTCCTCACCTGACGCAGGGTGGTGTGTTGGTGATGTGAATATGTGATGACGTTCGCTGTCTTTGATAATGCACTTGTTGTAATCATCAAGCAGCGTGTATGTGTACTCCGTCCAAAAAAGAATGCAAAACTCTCGCGCTTCATGAGAAGTCAAATAGTTTCAAATTTGATCAAATTCCATAAAAAGTAGCAGCCGAAACTCACTCTTGAAAAAGTGGCAACAAATAGTACGTGACATCCAATTTGCACACGAAGATTGTCACGGGTGTATCGATTCAAATCACGATCTGTGGTTACCGGATTTATGCCTCCCTTGCACCATTATATAACCCGGGCCAATGGATTAGCCATGCATGAACTAAGATCTCCATGGCGATTGTCAAGAAGCGTAGTGCTCTGTCGTCGCTAGCGGTTCTCATGGTGATGGCCATGGTCATGGCCTTCTTCTTCTCATCTTGTCGTGCCGCAGGTACTTGATGCTCTGATGACAATGATGTGTATGTTCATTTGGGTGTGCCGTCAGACCACTGACACGCCATCGTGCCGTGCGATGAGACGACGTGCTTCGAGTACTGCCAGAAGTACAATTACAAGAGCTTCCAGACCTACTGCACTCCCGGGAAGGTCTACCCCATCTGCTGCTGCAGAGTGCCGGATGCATGAACCACGTCACTCTGCCGCCGCCGCCATCGCCATGAGCAGGAGAAAATGGTCTGATGTCTCTGGTCTCATTTCATGGCCAGTGACGGCATCGATTTGTATCGTGCTAGATAGCTTCTTATCTCGATCTTTCCATATTGATGAGCAAAACAATAACGGAGAGGATTATTATATAGTGATTTAGTTTGTCCATGGATGCATGTGTGATGGTGTGATGGTATCTGCAATGTTTCTACCAACTTTTTTTTTCCCTTGTTCGTTCTTATTCGTTGGCATGTGGTTGCTCTGAATTCCGGACATATTACTGCCGAGTGTAAACTAAGTTTTTCCTGGTACGTATTCATAAAGATGAATGACTGGTTTGATCTGTCTGATGGAAGGATCGTTTCAAATGCAATTTTTATGCGAAATCTTATCTTATTTGCAGTCAAAACTGAGTCTCTCAAAAGTAGTAACCAGTAAATCACATCCAAACATAGTATGGCTTTAGTATGGTATCAATGCATTTTTGACGCGGAGGGATAAGATATAGAATTAAATCAGGGATCTTGATTGATTTCGTGCCTGCCTTGTATTGTACCTCTGTTTCTATATAACCGATGCAACCTGGGCCACAGGAGGAGCAAATGCATCCAAATCCAAAACACCAGAACAAAGGCTTCGTATCGCTTGGTCACCATGGCACCTGTCAAGAAGGGCACCGGTGTCCCGATGTTCATGGCTCTTGTCATCGTCATGGCCATGGTCTTCTCATCTGCTTGTCATGCTGCAACTGCAAGTAATGCATGGTCATTGACTTATGCCTTTTCGAGCAATGCATACTCTGTTCTTCTGGGATGTTAATTCCATGTCCATTTCACTATATTCACATTGGGATTATCGCTTCTTTGTGCATGCAGTTCAAACAGGGTTCTGTAGGCCTGATCCAGACTGCGAGACCGCGGGGTGCAAGATTAAGTGTGCTCTCCCAAACGTACAGTTTTGCCGATATGATTGAGGCTCAGCATTCAGTCCTTTTTTCTTCATTTTTTAAGACCTTTCCTTATTATGGTGTTTGTAGTCTATGTACTACCTTGTACAGTAGTGTGAGGTTGTATACATCCATGATCCATGGGTGTAGAAGCTGGAATTTTTCCCTTATCTAAAAAAAACTGGCAGCGCCGGCGGCGGCGCACGGTGGTGTCTAAGGCTCGCCGGACGCCGTGGTCAGAGTCCACGACGGTGAGTGGCTGCTCGTCCGCCTGCTACTGCATTTTCCGTCACATCCAATCTACTGTTCGTTGCGAAGGGACGACCAACAAGTCGCCAGTGCTGGACGCTAGCTTTGGCGAATCCCTGGTGGATTTCATTTTGATGTTTCCAAGACAGCCACGTCGTCGAGAAGAAGATGAAAATCATGCAATGCATGCATATATGGAACTTAATTCTTGTTCGTTCATTGTTGCGCAATGAAGCCGTTATATATAGGCAGGTACCTACCTACAGAAAGAACGACACTGCTGAGAGATTGCCATGCGCAATCCAAATGCCACCGCTGCAAGTTCAGGTGATCGATCAGCAGTACTGTAGGCCATTTCTCTGTCAGCTCTAGCAACTGGTTTTCATCGATCTGTAGTCCATGCAAGAGCAACTCTAGTAACACTTTCAAGTTCGTAGTGCTACTGGCTTTTGAAAGCAATCTCAGAATTGGGATGCCAAATCATTAATTTGGCAGAGGAGGCATTCATAACCAGAAGAGAGATATCGAACGATTAAGGTGAATACGTACATGATACATGAATGAGAGAGATAATAGAAGATATATAGTGTCATATTTATTTATTTGGCTTAATCTATTCTACATGATATCGTTGGATGAGTGTTACACTCGGCGAACGCTTTGCCGAGTGCTTTTTGCCTTTGCCGAGTGCTCCTGGAACCATGGCACATGTGTCCGGTAGTGAACCATGGCACATGTCAAGAAGCAGGGCACAGGTCTTGTTCTGGTTGCAGCTCTCCTCGTGGCCATGGTCTTCTTGTCTTGCAAAGCAGCAGGTCATTACACTGGAGCCAATCTCCCAAAAATCAATCGAAACAAAAGGGAGGAGGGTCTTACTAGATGTGTTGTTGATCCTGCTTTGCTCCTTGAGTAGTTCTGAGGCCAAGCAAGCAGGTTAATTTTGTAGAGGCACAAGGGAGGTACGAAATCGAACCAGATGTCTCGTTTACTAGGATACCCTTTTAACCTTCCATGAGAAGTAAATCGATACCTTGACCCCAGTATTATAATGAAAAGATGCCAAATATATTATAACTTGAACATACACTACGAGATACAGGAGCTTTACCGAGTACTCAGGATACAGGAGCTTTACCGAGTGCCAGAAACACTCGGCAAGTTAAAGGTTTCCGATAGTGATAGCGTACATGCTAACTTTGGACAGATTATTAATTCTTGCGATGCTCCCTAGTCTAGACGACTAAAAAGCCCATGCATAGCTAGAGCAGCGAGGCACATACACGACCGAGTTGATGGCTGCCCAGCGAAACCCAAGAGCATCCCGTCGCCGCCGCCGCCGCTATTTATCCCATGGCCGCCGGCGGGGGTGGGAAATAGAAGGTGCAGCAGCACTCGTGAGGTGTGACATGGTTTTCGCAGGTGCCGCGGAAATATTTGTACCCTTGCTTCTTGCCCTCGCGGGCGCACATGAACTTGCACTCAACCTTGTCCCTGGTCTCCTTGCATCGTCGCACAGGATGGCACAACGACTCGGCTGCACACAACACACATGCATGCCAGCAAGCTCTCAAGATTTCAACATATCATTAATTTTTAACACATCATTACATTGCATTATATACGCGTACCTTCGTCTCCGCTGCAAGACGTGATCATGATTAAGAGCAATATAATGCAAATAGCAGCAGCAGCAGCAGCTGCTGCTGTGTCCATCATCTTCAACGGAGACGCCATGGCGACCTCGATCGGTCGGAGAAGAAGAAGAAGAAGTTAATAGCAATGAGCTAGCCTCGCTCTATCTTGTGTGTGTATATAGCCTAGGCACTGCCTGCCACATCCCATCAAGTATCAATATACATTCTTTGGCTCTCAGCAGATTTGAATGAAATAGATATCATATCCAAGAGAATAGATTTTGGATGCATATAAATATCGCAATGCGAATTAAACGAAATATGAGGATATCCGGTAGAATAGATTGAGCCAAATAAATACACTATATATCTTCTATTATCTCTCCCATATATGTATCATCTACGTATTTATGTCAATCTCTTTCATGGGTGTGTCATGTTTATCCTGGTTGGTAGGGAACAAATTTCCCGAAAAATCATCCGGGGTAAAGCAATCGAGATAAAAGGGGTTCTTCAGTCCTGGTTGATTCAACCGGGACTAAAACCCCCATTTTATCCCTGTTGATAAAACCAGCTGGGACTAAAGGGGTTTACCAACCAGGACTAAAACTCAATTCTTAGGAAATCGCGAATCAGATCAACCAAGACTAAAGGGGGGCCCTTAAGTCCCGATTGATTTTTCCAACAAGGACTAAAGTCCTACTTAAAATTTTAGGCACGCGCCCCTTTAGTTAGCCTGCATAGCACCTGTAATTTCATGCATCACGTGTGTACCCCTTTAGTTAACCTTTAATAGTTGAGACTTTTTTATAATGAACTCAAACTAGTATTTATACAATTACTATATATACAATTCTTAGCATACTATATATACAAATCTTAGCGTATTATATATACATAAATCAAACTATGTCTATGATCTTCCCGTCGAGGTGTTGCTCGGAGCGTCTAATTTTCATCCATCATAATAAAATTCTCCTCGTAGATTTACCACCTCGTCCACTAGGAATCCAATGAAAGATTCACATATTGCCGTTACTCTTTCCTTCCTCAGGAGTCTCTATTGAATATTCATCATCTGTAATTTAGAAATATACATGCGAATTTTAGACAAACAATTAAATATTAATAGTTTTATTTTACATACTTTATATTCATGCAGCGTCATCTTGGAGGTCTTGGGTCCTACAAAAGTGTGCCTGTGCTCACAGACGTAATAGCTACATAGATTATTCCCAAGTTTTTATCTTAAGCACTTCATTGGGGAAAAACAAGTTATGAAATATTCGTGCTATAGAATATTGTACAAAATGTGCAAACCTTATACGTACTGGAAATCTGTGTTCCATGTAAATTTTTCTTTGTATGGATCTTTATGTGTCTTGATGAATTCTCTCCATGCGCTGCAGATTAAAATAATGAAAGATATAGTGTTAGGTAAAAATTTAGGACATAAACTTTTGCATAGAGATAAAGGTCCAAAATTATTACAAGTCTGGCATGTCTTGCATGTCTTGGTACTCTGCCAGATTTTTCCTCAACGAATCAAAGACAATGATGTGGCTTCCTTCAGAATCAATTATAATGATGATCTAGTGGTAACTATGTACGTAAATGTTCATATATATTAGAGCTAACTTTCATTAATCAGGTAAGAAAAAAGAAAAAAATAGACAGTATACACACACTTACCCTAGGCACTCGGCGAAATCCCAAAAACACTCGGCAAAGTCTTTGCCGAGTGTAATACTCGACACACCGCACACGGCAAAAATTCTCTCGGCAAACAAAACTTTGCCGATTGTTTTTTGTCAGGCACTCGGCAAAACGTTTGACGAGTGCCAAAAAACACTCAGCAACATTTTTCTGAAAAAAATAAAAAAAAGCACGTCGCCGGCCACCACCAGCCGCCGGCCGGCACCACCACCACCACAGCACCACAGCCCCACACCGGCCACCACCACCACCACCACGACAGCCCCACAGCCCCAAGCCGGCCTCGACCGTGCTGCCGGCCACTTGAAGACCGCTGCCGCTCCCGGCCTTGACCGCACCACCACCACCAGCAACGCCACCGGCAGGAGCTCGGTCGGTTCTCCGTCGCCCAGCTCGACCTCGGAGGCAGCGGATCTGGGAGGCACCACCAGCTGGCCCACCATGGAAGCCGCCGCCCAGCAACGTCCTGCTCCGCTTCCTGCCACCGGTGGCCCGTCCAGATCTAGGGATGGGGGACGCAGTGGAGGCCGAATCCGGGAGGAGGGGCACGGTGGCGGCCGAATCCGGGGAGGGTCGGGGTGGGGCGGCAGAGATGGAGGGGAGGGGGCTGGATCCGGGAAGAGGCCGGGGCCGGGGCGGTGCCGGTGATGGGAGGGGGCCGGGGCGGCGCCGGGATAACAGAGGGGGCGGCGGGAGAAGGTGGGGAGGGAGGAGGGAGAAGGAGGACGCCACTGGAGGGGGCAGCGGGAGGGAGGAGGAAGGAAGGAGAAGGAGGACGCTCCTCAGCTGACGCAGGGTGGCGTGTTGGTGATGTGAATATGTGATGACGTTCGTTGTTTTTGATAATACACTTGTTGTAATCATCAAGCAACGTGTATGCGTACTCCGTCCAAAAAAGAATGCAAAACTCTCGCGCTTCATGAGAAGCCAAATAGTTTCATGAGAAGCCAAATAGTTTCAAATTTGATCAAATTCCATTAAAAGTAGCAGCCGAAACTCACTCTTGAAAAAGTGGCATCAAATAGTACGTGACATCCAATTTGCACACGAAGATTGTCACGGGTGTATCGATTCAAATCACGATCTGTGGTTACCGGATTTATGCCTCCCTTGCACCATTATATAACCCGGGCCAATGGATTAGCCATGCATGAACTAAGATCTCCATGGCGATTGTCAAGAAGCGTAGTGCTCTGTCGTCGCTAGCGGTTCTCATGGTGATGGCCATGGTCATGGCCTTCTTCTTCTCATCTTGTCGTGCCGCAGGTACTTGATGCTCTGATGACAATGATGTGTATGTTCATTTGGGTGTGCCGTCAGACCACTGACACGCCATCGTGCCGTGCGATGAGACGACGTGCTTCGAGTACTGCCAGAAGTACAATTACAAGAGCTTCCAGACCTACTGCACTCCCGGGAAGGTCTACCCCATCTGCTGCTGCAGAGTGCCGGATGCATGAACCACGTCACTCTGCCGCCGCTGCCATCGCCATGAGCAGGAGAAAATGGTCTGATGTCTGGTCTCATTTCAAGGCATCGATTTGTATCGTGCTAGATAGCTTCTTATCTCGATCTTTCCATTGATGAGCAAAACAATAACGGAGAGGATTATTATATAGTGATTTAGTTAGTCCATGGAAGCATGTGTGATGATGTGATGGTATCTGCAATGTTTCTACCAACTTTTTTTTTCCCCTTGTTCGTTCTTATTCGTTGGCATGTGGTTGCTCTGAATTCCGGACATATTACTGCCGAGTGTAAACTAAGTGCCTGTTTGGTTTCACTTGCTTATGCATAAGCAACTTAAAATAAGCAAATAAGTTGCTTATGAAACCAATCACTCTTGCTTATGAAGTTGCTTATGGGGTTGCTTATGCATAAGCAAATAAGCAACTCTTGGGTTGCTTATGGTTGCTTATGGGGACTAAAAGGTGCACTTTACACCTCCTGCCCTCATTCAATGCACCATACCCCTCTCTCTCTCCCCTCTCCCGTTACCACTCGGGCATGGCGCCGCTCCCGCCCGCCGGCTGCCTCTGCGCCTGCCGCCGCCGCTCCCGCCCGCCACCGCCGCTGCGCCGCCCGCCTCCGCGCCCGCCCGCCGCCGCTCCCGCCCGCCGCCGCTCTCGGCCGCGGCCCGCCCGCCCGCCGCCCGCCGCCCGCCTCCGCGCCGCTTGCCACCCCGCGCTCCGTTGGGCGCTCTCTGGCGCCGCCGACCCCTGGGTCGCCGCGCATGGGAACCTGGAACGCCAGGATCGGGTGTGTGCAGGAAGAAGAAGGGTGGGAAGGCAAATTGGAGGGGTAGCAACACAAGGGGCAAATATGACAATGTCCATCTCATTCAATGCTCATAAGCAAGGGTATCCAAACAGCTTAGACTAAAAATAAGCAACTTCAAATAAGTAACTTTAAGCAACTTTAAGTTGCTTATAATAAGCAACTCAAACCAAACAGGCCTTTAGCTTTTCCTGGTACGCATTCATAAAGATGAATGACTGGTCTGTCTGATGGAAGGATCGTTTCAAATGTAATTTTAATGCGAAATCTTATCTTATTTGCAGTCAAAACTGAGTCTCTCAAAAGTAGTAACCAGTAAATCACATCCAAACATGGTATGGCTTTAGTATGGTATCAATGCATTTTTGACGCGGAGGGATAAGATATAGAATTAAATCAGGGATCTTGATTGATTTCGTGCCTGCCTTGTATTGTACCTCTATTTCTATATAACCGATGCAACCTGGGCCACAGGAGGAGCAAATGCATCCAAATCCAAAACACCAGAACAAAGGCTTCGTATCGCTTGGTCACCATGGCACCTGTCAAGAAGGGCACCGGTGTCCCGATGTTCATGGCTCTTGTCATCGTCATGGCCATGGTCTTCTCATCTGCTTGTCATGCTGCAACTGCAAGTAATGCATGCTCATTGACTTATGCCTCTTCGAGCAATACATACTCTGTTCTTCTGGGATGTTAATTCCATGTCCATTTCACTATATTCACATTGGGATTATCGCTTCTTTGTGCATGCAGTTCAAACAGGGTTCTGTAGGCCTGATCCATACTGCGAGACCGCGGGGTGCAAGATTAAGTGTGCTCTCCCAAACGTACAGTTTTGCCGATCTGATGGTCAGGGGATGTACTGCTGCTGCGGTGATGGTGGTACACCCTTGGCGGTGAATACTGAATAGTAGCAACCATGAGTAGTAGTAGCTCCTGCATGTAATGATTTGGTAATGAACAAAGTGCATATGCATGCATTATTGGTGTCATGCTTAATGCAAAATTGCAAACCCAATAATAAACTTGCATTGTGTCATTTGGAGCGGTCCCAAACCAGGATCTCCACACAGTCACCAACACGTTTTATTTGGAACTTTTCCTCCATGGACCCAGAATAAATTCTTACATTTCTCTCCACTCTATCCTCTTCTAGTCTTCTCCTTTCTCTCTCGAACGCTCAGAATTGGGGGGCGGGGGGCGTCCTGGTGCGGCTGGCGGGGCACGGGGTGTAATCAGGGGCGGATCCAAAACGGAGCTGCACCTCGGGATAAGTTGCTGAATCAGCACCAAAACAGTCTAATCTTACCTCATAAACCTCCTTGTATGAGGCTAAATACCATATATGTTAAAGGGACTACATGGGCTCGCCCCGGGCTACAGCCCGAGCCCTAGATCCGCCCCTAGGTGTAATGTAAGCCGCGCATGAGCTTTGGGCGTGTGCTACCACGGTGAGGTTGAGGGGCAGTGCGGGGAAGTCGGGAGGCGAGGCCTGGGCCAGCCACGGCGAGCTTGAGGTGTGGCGCGGGGAGAGGTCGGGGCCGGTGTGGTGCAGCCATGGCGAGTTCTGGTGCGGCGGTCTGTGTGATGAAGAAACAGACATAGAGGAGACTACGGGCGGCGTCTCTTCTTCTATGCCCAGACATCATCCTCAGCTCTAAGCCTCTAGCTGTGAGTTAACTGACGGAATCAACGTGAGGGGCGTAGAGGGGATGGAAGAATTAAAACAGTGGCACTGAAGGGATTACTATAATTTTGATGACATATAAGGGATCCTTATTAAAGTTTTAATGGCATTGAAGAAATCTTCTCTAGATTATTTTGGATACACAAGAATTTAAGAACCATGCTTCCGAAGAATTAAGGATCTGCATTAACATATCTGAATCCAAAAAGGGATATGAAAGTTTAGCGTTGAGATACCAAAGCATTAAACAGCACAGCCGCCTACTGCATCCTCCAGGATTTGATCTGGTTGCTACATAAACAGCACAGCCGCGGCATCAGAGTAACACAACAAAGCAGAAAGGGAACATCATATCTAGCCCCCGGCCGCAGCAATGGTACTTGTCAGTAGGAGGGTTTTGTACCCTATGGCTCTTGTACACATGGCTGCTATGGCCATGTCTACATTGTTCTTCACCTCTGATGCGGGTATGCATTCAACTTTCATTTTGTAATCCTTATTTAATTACCTGCGAAAAATGGGCACACGGTGGTAATCGAACATGCAAATTCAATTAAAATATTTTGG
Source organism: Setaria viridis (assembly GCF_005286985.2). Lineage (NCBI taxonomy): Eukaryota > Viridiplantae > Streptophyta > Magnoliopsida > Poales > Poaceae > Setaria > Setaria viridis. The sequence continues at coordinate 40,805,400 of NC_048270.2, forward strand.
AACAATTTTTTTATAACATGTATATGCATCATTGTTCAATATGTGGGTGGTACTAACATGGATTATTACAATGTGCAGCTGAGGAGAGCTTGCTCTGTTTCAAAGACGAAAACTGCATCGACAAGTGCCGTGACTGGACTCCGGCTCCGGAGCAATCTTACTGCAATTTCACAGATGGAACGACGCGGTGCTGCTGCGGCCAGCAAGCAGATATCCGCAGCAGTGGCGGCATCAGGCGGCGCGGCAGCGAGATCACAATTACTGGTGGCGGCGGACGTGGTGGCCAACTCCCTGGCCGCGGCCATGGCCGTGGTGGTCGTGTTCCCCGGAGGTGGCCAAGGAAACGGCGGCATCGGTGCCCCAAGTGGTGGCGGCCGTGGTGGCCGACTTCCCGGTCTCGTGGCCATGGCAGTGGTGGTGTTCCCGGAAGTGGCCGCGGTGGTGGAGGGGGCGGCCGTGGCGGAGGCGTTGGGCCGCGGCCGCGGTGGCGGCGGTCGATAAAAATGTTCACCACTGACCTATGACAGTTGATAAAAATGATAAGTTATTAATTTCAAACACTCAATGGACAAAAAAAGGCAAATAAAAAAGATTTTTGTTGCCCTATAGCCTGTGGGCCTTTAGTGCGGAAGGTACACGTCATGACTCGAGCTTGTCGATGACGAACTCAACCATCGACGCGGAGTCTTGCGATGAATTTTGGCATCAAGAAAACCCATATATAGCGTCACGTCAACGCGACGCGGCACAACTCGAGGTGTCCAACGCATCGCGACCCGGCCGGCGCGTCACGGTCTCACGCGCATCACATTCGCCACCATCCCAAGCCAGCGCGCCGCCGCCGCCGCCGCCGCCCGCCATGGCGGCCGCCTTCTCCCTGCGCGTGCTCCGCCACATCGCCTCCAACGGCGGGTCCCGCGCCAACCTGGCTGTCTCCCCGCTCTCCCTCCACGCGGCGCTGGTGCTCCTCGGCGCGGGCGCGCGGGGCGCCACGCTCGACCAGATCGTCGGCTTCCTCGGCCCCGCCGGCGGCCCCGGCCCCGCCCACGCCGCGCTCGCGTCGCACGCCGCGCTGCACATGCGCGCTGCTGATCACAGTGCCGGCGGGCCCACGGTGCGGTTCGCCAACGGCATCTGGGTCGATGCGGCGCTGCGGCTCAAGGACGCCTACGCCCGCGCCGCCGCCGAGCACTACCGCGCCGAAGCACGCCCGGCGCCCTTCAAGTCCATGGTGAGAGCTCACCCAGCAATTGGCAAGTGCCTTCTCTCTCTGCCACTGCTACGTCGGAAATCTTCATAATCGTCTGGTTTATTGGTCCAGCCAGAGGACGTGAGACTCCAGATCAACCAGTGGGTCGCGAGCGCGACGGCCGGCCGGATCAAGGACCTCCTCCCCCCAGGCTCCATCGACAGTGGCACGCCGGCGGTTCTCGCCAACGCGCTCTACTTCAAGGGTGCCTGGGAACGCAAGTTCGACACCTCGCTCACGCAGGACGGCGCCTTCTACCTGCCCACCGGCGGCCACGTCCGCGTTCCGTTCATGTCGAGCACCAGCGAGCAGCACATCGCCAGCCGCCCAGGCTACAAGGTCCTGCGGCTCCCCTACGCGCGTGGCCGCGACCACCGGGCGTTCTCCATGTACGTCTACCTCCCCGACGCGCACGACGGCCTTCCGGGCCTGCTGCACAAGCTGAGCTCCGACCCGGCGGCGTCGCTCGAGAGCTCCGCGTCTCTGATGGCCAAGGTCCCCGTGCGCGCGCTCAGGGTGCCCAGGTTCACCGTGTCGTACAAGACTAAGGCCGCGGCGATGCTGCAGGACCTCGGGCTGGCCCTGCCGTTTGACCCCATCCGCGCCGACTTCGGCGACATGGTGGAGTCGCCGCCGGAGCCCCTCTTCGTGTCGGAAGTCTACCACGAGTGCTTCGTCGAGGTGAACGAGGAGGGCACCGAGGCCGCCGCGGCGACCGCCGCCGTTATGGCCTGTCTTTGTTGCGCGCGCCCGCCTCCGCCGGAGGACTTCGTCGCCGACCACCCGTTCATGTTTTTGATCCAGGAGGACTTCACCGGCGTGGTGGTGTTCGCCGGGCAAGTGGTCGACCCTTCGCTTTCACGCTAAATTTTCGACACGGAAACAAAGTGTTCGTTCTTGCAATTTGTAGTTGGCTCCTCCAAACTTTTAGAAAATGTTAGCATGAGCTAGAGGTTGGGTCATGTTGGATTATTGTAAACCAGGTGCACTAGTATTCTACCAAAGTATACATAATTTATTTTTTCCCATCGATAAATATGCACACCAAATAGACAAATTAATGCATAAATATGTATACTTGATAGAATACTTGATTTTTATAGACATTTTTCCATGCATAAATATGTATACTAGATTTTTTTGCAAGCATAAACATGTATACTTGATTTTGATCGGCATGAATTTTTTGAAACTACTTTTGAATACAAAATCTACTCCGTATCATTTTCATGCCACCGGAAAAGCTATAGACACCGCATTGGAATTAAGAGCCCTGCGAATTGGATATGATCAAATCACATTATTAAATTTAGTATTTGGGGTTTAGGAGCCAGAATATGATCAAATCCTGGCAGGCGAGATATGCCAACATTGATGTGTGGAAGGACATTAATCCTAAACGATTTCACTCTATACAAAACTAGCACCCCAAACAGAAGAGTTGCAGGCCGAAGTACGGTTGACATGTTGAGGGTTGTGCGTGCCTTCAATCTGATATCTTGTGCGGTTCGTTCAAAAAAAATAATAAGAAAGATGATCCAAATCTTATAAAAATGCTGCAGGTGCAAGTACTTTTGACACTATCCTGTGAACTGGACTGTGAACAATCTTTGAGCTTGGATATCAAAATCCGGCAAGTGAGAGGACATGCATGAATATAATCCTGAATAATTATTGACTTGGCAGCAGCGATTTTTTTTAATTTCATTCTATATATAAACATGCGGTCTCACGATCATCCGAAGCAGAAGAGCTATAGGTTGTACAGGCACAAGGAAATCTCCTCCTCCTCGTGGTGTCAAGAAGACACTAGTACTAGTGTTGATACGATGAGGGCCATGAACTCGATAGCCGTCTGCATCATTCTCCTGGTCATGTCTTGCGCCCTGACATGCACCTATGGCGCCGGTACACCCTGAAGAAGAAGAAGCTACACTCTATTTTATTTTACTACTCTGTATTTTCTTTCTGTTCCCCAAATTGATGACTAACAACAATTCGTCTGCCGACTTGCATGTGTAGGTGAAGAATCGCCGATATGCATCCGTACGACTATATTTTGTGGTGTCAAGAAGTGTATGAAATCATGCCAATCCATGTACGGCGACAGGTTCATCAGGGCCGAGTGCCAACGGGTTATGACATTTTTTCAGGCTTGCTGCTGCCACTTGGACGCCCCCGGCGGCAGCGGCAGCCCGCCTACCCAGCCCATGCCGCCCAAGCCACCCAGTAGGGGGTGACCGCGGCATGCTTGAGCCTGCGATTGAACCATATAAAGATGGTTAAAAATTAAGAGCTTCGTGAATGTTACCGATTGACTTTCTATAGCTCTTGCATGTAATAATTCGCGCCATCGGCTTGATGCAACTCGAAGTCAAGAACATGTTTGTAATATCTCATAGATCATGTGCCTTGTGGTGTCTATTAATTCCATGCCCATATATACTTGCAGACAAGTATATATTCCGTATGGTATTTGCACGGGCCATTTACTTAATTTGTCTTTGAAATTACAATTTCACGGCTTACTTTGTCTGAAACCTAGGACAAACTTGCCAGATATAGGATAGCTTGACTTATGACAAACTTAGTAATGATTTTTTTTATGGAAGGGGTATAGAGTATGTTTCAATGGGTGAGATTTTGGTCTTAGTTGATGTCAAAGTTTAAAATTGTTGGAGGAACAAAAGGTTTGACATGTGGAGGAGAGGTATGTGTTTTTCCCATTGAATGCACACGGATATGTACAATCCCTAAAAATAATAACAGCAGAAGAAGCAAGTCTACGAGCTAATCCCGATGGTGTGAAAGGCGCAACCATTCGAGTGTTCACGGCCTAGAAAAAAATTCAACCATTCGAGTGTTCACGGCCTAGAAAAAAACAACTTTGTGTAAAGGGAAACTATATAGGTCCCATTTGGTAGGGCTTCTCAAAATGCTTCTCCACCAATTTTTTGTGAAACCCTACCAAAGAGGCAATTTTAAAACGGCTTCACCATCAAAGTCGGGGAGAAGCCGCAAAATGGCTTACACTAAAGAGAAGAAGCTAAAAAAAGTGGCTTCACCAGCTTCTCCTCTTTCTCCAAGCATTAAGTGATCATAAAATTACCCATATTGCCATTAAGAAGCTGTTTTACCAAACATTTTGCAAAACGGCCTCAGCTCCACTAGAGAAGTCACTCCACCAAAGAAGGTGGAGCCAAAGCCGTTTTGGAAGCAGCCGAAGCTCTACCAAACGGTATGTACACTACTACAAATCATTATAGTCTCAGAAGCCAAAGCATGACGATCCAATTTTTAGATTTCTTACATGTTTCTTTTTTCCACACCATTTATTATTTGGATCATCTTCCACATGAAGCGCTCCATTTCTATGGTCGCATTGCATCAAGGAAGAAGAATGTAGATATAGATACAAGTAGAGAAAAAGACAAGTAGACATAGAAGTAGAGACGGAGAAGATATAGAGAATTTTATAGATATGGAAGTAGAAATGGAGATGAGATAGATTTTTTGTACTATATTAGAGATAGTGTCCTACGATGATTTTGCGCTTAGTGCTAACAATTTTATCATTTTTGTCATAGTCGCATAACATATATGTCCATATCAATGAGAAATAGTGTTAAATAGGGTATGAATTTAGGCATCCGATGCTTGCAAAATTACACAGGTTCAAATGTGTAGACACCGATCATATTTCCCCTGTGAATGAACGTAGTACGCATTGATTTTTCCTCTTTTCCAAAGAAAGCTTATTTGTCGAACTGACTCATCACACTCAATAAACTAATAAAGGTTAATCTCATGCTTTAAATTTCAGTGAATTGCTTGGAGGATGTAATGACAAAAGTCTCCATGTATATATCTCTCTAGGATATATATCTTTACCTATTATTAAAGCAAGTAACGCCTCTGCCTGGATTTTCGTACGTCGTGGTCATTTTGCAAAAAAAACCCTGATGTTTTGTGTAATCAACCCGCAGTCCATTATTATGAATAGTCTGGGTGTCAGATTGAAAAAGGAGGAAAGAGAGGGGGTTTAAAGGGAAAGTTCTTCTCTAAATTACGCCGCCGCCCCCCCCCCCACCCACCCCGCCTCCCCGGTGAGCGGCGCGCAGGGTGGGAGTTTGACGGCGGTGGGGCGTCGCGACCTCCGCTCCCGTCTCCGCGTCCCCACTACCTCCCCTTCCGACGCCGGTACCCCACGCTGCCCCCCATCCATCCCCCCCGACCTCCGCTCCCGTCTCCGCGTCCCCACTACCTCCCCTTCCGACGCCGGTACCGCACGCCGCTCCTGTCTCCGCGTCCCCACTACCTATATATATAGATATATATATATATATATATATATATATATATATATATATACAGATATATAGATATAGATATATGGAGCCCAAAAATATAGTACAATTCAATGAAGGTAGGCCCAATCAATCAAAATATTTAATAAGGTGCCAGTATCCTCTCATAGTACAGGAGTGACATACAAAGCAGCAATTGAAAGATATCTAAAATTCTATGTGAGATGAACTCATGACAAGGTTTAGCTTCAATTCTTCACTGTACTTGGGACAACAATACAAAGCAAACATTAATTAATTCGTTACTAGCAGTGAAAGAGTTGTCTGGATTAATACCCTACCAGATTTTCTTCAACGTAACGTCCACTACGCATACTATATAAGTCAGTATGCGAAGCAGCAAAAGGACATGCTCAAGTAATCTCCTCGATCGTCTGAGGCACCCATGAAGAGTACTAGTGTTGATACGATGAGTGCCACCATGCACTCGATCCTTGCTTCTGCCTGCATCATTCTCGTGATCATGTCTTGCGCCCTGACGACATCCACCTATGCTGGTACACACCTGAACATCAAGCTACTTCATTTCATTTTTGCTTCTCAGATTCAGTAATTGTTTGTTCTTCTACCGACATTGTAGCTATAGGAGAGACGTGCTATGGTACAAGATGCGTAAAAGAGACGTGCGATCTGTCGTGCCGAACCAGATTCGATGAGACGTACGCCGGATCCGCCTGCAAGAGTACCATTCATCCTTTCCAGGAATGCTGCTGCTACTATGAGGAGACCCCCTTCGGCCCCCCTCCTCCCCTGACACCAAACCCTACCTGGCAGCAGGGATGACTGCAGCAGTTGCTGGTGAAGGATTTCTGGCATGCTTATTCCGCCTTATTACTGCGATCGAATCATGTGCGGATGGTTAAAATTCAAGAATTTCCTTCTTGTAAACGAACAACTTTTGCTAGCTCTTGCATGTAAGAATAATGCACGCATCAGTCTGATGCAACTCCAGTTCATGAACATGCTATATCATGTCTCATGGATCATAGACTTGCAGACAAGTATATATGGTGTTTGCATGGGCCATCTACTTGATTTGCCTATAAAATTACAGTTTCGTAGCTTCCTGAATTTGTTTGTGTCCTAGAACAAACTTAGGATCTTCTCAAAAAAAAAATAGAACAAACTGAGGATTGTTTTACTTCGGACAAACATAGAAATGCTTACATTTTGGGACAGATGGGGTATATCTAGTATATTGTGACACGGACCTTATTGAAATATAAAAGCAAAAGCAAATAAAGGGTGATATTCTGGCCTTAGTTATGTTGATGTTGAAGTGAAATTGCTGGAGGCAAAAAAGATCTGACGTGAAAGTTGATATAGATACATATACATATATAGAGATAGAGAGATAAAGATATATAAGAGATATATAGTTTTAAATAGTAGAGATAGAGATATATATAGATATAGAAGGGATATATATTTTTAAATAGTAGAGATAGAGAAGAGAAAAACAGACAAGAATCTGTCAGAATGAAACGCTAGCAATATAATTAATGTATAGGAAACATAATAGATTCGAGAATCTTTCAGATTATTTTGTCCTGCTTCTGTATAAAGAACCAACGACTGATGAGCCTGTAAAGGAACACTACACTACACACATCTCATATAGCTAGCTATGGCACGCAACACAAGAAGCATTGTGCGCTCGATGGCTGCCGCTGTTCTCATTGCTCCCCTGATGGTTGTAAGGAATCTGTGCTCGTAGCCTAAGAGAAGGAATATAAAAAAAAACCCTAACATACGCTGCCTTCCTGCCGATCCACCCTACCATTGTATTATGACAGGTGCTGCTGCCAATGACAAAAACATATATAGGCGCCCGGCCGGCCATTCCTGTATAAAAATAATGATGTATTATTCTGTTTCATGCATGATATTTAAAAGGGGTACCGATATTGTATTGCAAAATCTTGGATGTTAATTCATCCAGGAATAATAAGTTTTTATGCTGGTGATTTTTGTTAGCATTACTTCCGCGGGATAACAACAGTGAAAAATATGAAGCTATGTAAAAACTAAAAATGGCAATTTGTTTGCCTAGGTTTCATGAAGTGAGGCCTGCAATACCCAAATCTGTTATCGAGCAAGATCTATATATCTTTATATCTCGCTGTGCCCCTATCATCTCCGCCCTCGACCCCAAGCGTTGGCCGACCGGGCACCTGTGCCCCTGTCGTCTCCGCGCTGGCCGACCGTGTGTGTATGGGGTCCCGCCTCACCGTCGTCGTCCTGATACTGGCTGCCTTGCTGCGGGCTCACATGAGAACATTGTGGAGCCACAAGGAGCCACTTCTTTTTACTGCCGCTCCATCAAGCGGCTCCTCTCAGCGTATTTTCCGAAGCTTCCCGGTCGGAGCCCTTTCCTGCTTTCCCGTTTGGTAGGACTCCAGCAGAAGCCGCTAAAGGATCCCGAGCTGGAACGCTCCAAAAGAGACCCTAAATGAAGTACAGGCGCAGTGTCGCGTGAGTTGGATACACAGTGTCATACTTATTCGCATCTTACAAGATGTCGAGCCTTTGCCATTGAGATATGAAAGCATTAATGCAAGGGAGCTAGATTACCATGTCTCACACCGTATACAAGACAAATTGCACATAACAACTGTTTTGCAAACATAGTTTATTTGCACAGTCCATTAATTCAACAATTAACTGATGGTGAAATTAGCATTATTGATGCACGCTGACGCTTCAACTCACATGCCTGCTTCATCTGCGCGCCTTTTAACTTGCTTAAGCTCCTCCAGCACCTCTGCCATGGTGGGTCTCTCCTCCACGTCCTCCATGAGGCACCGGACAGCAAGCTCCCCAATCCTGTCGAGGCACTCCATGTAAACTTGAGACTGAGCACTGCCATGATCAGCTGGCAAGATGTCACTGTCGTACATCCCTCTCTTGTTCCCGCCGTCGCGCTTCCAGGGCTTGACGAACTCTATAGGGAGGCTCTTATCCCCATCATACCTCGCCGTCTTCCGGGTGATGAGCTCCAGGAGCACCACGCCGAAGCTGTAGACGTCGCTCTTCTCCGTGAAACGCCCAGTCTTCATGTACACCGGGTCTAGGTAGCTGATATCCGCTACCACGGACCTGGAGTACATTCCCATGGCCAACAGCTTGGACGACCCGAAGTCGGAGACCTTGGGCTTGAGGTCGTTGTCGAGGAGGATGTTGGCAGACTTGACGTCGCCGACGTGGTCCCCAACGGAAGCCTCTACGACGTGCCCCATTTATGAAATTATTAATTTCCTTTTTACAAGAGGTATTACCAAATTGTAACTAGAGAGGTACCAAATTTTGCTACCTCCCTAACCCGCTACCTCCGAAGGACAGTAAAAAAAGGACACTGCTTTGAAAGATGAGGAAACTATATGTTTGTAGGCATCATCATGCTTGTGAGGTTTAATTAAGAAAAATAAACCTAAATAGAGATGCATGCGTCATAGATATTTCAGCAAAAAAAATAGAAACATCTTCATTTTAGTAACTAAACTGAAATACCAATTGATAAGAACTTGGGAGACGAAAGTTAATTAGTAGTTAATTACTCGCCAACTATCGCGACTGCATATCCTGGAATTATGGGCTGACATCCCTTTTCACTTTTACCATCACCTCTGTGCCCAAATTTGCATTTGCACGTGTAATTACCTTCCGTGTCGTGGCAAATACTACCACTGCCGCAATGATATTTTTTCTCGTACAATGAAGAATTGTTTTTCCGGAGTTCGCACTCGTTAATATCTGCATAATATGGATATATATACGCACACTGTTAAAAGTTTGTCCCTCGGAACGTTCAAAGCAATTGCTTTTGTCAGCCATTTACAGCGATACTATTTTACCATTCATTAATCATCCATGTTGTCCAAGATTATTAGTAATATCATTAATTATACTCACTCCATTAGTAGTTCGATTTAGGTTCATCATTCCTTTGAACCTCAGAGTCAATTTGATCTCTAATTTTTAAAGTAGATTTCCAAAATATCCTTGGTGGTGTCACAGCTGGGGAAAGCCCCTTTAGTACCGGTTCCCAACCCCCTTTAGTACCGGTTGTGTAACCGGCATTGCTACTTTAGTACTAAAGGGAGGACCCTTTAGTACCGGGTGAAATAACTAGTACTAAATGGGTATTAAAAAAATAAATCACCCCACCCGAGCTCGAGCCCTGTCGGCTCGAGTTTGGCCCCGCCACCCCTCTCGCCCAGACCCCGCCACCCTCCCGCCACCACCACCCTCCCACCGCCCTCCCGCCCGGCCCCCGACGCCGCTCCTTGCCCAACCCCGCCGCCCTCCCGCAGCCGCTCCTTGCCCGGCCCCGCCACCCTCCTGCCGACGCACTGCTGGGGCCGGCCACTGGCGCCTCACCTCCCCGCACGCGCAGATGGGTGCCTCGCCTTCGGGCCGTCAGGTGTGAGGCTCACTCGCCGGCACAAGGCTGAGAGTGAGAGTGGGAGGGAGGGAGTGAGAGAGGAGGGGAGATCGGCGGGCCAAGAGTGAGAGAGGGAGGGGGAGTGGATAAGGAGAAAGGGGAGCGGGAATGGGCCGGGGGAGTGGATGGAGCTCCTTTAGTACCGGTCAGGAGCTCCAACCAATATTAAAGGTCACTGTTTAGTACCAAGTGGAGCCTCCACCCGGTACTAAAGGGGATCACGGGGCGCACCTGGGGAACTAACCGTTAAATCTATCGGGTCAAAAACCAACTGGTACTATGAGTTAGGACCAATGTTTAGTTTTCTAGTAGGGTGTTTTGATATTGCTTAGACGATTAGTATCGTGTTCCAATTCAAGGCGGCGATCTATCTCAATTTTAGATTATAGATGTTTTAGATTTTCCATAGTGAGTAATCTAGAATGAACTAGACTTCTACTTTTTGAAGTGTATTGCAATTGCCTCGTTGTAGATGTTTCATGCTAACTGAATGAATTGTGGAGTTGATCGAAAACTGCATGAATCTATGATTTGGAATGTGTACGGTAAGCTATTGTCGGATAACCTCTCCGAGCTGTCAACAACAGGTAAAATAGATGCAAAGAAAACGGATATAATTGAAGCTACATGCAAAATAAATGTGGGCTAACTTTTGCATCCGTCGTTGATGTAGGGGTTGCCCTCGTATCCCTCCGAGCAGTTGCATAGGTACCCAGGCTCCTGTGTAGCATTGACACAATAGCTACGGGTGCTAACACAAGCGGAAGCTTATGCACCGCCATCCTCTGTCATTATCTGGCAAGACCCACCACTCCTGATGGCCCAGTCAAGCACCATAGGGACATTTATATCATCAAATAACAATCCACTCCGGATCAGAAAAGTATTTTTTCCAACACCAGTGAGGTCTTTCCTGCTGAAGTTGTACCTAAAAACATATACAAGTGAGGTCTTTCCTGCTGAAGTTGTACCTAAAAACATATACAAGATCAGATTGCTCTGGAAAAATGCATGCCGCGCCATTTCAGGTTACACGTCATTACGAAAGCTACAAGTTTTTTTTATAACACCCCGTTCTCCAAAGCCGTACCGTCCAACCTTTCCGAGGGGCGGGCACGCGTACACATAGCACCCTACTTACATTTTCGTCCTCACTTCGTGTAAAAAGGTTAACCCGAAGACGCTATGGCTGGTTGACAAAGGATTATAAGTTGGCTCTACCCTTGCTCAACTAGCAATGTGGTACTAAACATGCGCACCTACGCTAATAGGCCACACTGGGCCAACCAAATTGGGTCGGGTGTCACAATTTTTTTCCACAATTATGCAAAAAGAGAACAAAAGGGAGTAGTTTTGACATGACTGAGTCTCTACCCTTCTATGGTGTCCGATGGCTGAGCCAGTTTTAGGATAAAAAAACTCGACCTGTAGGGGGTAAGATAACCTCCGGGCATTGCATTAAGAAGAAGATCTTCTCACGCAGGTCTAGTAAACCCTTAGTACCAGGTGAAGCTCCCCTCTGGTACTAAAGGTGCTCACGGGGGCCTCCTCGAGTACTATCCATTAGATCCGGTACTATGCTAATATTAGTATCGGGCTAAAAGTGACCGGTACTAAACTTCGGAATGAGAGGTCCTTTTTCTAGTAGTGAGAGCGGTCTTTCTCTTTGGCGTTTGTTTGGATTGAAGTGGAATGGGAGGGATTGGAGGGAAAATTTGTGCATTTAAGACTCCATCCCCTTTGTTCCACTCAATATTCTTCTATCAAACAGATAAACCCTTGGGTATTTTTATATACACTCATGGTGCATGACACAACTCTTGATAATGTAGCAAGTATTATGTGACGAAACATAATTAGCACTATGGCATATAGATAACTGCACCATCATGTTGGTTACCTACTCACAAAATTTTAATTTAAAATTCAACTTGTATGCAAAAAAATAAAAAAGATAAATCTCGTTAGGGGTATATTGGACCAAATAAAATAATTTAGGGGTAAATTATGGCTAAATTTTGTTGAGGGGTTAGATGGACAAAGCATATAGGCGAGGGTAGTAAAATGTATTTTTTTTCCTTTGTTTTTTGTCGACGGAAAAACGGCTTGCGGACGAAGGACTTTGGGCTGCTTGTGGTTGGCGGGCCGTTTCGGGCCTGTTTAGATGTATACGCATACGCTGGGCCGCTGCTGGATCACCCCAAGATGCCTTACATACAGTCCTCTAGTTTGGGCCTTCTTAGCTGGCTGGCCCGCATTAGAGAAAGAATTCGTCAAATTATCCCATTTTTTGGGCAAGATCAGATTGACAAATTTTAGCTGCTGAGAATGAGAGATCAAAATATTAACGTAAAAAATGGCCGTACACGCTGGCAGAATGCCCACACTTAAGTGCATAAAAAATAAAATAAAAAATCGGCGAACTGATAGCTTGGTGTCACAGTCGTGCAATGCTTTGCCATTCACAAAATTGTAAAAATAAAATGAAAGAAATTGCTCCAGCACATGCATATCCTGCCAAAAAAAAAAAACACGCCTTAGCTCCTGGCTACAAATTAAGTGCTTAAACATTTTTCCATCCACAATTCCACAGATGAAATATAAGAGCAAAATGTCACCCTCGCAGAGGAACAGCACTCAAGACGCCAAAAAAAAAATGTTAACGGAAAAGATACGTATAAACACTAGAAAAAATCTGCACATGTTTCCTGTCCTCTTAAGCTTGTCGATGAATTTGGGCCAAATGTTCATATTCAGGAAATGCCTCTGCGATCCGCTCGACTAGGCTGCCCGGCAACGTTTGGGCCTGCAAAGCGGGCTGGTTCTGCACCAGACAGAGGATCACTTGTTGCACGTCCACTTCATCCAGAGAACCTGCACTTGCTCAAAGAGAGAAAAATATATGGTCACAAAACCATCCCATTTTTTTTAGGGAAAAGAACATACAAATAAAAACAATGCAAGAAGTTTACCCAATTCAATGTCTTGGGTTTCCTCATCCAGATCTCCTTCCTCGACAACCTCGATCGACTCACCCGCAGCCGCCAGCGCATATCGTTCAAGGAATTCTTCCTCCGTCTCTTCTCGCACATCATCATCCTCCGAATCCTAATTGCATTGTTTATTTTATCTTTCGTAGTACGCTTAAGCGTGACAGGAAAAGATAGAAAGCATAATTCTAGATTATGTTTGTTACCTCATCGTCATCGTCAGTATCTTCCTCCTCTTCCTCATCATCAAGATCTTCAGCGCCATCGTCGTCATCGTCATTATCCCCATCCTCTTGAACTTCCTTCAGCTGAATGCAAGATTCCATCAATGATACATAGCAGTCTTGCAACAGTTTAGTACCACCCATGGAAAGGACCAGGAGACGCTCAATCACAGTCGATAACGTTAGCACTGCATGAAGGTAGCAAACAGTGAAAAGCTGACCAACTTTGTAAGATGACAGAAAATATCAACAAGATTAAACATAGCAGTGATCTGTACATAGCTACTTACAAGCTAATTTGATCTCAGATTCAGATGACAGGCCAGGACTGAATGAGCTGCTTGAGACTTGTGCCAATGCAGATGCCCAGATTGCATAACCATTACCATCATAGTTGTTCAAGACTTGTTCAATGACATCTGGATAGCAAATGTAGCATGACGAAATTGCCAGCAAAAGTGGTTTCCATATCCCAGCAGGACTGTCAGATATAGACTTGAAATGGGAAAATGCTGCTTGCGCAAAGGATACAGCAACAGTCTTTCTAGCATCTTCTGTTCCAAGGGAGAAATTTGGAGCATGCAGTAGCGTATGGATGCATGAGCATGCCCTCCATGTGGCAGATGGGTAGGCTGCAATGGCCCTCGTGACAAAATTAGAAACCCGGCCAATGATTGAACTCTGTGAACCATTTTCAGACTGCGAAGGAAGCATTTTTAGGAAGAAACCGGTGAGGTCAAATCTTTGGTGGAAATTGACAGCTTCTTTAATTGTATTGAAAACTTCCTGATCCTCCATCTCCTCCCAGGAGTCCCAGTTAGCAATAGTGTCAGCCCATACAACTACTAGTTCAAAGACCTTCATACTTGCAGTTTCTTCCATGCAAGTCACAGACCTCATGACAAACTCAAGTAACACAGAAGCATCATTTACGCATGACGGAGGTGGCAATGCAGAACAAGAGTTCTCCTGAACTGGCAATAACCAAGCTTTTTGTAGCAGCAACGAAAATGTTTGAGCAATAGCAGACTGGCCTGACTGCCAGACCCTCTTTTCATGTTTCCTGTTTTCATCTGGCGCAGAGCTCTCCCAAGCTTGAGCCATCGCTACCAGTGAAGCAAAACCCTGTTCAACAACCTAAATAGCACATACATTTAATAGTGTGGTTGGGATTTCCTTCAGTAGTTCCACATGAATGGTTGATGGTATTAATATTCCACTGAAAGAAGTTTACAAGTTGGATTCAGATTCTTCTCTCCGATTTTAGTTTGAATGAGTATAGCTAAACCGTAATTTCCAGAAGGCATGTAGTAATTTTATTTATATAGAAGTAATAATTGGTCAAATGATTAAAAGCAAGCAATGATGATTTAACCTGCTTGCACAAAGTATCAAAATATTGGACACATAGAAGATGGATGCACTATTACCTGAGGCCAGGGCTCTGGAACAGGGGGCAGGAGCTTCATTATGGTATTGGCAATGTTAGACACAATTTCAGGAATATGAGGCATAATTTTTTCTTGCCCACCCTCAACTATAGTGCCCAGAAGCTTAAACAGAAGAGCAGACTCATTTTCATCTCCAGTACTTATTCTTTTCACAACCGTTTGCAAAAGAACGAGCCAGTCAGGTGGAGCATAACTGTTCTGCCAAATGCACAGAGAAAATACCTCAGTTTACATTTCCAGGGGCAGGTGGACCACATTGAAAAATACAACGTTGACTGTTACCTCAATGAGTTCTGCAATAGCACCAGAAGCAGAGGCATAAACTGGATAGCAAGTTATATCCTCCACATCCTCCATGGTCAACGCCTTCATTAAGGAATGATAAATACTCTTGCTCATGGCCTACAGGTAAGCAAATAAAAATTAGAAAGTCAAATATACAATGTACAAGAATATACATATTACATGAAGCCTTTTACTCTGATACAGTATTTCCTATGAGATGAAGAAATTAAGAAACAAGGAAGTAACCTCTGGTAGGCATATCGCAAGCTGTCCAATAACCCAATTAGCTGTTGAAATCAGATATGGGCTGCATGGATCCAACGAATACAATGGAAGAATCCGATTCCTGATCAATGTAACTGTTAAATCTTTCTTCTCAGTCAGAAACTGCAAGACGGATACTGAAATGAATCAGCATTTATTATAAAATAGATTTGCCAAATAAGATAGCCTATGAATGTAATGTACAAGTCTTACATCTTGGAGGCCTCCATATGCCATTAAAACGCCAAAATAACTGAAATGAATGATAGTGAAATCAACTATTTAGTACATCAGGAGTTCAGGAAAAGCTGCATTTCTGTAATTCTTTGTTTTACGATAAAATTTATTATGTTCTTACTTCCGCACAGCAATTGATGATGCATTTTCACCATGGGAAGGTATAGGAAACTTTGATAGGAATGGGATGACCAATAACTCCCCAATGGAGCTCCTTTCTGATTTTCCTTTACTTTTATCACCTTTCTTGCGCTTGGATGCTGCAGATGCAACTGGTGGACCCTGAAACCAAAAAAAAAGGTGCGAGTAAATGAGTGGAACATCTGCACATTTTGTATTAATTCAACAAGCTACCTGGTTCAATAATAAAAATAAAGATGAGTATGAACTGGGAAGTTTGTGCATATAGCCATAAAAAGCACTCGATACAGAATGAGTAAGTCATGGACTACAGTATAGCAATTCAATATCTAAAAATATTTTTGCTCAGCCTGAACTCAACAGTACAGTGTGTTCAATAAACTAGAAGAAAGAAAAAGAATCACAACCTTTGACAGCGCTATAACACCAAGTAAATTGATTGCACTTTTCCTGGCAGTGAATAAATCCTCAGTCCATCCTGAAATTTCATCCTGCCAATAAATAAATCAGTTGACAGCATGAACACTGCAAACAAAACTACAAATGCTGAATCCTGCACTTACAAGTTCAGAAGGAAGATTCTTTTGCACATACTCATCAGTATCCTCCTCCCACTCTGCTATATCCTAAATATAGACAAAAATTAGACCAAAAAAAGTATATAATGGGCATGTGTTATTTATGAAAAAAAATATGTAGCTAACCTTCTCATTCAATGCTAATGCTGGAAAAATTGCTGAATCCAGAAGTGAAGAAAAATGTGGCGAAACAAGTCGCCATCCCTGCAAACAAGAGAGCAGATGGACACCAAGTTCCAACATATGAGAGTATTATCAATGCCAACTACTTAGTGCAGATACTTACCGGTCCTGTTTCCAATACTCGAGAAATCACATCAAATGCTAATGAAAAAATCCGATTGGGGAGAGAGTCGAGTTTCTGCAATCATTTGGGTATCTTAGGATCTCATCCAATAATAATTAACAAAACTCATTACAGTGCCCATTGCAGCACTCATGAATCAAGAACGTCAGTATGGGGCTGTGGGCTCAGAATGCTAGCCTACATTTTGTTGCAAAAATAAGTGAATTCCATAAGATATCGAACTTACACTTAAATTGATGCTCTGTTTTGATATTTTGATTGCACAGTTGACAATGTGAGGCATCTGGCTGAGAACATTGGTGCGTAAGTATTATGGAAAATATGCAAGAAAAGAAAACAAAGGCTAAACTACATACTCATCTGCATGTTTCCGGTGACGAGTAACAAGTGCACAAAATATGATAAGACATCTCTTTGCAATCTTGAGCCTCACCAAAGCTCCATCTTCAGGAAGGCTATTAAAGTTCAAAGAATCTAGTATGCGCAACATGTCTTTGCAAAAGGAAGGCAAAATTTGCTTCATCCTAGATGGCATGTATGACCTCACCTGCAAGAATATAACAATCAGATATACCCATGAGAAAAGGTTAGTATTTAACAAGCATGCATGCCACAAAAATTGATTAGCTGCAGCATTACAACAATGTCAAAGCACAGAAAGGTGAGTAATGCACTCAAAAAATGCAAAAGAGCATAGCCAAACCCAATATATCAATCCTACAATACCCCCTTAAACAGGCATGAAAGCTAAACTATTCGACCCACCATTTCATTGATTCAGCTCCCTAGATTTCAACAGCTGATAATCTTAAAAGTATTTCTGCAGGTGATACTTATCTTGCTGAAAGCAATTTTTAGATTTTCTTCTTCACCTTTATTCAAGAAAATGTTGCAATGATATGGCTAATACATAAAGAATATGAAATAAAAAAAGGGCGCTTACAGTGAAATACATGCATTTGCATGTGATGAGTAATAGCTGCTCATATTCCATTCTAGCCTCATCAGGTGACAACAGAACCTATTGCACACACCATAAATGTTTAAAACAAAACGATCAAGCTGACATGACATTTAACAAAAAAGAGAGTGCACAAACATAATACCTTGTCAGCAAAGTGATGGAATGTCACTTGCAATGGTACAAGAATCTCAGCTGCAATTTGCTCTAACTGTTGTGGAACAGGCTCTTTTGCAACTTTTGGATTCAAGAAATACTGTAAGATGACACATAAATTAGAAAAAAAAAGAAATATGGAACCTATTAAACCACTATGTGTGAAATCTAGAACACCAATGAATATAACTGAAATAAATTAGAGTAGTGCTTCAGTAGAAGTCTGATAGTGGCATACTAACAACTTGCTAGTGAATTGAAATGCTAACTGATGAGTATAGAATCTCAAACAGCGTATACCAGGAAATTAGAATAATAGCAAGTTCCAAAAGGAAAGAATAATCCAGCGGGGAGAGCCAGACGAGCGGCGGATCCGGCGGAGGACAAGAGCACGCAAGTGCAACGTGCGTGGAAAAAAAGAATCCTAGGGCAGATTGAGAAGAAATCTAACCCTAGTTTGGCTCTGTACCATGTTAGGAATAGCACTTGTATTCATAACTGGGGCACTAGGCCCATATATATACAGGTACAGGGAGGGGGAAAATATACGCAAAAACACCTAATAGAAAAGGAAAGTAGCAACAGTACATATACATCTAACAGAATCAAATTCATTTCATAATTTTGTTACAGCAAAGATAGTGACTTTACCCAGGACAAGAAATTTGTAACTGTAAAGAATGCAAGGGCCACATTGTACAGACATCAAAGTCACGCATTCACACTTTTGGAGAAACTGAAGGTGAAGTAGATGGTTTTCAGAAGCATGCCAGAATCATAGAAAGTGAGAGATATACCTGGAAGGGCCTAACAACAGATTGAAGTACTTTGAGAGCATTAATGGTATTCCACTCAGGATGCTGGCCTGGACTAATAAGATTGCTGCTCTGGATCACTAGTTTCAACTGGGGGGTAAGCTCAGGCCACAAGTTATTCTTGACAAAATCTTTTTCCACAACTGGTCGGAACTGTTCAGTAGAAATTGTAGAGCACATAAGCCATTAGTAAAACAGCCTTACTAGTGAGGCATCCAATCGCAGGGCTCTTGAGGGATATAAGACTTACAGCTTCAATCAGCACTCGAAGAATTGCAGGTTCCACTCGAAGTAAAGCCTGGGCAAGTTGATCCCGGAATTCCTTGTACAGCTCAGACGAAGACAGGCTGCCCTCCATATTGCGCCGGGTGAAATTTTTCAAGTATGTTGCAGCAGCAACTCTTACCCCTTGGTCACCATCGCCTACAATGGCAACAAAAATACAAAAGAACATAATCAGTGAACTTTGAAAAGACAAGAAGTAAATAGTACCAAACTTCAGCTTTCCTGGGAAAGGAATTTCTTTTTTTTCCAAAAAAGTGTTTTGAGTCTCAGTCAATTCAATCATACCTGTGGGTTCAAACTCGGTCAATTCATTCATGTTCATATCCATGCTTTGCCTAGATGCTAATTCATCTTTTAAGAAAAATAAGGAGGATTCTAGGCGCTGCGTGCTAATTCATCACAAATACATTGAACACTCAGAGCTATATCAATTCCCAACAGGGAAAAGCTACAATTTTTCAAGCGAGCAGTGAAACAAGAGAAAACTAGGATTCTTGGCGGCATCTAGACCGTTTGTGACACTAGGATTCCCAAATTGAACACCGCGCAGGTCAATTAAGGAGCTAGAGCTGGCCAATTAAGGAGGATTCTAGGCGCTCTGCTTGCCAATTTAAGCACAAATGCATCAAACAGTAACAGCTGCCCGTCGCAACACCGGAGCCACGCACAGGTATGGATTCTCAAAGGGGGAAAAGCTATAATCTTTCCAGGGAACTACAGTGAAACAAGACAACAGCCCTTGCCGGCGGCTAGAGCGTGCGCACAAATTCCGCACGTACAGTAGCATCCCCAAAATTGAACTCCGCGCAGAGCAAGCGCAAGCTTTCGAAAAAAAAAATTGCAGGGAACTAGAGCCGGCACGAGCGCAGAGCTACAATTGCAAGCGGTGGCCGGAGGAAGGAAGAGGAGAGGACACATACCTGCGGCGACGGCGAGGATGGCGAGGGGGAAGCGCGGGTCCGCGGCGGCCCTGTCGAGCCCCGCGGCGGCGGCGTCCACCGACGCCTTGTCGGGGCTGAGCGTGGCGGCGAGGAGCCGCCGCAGCTCGTCGCCGGCCACGGCGGCGGCGGGGGCGGCGGAGGTCTCGATCTCCATGAGAACCCTAGGATTTTTTTCCCCTTTCCCTTTTTTTTTACGAACTGAAGTGGCAAGTGGATGGAGGGAAAGAAGAGGAGGGGTGGTGTTTGCGCGGGAGAGCGTGGCGGGAAAATAGAACAACTGTTGGCCTGTTGCTATAGAAGTGGAGATAAAGCCATTAGCGCAGACAAATCAAAACTTTAGCATTCTCAAATTTATATTTTGCTGATTTTTTATTTCTCCGTGTTTCTAATTCTAAGATGAAATTCAAAAATCGTTTGACTAAGCCAAACGATATGGATTCATGAAAGAGTGTTTTTCTTTTTTGTTTTGCTTATAATGTTATGAGAAACACCATATTAGCCTATTAGGGAATTCTGCTAGTGAATGAAAGGAGAAATGTTTCTCCTCCTTTTATTTTTCTTGCATGGATGGGAGGAAAAATTGCCCATCCAGTAGGTTCTTCCAGCCTTGTGGAAGAAGATTACTCGATCCATGGGCCTAATGGGCCGGTGTGAGAAAATTCGTGTAAAGCTTACTCGATCCATGGGCCGACATTAGAAAATTCGCGTAAAAGCACTGCATTTTTTATTTTTATTTTTTTTATTTTACAATTTTGTAGAAATAGATAGTCCGGTGGAAAATTTGCAAAAATAGACCTATGCCGTTGTTGGTGACGATAACGGGCTACCACTATCTTCACCGACTTCGGAAGCTTCCGCCAAATGAGGCAGTGGTAGCTGGGACTTGAGCACTAAGCACAGCAGCAGCGTGCGGCAAGCGGCCGCTTCCAGGCTCTTACCCATGCCCGAGGCAAAGCTGTTATTAAAACTCATGACCTTCTACATGTAGAACACGTAGAAGGTGTTTGGTTCTTTAGTCCGGACTAAAATTCATGTCACATCGAATATTCACTTAGAAGGACTAAACATGAGTTAATTATAAAACTAATTACACAGATGAAGGTTAATTTACGAGATTAATCTATTAAACCTAATTAATCCATCGTTAGCACATAATTATTGTAGCATCATATTGTCAAATCTGAACTAATCAGGCTGAATAGGTTCGTCTCGCAAATTAGCCTCCAACTGTGAAATTGGTTTTGTAATTAGTCTATGTTTAATACTTCTAATTAGTATCTAAACATTCGATGTGACTGGAATTTTAGGAACTCAACAGACCTAAGGCATGGAAAAAGACCGTATTGAATTAATGGTGGTGCCTAAACTAGAGATAACAAGTGAACTCAAATGTGGCATCCTTCTCCACCAATGACCAAATAGCAGTATTTTTTAGCATAAACCTGTGAAACTGGCTTTTCGGAGAGATGTTTTTCCCAATATCCACTATGCCAAAATCGATTTGTAGTGGCACATGAAAATTAGCGTGCTGGCGGGTACAATTGGCACCCACCAGCACAGTGCTTTGTAAGGCTGGTGGGGAAGCGTTTACCAGCACAGTGTCCACTGCGCTGGCGGACCACGTAAGCACCCACCAGCACAGATTCGTACCACTGTGTTGGCGGCCAGCAGTGAGGTCCTCCTTCAATTATCTTATCTCCTCGTGCACAAGTCCCCAGGCCCCGGCCCCCTTCTCTCCCAACCCCGCCCCCTTTCTCCCTCCTATATCTTTTTTTTCTCCTATATCTTTTTTTCTCCTTCCTCCTCCATTTGCCGGATCCCTCTCCTTCCTCCTCC
Source organism: Setaria viridis (assembly GCF_005286985.2). Taxonomy (NCBI): domain Eukaryota; kingdom Viridiplantae; phylum Streptophyta; class Magnoliopsida; order Poales; family Poaceae; genus Setaria; species Setaria viridis. The sequence goes on from NC_048270.2 coordinate 40,826,931, forward strand.
ATCCGCTGGATCCCTCTCCTCCCCTGATCGGCATAGGGCATAGCTGCGGGCCGTGATGTGGTGACAACACGGGGATGCGCACGGCATCTGATGGCGCGCAAGGTGCCGCGCCGAAGCATCCTTTCCCGCCACGCTGGCGATGGAGGAGAAAGCTCCACATCCACGACCACAGACAACAACAGAGGGGGAGGCTGATTCTTTCCGTCCATGGAGATGACGACTGGTGAGTTCTTCTTCGCACACTCCTTCTCTCTCTACAGGGGGCGGCCTCCCAGGCACAACGGCGGTGGATCTGCGAGTGGGGCAGGCGGGCGATGGCGGATCTGAGTCCGGTGGTGGCGGATCTGCGAGCGGGGTAGGCGGGCGATGGCGGCTTTGACGACGGCAGGAGTGAAGGGGCGATGGGAGGGGCTCCGACGATGGCGGGAGTGGAGGGGGTGGCATGAGGGGCTCCGATGGCGGTGGGAGTGGAGGGGTGGAGCGGCTCCGGTGGCTGGGCAGGCGTCGGCTGCTCCGCCAATGGCTGCCGCGTCACCTCGCTCGCGCTGCCGTCGCCGGACCTGCGGGGCCCGCTCGACCCGCTCTCCCACATCGTCAAGCTCCGTGCACTCGACCTCCGAGGGAACCGCCACAACGGCATGCTCGACGCGCTCCCGTACCTCTCCCGTGTTGACCTCGCCGACAACAGTTTGAGTGGGCCCATCCCGGCGGCGGCGCTCTTCGGGACTACGTGTAGCAGTGCGGGATGCAACAGCAGCACAGGGGTTCCCGGGCTCCAACGAGCACGAGCATGAGCGCGGGCAGCGGCGTACGGGCGACCGGCGCTGCAGCAATGAGCTTTTTTTATTATTCCAAAAATCACTATGCTGATGGGTGAGCACCCACCATCACATAGAGTCATTTGTGCTGACTTAAAATTGCTGGCGGGTGTTAGGCCCACCAGCACAGTGACGTTTTAACCACCAGCAAAAAGTCATTTTTGATGTAGAGATCATCCGATGGTGGTGTTGATGTGTGTGCGCGCGCGCATTGCAGTGTTTTGGTTTGGCGTGGTGTAGGTTGCGCGTGTGGCTACAATGCAAACAAACCAAGAAGAGCTGAGCGTGGCTGCCTAACAAACTGACACCAACCGACCGACCGGTGCGTCGTCTAACGCATGCAGATGCAGGCTACCAGCATTGCATCCATCATACGCCAAACCAAATTCATTCATTTCGGTCAGCAAAGCCCATCCATCCGTCGGTCGCCGCACCTGCCACCAAACACCAAACTCATTCTTGCTTCACTTGCCAATCACCTCACTAAGGCGGGTGTGTTTAAATCCTTGACTAAAATTTAGCTATTATCACGTCAAATGTTCGGATACTAATTAGGAGAATTAAACATGAGTTAATTATAAAACTAATTGTAGAAGTCCTGGGCTAATTCGCAAGACGAATCTATTAAGCCTGATTAATCCATCATTAGCAAATGGTTACTGTAGCACCACATATTATCAAATCATGGACTAGACTTAATAGATTCATCTCGTGAATTAGCCTTCATCTATTAATTAGTTTTATAATTAATCTATGTTTAATACTCCGATGTGGGTTAAAAACCCCTAGTATCCAAACAGGACCTAACCATTCAATTTCTCAAAAGTTAACATACTGATGACCATTATTCTGGACCTTGTTCCGCAGCATCTTTTATATTGGTCACAACACATGAGGCCTGCCATTTGACCCAACAAATAAACTACTCAACTCTTGTATAGCATACACTGCTAGAAGCCATCATTTGGTTCTGGTCAAACACTGCTTAATACCACCACGGTTAGCATACAGTACGACCATCTGGTCAAACACAAAGTTTAATGTTTGGTCGTAGTATTTGACAAAGATGCACACAATCTTTGTATGCTTGGTTTTTTCCTACTTTGGTCTCACAGGTCATCCACAACGACGACTCTTGTGATACTGAATAGAATTCCTTTTCCTTTTCAATTTTCCAAGAACCGAAATTTCCTCTCCCCCATTTTTTGGACTTTATAAGAGGGGAAACAAAACTGAAACTGATGGGTGCTGAGAGTATCCATTTTTATTTATAAGGCACGCACATTTCAAGGTTCAAACTTTGCAATTTCTTAACCAATAATTTAACTATTAATTTTTTATTTTATAATATAAATTTGATATGATTCGATTATATTTTACCATGATTATAAGTTTATAACCATAACTAATATAACATAATGGTCATAACTAATATAACATAATGGTCAGAGTGCTATTTGGAAGATCATGTCAAGTTATACCGTACCTTGATGACCAATTATGAATTGAATACTGTAATATTTACCACTGCTGTGCTGCTTTATTAGTTTAATTGATGTCCCTTTCTGTCTTTACCACTACTTAGATCCCATCTAACACATCAAAACCTGCTCTCTACTATATAATAACCATCTCTTCTGTTCTTCCCCTGTCTGTCACTGCGTGCACCCCGGCCGGCACGCCCAGCGCCAGTCACCAACCCCGCCCACCATCCATCCCACTCCTCCCAGTCCAAACGCCATGGCGCGCAAGAAGATCCGGGAGTACGACTCCAAGCGCCTCCTCAAGGAGAACCTCAAGCGCCTCGCCGGCATCGACCTCACCATTCTCTCCGCCCAGGTCAGTGCCCCACTTCTCTCTCACATCCGCATCGATCAGAGATTTCCCTGATCCCGGGCCTGCTTGGATCTGTCTCCGTTTGGTTGTGATCCGACCTGCGGTGGTGTGAAGATCCGGTTTTTATGAGCGGCCGGAGGATCAAGCACCGGCATTTTTCTAGGATTTTAGCACTGAATGTTAGACGTTTATAGGATTTAATTTGGATAAAATGCGGTGCGTTAGAAAGGGGATCTCGGTAAAGATCTTGTGGAGATTCAGTTTATCTGGGCTGCAAGCTTTAGGAATTGTATTTTCAGGAGGGACGTGTAAAGGTGCGATTTTTTATTTATCCAACCTATGTGGGCAATTGTTGCTGAAGTTCGATGGTGGTAGTTGTGATAGGTATACCGGTCTTGCGAAATTACTGGTTTCTTAGCTAGATCTGGTGAATGCTTAGCCGTGTGATTTGCTTGTTCAGGTCTGCTTAAGTTATTACTTATTTTGTAGCCTGGATCCTTAGGCCGGTGATAGTGACTCTCAGCTTTTTTTCAATCTTGATGTTTATGTAATTTAATTAACTGGTCTGAATTATAAAATTGTACTCTGGGTGATTCTAGTCTTATTGTACTTCTGATTGGACAGTGACAAGTTGGACTGATTCTGGTTACTTGCTTATTGATAGATCACACAATCAACAGACTTCGCAGAGCTTCTGAGCCAGCAGCCATGGCTGTCAACCACAAAGTTGGTTGTGAAGCCCGATATGTTGTTTGGGAAGCGTGGCAAGAGTGGCCTTGTGGCTCTCAACCTGGATTTCGATCAAGTCAAGGAGTTTGTCAAGGAGCGGTTGGGAGTCGAGGTAGTTCAGCTATAGTTTTCCCCCCTTGAAGGAAACACTCATCATTTAGGGACTTGATGAACGGAACTGTTCTTGCTCTATTGGTGCTTTTCAGGTTGAGATGGGTGGCTGCAAGGCTCCAATCACGACCTTCATTGTTGAACCATTTGTGCCCCATGATCAAGAGTATTACCTATCGATTGTGTCAGAGAGGCTGGGCAGCACTATCAGCTTCTCAGAGTGTGGAGGAATTGAGATTGAAGAGAACTGGGACAAGGTTAAGACAGTTTTTCTTCCGACTGAGAAGCCAATGACACAGGATGCTTGTGCTCCCTTGATTGCCACCCTTCCATTGGAGGTACTTCATCCGTAACATTATTTATCTCCTTAGCTTGTGTGATTGATCTCATATTTGCATTTTATAAATCATAATTATTGCACTCTCTGTTTGGAAATTGGAAATTAGGCGCGTGGAAAAATTGGTGACTTCATTAAAGGAGTGTTTGCTGTCTTCCAAGGTACTATAGATTTGGAGAAAGTGCACGTCTCTTTTAGTAAATTAAAAGTTGTTCTTTATTTCAGTCTTTCTTGACTTGCCATTTTTAAAAGACTTCTCCTTTTGCAGACTTGGACTTCTCATTTCTTGAGATGAACCCATTTACCATGGTGAATGGAGAGCCATATCCTCTGGACATGAGAGGAGAACTAGATGACACAGCAGCTTTCAAGAACTTCAAAAAGTGCGCCTCGGATTTCCCTAGAACATGAATTCTTCTTGTGGCTTGTGGTTTTTGAATTTACTCTTACTTATCAATCGTGCAGGTGGGGAGCTATTGAATTTCCTCTACCATTTGGAAGAGTACTCAGCGCTACAGAAAGTTTCATCCATGAACTAGATGAGAAGGTACTGATTCAGAGTTATTTTTATCTCTCTGTTTTGTTTTTAGATTCGCTTACCTATAAAGTTTACAGTTTTTTAGTTTTCACGAGAAATACTGGATCTGCAGTATATTTTGTTGGCTTATGCCTTAATTTGATATACCACCCTTGTTATTTCAGACAAGCGCCTCTCTGAAGTTTACAGTTTTGAACCCAAAGGGGCGCATCTGGACAATGGTTGCTGGAGGAGGTGCTAGTGTCATATATGCTGATACTGTAAGATGAACTCCTATCTTAATTTTGATTTGAACTTGAGAACTTTTTAATTGCAATGCCTATTGCATTATTCACCTAAATTTGGCTTGCATATGAAATTGACTTTGTTTTCCTCTTGTGTACCAGGTTGGAGATCTGGGATATGCTTCAGAGCTAGGAAATTATGCAGAGTATAGTGGTGCACCAAACGAGGAGGAGGTTCTGCACTATGCTAGAGTTGTACTTGATGTAAGCACTCACTACAACCTTAACCACACTGCTCTTAACTCCTTCTTAGGACCATCTTCTTGTTGGGACTGTTAGGATCATCTGTTAACCATAACATTCAATACAGTGTGCAACTGCTGATCCTGATGGTCGCAAGAGGGCACTTCTCATTGGAGGTGGCATAGCAAACTTCACCGATGTTGCTGCCACATTCAATGGCATCATCCGGGCCTTAAGAGAGAAGGTATATAGGACCACTCACTCTAGAATCATCTCTAATACCTTCTCCTTACTGATTCTTCATCGCACGATTCACTTTCAGGAATCCAAGTTGAAGGCTTCAAGGATGCACATTTATGTTCGCCGAGGTGGCCCGAATTACCAAACTGGACTGGCTAAAATGCGTAAGCTTGGTGCAGAACTCGGTGTTCCAATTGAGGTATTGATCTAGTTACCCCCTAAGCATCGTACACAGAATCTCATGTCTCTATTGTCATCAGTTATGATAAACTTGTAGCTCTGAAAGTAATTCTGAAAGAGAACGTTCATCCGTTTGTTGTTGGTAGCTGTGAATCACTATCAACACAGTCCGCGTAGATGATCTGATTATGTTTGAACAACCGCAGGTGTATGGGCCAGAAGCGACGATGACAGGAATCTGCAAACAAGCAATTGAATGCGTCATGGCTGCAGCATAGTCCGAGTGTAGCTCTGGGTAGTTTGGGATCTGCAAACACTCGACATAAATGAGGGATGGAGGGTGTAGTTGCAGTAGTTAACCACACATGATTATTGTTCTCTTTTTGTTTCAGATATGTTGTAGCGAGAGGATTTGTTTGAATGAAACTTTTATAGGTCGTTACTGCAAAGAAATTACTATTGTGTGATGGAATAATAAATTCAAGGTCCAGTTTATGTGTGCTTTTATTATGAATGACACTGAGTTGCAATGCAATGAAATGGCCCTGTCAAGTGGATGTCAGGGCGCCTGCTACTCAGCAGCAAGCTGTGCAGCGTCTGACAACAGATGAAGCAACGGGAGCTGGGCCTCGTCGCTCTACTCGGCCCATCATCCCAAGCATGCGTGTTGCCAGCCCAGAGTGGAGTCGGCCCGGTGTGTTGCTCAGCCCCGATAAGAGCAAGCAAGCGCGTCTGCCACTGTAGCCAAATCCTTCTTTGACAATATATACAAATTGCATGGCCTACCAGGTTCCATTGTATCAGACCGAGACAAGATCTTCACTAGCCACTTCTGGAAGGAACTTTTCAAGCTTGTCAAGGTCACCCTCGACATGAGCACTAGTTACTCCTCAAACAATAGACGGTCAGACAGAAAGGATCAGCCAGTGCCTAGAAACCTTCCAAGGTGTTATGTGCATGCCTATCCATCAAAATGGCTGGATTGGTTGAGCCATGCTGAATTCTGATATAACAACTTCTTTCATTGGTTGTTCTCCTTTTGAAGCACTGTATGGTTACACTCCCAGAAGCTTGGGCATCTCTCCTTCATCAAACAACCAAGCTCCTGACCTCCTGTCTTGGATGGAAGATAAAAAGCTTATGTCTGCCCTTCTGCATCAACACATGCACCGTGCACAACAGCACATGAAGCACCAAGCTGACAAAAAACAGGCAAGAGCGTTCTTTCTCAGTGGGTGATGCTGTCTTCCACTCTTCCTTAAGCTTCGATTCGGCCGTATGTGCAGTCCTCTTTGGCACCCAGCAGGGCTAATCAGAAGCTATCCTTCAAGTTCTTTGGTCCCTTCAAGATTGCGTTGTAATGTTGTTGTTGATTGCTGCCACATACACAGTTTAGTACACTGAGCTTTTCGGGTGATGGTATCGAGCAGCTGGTACACACATTTTAATAGAATTAATTTGTCACCATGGTCAGAAGAAAACAATGTATCTCCCATGTGGCAAGTGGTCGGCTACGACTACTGGTCCCGGTGCCACTGCTGGTCAGTGGTCCCGCGGGTGTCCCGGTAGCCCTGCCGCGTGCTCGGCTAAGACGTGCCCTGCGGCACCACGGTGCTGGTGAACGCCTGGGCGCTACTGGCCCGGCGGAGACCCCCGAGGAGTTCCGGCCGGAGCGGTTCGAGGACGACGACGCCGTGGTGGCAGTGGACTTGAGGGGCGCCGACTTCGAGCTCGTGCCGTTCAGCGCCGGCAGGAGGATGTGCCCCTGGCAAGCCTTCTGCTCCACTACTTCTACTGGAAGGTGCCCGGCCTGGCCGATCTGGCGCAGCTGGACATGACCGAGGAGTTTGGAATCACCGCGCGCCGCAAGAACGACCTCCTGCTACGCCCCCATCCTCCGCGTGCCCGACCGCCCATGGAACGGTCCTGCGTTCTGCATCAATGGCGTTAGTGCATCAACTCGTGCAGCTGCACGGGATAATGATTTTTAAACATGGATGAAGAATAACGGGAGTCTATATGAAGTATGAATAGATACTGGGCGGCAGCACTTGTAGGGCGACAAGATGAGGAGGGGGTACAGAGGTGCCACTAGATGCAGAGGCAAGGGAGGGATATGGAGGTGGCCGACAGGGGAAGGAGACCGATAGCAGTGGTGGAAGGGGTGAAGCTTTTGGAAGAAGCTTTCACTCAAGAAATCAGAACCAGAGGAAAGATAGAGAGTGGCAGCGTCTAGGTTTTGGAGATCGGAGAGGTGATAGTTCAAGGGAGGCCATGAGAGGGCGTGGTGGATGGCGCAGATGGCAAGAAAGGCTTCAGGGAACTGCTGTACAGAAGTGAGAGGACAGGGAACAGATGGGAGGGACATTTGAGAAAGTGACATATTCAAAAGAGAAGATGACATCAAATGGCAGTGAACAGAAAAACAAATATGAAGATAAGGAAGTGATGGATATAACTATGACTAAAGCTGTAGAGGAGAAAGAAAAGAAAGAGGAGGATATAAAGATGGGGATCAAATGCTCGAGATGTAAAAAAAGGATCATGTGGCTGCAAGATGTACCAATGTGCTGTACTATGTCATATGTGACAACAATGATCACGTCAATCACAAATGGCATGTAGAACCCAGGCTTGCAAAACCTTCATTCAATCAGAACAGGGACCATTTCAAGAACTCTTCTTTATGCAGGAAGTTTTCTTCTAAAGCTCCAACTATATTTGTTGAAAAACTCCATGACAATAACTTCAAGCTTTTGACAGTTATTCTTCAAAGCAGTTTTCTCTTCCTCTTTAGATAGCCTCGACCATTCCCTCGTCCAGAAAGTCCCTCTGAAAATTACATGCAAAAACGAATTAGGGATGGTTCCTTTAAAAATCACATCATTTCTACCTAGACAAATTGCCCAGCAAAGAGCTGAAACACCAACCGGGGTAAAAGGGTTCAAGGGCTTTAGTCATTTTTCAACCACTCGTGGGGACCCTTTTATCCCTATTGGAAACACCAACCGGGATAAAAGACCTCCCTTTAAGGGACAAAAGGGGGGGTCTTTTATCCCGGTTGGTGTTTCCAACCAGGATAAAAGGCCCCTCAGGATCTTTTTATTCCACTAGCCTTTGCAACCGGGATAAAAGGTCTCGGTTGATGAGCCCCCGCTAGTGGCCGAGCTTTAGTCCCGGTTGGTGAAGTTTTAGTCCCAGGCTAACTTTAAACCGGGACAACAATAGGGCGCATGGAAGATTAGTTCTCTACTAGCGAGTATCTGTTTTCTATGTTGTGGAGGAAAACCTCTGCCAGCATGTTAGGCACACTAGTAGGTGGTCGAATTCCAAAAGATAAATACACTGAATTCCATATACATCTATTCACAGAATAAATGTTGTACTATTTCATCATAGTTACAAAAAGAGCACTTCTTACTTCCTTGTTAGTTCCTTTTAGTAAGATTATGTTTTATTAGAATAACTCCCTTTTTCAAATACCATAAGAACACCTTGATCTTAAGTGATATTTTTAACTTCTAGGCAACACACAAATGGGGTGATCCTTCCTGTTTCATGATTTCTTTGTACATTGACCTAATAGTGAAATCATTGTTTTTATTCAGATTCCAAAGGAACCTATCTTTCTGTTCATCTAAATTATTACTGCTACCTCGGCTACTAGTTGCAACCAATCTGTCAGTTTGTCTCCTGTCAAAGCTTTTCCAAAAGAGATGTTCAGAGGCACAAAACTACAGATTTTGGCTATTGTATCATTTTTCCTTCTAGCAATATTATACAGAGATAGGTATCTTTCTCTCAAAGGCGCATTTCCAACCCACGGGTCCTCCCAAAATCTAGTTTGCTTCCCATTGTGAATTTCAAACCTTCCCATTGATAGGAATTGATATTTAATTTCCATGAGCACAGTCCAGAAATGAGAATCTCCCTGTTTTTTTGACACTTTTGCATGGGACTTATTGGTTATATATTTCGTTTTTAGTAATTTTTGTCACGCTCCATCTTCATTTAGAAGTTTAAATAACCACTTGCTTAACAAGTATTTATTTGGGACTTCCAATTTAGAAATGCCAACGAGGGTGCTTCTTTAGAAGCTGGTGATGAAGTCGCTGTCACGGATGTACGCGCATGCCCGCGACACCCAGCTGTTGAATCTGTAGGTCGCTTTGGTATTAAATCTTTTCGCACCTTCGGTTTCAAATTGTAGGTCGTTTTGGTATTTCTAGATTCATAGTTTGCACTATATTTCTAGACATAGTGTATATCTAGATGAATACTAAAAGCTATGAACATATGCTAAAAGGACCTACAATTTGAAATAGAGAGAGTACCTTGTACATATATTATTGTTTGGTAGTATTTCATATATTACATTTGACATTTACATACGTACATATATATTTCCGGTGACTTATTAACGTCAGCATATATATTTCTGTTCTTGTGGCTGAGTTCTATTTCCGATGACTTATTAATGTCGGCATGCAACTTCTGTTGTACTAAACAAATTTTTATTTTCCTTGACGTCCCTCATGCAGATTAAGCTTGGCTTGCTAGTTGGGAGGAGTTAATTTCTGGACCCTGGAACGGTGGCAGTGCGTGTTACCTGGCACATATTTGGTTTGACATGCCTGAATTCGTGGCGCATGTACCTTCTTTTAAATATTGTGTGGACAATATTTTTATTGCTTCCTAGCTAAGAAAAAACAAAAAAATGAAAAAAAACAAAAAAATGCAAAAAACCAAAACCTGAAAAACTACAAAATCTTTTTCTTATTTTATATTTTCATTTCTTTTGAGTGGGTGGGTAAGGAACTCCACCTATGCAATTTTAAGGTAACACTTAATTTCGCATAGCTGGTCCCAAGCCCAGAAGGTCCCAAGCCCAGAAAAAGGAGGGACTACCCATAAGCATTGCTGAGACGATGGCAAGTTGTTGTCGTGCATGGACTAGGATTTAACAGGTACGAAATACCAAAGATGGACCACTCTGTGCTGAATTTAATTCTATCATTGTTGAACCTAGATTAACCTATGATTGGCCGATTATTTTTATGTTTGGCCGTGCACTTTTGTCTGATATATGATGCTAAACCTTGCACATTTGGTACCGCGTAGGTTAGTTTTGGACTGAAATATATATGTTCCTGAATGAATATATGTTTGTCTGTGCATTTTGGTCACCTGAATACCTGAATGAACCAATCTCCCCCTTTTATAAATGCACTATTTTTTAGTTTTGCAGCTATTGGCTAGGATTGCAAATGCACGGTAGTGCATAGGAAGATGAAGGCCTTGCTTTTGCCTAGGCTCAATCCTTACTAAACCAGTTCACTCAGCTATTGGCTAGAGGATTGATGACCTCTAGGATTAAGGAATATTTTGTCATTTTCTATCACACTACGCCAAAAACGATTTGTAGTGGCGGATAAATGACCTCTATGCTGGCGGGTATCGCAAACGCTAGCAACTTTGAGCTAGCACAAATGGCTCTTAGTGCTGGCGGGTGCTTATATCGATTGCCAGTGCAGCAGTTCACTATGCTGGCGGGTGACATAACCCACCGCCAGCTCAGTGCATCGCTGCGCTGGCGGGTGACATAACCAACCGCCAGCACAGTGGTTCTCTAGTCTGGCGGGTGACATAACCAACTGCCAACATAGTGCACCATTGTGTTGGCGGGTGACATAACCCACCGCCAGCATAGTGGCTCTCTGTGCTAGAAGGTGACATTACCATGTGCCAGCTAAGAGAAATTCTATGTTGGCGGTGGTCTTATGTTGCCCGCCAGCTCAGTGGCCGCCAGCCCGAAGATTCTTTGTACTGGCGGGTGCAAATCGCTAATGCTAGCACGCTAATTTTCGTATGCCAGCACAAATCAATTTTGGCATAGTGTCATATGTTAAAGTAAACATGAAAATGCTGCATAAGAATTAATGTATGATGAACTACATTGTCACACCCGATCCAATTTGGTTGGCCCAGTGGTGGCCCATGAGAATAGGTGCGCATGTTTAGTACCACCTTGCTAGTTGAGCAAGGGTGGAACCAACTTATAAGTCTTTGTCAATTAGCCATAACACCTTCGGGTTAACCCTATTAAATGAAGCGAGTTCAAAAGTGTAAGCAGGGTGCTATGTGTACGAGTGTCGGGGATAGATCGCCAGTACCCGTAAGAAAGTAAGAAGGCGGACTCCTACCAGGATTCCTCTATAGGACTCATACCATGTAATCCTACTAGGACTTCCCCTTGTAACCGACTAGTAATCCTGCCCCCTGGAGTATATAAAGGAGGGCAGGGGTACCTAGATGGGCAGAGCTCAGAATCATCATCAATAGCCAACAACTAGGCTACTCAACACCCAAGCGCAGGGCGCAATAAACAACACCCCAAACAGGGCGTAGGGTATTACGCTACTTTGGTGGCCCGAACCTATAAATCTGTGTCTTTTGTCCCTGCTCTAACCTTCGAGTTCCAGGTTTGACGATTCCCCACCAACCAATATACTACCTCGGGTACCCCTCGGTAGGTTGCCGGTATAAAACTCTGACATCCGGCACGCAGGTATGGGAAATCATCGAGATCATCGGACGAGCTGGAAGGACCTTATCTTCAAAATCAATTTACTCAACGAGAAGCAAGTCGCCGAGTTCAAATTCGAAGCAGAGTCAAGAAGCTTGGGAAAACAATTGGATCATGGGCAATTCCATCTGCATAAGCCGTGAGTCCCCGTCCAAGTTGAATCTGACAAGGCAACACCAAGGATTGCACCGATCATGATTTCAGCTCAGCACGACAACACCTACAATCAGCAAGCTGACATGCCAGTAACAACCTTGACTACTTCGACTAGATGGACATCATCATAAAAGTCAATCTGTGCAAGAACGACAACTCAACATGTTCCTCCGCCGAGTCCCAGGTGGATCCAAAGGTGGAGTATGGCTCCGTATTTACTTGGTAGCAAAATTACCTCACAGTCAGATTCCAACCAATTCTGGATGTGATCAGATTCCGAAGTCAAGTAGTAGTCAGTGACCTCATCCGTAACTAGTCAGAATAACTAGTCAGAATTGACTAGAAACTACTCTTGTCAACTAGAAACTAGTTGTGATAGGCCTCGCACCATCAATAACTAGTCAGAATTGACTCCAACTAGCCAGCTTCACCAAGAACCGTCGCGGCAGTTGAATACGACAAGGCGAGCAAGCACTGCTACCCCGATATCCGGCCGCATCAAGTCATCGACGACTACTTTGACTACTTATTTCGACTAGAAAACTGGTCGAGGATGGTCTACTTCGACTACCCGGCTCGACTATAAGACTAGCAGAGGGTGGGTTCCACGTGATCAACAACTAGTCGGAAGCGACTCCGACTAGTTGGCTTCATTAACAATCGACACGGCTTTGTCAACAATCGTCCACGAATCAAGCTAAGTCACTTTTCTAATTATTTTCTGGCTTGTTTTCCACATGCAAGACAACACGCCGACTACTTATTTGTATACGCCTCTCAACGGGAATTACCCTATAGAGCTACACTTTTGACAATTACTCAAGGGCATGTTGACCGACAACTATGGGCTTAGTGCACCAAATTACGGAGGCTACAACCACGATTTTGGTGCACTAAGTTTTGGAGGCACCGCCACGGATTTGGTACATCAAATTTGGGGGCAATAGCCACAGATTTGATGCACTAAATAATGGAGGCTCACAATGGCTACACCCTAAGGAGGCACAAATCTTATACGCACAAGACGCGCTCTACTCACCGGAGGCAGCAAACTATTGCGCACAACATACGCTCTACTCATCGGAGGTCAGCAAACTCTTGCGTACTACACACGCTCTACTCACCGAAGGGCAGCAAACTCTTGCACACAATCGCACAGTCTCTTTTGTCGTAATACTGACTACTCATTTTATCTTGTCTTAAGGTCAATAATCTCCTCGAGCAGAACACATCTTAATTCGTTAAAGCCTCATATCATCTATCATGCCTAAATGCTAGCACACATACACGAGACAAAGATCTCAGCTGTACAAATGGCAGTACCAGTACATGTACAAGAGACAAAGATCTCGCCACGCAGTGACTACGGCTAAATAGAGACTGAGGGCCTAAACATAACAGGCTAACTACTGGGGAGAAGTATGACCGAAACAAGAGCATGACATGAAAAATTTGTATTCATCACTGAATAAATTTTAGTAGTTTTCAATATTCTACAAATATGCTACATAATGTATGCATCTTTTCTTTCAGGTCAAGCTTTGGTGACGACGCTCCAGGATGCAAATTGCACCTCCAAACGCACACCTACTTCCCAAACTCGGGGGCTAAGCGCCAATTACTACTCAGAAATACTTCTAGTGGCTTGGCTAGCTTCCAAGCTTGGGGACTAAGCACCAATAACTACTCAACGTGGCTCCCATGGCTCACCTGACGCATAAGCTTAGGGGCTGGATGCCGCAAAAATACTTGGACGATGACTTGCATGAAGATTCAAGACCCTTGAATTGATTATTTAATCATCATAGGGCTCGGGGGCTGATAAGCTACACCCAACGATTGATTTTTTTCAAGACAAAAGGAAGAAGATTCAAGATTTTACTGACCCTCAGTCTGATTCTATGATTCAACCAAAGGCTTAGGGGCTACTCCATATGGAGTGCGACTTTCGCCATCCTCCATATATGAAGACTACAATATCAAGATGATAAAGGCTTTGAGCACACCATATCCTCATGGCAACTTCGAGAAACTTTGAAGATTCAGCCAGACAAAGTACTCAAAGAGCACCAGAACTACTCAGTAAGGATCTTAAAAGTACTCGAAGACTGCTACATTCGACTATTAAGCACTCGGGGGCTTGTTGGGGATAGATCGCTAGTACTCGCAAGGAAGGAAGAAGGCGGACTCCGACTAGGATTTCTCTGTAATCCTACTAGGACTCATACCATGTAATCCTACTAGGACACCTCCTTGTAACCGACTAGTCATCCTACCCCTGGAGTATATAAAGGAGGGCAGGGTTATCTAGATGGGCAGAGCTCAGAAACATCATCAATAGCCAACAACTAGGCTACTCAACATCCAAGCGCATGGTGCAATATACAACACCCCAAACATGATGTAGGGTATTACACTGCTTTGGCGACCCGAACTTGTATAAATCTATGTCTTGTGTCCTCGCTCTTACCTTCGAGTTCCAGGTCCGACGATTCCCCATCAACCAATCTACAACCTCGGGTACTGTCGGGGATAGATCCCCAGTATCCACAAGGAAGGAAGAAGTTGGACTCCTACTAGGATTCCCCTGTAATGCGACTAGGACTCATACCGTGTACTCCTACTAGGACTCCTCCTTGTAATCCGACTAGGACTCCTACCTCCTGGAGTATATAAAGGAGGGCAAGGGTACCTAGATCAACAGCTCACCTAAGATCAAAACCCAAGCGCAGGGCGCAATATACTACACCCCAAAACAGGACGTAGGATATTACGCTACTCTGGCGGCCCGAACCAGTATAAATCCGTGTCTTGTGCCCTCACTTTTACCTTCGGGTTCCAGGTCCGGCGATTCCCCAACCGACTAATCGACTACCTCGGGTACCCCCTTGGTAGGCTGCCGGTATAAAACAGCGATAGGTACCCCCTTGGTAGGCTGCCGGTATAAAACTCCGACAACGCGTCCCGCCCCTTGGAAGGGCTTGACGGTGCGGCTTTGGAGGATGGGGTGTTACAAATGGTATTAGAGCCCCTCACGGTTGCACGTACGGGTCAGTGTGCGGGCATATGGTGCATGGCGTGTGTGGGCTCTGGACGGGACACACAACATGTCATATGGCGCCGACACTAGACGTACGGTCATGCGCTAAGAGGAAAAGTTCCTGGAGATTTGCCCAAGTGTGTGTGAGTTAGACCAAAGATGACGTCGGGTTCTTTGAGGGGGTGTATGTGACACCCGACCCAATTTGGTGGGCCTAGTAGTGGCCCATAAGCACAGGTGCGCATATTTAGTACCATCCTGCTAGTTGACCAAGGGTGAAGCCAATTTATAAGTCTTTGTCAACCAGCCATAGTACCTTCGGGTGAACCCTTTTACACGAAGTGAGGACGAAAGTGTAAGCAGGGTGCTATGTGTACGCGTGCCCACCCCTCAGAAGGGCTGGGCAGTGCGGCTTTGGAGGACGGGGTGTTACATACATGAACCTGATTATGAATCATTTTGTTTTATACTTGTCATGCCTTTGCCTGCCTTTTTTTATGCGCAATGTTGTCCATTATTAAACATGCTTGGAGCTAGCAAAATAGGGCACTTATGAGATCAATACATGACCAGTATAGTCAAATCTCATTTCAGGGCGGAAACGGAATTTGAGGTGGAGCGCTTGGAGCCATGCCGTGTGTGATCAGCTCAACTAAGAATACGATGTCAAACCAACACTATTAAAGTTTCAGTTTTGAAATTCCATATACTTTCTTGTAGTATAGGTTTTGACCCTATAGCAACGAAATATTTGCATGGCCATAGAGTGAATTGCAACGAAATATTAACATGGCAATAGAGGAAATTGTAACGAAATATTTGCGACGCAGAAGAGTCAAAGGCAACAAAATATTTGCATGGCAAAAGAGCCAACCGCAATGAAATATCCGTGAGGCAATAGAGTCTATCGCGACAAAATATTTGCATGGCAATCTTACTATAAGGTTTCTTTTGAAGCCTCCAGATGAAGCCACCTAGGATCCTAGGTGGACACTCTAGAAAAAGAGAGAAATTTTAAAAAATCTCACAAAAAGCAAAGCATCTAGCCATCGATTCGTAGACTCGAATCATCTTAGCCATTGGAGCTATTATGTTTTCTAAAAAATTACCCACCTATGCCATTATGAAAATAGCCTAAAGTAACCTCCTAAATCTGCCTCTAAATTACTCACCGTGCCATTATATAAAATAAACTAAATAATCCCTAATCTAACTTACCCTAACTAATTTGTTACGTGAAGGTGCACGTACATACCTGATCTATTTTTTATTAAAAAATATACTAAATCTAATTACCCTAACGTGATGTGTACAAAAACTTCAAAAAATATGTATGCAAATCTAATTCCATTACGTGACAGATGCACATATGTACTTGATTTATTCTTTTTAAAAAATGTACTAATAGTTGCATGTGAGTTATAATATAGATACGTAAATATATTTCTTGACATCTAATAGATTATTTCTTTAGGTAAGTAATAATTGCGTTATATGCAACATATTTCAAATAAGATGTGGCAGGTCAAATTTTTAGGTGAAGCGACAATTGTATCACACGTAACATTGTAACAAGAAATTGCTTGGACACGAGATTAAATTTTTAGCAACATTAGAAATAGCTTACATGTGTAGATATGACGAATAAAAATTATACTACGAGGCATGCCTGGCATGGGACCTGCATGCCGTTGCATGGTAGTAGAGAAAAAAATCATGGAAAAAAATTAAAATGTTTACAATGCTATGCACGCATGCTGACGGGACTTTAAAGAGATAATGATGGGATGGATGCATGCATATATGTCACCAGTAGTTGGAAAGAAGTGGGTTAGTAGTTTTTTTCAATTTTCTAATTGGATTTTTCCTTAATAATCAAGGGTCCAGATTTAATTCACGTCTTACCTTCTACGAGGTAAGATGTGTACTTTAGTAAGGTCCGTCATCAAAATTACTCACTTATGTCATATAAAAATAATTTGAAGTTACCTCCTAAATTAAATTATCCACCACTAATACTTAAATAAAAATACCTTAAAGTAACCCATAAATGTGCATCTATATTATGCACTCGAGGCAACCTAAATTTTAATCCAAGTCACCTTAATTAAAAATATAGACCAATATATAGTTGTAAATCATATATTATTATATGATATAATTATTAAGGTATATATGCATGATGTGTGTCATAATTTATAAAGATATAGAGAAAGTGACGAGAATATTGATTTTTATATTAAAATTATAGCTCAAACTTAGGATCCATCATTAAAAAAATTGAAGCGCATAACTGCGATGCAACATGAAAACTTAAAGATTATAAATGTGGATGAAAATATTATAGAGTAATTACTAACTAAAATCTATCACAATAGGATAAAGATAATAGGTATGTATCTATATAAGTATTATATTTGAATATTTAACAAATAAGAGGTAGTTAAAGGTAATAGTTTTGTAGCAATACGGCCTCATTTTTTTTCCATTGGAGACTAAGTTCTACGAGACAAGCTAGAAAACAGGACAAATTCTAAAAAAAATCTCACAAAAATTAGAAACATCAAACACCAATGCATTAAACTCTAATAATCTTAGTCATTGGTCGGTTATATTTTCAAAAAAGTTACCCACCACTTGCATTATAAAAATATTCTTAAATAAACACTAAACCTTTATATAAATTTCCGAGCTCTTCCAATCCAATTTTACTTATGCATATCATTATAAAACATAACTTAAAATGTCATTCTAAATTTATATCTAAGTTACCCATGCATTTTTTTATTAAAAATAATCTAAAGTAAGCACCTAAATCGTAATCTAATTATCTTCGTGTGCATCATACATAAATGTCCAAAAGTAAATTAATAGATGATTTTAAATTTCCTATTATATCATTATTAATATAGAAATACTAAGTTAAGGTATACACACATGATGAGTAACACCATATATACCATTTATACATGTATGTGAGGAAATGATGAAAAATATTGATTTTTATGCTAAACATAATATACGGAGGTGCGATACAAAATGAAAAAAGTGTGGATGTGGATGAAAGGTGTAGAGTAATTATTAATTAAAAATTAATCACAACTAGAAAAATATAAGTAGACATCTATATAAGTATTATGCCAAAGGATTAAAAAATGAGAGAGTAATAGGTAAATAATTTTAACTATTAATTAGAAGTTTAAATTCTATTAATTTTTAAATATAAAATTTTTAAAAGTATTAACCTGTGCGGGAGCACGGGTTGATTGACTAGTAGAGCTAACCGCAACGAAATATTAATGTGGCAATTGACCCAACCGCAACAAAATGTTTGCATGGCAATAGAGTCAATCACAACGAAACATTTCATTGCAATAGAGCAGCATCGGTCGTGGCAGTAGAGCCTATTGCCACGGTATTGTTCTTTGCGAGCTGGGTGATGTCTAATGCACCTAATTGCGTGGCAATAGATGCTATTTCCACCACATTAGTCATTGCAACTCCTATCTAATGCAATGCTTAATTGCGTGGTAATTACCATAGCAATTGCAACAACACAAAAAATCGTGGCCCAAAGTTTTAACCACGCAACTTCTTGCCACGGCTGCCAACGAAACTGATATCATATACAGCAATTGGTGGATATTGCCACGGTTTTGACCCTTTAGCAACCATTTTCTTCTTCGTGCTTTCTAGTAGTGCGTCATCAGTCTGCTTTCTTCGTGGAACTCCCATGCATCTTGCAACGATTGTCTTTATCGGCCCTACAGGATTGCATTAAGCTTAGTTATCTCCACTGTTTACTTCAATTATATTCACCAGCATGCAAAAGCAAAACACAGCGACGGATGGGAGTGCAGGTAATATCGTGACACAGCGATATGATGTTGGCTCAAGCAAAAGACAGCGACGGATGTAAACGGTGCCTCGATTTCTCTCCATATCTGATCTCCATGGGATATGCATCCATGGAACTCTGGGTGCTGTCAAGGGCGCTGGTAACACAGCTAGCTACTGCCATTATGCATGGTGAGATGACTGGGCTCAGCTGAAAGGAGTGGGAGAAGGGCAGTGGGCAGATGATGCCCAGGGCAGGGCCCCTGGCCTCATCAAGACTTGACCTACACTACCCCTCCGACGTACAAGGGTGATGAAACCCTCACTGTGCCATGGAGATGAGATGCACAGGAACGCGGGACCCCGAAGACTTGACTTGCTGCTCTGGTTGTACACGGACCACACAAGCACAGAGAGACACCAACCAAGTCTAGTCCTCGCATCCTCACCGATCAGTGGTGTGGAAGATTGGTCATTGATTGGCAGTGATAGAGCACGCGTTCTCGTGACCACACAGCATAAAGGCTACAGCAACAAAAAAACGACAGCATAGGAGTGAACATACAATCCAACGAATAGAACAAAATTGTAAGAAGTGGAAGGATTTGAACTCTATGGAAAATTACTGCCGGATAATAGGGGACTCTCAGGGAGAATATTTCATATATAGTGTGAGGGGAGGGAGTACAATAATTCACGTGAAATTTCCACATAGATCAAGTCCTTTAAATTGCCATACAATTTGTATGCTGGAATACTATTGCTATAAGTACGAGTAAGTCCCCTGAGATTAATATCCTTGGAAACTTTTGAAGACAGTGTTGAAATTATTTTCTCCAGAATTCTAAGCAATTCTTGGTACTAGTTGTGGGTGTATTAGGATTCTTTGTGTTGTCACGTCTGCGTCAAATAGCACATTACTTGGCTTCAAGTCACAGTGTAGAACTAAGTCGTAGTGATGATGATGCAGATACTCCAATGCCAGCGACACCTCTAGCATAACATCCAAGCTTTTAAGAAAACCCAAACGTGGCATGCCATCAGAGTGCAGGCGGTATGCCTCTAAGTTACCATTATAGTGGTCTAGTGCAGGCTAAACTTGTAAGAATAATCAAGCAAAAAACCCAACACACACACATATTATATATATATATATATATATATATATATATATATATATATATATATATATATAGAGAGAGAGAGAGAGAGAGAGAGAGAGAGAGATGAAGCTTGGCAGCGGGACGCTAGCTGATGAAAGGACGAGAGGACCTAGCATAGCCATGGCTCTAGGCCGGTACAACTCCACATGGCTGGCTCTCCTTCGCACCATGTCCAGCACGCAGTGCTTTGAGCCCCATACTTTCGTCGAAACTTTCATGTGAAGGACGCCTGCTGCTTTATGTCAAACATGCATGCACTATCTCCTTACAGCTCCCAGCAGACAGCTGATCAAAGGAAACTTCAGTGGTGAAGGACCAGCTTGTTTCAATCAGCTCATCAATAGAAGCATGATCAATCAGTGGTGTGGAGCCCAGCAGACAGCTGATCAATCAGTGGTGTGGAGCCCTTGAGATTAAAGTCCTTGGAAATTATGCACTCCCAATGGGTTCCATGCGTCACAGGCCTTGGTAGCAAGCAGAGCCGCAGCGGCCTCCAATTATATTGGTACCGCCAGTCCTCGGCTCATTCACTGCAACTGCAAGTCGATCTACGAAAGCCCATCCATTATTCTTCCCTAGCGAGATCGATCTGAAGCACAATCAAGGAGCAAGGTTCGTATAAGTCAATTTGGCTACCTAGCTCTGCCTATCAATCTTGCATAATGTCCGATCCTCCATCTAGCTTTCTTTTGTTGCTTCCCATCTCCATGCTTATCGATTGTGCCTGAAATCTTATATCCATGCCTATACCATTTGCTCCAGGCATGACGGCCGTCCTGGATGCCCTGGCACCTGCAGACTGATTTAATTAACGTGGAGCTGAATCAAAGCCCATCCATCATTCACATTGTCTCTTGTTACACCTGA
Organism: Setaria viridis; assembly: GCF_005286985.2. Classification (NCBI taxonomy): domain Eukaryota; kingdom Viridiplantae; phylum Streptophyta; class Magnoliopsida; order Poales; family Poaceae; genus Setaria; species Setaria viridis. Next base: position 40,847,836 of record NC_048270.2, read on the forward strand.
AGCACAATCGAGGATCTGAATCAGCAAGGTTCGTGTCTTTAATTTGGCTCCCTAGATCTTTCTATCTATCAATCCTGCTTAATTAATGTTCTCAATCTAGGTTTTTTCAATGAGATGTCCTTGTTTATTTTTTTGCTTTCCTTGATTCCCATCTCCCTAGATCGAATGATTAATGTGGGAGTGAGAGCATTAATTAGAAAAGTTTTCTGAAAAAAGCATGTAGTAATATATAGCTGAATCTCTTTGATCTAAACAACAAAGTGTGGGGAAAATAAATTGCCGAAAACTCGAGGTGAGATAAGGTATGCAAAAAATGTATGAGGAGGTTGAGAGAATTAATAGAAATCAACACAAAGGAAACTTTCAAAGGACCTGTTCAATTTATTTTCTACAGAACTCTTAAGCAACTTCAGAAAAGTAGTTGTGGGTAGTACAATTCTTTGTTCCTGCTAAGGGCTTTGAAATTCATGTGATTTTTTTTGTACAAGTCAAGTCCCTTATTCAGTTTCCTATGCAATTTTTGTACTGTTTTTTTTCTCCTTCATAAAATCCCTGCCAAGTCAGCAAATATGCTGATGTGTCCAACAATTTAATGCCATGAAACCCCTAGTGACACCCCCACTGAGACTGGCCAAAGTTGATGTTTAAAGTGTACCTTTATTTTTTTCCAGTTCACAAAAACTGCTATACTTGAATCTTTTTCAATTTTGGATTTCTCAAATTTCTTTAAACTTTCAGATTCGGATGATACATTTAAATTGAAAAGTATCCGTTTTTGTTCTATTGAATCAGCTTGACAATTTGATGAGGGGGGCCAGCATGTAATTGCATCCACACCACACCATTTCCAGCCAGCCAGCAAGCAAGCAGAGATGGACCTGGTGACCGGTGCTCTGGGCAAGCTCCCGCCAAGCTGTTGGTGCTGCTCAGGGATGAGTACAAGCTGCAGACCCTGAGCAGCACCAACATCCGAGTGCAAGAATGTTTGCCGAGTGCATTCCATCGGGCACTCGGCAAACAAACTCTTTGCTGATTGCTGTAAAAAACACTCGGTAAAAGAGGTAAAAAAACACTCGGCAAAGTTTAACACTTAGCAAATGAAAAAAAATCACTCGGCAAAAGCTAGTCACTCGGCAAAAAACCGCCATGTGGACATCCATCAGTCCGTGTGCCATCCGTTAGTATGTTTGCCGAGTGTCCGTTAGTGGCACTCCGCAAAGAAACATGTTTGCCGAGTGCAATTATTTGGTACTCGGCAAAGAAATATATTTGCCGAGTGTAAATCTTTTGTTATTTATTGTGCAAGTTATACAGCCATTTGACGATTGTACAAGTTTATTTAACAATGAAACAAACACTTCTTTTCATCATCAACCTATGTGTTGACGCAAAATCCTGACAATGGTGGACCCTGCATCACCACATGAGGACCTGGGAGATCTGCATAACTCCAGTGCAGAATCCAAATCGGCGCGTGTGGTGTGCGCGGGCGTGCTAGTCAATTTGACCATTCAACTAACAAGGTGGAGATAATTCTCTCGAAGTTCAATGGAGTCAGCTGATCGGGCCGATATGATCCTTGCACAGTAGCGATAATGGTGCAACAAAATAAATCATGACAAATATATTGGGTGTGAAGCCGATTCCAGTACCTTGATAAATGTGAGTGATTCATCGGCCATCCAGCCAATTTAATATAATTTACAATAACCATTAGCCAGACGGCCGATAGGAAAAAGGATGCTGTTGAATTGTTACTCCACCATAGCTAGAGCCACAAGCCGATGAGATCTAAACTAACGTCACCACCAATATTTCTAGGTGAAACCACAGCGATGCGCCTGGTATTTGAAGTCTAAAAATATTTAGCATGATGTTAATCTGAACCCCGCTAGCCGATGAATCCAATCACAATGGAACTTGCTCCCAACAACACTTCGAAGGATGGCCAAGATTAAGATGCAACAGGCTATTAAATGATCTATCATCTATGATGAACCGATCTAAAGCTAATTAAAGCAAACTGAACGGCAAGACGAAAGAACAGATAAATATCAGCCGATGCAAGATTAATCAAGGCAGGATAACTGGCGAATACTGTAGATCGAGACAGAAGCGATGCGCCGTAAGTCAAAGATCCAAGATACTCGATAACTGGCAGATGAAACTAGACAAAACCACAGCGATGCGCCCGGTGGTTAAAGCCTAGAACACCTGGTGACGGAACTTGCAGCTCGCCGGAGATCGAAGTCGATGCAGCCCAGCTTGCTAGAAGGAACTTGTCGAGAAGCTACATTAATCCTACTCCTAATGCAATGGCGTGAAGCCGAAAGGTAAAAGTAAATATGTTTGTTTATTGATCGTGTGATGATAATTACAATGGCCAGGTAAATAGGGTGGATGGCCTTTGACGTTGGCATCTAACCACGTACAAGGTAAGTTATGTACGCAATCTTTTCTAATCAAAACTCTATCTCTAACTAAACCAACTCTATCTCTAATCAAGCTTATCCCTAACCAACTCTATCTCCAGAATATTCTATTCTATAAAGCAACCTCCCGTACGTGGGCTTCCCTTGGATGCCAAACTGTTGGAACTTTTGCATCATCGGCCGATTCCTTCCTTTCAGAGCATATTTCCAACATTTGGTGTCAACACAGGCCCCCCAGTTTCGGAGTATGAAGGCTTCACGTTCCGAAACTAATTATAGAAGTCCGACGATTCGGTGTCAACACTATGGCTAACATATAGAAATTTATTTTACAATTGTAGTATTTCTACAGCTTCATTTGTTCTTATTATAGGACCCACTACATTATTTTTCAATGTTTTCTCTGTAACTTTTATTGACAATTGTAGATGCCATGTTGAAATAATTTTATAGATATTTTTCACATAATGATGTAAGTTAACTTTGGCTCCTCTATTGCAATATATGTAGGTACTTCATTGTCATAGATGACGTATGGGATATTGAATCATGGGAGACAATAAGAAAAGCTCTGGATGACAATAGCTTGGGAAGTGGTGTGTCTCGATACGAGGATGAAGTGGGATGGAACGGGACGGTCCCTTTTTTCGCGATGTTTGGTTTAGGGACACGTGGGATGAAACCATCCCTGGAAGGGAATATTCCCTCCAGATATGGGATGACTCCGTCCCACCGAAACGAGCGGACGGGGGCGTCCCGCTTCTTCCCCGTCTCAAGCCATCTCCTCTCCATCCAAGTGCGGCGTGTGGCGAGCTCCAGCGAGGCACGATGCAGGCTTTGGTGAGGCGGCGCGAGGTCCTCCAGGTGGCCTGGTTGGGAGGCGGCGGGTGGGCGCGGAAGCTGCTCTGGCGGCGCGGCCGAGACCCCAGGCCGGCGGGGGTGATGTCCTCGGGTGGCGAGCAAGAGCCAGCGCGGCCGATCGGGCGAGCTTGAGCTCCGCCGCGGGCCGGCGTGCTCATGGCCTGGCTTAGCGGTGGCAGATAGGGAGAAGACTGGTGCACGGATGGGGAGGAGAAGATGGGGGCGGTGAGCTTGAGCCTCCGCTGCGAGGCCAGCCGCCGGCCAGGCGAGTCGACCTCCACCGCGAGTCGCCGGGTGAGGGCGAGTCGAGCTCCGCCGCGCGTCGCCGGAGCTCGAGGGTGGAGCCAGTTGGAGAAGATAAGGTTGAGGAGAAAAAAAATAGGATGACATGTGGGTCCCACAAAACCTGCCACTAACGGTGTTACCCAAGCCATCCGTCCCTCGTTGTCAATTTGGCAGTAGAAACAACAGATCAGTCTGTGTTGACACTGAATTATCGGACTTCTATAGTTAGTTTCGGAACATGAAGCCTTCATACTCCGAAACTGGAGGGCCTGTGTTAACACTAGATTTTGACCAATCCTATAAATTCGGAGTACAAGATAGTTGGAGTCACGTACAACAATAAGAAGCTAGCATGTGCGCACATGAGCATGGAGTCCAAATTGGCTTCATTGGATTGATCGGCAAGGAGAGGCAAGGCTGATATAAAGAAAAGGCCAGTACGTATGGATAAAAATGATTAGAATATACAACATGGATTCTGGTACACTTTGCATGCCATACGTGGGAGGCTACCAATACGGCTGATCTTTGCACGTACAAGATGTTTTATAGAATAAAATATTAGAGATAGAGTCAGATTAGTTAGAGATAGATTTTTTTATTAGAAAAGATTGTGACTTGCCTTGTATGTGATTAGATACCAATTATGTAACGTATGCCCTATAAATATAAAGGGACGTGGCCATTGTAAAGAATCAACACATCAATCAATACAACAAATCTAGTTTTTTTTCTCATACTTTACTTTTAAGTCAGCGACTTCGCCAAAACCTTTTCTTTTCACAAGTTCGTATGGGTTGGCGGGGTTGCATCAACACAATCTCCAGCCAATTTGTAAGTTCCGCTTATCGAGTAATATCTAAGCTTTAACTTCAGGCGCATCGCTGTTGTTTCGTTTAGATTTATTCACCAGTTATCGATATTAACTAGAATTATAGGTTTTATTTGTTGTTTTATTCTATCACCAGTTATCCAGCTTGGGATACGAACTGTCGACTTTTTATCATTATTTTTATTTATTATCACGTAGCCGATTAGATCTGTTTCAAGTGTTGCTTTTGTAGTGTTGTTTAGGTTGCTCTATCAGTTTCTTTACAATTGCTACGTGGTCATCGGCTGTTCTATAGCCGGTCATCTACACAGTAATTCGGCCGATTCGCTGATACACTTCTTAAGACAGATCGGAACTTTAGCCGATCGAAATCCCTGGAATTTAATACTCTTCTTTCCTTGTCAATCAACAAGTCAGATTGACTGGCACGCCGTGCGAACCGCACCAGGGCAATCACCCGAACAAGAGTGAAGCAGATTTTCCCGGGTCGTGTGTCCGACGCCGAGAGTCATCCGCTGATTTTTGGCGTCAACACCATCATACCAAACAAAAATCTGGGATGAATCCAACCCTCTCAACCAAACATCAGACGGGACGACCCCATCCTGAAAAATTAGGACGGGACCGCCCCATCACTCCTTGTCCCAAACCAAACACACCCTAAAATAGTCATAACTACCCGCAAGCATGATGTTGCTGATGAAGCTGGTTGTTCTTATAAGCTGAAACTTCACTCATGAGAGCTCTAAAATATTGTTCTATGGAAGAATATTTGGCTCCCAAAGCGAATGTCCTTCACAATTTTCTGAAGCATTTGAATTTTTTTTTAAGAAATGCGGTGGTGTGCCATTAGCTATTGTTACCACATCTAGCTTTCTTGCTATTAAGTTAAGAAATATGAAAGTATGCAATGAAATATTTGATTCTATTGGTTCTGGACTTGGAAGCAATCACAATATGGAAAATATGTGAAAGATATTATGTCTTAGCTATTATGATATACCTTCTCCTTTGAAGACTTGTTTACTATAACTAATTATATTTCCGGAAGATTATGAGATTGAGAAAGAACGTTTGATATGGAGGTGGTTAGCTGAAGATTTTCTCCAACATGGAGAAGCGACTCAAGGTTTATTTGAGCTTTGAGAGAGTTACTTCAATAAGCTTCTAAATAGAAGCCTGATTTAGGTAGCAGATACTTTTTTTTGATTATACCCCCAATCTTAGCTTCTAAATAGAAGCCTGATTTAGGTAGCAGATACGTTTTTTTGATGATACCCCCAATCTTGCCGTGTGCATGATATGGTGCTTGAACTTATTTGTTCCTTGTCACCGGTGGAGAACTCACCTTCCATACACCCCATTTTGTCCCGATTTAAGGTTGGCCCATGACTAAAGGGACTTTAGTCCCAGGTCAAATACCAATCGGGATTAAAGGCTCCCCTTTAGTCCCGGGTCAAAAATCAGCCACCCGTGGATGGCCCTTTAGTCTCGTGTGAAAAAATCAGCCAACCATGGAGGACCCTTTAGTCCCGGTTGGTGTTACCACCTAGGACTAAAGCCCTCGACCCTTTAATCCTGGTTGATAATACCAATCCAGACTAAAGGGTGACCATTAGTCCCGGTTGGTGTTACCACCCAGAACTAAAGGGTCCCCCATGGGTGGCTGAAAAAGGACTAAAGCTCTCGGACCCTTTAGTCTCGGTTTGTGTTACCAACCGGGACTAAAAACAAACCGAGACTAAATGGTTTCCTATGAATTAATACAAAATGATTGCATCCCCTATATACTCAGATGTGTTGTGTAGGTACGATGGTAAGGAAGATACGTGCGAGGCTTGAGGTCATGGGTTCGAATCCCCTGTATACTCAGAGACGAAGGAAGAACAACAAGATGGGATTGGAAAGCTAGAACAAAAGAATAAAGGAAAAGGGATAAAAGATGCAAAATAGTAGATTGCTTTTGTATTTGATCGATTGAATGTCCTTAATCGGCCCATGGCCCATTTGCATTAATAGGAAGGGGAGGTCTTGCTCCTAATGGAGTCGAAACCCTAACAAATCTCGTGCTAAAATACTACTCCAACTCGGTTTACACAGCCCAAAACCGGTCTAACCGGATTGAACAACTAGTCTGCCCGGGGTGCAGATCTTCCCAAGATGATAACTCTCTCGTCCGAACTTCAAATCGGATGTTCTACATATGTATTTATATTTTGATCGCCTCGATGAGGACTACGCAATGGTGAGGTTCAGTTTACCTTTTGAGCATCCGATCTGACCGGTTTTGCCACACCTGGCAATTTTGAGTGTCAACAGTTTTATTAACAGCCCTCTTGCAGGTTAAGCTTGGCTGGGAGGAGCTAATTTTAGCATTTTGGGACGCTGGAATGATGGAACGAGAATATAAGGTCGTCGTCCTGCCGTCCTGGTACATGTCAACCCTGTCATCCCTTGCAGCATGTCCATCGAACAGACCATTTTTTTCTCCTCTCGTGATCTTGAAGCAGAGGAGGTAGGACAGTATGCTGTGTACAGAGGAGCTCCAAGCAGGGAGAAGGTTCGGCTTAGTGATACTAACACTGTTTTAAAATTCAAAGCCTGATGTTTGAAAATTGTCGAGCCACTGCTTCTTTGCTTAGTAGATGACACATACACTACGGGAGACACACTCGGCAAAGGTCTAAAAACACTCGAAGTGTAAAAAGTTTGGAGGGTGGAGGAGGGGAAAAAAAAATTATGTTTGCCGAGTGTGTGAAAAGACACTCGGCAAACCCTATAGTTTGCCGAGTGTACCCCCTAGCACTCGGCAAACTATAGGGTTTGCCGAGTGTCCCATTATGACACTCGGCAAACTAGTGTCTTTGCCGAGTGCCCTATATTGACACTCGGCAAACACTAACGGCCGTCACGGAGGGGCGCCGCCGGCGGCACGGGGAAGTCACGTGGGTGTCAGTTTGCCGAGTGTCAAAGTTTGCCGAGTGCCTGTTGGGTGTTTGTCGAGTGTTTTTTGGGTGGCACTCGGCAAACCGGTCGTTCGCCGAGTGTTTTATTTTTGCCGTGTGTTTTTTATGTTACACTCGGCAAAACGGTGCTTCGCCGAGTGCCCGAAAAAAAGCACTCGGCGAAGTAATTACACTCGGCGAAGTTAAGCTTTCCCGTAGTGATAGTCGTCAGTCTAAACTCCTATCTTGCAGCGTTAGTCTGTTGGTCAGGTCTCTGAATTTGTATTTGTATATTTGTATTTTGACTTAGTTCATACTGACCCATCGAATTCTAAATATATGACCACAACTACACATTAATAATAAATGCTGCCAGTTTGCAGCAAGCTTGAAGCAACAAGTTGTCAACGTAGAACTCGATAATGATAAGGTGTTACAAACAATCTTTTCTACCAGCTACTCCTAACTAAACAAGGAGGCAATTCCCTCTATGCCATTGGGAAATACCCGTCCCTTATGTGCCACTAGAAATTAGCACATCCCTCAATGCCAATGATTTTCATTCCTCATCCCTTCCATGCCATTGCCGTCACGCTATGGTAACAGATCCGTTAAAGTAACGGTTGAAAAAAATACAATAATACCCCTAACCTCTCATCACTGTTGTTCTTTTTTGATATCCACCGCCGATGACCCAAGACAGAGATTTCCGCAGGCCGGCCGCGTCGCATCCTCCACACGCCGCCGCAGGCCTCCTCCTCAGAGCACAATTCCCTCTATGCCATTGGGAAATATGACTCATCCCTTATGTGCCACTAGAAATTAGCACATCCCGTCAATGCCAATGATTTTAATTCCTTCCCTTCCATGCCATTGCCGTCACGCTATAGTAACAGATCCGTCAAAGTAACGGTTGAAAAAATACAATAATACCCCTAGCCTCTCATCACTGTTGTTCTTCTTCTTTGATATCCACCACCGATGACCCAAGGCAGAGCTTTCCGCAGGCTGGCCGCGCCGCATCCTCCACACGCCGCCGCAGGCCTCCTCCTCGGAGCACCGCCACAACCTAGCCCACCGCCGCGGGTGCCACCGGCCGCTGAGTGCCACCTTGCTCATGGCCGCCGCGCTCTCGATGGCCACCCCGCTGCGTACAACATTGCGGCAGTGCGCGACCCTGCGGTAGCATGCCTCAAGCAAGGTGCGTGCGGCCAGTGCGGGTGGCCGGCGCCCGTGGCTCCCTCGGTCCCATCTCGCCAATGCGCGAGGCCGGCACCTGTCCCTCCGGTGCCGGCGGGCCCATCGGCGCTTGTCCTGCCGTGCACGAGAGGCCAATTAGAAACGCTCGAAACTTAGCGGAAGTAAAATAAACCGAGACTCCATGAAGCTCGCACAAGAGAAAGAGCGAAGCCATACTATCCACTTGCTTGACTAAGGGTCTGTTTGGGAGCACTTCACTTCAGAAAAACTAACTCCACTCCATCAGCTCCACACTTTCCTAGCTCCACTCCAACAACTCCAAAAAAACATGGAGCTGCTGCACGTGTTTGGTTGGTGACAGTGCTCCAGCTCCAAAAACATGAGCACTTGTTGTGAATAACCTATTTTACCCTTTGTGAACGGACTCACATGTCTGTCTCTCCTCCCCTTCTCTCGTCTCTCCTCCCCTTCTCTTACTCTTGTACATGCCTAATCTTTCTCTTTTCTTCCGGTTTCTGAATCTCTCTTTTTTTCCAGTTTCTTCGTTTCATTGTCGACAAGAACAAACTTGAGAAGTTTCATTGCTCGTTATTATCGATAAGAATAAACTTGAGAAATTCTAAAGTGCCATCGCAAACTGAAGAGCAATGCGTGGTAGCTAGTCAACCACGCGATCGATGGGGATCGGCTCCGCGCGGGACGGTACGGGATGTACTTGAGGCCATGGCAGTGGCAGCAGCTCGGTAGCTCCTGCTGCATTCACGCACCCTGCACTTGATCGTACGTGTCATCTCCATCCATCACTTGCCATCGGCCTCTACACCACTGGAAGACACACAGCAACAGAGAGATCGATCATCGATGGTGCTTGCAAGCTTCGTCGTCAGTTTGAGTGTTTGATCATCTGCTGATGTGCTATGCTACCTTGGGTCTCTGCAGCAGGTATAGCAGGTGACCGCGTGGTTCGAGGATCAGCGAACGCCGTGGACGAAAGGGCTCATCAAAATCTGTGGCGTTTGGATTCTGCGGTTCTGCTCGCCCCCCCCCCCCCCCCCGGCCGGCTTGCGCCCCGGCCGCGCCGCCGCGGGGGAGCTTCGCCCCTCGGAACCATTTTATCCCCGTTGGTAATACCAACCGGGATAAAATAGGGTCTTTTATCCCGGTTAGTGTTTCCAACCGGGATAAAAAGGTCCCTCACGAGTTAATACAAAATGATTGCATCCCTTATATAGTTAGATGTGGTGTGTAGGTGGGATGGCAAGGAGGCTATGCGCGAGGCTTGAGGTCGTAGGTTTGAATCCCGGTTGATATTACTATTTGGGATAAAAGGGGTGGGGGCTGCGCCTGGTGTGGCAGCCCCTTTAGTCCCGGTTGGTATTACCAACGAGAATAAAAGGGAATCTTTAGTCCCGGTTGAGGGATCCGGGATAAAAAACTCCCTTTTATCTTGATTGCTTTATCCCGGATGATTTTTCGAAATATTTGCAACCTACCGATCAGGACTAATACTCAATTTTCTACCAATACGCTGTGCTCTCGAGGTGCAGCATGGCCGCGCCGCTGCGTAAGGCATCGCGGCAGTGTGCGACCCCGCACGGTGGAGGCAACCGGCGGCAGCGTGCCTCAAGCAAGGTGCGTGCAGCCAGTGCGGGCGGCCGGTGCCCGCGGCCTCCCGCTGGTGTGCGCGGCTGGCGCCCGTGGCTCCCTCGGTCCCATCTCGCCAATACACGGAATTGTGGAGAAATTACCAATCAATACCATAGGTTACACACGGACCGTAATACAGTTTCGTTTCGCAGGGGAAAAGATAAGACCTTTTCTTCTTCCACCGCCACCTACCCACCCTCGGTTGACTTGCTGCCCGCCTTGTATACATTTTGTTTGCGTGAATTGTGGATCTTGAATGGCTGGTTTGTACCTTTCCTCTGTCTCTGCGCCAATCAAGCTATTAATGGATTTTGATTAGTAATAACTCAATTGCTTCTTTATCAAGTTAAAAATGGAGTTAGCGACTGGACCAACGAGTTGCACTACTTAATCCGACAAGTTGCACTACTTAATCCGATATTATAAATGGAGGTAGAAAACTGACTTTCGATCCTCCCCTCTTATCCCGGTTTAAAGTAGGTCCGGAAGAAAAAGGGGATGCGCCACTTTTTACTCCCGGTTGGTATTTGCAATCGGGACTAAAGGAGGCATTTTGTCCCGGGTCAAAAATCAGCCATCCGTAGGGGATCCTTTAGTCCCGGGTGAAAAATCAATCACCCATGGGGGAACCTTTAGTCCTGGGTGGTAAGACCAACCGGGAGTAAATATCACCCTTTTAATCACGGTTGGTGTTACAACCTGGGACTAAAGCCCACGACACCAACCGGGATAAAATAAGATCTTTTATCTCGGTTGAAAACTCCAACCGGGATAAAAGGGCCCCCCACGGGTGGCTGAAAAAGGGCTAAAGCCCTCGGAACCATTTTATCCCCGTTGGGGTCTTTTATCCCGGTTGGTGTTTCCAACTGGGATAAAAAGGTCCCTCACGAGTTAATACAAAATGATTGCATCCCCTATATAGTTATATGTGGTGTGTAGGTGTGATGGCAAGGAGGCTATGCGCGAGGCTTGAGGTCGTAGGTTTGAATTCCGATTGGTATTACTAACCAGGATAAAAGGGGTGGGGGCTGCGCCTGGTGTGGCAGCCCCTTTAGTTCCGGTTAGTATTACCAACCAGGATAAAAGGGAGTCTTTAGTCCCGGCTGAGAGATCCGGGATAAAAAACCCCCTTTTATCTTGATTGCTTTATCCCGGATAGTTTTTCGGAATATTTGCAACCTACCGATCGGGACTAATACTCAATTTTCTACCAATACGCCGTGCTCTCGAGGTGCGGCATGGCCGCACCGCTGCGTAAGGCATCGCGGCAGTGTGCGACCCCGCACGGTGGAGGCAACCGGCGGCAGCGTGCCTCAAGCAAGGTGCGTGCAGCCAGTGCGGGCGGCCGGTGCCCGCGGCCTCCCGCTGGTGTGCGCGGCTGGCGCCCGTGGCTCCCTCGGTCCCATCTCGCCAGTACACGGAATTGTGGAGAAATTACCGATCAATACCATAGGTTACACACGGACCGTAATACAGTTTCGTTTCGCAGGGGAAAAGATAAGACCTTTTCTTCTTCCACCGCCACCTACCCACCCTCGGTTGACTTGCTGCCCGCCTTGTATACATTTTGTTTGCGTGAATTGTGGATCTTGAATGGCTGGTTTGTACCTTTCCTCTATCTCTGCGCCAATCAAGCTATTAATGGATTTTGATTAGTAATAACTCAATTGCTTCTTTATCAAGTTAAAAATGGAGTTAGCGACTGGATCAACAAGTTGCACTACTTAATCCGAACAAGTTGCACTACTTAATCGACAAGTTGCACCACTTAATCCGACAAGTTGCACTACTTAATCCGATGTTATAAATGGAGGTAGGGACGATGCTTCTTAGGCCATTCTTAATGGAGGTTTTATGGGAATTAAATAGACTGTCATATCAGCATTTTTGATAATGTGGCAGTGAATTAATGAAGAGAGAGGTGAAATGGGTTTCATGGGGTGCTAAAATTATTTCCTAGACAGCTTGTGTCTTGCATATAGCCTAGAAAACAACAAGAAATAAAATTATGCATTGAGGGGAGGTGTTTCATCCTAGTTTCAAACATTTTTAGATGATGTGTCACTCTAAGTAATCATGACCATAAAACTCCCACTAAGAATAGCCTTAACGACACTACTCCGGTCCAAAAGGCAAAATAGATATTTTGATCCCTCAATGTTTCGCTGAGGATCAAGTTCATCCCACAACTTTTACATCAGCCAATATAGTCCCTTAACTATCGTTTTAGGATCCAACTCATCCTTATACTGATGTGGTACTCCACAATGGTACGAGACTATTGAAAAAGTCATTTTTGTCTTTTGGCTCCATATTCCCGTCCTCAATTTTCCCATGGTTTCTGGTGTGCGGATGCTCATCAATCTACTCCTTGCTTGCATTGAGGAGCTGGGGTGGGATCGACATGCAGCTGCTGGTGGCTTGCTTCCCGAGAGAATTGGAGCAGAGCAGCGGCACCTGCTGCCTGCTTTGACGATTGGGGCTGAGGAGAAGAGAGTTACACATTTTTGCTTTGTATCTGTTCTTTGCTTGCTTTCACGGAGAAAGGGGAGGGGGATCTATATTGTTGTGAAGCTCATATTGAAGAGAGAAATGAGCAGGCAGCTCTGCTTGCTCGGTGGTGCTAGCTAGAAGCGAATAAAAAAGGAGGCACTGGTATGCTATGCTCGAGCAAAGAGACCATACGATCAATTAGTTCTTGTCTTGTATTTGGTAGGATAGCTAACTAGATCTGCTCGATCAGATGGTGGTGTCATGACCATGTCACTCTAGCTTTCGTTTCTCAGGGGAAAAGATAAGACCTTTTCTTCTTCCACCGCCACCTACCCACCCTCGGTTGACTTGCTGCCCGCCTTGTATACATTTTGTTTGCGTGAATTGGGGATCTTGCTAGTTTGTACCTTTCCTCTATCTCTGCGCCAATCAAGCTATTAATGGATTTTGATTAGTAATAATTCAATTGCTTCTTTATCAAGTTAAAAATGGAACTAGCAACTGGACCAACAAGTTGCACTACTTAATCCGATGTTATAATTATAAATGGAGGTAGCGACGATGCTTCTTAGGCCATTCTGAGGTTTCATGGGCATTAAATAGACTGCCATATCAGCATTTTTGGTGATGTGGCAGTGTATTAATGAAGAGAGAGGTGAAATGGGTTTCATTGGAATATGGAGTGCTAAACTTTAGCACCCCACTTTTAGCACCCTTTTAGCACTTGGGTATCCAAACAGATATGCTAAAAGTGGTGTGCTAAAGTTTAGCACAACCTTTTTCATTAGCACACCCAAGGGGTGCTAAAGGGTGCTAATAGTGCTAAAAGTGGTCCCCTCTCCACTTTTTTCCACCATTGCCCTCTTCTCTTTCCTCCGCTGCAATTTAAGAGGAGTAAATGGGGGGTAATGTTGTCATTTCCTGCCAAATATAGTTTAGTACAGTATCCAAACAGCCAAAGTCCTAAACTTTAACATAAATTTTGTAAGATAAGACAACACAATTTTTAAGGATAAGACAACACAAATTTTGTAAGGATAAGACAACACAAATATTAAACAATAAATTTACGTACACGTAACTATGATTACATTACAGATCTTAGAGAGAACCACTTCTGATAATAATTCAAATACATAAGAAAAATAAATACTTAAGTTAATTTCATACAACATTACTTGTCTTAGAGAGAAGTTCAAATAAATAAGACAAATGTTACATCCATGCATACTACAGGCTTAGTGCGGATCGCTTATAAAGATATTGAGCATAATTCATATCTGCAATCTTAAAGTCTAGAACGTCATCAATATAAGTTACAGCATGAACTAGTGCATTCTCTAGCGCTTCAGACTGATATGAATTTGGACAACCATAAATCTCAAACAATGGTGTGTACGTCGCTTGAGATGCCTTGTAGAAAGAGATCTTAGTCTGGAGTATGAAATCTCTATTGTGTGTCGGTAATCCAACGTTATGTCTATATCCTAACCTTTCGACGACTTGCTCCAGAATTGCTTCAAAGCTTATTGACGCATAGATTTGATCATAGAGATCCTAAAAGAAGAGAATAACATTATTATGAACTTTAAAAGATGTAACATAATTACAGATAAAAGATGTAACGTAATTAAAGATAAAAGGATGATTAGATCCATACCATGTAATGTCGATTTAGATGACATAGCCTCTCAGCTGTTGTAATAACACTATTGCTTCCCTCCTCAAGCACCTTTATTTTAAAATATGAGTAGTCTGGCACAAAGTACCCATGATCCTTTAGCTCTAGCAGGCATGCCACCACAACGGTCATTTCATAACTTGTCTTAGTTGGTGATGCCGAACCCGATGCGTCAATTGTAACCATTGGCTTGGCCTGCCCTGGTGGTGCTCCTCGAATGGGTATTTGAAGAGAGATGTGTAGTCTTTTAAGTGGACCCACTGCATCAGCTCACACTCTAGGAGTGGTACCACCTAGCTCTGCGACAACTCGTTTAAGCCATCTAATACTATTGATAACCTACATTATATGTAAGTAGAATTATGAATTATTCATGTGTAGTACAAAACCAAATAGAAAAAGGAAATAACATTACTATGCTCGGAAGTGCTCTGTTGCTTCGATCGCCTTTTGGCATGACGATACTAGGAGTAGGGAAGGGAACTCCTGCAGGACATGCCACCTCGAGGATAGTAACATTTGTAGATGATATTCCTAGGTTATATCCATCAAATTCAAGCTCAAAAACATGTTTAAATAAATAATCATCCGTACTTGTTGAACTTGTAGAACATGATCATCTCGGTGAGCATTTCTCTACTAGGCGGCACCGTATGTCACCATGGAAGAGCTCTAATTCTACGAGGAAGGGGACACGGTCTTTCACGATGTCCGTTGCCGCTCTTCCTCATAGAATCGAAGCTCCTCCTTGACGTCCGTTGCCGCTCGGTGGAGAACATGCTTGTCGACATGAACACAATATGAAAATTCAACAAGTACGGATTTCAAAAACCATATTGAATTTGACAAGATAAACCGTCTAAATAAGGGTAGCATCATTCTTAAAATGTTGCAAGGATACATACTATATATGACACATATGGCATACTAATTTTTTCCTCTCATAATTAATATTGAAATACTCTCCATTTTCTACTTCACATTCTAGCAAATAAACTATCCATCTCCATTCTACACATCAAGCAAACTATCCATCACATTCTAGCTCAAAAACATGCATAAATACAAATCCTCTTCATTCTCCCTTTTTCTAACAAGCAAACTCATTTTTCTTCCTCTCTAAAGCATAAAATAAAGTATAACAAAAAATAAATGAACGGAGGATGAAGTAGCTAACCTTCACAATACTTTGGATGAGCGAAATCCCCACGAAAATAAGTAAAAAAAATTCAGGTAGCACCTCCCCTAGGCTTGCTTCGGCGCCAGGAGGTGAAGTGTCTTTGTGGAGTGACGGACTGGCTTGGCCTGGAGAAGAAAGAAAGGCCTCTGCCTTGGGTTTTAATGGGGGATGAGTTTTTATCCCAATTTAAAATTCCAACCGGGATAAAAAGGAAGATCTTTTGTCCTAGTTGAAGTTTACTCCCAGTTGGTACCACCAACCGGACTAAAGCACCACCCTTTTCTCCCAGTTGTAATTCCAACCGAGGCAAAAGGGTGGCACTTTTGTCCTGGTTGGAGGCTCCAACCGGGATAAAAGGGGGGCCCTGTCGGTGCCCAGAAACTAGCCGTTACAAATAGGACAAAAGGGAGGGTTTTAGTCCTAGTTGCAAATACCAACCAGGAGTAAAGCTTCACCCCGTTCCAGCCTACCGTGGCGCACCTCCTTTTGTCCCGGGCCTACTTTAAACCAGGACAAAAGGGGGCGCATGGAAAGTCAGTTCTCTACTAGTGATACTACTCCGGTCCAAAAGGCAAAATAGACATTTTGATCCCTCAACTTTTCTCTGTGGATCAAGTTCATCCCACAACTTTTAGATCAGCCAATATAGTCCCTCAACTATCATTTTGGGGTCCAACTCATCCTTATACTGATGTGGTATCCACAATGGCATGAGACTATTGCAAAAGTCATTTCTGTCATTTTAGAAGAGAGCTACACATTTTTGCTTTGTATTTGTTCTTTGCTTGCTTTCACGGAGAAAGGGAAGGGGGAGCTGTATTGTTGTGAAGCTCATATTGAAGAGAGAAATGAGCAGGCAGCTCTGCTTGTTCGGTGGTGCTAGCTAGAAACGAATAAAAAAGGAGGCACTGGTACACTATGCTCGAGCAAGGAGACCATAGGGCCAATTAGTTCTTGTCTTGTATTTGGTAGGATAGCTAACTAGATCTGCTCGATCAGATGGTGGTGTCATGACCATGTCCAGCGCAAACAACGATGGTGGAAATTGAGCAGGGAAAAGAAGAACCAAGGGCAAAAGGCCATTTTGCATTATTCTAATGACAGTATGGAGTGGCACATGAGAGTATAAGGATGAGTTTGAACAAAACAAAAGTTCAGGGACTAGATTGGCCAATCTGAGAGTGTCGTTGTTTTGCAAAACAACCTCCTCATTAGGCCATTCTCAATGCTTGATTTCATATTTGTGTTTCCAAAATGCCACATAAGTAAAAGAATATTTAATTCATGGATGAAATAGCCTCATACAATGCATTGTTTCATTCTTTGTTGTTTTCTAGGCTACATGCAAGGCACAAGTTACTTTGGAAATAGTATATAGGTTTCATCCCTGTGAAACTCATTTCACTTCTATCTTCATTAACTCTTTGCCATATCATCAAAAATGCTGACATGGTACCTCATTAAATGAGAATGAACACTACTAGAAAACTGAGCATTCATCCAACATGTTAGTACCGAACGCATTTTTGTCCGGTACTAACGTGCGGTGTTAGTACTGGTCCTCACGCACAGTGCAACCGGAGCCTCTTTAGTATGAGTTTGGAACCTTGGCCAGTACTAAATGGCAGCACTTGGACCGCGTGGTTGACAGCTAGATTCCCCATGAAGCTATTTATACCGGCTGGTGGCTTCAGCCGGTACTAAATGGTGAGAATGCCATTTAGTATGGGCTGGTGACTTCAACCGGTACTTATTGTAACCATTTAATATCGGTTGAAGCTACCAGCCAGTACAACCATTTGTTCTATAAAATGAGCTGCTTCCTTCCTCCCTGAGCAAGCTCAACCATTTGCTCGGGCTTCGTTTTTCTTTACTCAACTGGCTTCTTCACTATAGCGGTTAGCAACTTCATCCTCCCTCCTCTCATGGTCATAGTATTAAAGGTTTTTTTAATGAGCTAGTTATATGTTACAAATGGAGTACTTGATGCTTTATTAGAGTGAGGAGAATGGATAGTTTTTTTAGAATGAGATTTATGTTACAAACGGAGTATTTGTTGATCTTTTAAAACGAGGAGAATGAAGAGTTTTTAGAGTGGGGAGAATGGAGAGTTTTTTTAGAATAAGTTTTATGTTACAAATGGAGTACTTGTTGATCTTTTAGAATGAGGAGAATGGAGAGTTTTTTAGAATGAGTTTTTTTTTGTTAAAAATGGAGTACTTGTTGATTTTTTAGAATGAGGAGAACGGAGAGTTTTTGAGTGTAGAGAATGAAGATTTTTTTCTGAATAATATTTATGTTACAAATGAAGTACTTGTTGATCTTTCAGAATGAGGAGAATGGAAAGTTTTTTAAAATAAGTTTTATGTTACAAATGAAGTACTTGTTGATATTTTAGAACGTAGGAGAATGGAGAGTTTTTTAGAGTAAGGAGAAATGAGAGTTTTTTAGAATAAGTTTTATGTTACAAATGGTCCGGCTAAATATTGTAAACACATTTACTCTATTTTTCACATAATATGAATATGATACAAATGGATTAGCAATGGATGTAACACCTCCACTCCTCCGCTCCTCCAGTACCAGAGAACAGAAGAACTTTGTGTCCACAAATTCTAACCGATTGTCATAAAAGAACCTTGAAATAGTTTTCCAAACACCTTTTGGAGCCACATTTTCATAACTAGAAGTACGGTGGCCCAATAGCCTATCCAGGTAGAGATTTATTCACTGACCTTGACCCATCGGCTTTTGGTTGGTTTTGGCTTGCCAAAATGGGCCATGCTCGGTGAACAAGTCCTTTTCCTGGATGGGCTATTGTGTGCTACTGTATTCTATTATGATAATGTGACACTTGCTTCAAAATATATTTGGACAATTATTTCAATATTACTTTATGATATTTAGCCAAAGTATGTGGACTCAAAGATCAACTGTTGTGCCATTATTTTAGGGTTCTTGACTCCGTGAAGTCCACTGTGGAACATCTGTAGTCTTTAGTGTATCTTTGTTGTCTTGTTCCAACATTCTAGAATTTTTATTTTTGTCGAACTAGTGAATGATATGGAGGTTGACTATTGTAATTTTTATGTCACTATAATTTAAAAATATTTCTATTTCTTTGACCCATAATATTGATCAAGTTCTTTATCTAATATGAAGCTCTATGTCCATTTTTCACATAATACGATGTGGATGGACTGGCAATGGATTTACCACCTTCGCTCCTCCAGTACTGAAGAACAATGTGTGCACATGGGAGGAATATGCTTACACTATTATCCGGTATTGGAGGAGCGGGCGTGGTTCTCCATAAACTTGGCTGGGAGCAACTGTCTCCACAGAGATGGCTTTTAGGGTTCTTAATTTATTAGCGGGGGTGGAATGTCTATAGTATTTAATGTATCTTTATTGTCTTATTTTAGAATATAAGCATTTTTTTGTTAAACTAGTGAATGATATGAATGTTGATTGGTGTAATTTTCATGTCACTCATGTTTATTTGTGTAACACCCAAAATTCCATCATAAAAATAATGTAAGCAACTCGTGTCGTTCTAGATTTTGTTTCTAAGAACTTAATAAATTTTCTTTAAATAAATCCTAGCCTTTAATAATTTAAACAACATTTGAAATAATTT